>NC_138085.1:5964978-6634007 GCF_964212035.1 Myotis nattereri | reverse complement strand
CAAGTTCCATTTTCACATTAAGTTGATCGAAGAATATGAAAAAAAAAATCCCAATGCTGGCCCAGCAGGTGTGCCTCAGTGGTTGAGCATCAATCCATGAACCAAGAGGTCGTGGTTCAATTCCTGACCAGGGCACATGCCCAGGTTTCCGGTTTTATTCCCAGGAGGGAGTGTGCAGGAGGCAGCCAACTGATGATTCTCTCTCATCAAGGATATTTCTGTCTCTCTCCCTCTCCCTTCCTGTCCCTGAAATCAAAACATTTTAAAAATCAAGTAATCACAATGCTGGAAAATGAAAGGAATATCAAAACACCTAAATAACTTTAGTGATCTTCTAAGTCCTCTGTTGTCATTTCCAGTCTCCAAAGCACTTTCTCCACGAGATTTGAGGCTCTTTGTTGTCATTTCCACAGTCTCCACAGCACCTTCTCCAGAAAGATGTGGGACTCTTCCTTTAATGAATAATATAAAAATGCTTAGACAAAACCACAATTATTCACTTTGTTTTGAACAACAACAAAAAAGAGGTATACATTTGGAATCAAAAAGTTCAATAGAATTCTAAAAAGAAACTTATTGTAGACTTTTTCAGACTTACCCTGTGATATGATAAATGCCTAAAATTAAATCAAAATGCTTATCTAAGAATTGCATCTAAATAATAGCCTATTAACAAATAGTATCTAAATAAGAATTATGGTGAGCTAGAAGGGAACAATAACAAAGGGGGGACACTGAAGCCGGTTTGGCTCAGTGGATAGAGCGTTGGCCTGCAGACTGAAAGGTCCCAGGTTCGATTCCGGTCAAGGGCATGTACCTGGGTTGAGGGCACATCCCCAGGGGGTGTGCAGGAGGCAGCTGATCCATGTTTCTCTCTCAGTGATGTTTCTAACTCTCTATCTCTCACTTCCTCTCTGTAAGAAATCAATAAAATATATTTTTAAAAAGGGGGGGGGCATCTATAATACTTTCAAAAGGAAAGATTTTAAAAATAAATAAATAAATAAATATGACATATAGCTATATACTATCTTCTCACCAGCTCAACACATACACCATGGGAACTAAAAAAGGTAAAATAAAATTAAACAGATTAAAAATAAATATTATAAGAAAAGATAAAGTATGTGTGTAAATAAATTTTAAGAAAAATGTAGACAAAAATTTAAAAATCTACTAGATATAAGCCTTGCCACAAAAGTGTCCTCAAACCGTGGCTCAACCTGTATTGACCTTATGTCCTTTATAAAACTAATGATTACCAGAAGAGCTATTCATAACCTACAGGCTTCTTAATGATCTCATCATTTTTAGACAGTCAGAAAAAAATCTTTAGAAAAACTAAACTTTCCCTTTCATCTTGCAAAACATAAACTAGGAAATGCCATTCAACTTTCACTAGCATGCCTAACAATCACTTACTTGAAATTATTTCATGGTATTTTATGGGTTTTTTAATTGTGGTTAAATATACATAATGTAAAATTTACCATTTTAACCATTTATGGTGTACAAATTCAGTACAATTAAATACATTCATTCATAAAGTTGTGTAACCTCAATGCTATCCATTTCCAGAACTTTCCCATTATCCCAAATACAAACTGCCAATTCAACAACTCCCCCTTTCTCCCTCCCTCACCTTCTATTATATTTTCTGTCCTTATGAATTTACCTATTCGAAGCAAAGTACCCCATGAAGGTGGAATTATACAGTATTTATGTTATGTTGGGTATAACATCCTCAAGGTTCATCCATGTTGTAGCACATCTCAGAATTTCCTTCATTTTAAAGGCTAAATATTTCATTGTAGGCAAATACCACATATTGTATATCCAGTCATCTCTCCATACACATTGGGGTTGTTTCCAATTTCAACTATTGTGAATAATGCTGCTATGAACACTGGTGTTCGACTGAGTCCCTGCTTTCAAATCTTTTCTTTTTATTTCAACATTTTTTTATTAAGGTATTACATATATGTCCTAATTCCCCCATTGCCCCCCACCCCACTCCCATTAATGAACTCACTCCCCTGGGTCTGTGTCCATTGGTTATGCTTATATGCATGTATACAAGTCCTTTGGTTGACCTCTATCCCTGACCCCCACCCTCCCCTACCTTCCCTCTGAGGTTTGAGCATCTGATCGATGCTTCTGTCTTTTGTGTATATATACCCAAAAGGGGAATTGTTGAATCATATGGTGATTCTAGGTTTAACTCACCCACCCCCCAATTTATCTTGAAATTTATTGTTGAAAATATTATAGATGTCCCTTTCTATCCCCCATTGATCCCCTCCACCCTGCCGAGGTTTAACTTTTTGAGAAACAGCAAATGGTTTCCATCGGTGGCATTTTTTACTTTTCCACCAGTGATCACAGGGTTCCAGTTTCAACATCCTCACTTATTTTTTTCATTGTTTAATATATCAGTCATCTCAGTAGGTATGACATGATAGCTCACTGTGGTTTTGATTTGCATTTGCCTAATGATTAAACATGCTGAGCACTGTTTCATGTGCTCATTGGCCATGTACATATCTTTAGAGAAATTCGCGTTCAAGCCCTTTGTCCAGTTTTAAATTGAATTGTCTGATCTGTGGTTGTTTAATTTAGGAAAAACCGGCATTAGAGCTGCACTCCCACCTGAAATGTCTCAAATCTACACTGTACCTATTATTGACTCAGCTTCCTTTTATGAAATCCCATCCTCCCAGTCTCTAAAAGCAGACAGTATTTTATTTTATTTTTATTTTTTAAATCTATATTGTTGAAAGTATTACATAGGTCCTCCTTTCCCCGCATTAATCTCTTCCAGGCCACTCCCATCCCCACCCCAATAGTATTTTCATACTCTCCCTTACTCCTGATGGATGTCTCAGGACTTGCACATTCCCTCAGCTCTGTCTCTCATCTCTGTCTTCTCTCTTTAGAGCCAATCTTTTTCCCCTGAACTATCATAGAACAGTATCCTTGACAACAGTCTCTCTACTCTCCAGACAATCCTACACATCCTACACATTGCCACCGAAGTCATATCTTCTCAAAATACAGAACTGAAGACGTACTTTCCATTTTAACATCCTTGACAGGCTCCTTCTGTGCACAGTGTAAATTTCAAGTTCCCAGGTACAAACAAGGCCCTTCAGTTTGGATCCACTCAGCACCTGCAAGCATCACTCCACACCCAAACCGTGTGTACATCCGTTCTGAACTTAGAAAACATCGTGTTTTTCCATAAATCGTTTGACTGATTCGCTCTGCCTAGAATGCCCTTCTTTTCCCAACTTCCAGTTCAATCAGCAACTTCTTTGAGAAATCCTGCCTTCAGAGCCAGTCCCCTGACTCACCACACTGTGGACACACAGGTATTACATGGCATTTTAATTTATCTGCATACAGCATTTTAGTTATCTGTTTATTTGTTCAACTAAATCTGAGACACATACACCTGGTATTGATTCCTAACCAAATACAAAATATCTTCCCCCATATAGTAAGAAGACTAAAGAACAATATGTTTTCCGGACCAAAAGGACTGAAATTAAAAATCTTATCGTTCTATTTACAAGCAATCTTAAGATAAAGGAGACAAAAGAGACAATTCATCTAACTGCACATCCATGGAATCTAGTAAACATGCAATCATCCTTTGGAGAATTTAAGATGGAAACATAGAAGCAAAGAATTAGTTTGAGCCCAGCCAGCATGGCTCTGTGGTTAAGCATCGACCAATGAACCAGGAGGTCACAGTTTGATTCCAGGTCAGGGCATATGTTTGAATTGCAGTCTCCATCCCCAGTGTGGGTTGTGCAGGAGGCAGCCAATCAATGATTCTCTCTCATCATTGATGTTTCTATCTCTCTCTTCCTCTCCCTTCCTCTCTGAAAAATAAAAATACATACTAAAAAACCCCCAAAAAAACCCAAAAAACCAAACACTAGTTGGATATCGTCATGCCACTTTCACAACTACACTAACCATATGGTTACATGGGGGATGGCGGTGGGGGGGAGGGCGGGGCGGAAATATCATCAAAATGGTCACTGGCGCCCTAGCTGGTTTTGCTCAGTGGATAGAGCGTTAGCCTGTAGACTGAAGGGTCCCAGGTTCGATTCCAGTCGAGGGCACATGCCCGGGTTGCAGGCTCAATCCCCAGTAGGGGGCGTGCAGGAGGCAGCCGATCAATGATTCTCTCTCATCATTGATGTTTCTATCTTTCTATCCCTCTCCCTTCCTCTCTGAAATCAATAAAAATATATTTTAAAAAAATGGTCACTGGCTTCAACACTCCTGGACAGAAATGCTTTTACACATGCCCTCAAGTTTAGGAATAATTCAGTTTACCGTTCCCAGTATATTGTTAGGAGGGTACAATGTTCATCAGGAAACAGTTAATGGGGGAAAACACAAAAAAGCAATGTCCAGGTACCAAGATTGCAGTGCTTACCACTAAGGAATTTAACATTAGTCAAAAAGTCTTGAAATCTCTTGTCAATAGCCCAATAATTAATTCAACTGCTATAAATATATTCTCCCTCGCCCCAAAACTTTTTATTCTAAAAATATTCAGTAAGAAAAGTTGAAATAATACAGTGAACACCTGTTTCATCTAAATCTAACAGTTGTTAAGGCCTAGCCTGTTTGGCTCAGTGGATAGAGCATCGGCCTGCGGACTGGTCCTGCGTTTGATTCCAGTCATGGGCACATACCCAGGCTGCGGGCTCAATCCCTAGTAGTGGGCATGCAGCAGGCAGCCAATCAATGGTTCTCTTCTTACCATTGATGTTACTGATGTTCCTCTCTCTCTCTCTCCCTCTCCCTTCCTCCCTAAAATCAATAAAAAATGTTTTAAAAATAAACAAATAAATCTAACTGTGGTTACCATTATGCCATACCTGCTTATGTGCATGTGAGGGATTTGAGTGGGGGGTGCTGAGTACCTGAAAATCCCCCACATCATGACTTCATCATGCATTTCCCCAAAATAAATATTCTTCTCCTATACACCACAAAACCATCATCTTTGCCTAAGAAAAAATTTTTCTAACATCGCCTAATATTCAGTCCATTTGCAACTTTTTCAAATTTTCCCCAAAATGTTTTTTTAAGATAATTTGCTAGAACCAGGACTCAATCAAAGTTCATTCAAAATGGTGCAAAAAATATTGCATTTGGTGATGTCCTTTAGTCTCTTTTAACCTAGAATAGGCCCCACCTTTTTCCCCCTCCATGACTCTTTTTTTTTTTTGCTTTTTATTACTGTTCTTTTTTTTCTTTTTTTAAATTAATTACATCTTTATTGTTCAGATTATTACATTTGTTCCTCTTTTTTCCCCCCATACTCCCCTCCACCCAGTTCCCACCCCACCCTCCTCCCTCACTCCCCATCCACTGTGCTCATCCATAGGTGCGCGATTTTTGTCCAGACTCTTCCCACACCCCCCTCACCCCTTTGCCCCCCAAGAATAGCCAGTCCACTCGCTTTCTATGCCCCTGATTCTATTATAATCACCAGTTCATTCTGTTCATCAGATTAGTCACTTGATTTTCAGATTCACTTGTTGATAGATGTGTATTTGGTGTTTAAAATTTGTATCTTTACCTTTTTCTTCTTCTTCCTCTTCTTAAAGGATACCTTTCAGCATTTCATATAATACTGGTTTGGTGGATTATGAACTTCTTTAGCTTTTCCTTATCTGTGAAGCTCTTTATCTGACCTTCAATTCTGAATGATAGCTTTGTTGGATAAAGTCATCTTGGTTGTAGGTTCTTGGCATTCATCACTTTGAAAATTTCTTGCCACTCCCTTCTGGACTGCAAAGTTTCTGTTGAGAAATCAGCTGACAGTCGTATGGGCACTCCCTTGTAGGCAACTGACTTTCTTTCTCTTGCCGCTTTTAAGATTCCCTCTTTGTCTTTTGCTCTTGGCATTTTAATTATGATGTGTCTTGGTGTGGTCCTCTTTGGATTCCTTTTGTTTGGGGTTCTCTGCGCTTCCGGGACTTGTAAGTCTATTTCTTTCACCAGGTAGAGGAAGTTTTCTGTCATTATTTCTTCAAATAGGTTTTCAATATCTTGCTCTCTCTAATCTTCTGGCACCCCTATAATTCGGATGTTGGTACGCTTGAAGCTATCCCAGAGGCTCCTTACACTATCTTCGTATTTTTGGATTCTTTTTTCATTTTGCTTTTCTGGTTGGGTGTTTTTTGCTTCTTCGTATTTCAAATCGTTGACTTGATTCTTGCAATCCTCTAGTCTGCTGTTGGGAGTCTGTATAATATTCTTTATTTCAGTCAGTGTATGCTTAATTTCTAGTTGGTCCTTTATCACAACCTCGAGGGTCTCATTAGATTTCTTGTAGACCTCATTAAGTTTATCGGCAGTTTCCAGAAAATTCTTGAAAAACCTTAAAAGTGTGGTTTTGAACTCTATATCCAGTAGTTTGCTTTCCTCCATTTCTATCATTTGTGTCCTTCTTCTTTGTCTCCGCATTTTTTGTGCTTCCCTGTGTTGATAAAGTGGTTTTCTGTGCTGAGTGTCCACTAGGGCCCAGTGGTTCAGCCTCCCCAATTACCTGAGGAGGACACTCTTGGTGCACCCCCTTGTGGTCTTTGTGCACAGTCTTGTTGTAGTTAAGCCTTGATTGTTGTAGTTATCACTGGGAGGAATTGACCTCCAGGCCAATCGGCTGTGAGAATCAGCTGTGTCTGCAGAGGGAGAACTTCTATGCTGGACACACCCCTCTGGGGCAAGACTTGCTTCAATGGGGCTTTGGTGCTCACTGAGTCTGCCCCCTGAGTGCAACCCAAGCAGGTGCAATGACAGCAAATTAGATTTTTTTCCCCTTTCCCTTACTCTCTGAGTATTTTTACTATGAACTTGATTTTTATTTATTCAACACTTTGCAACCAAATATAATCATGTGCTAATATATTCTTATACCCTTAAATTTAAGCCTTATAAATTTTTTGGCAATAACTAATGGAATTACTCAAGTGTTTACACATTACCATTAAATTGACAAAGAACAGTGCAAAAAAAAAATGATGATATAGAAAATAAATGAAATGTTTATTTCCCTACCATTATCTTCACTATATGTTAAAACATATATCTAGCTACTGGGATCATTATATATTGTTTTTATTATTTCTGTTAAATTTTAGGATAAAAGCTTTGTTTTTTTTAAAAAATTACTCAAGAATCAATCAAATACTAAAATTCCAATCAACTCACCTGTTGAACAGGACTATCAACTGTAAAGGCCTTGTAAAGAGCCAATGCCTGGCTTTTACTTCCTTTGCTCCAGATCACCATATTTCCAGCCATATAGAGTTCCTCGTCATAATCCACTTCTCCAATTTCACTTCCGCCTCTCCTTAACTGCCAGCTTTCCTTAAAAATTTACATACATAAGACATGTTTACGTGGTTTTTATTTCTTTTGCAACATTATGGAGCAAGATTTATTAATTAAAATTGAACAGCAATCCAGATAAGAGTCTCCTACTCTGTCTGTGGAGTAAGACTCAGTCCAAGCCCAACTCTTAGGTTTGGTGCCACTGATTAACAGAGGAGGGGGTGTGGGTGTATGTATCATACTGTATCTTACAGGATTTCAAAAATGGGAATTTACCTCAAGAATTCTCTATATTAAGTATTTTATTATTACACTACCATTTTATGCTGCCAAAAACATAAATAAACAAAAACTAGACCTTACCTATATATCCAAAAATTAAACCAACATTCTTGGGAGACTAAAGACATATTAAGCATATGGGGGGTGAAGCATAGGGGGCAGTGAAGTGCACATGGGACACTGGGGGAGCTTACCCACCATGCAGACTTCCCTGCTTCACAACTGCATATACATTCACCTTCCTGCCCTTGTGCCAACCATCAAAATGAACAGGGCAGAGAAAGGTTTGGATTCCTAACTACAGACTTCCGGTCCTGGAAATTTTGGTATCCCAAAAGGGATACAGAAATGGAATTAAGATGAGAAAGACTGACTGTTTAACATGCACTTACTTCTCATTCCCCTATTTAAAAACTAGTACTATATCTACTTATGTGGCATTTCTTTTCTCCTCTAGAAACATGTAAGTTTTTGGCAGCAGGGACCATTGCTAACTCTACTATCTAACCATCAAATAACATGAAATCTGGTCCCACATACTAAGTGGAGAAAAAGAGATTTAAATGGAGCATAATCATAGTGACTCTCATTATAAATCCCTGAGTTATATGTCTAAACAGCCATGACACTGTAATACAATTAAGGTCATTATTTTTAGCTTTGATAAAAATGACCAAATCTTAACCTATACCCTAGAAGTAGCATCATACTCATTTCTCAGTTGCATCTGGGTAGCCTTAAATTACAAGTAGATCGAATCTCTCTACATTTCAAAAGCAAACTGAGTACCTTGATAAAACCTGTTTTTCGTGGATTGTAACCTCCTGCAGGGATCCCACCAAGCCAGCAGCACCATCAGAGGACCACAACTCAGAGGCTGGCTGCAGCTGCCGAAGCTGAAGGTTCAAAGCATTAGGGTGGTGTCTGCAGTGGTCTTGACCAAAAGGAACAAATTCCTGCAAATCCCCAGCTGCAATCATTGTTGCCCTTTCTTCAGAGAAGTTCAACATGGCTGTCAGATATCAATATTATTTCTGTGTGAATTCAAACACATTCTGGACAGCTGTTGGAATCAAAACGAGAAGGAAATTATCAGAAGTTTACAGAAGAGCCATTAATCCTCAGATGAGCGTCATACAATCCTATCACATTGTAGGTGTACAAGTAATCATAACATCAAAGGGCATTCCAGATCTGATTCTTTCAGGTAATTACTTACCATTTCATAGTTACCTTACACTATCAGTACATAATTAACATTACAGCTACATGTTAGCTGCTGACAAAATCAACTGTAGGAAATCACTGGGCTGAGAGATAAGCACTTATGTCTGACAATATTGATCCTACATTTCCTACTACTACTCACTAATTTCTACACATTTCACATTGAAGGATTTAGACAAGTTTTACTTTATAGTAAATGGCTCTCAACATTTAAGGGCATTTCTGTTCAAATGCTGGCACAACATTTAAAAAGCACACCTAACAGATCACTGGCATATTGAAATGAAACTAACAAAAACAACATATCATTTCTAATTCACCAAAAGTTGAGCCACTTGGTGCTTTAAGAAACTAGTAAATGTCATCATTAATTTTGAGCCTCAATCCACCTAAACATATAATTGCAAGCAATTCCAATTTCTGGTGCAAACCCAAAAGACCAAGGCATGAATAAAATTACTGGCAATGGAACAGTCGTGCTTGTTTGCAAACTTAACAGTTCTAGCTTTGAAAGAACATAATCTACTACAGTTCAGCTTATTACTACAAAGAAGTGGATGAGCTGTGGGTGGAAACAGCCCTCACCCATTACCTCCAGAACATTTCTACGAACAGTAACTGACAGCCAGTCAAATTCGGCCACTGTAGACGGTGGATGACAGTTCTGTCTCAGACAACTCTTATATGGAAAACGGTTTTGTGGCACAGAGGTTAAGCTGCAATCCTCAAATACAGGAATCAAAACACACATTCATGTCAGCACTAGACAACCTTTAAAAACAGTGTTGGAAATGGCTTTCACATCACAAACAGTTTAATTTGACTTGGTTTCTCCTCTGAGGTCTTTTTGGCATCAGCAGCTTTCTTGGCTGAAATATCTGAGCCTGTGGTTCCCATGCAGCGACACTTTTTCCTCCTTCCGATAAGTCAGTTTTGAGAACAGTTTAACTTGGGCCATGTCTGAGATAGTGCCTGTGGGAGCCTAATCAGAGTACGCCGGATGTTCAAGACCAATCTGAGCAGGAGAATCCTAATGAGGATGTTCAAGGCCAATCTAAGCAAGGACACAGAGATTGTACTGTACACACTGGGCAGGAGTACCTTACTATAACCCAAATACTGATGTCACTATTCGTCAGGAAGCCTTTGTGTCTAAGTTAGTATAAAGGTGTTACTAACCAGCCGGTGGGTGGCTGCTTGGTATGGTTCCTGTTTGCTACTGTATTAGCAAGGGCTGCTTGGCGCAGCCACTGTGTGAAGCTACTTTGAAGAACTGTTTTGTCTGATGGCTCCTTGTTAGCAATGGCTACATGGCCTGCAAAAGAGACTCTCCTGCCCTAACCGGTTTTGCTCAGTGGATAGAGAACAGCCTGCGGACTGAAGGGTCCCAGTCCAGGGCATGTACCTTGGTTGCAGGCACATCCCCAGTAGGGGGTGTGCAGGAGGCAGGTGATCCATGTTTCGCTCTCACGATGTTTCTAACTATCCCTCTCCCTTCCTCTATGTAAAAAAATGAAAATTTTTTTTTTTAAAAGACTCTCCTATATGCCTCTGTCTCTCATGTCCTCTTTGTCTACTGCCTGGCGTTCACGTGGGTACAGCCCCTGGCAGAGGACTGTGCACCCCACAGTGCCTTATAAAACTTACACCAAACACCCACAAAATCCAGCCGGCCTTCCTATGTTCTAGTCAACGGGTTAACCAACATATTAACTCTGAGAGGAAGCCACAGAATAGGTAATTAAAGGATCGCCTGCACAGAACAATGGCCACTTTGTGCTGATTAGTATATTTAGATCTTTGCAGCCCCAACTGTGTGTGCGCTTCCCGGGGCCCTATAACAGCACCGCATTGAACTGATGCGCTCCCAGGGAGACCGCGGCCTCCCTTCCTGGGAACAGGGACCTGCCAAGAGCACGCAAGGCGGCTGGGGGGACCCGAAGGCACAGGAGGCACCGGAGCCGGAGCCGGGTCTGGGCGGAAGGGCCGTGTCCTGGGCCTCAGGGTCAGCGAGACCCGCGGGCTGAGCCAGGGCCTCAGCAGCACCGGCCGCCAGGCGGGCCCGCCCGGAGCTGCGTCCGCGGGGACACCGCGCTCAGCTGGGAAGGAGGCCGGGGGCGGCGCGGGGAGGGGCGGCGCGGAGCCCAGGCCACGCCGCCCGGGGCGGTCGGGTGCGGGGTCAGGGACACGCGGCGACCAGCAGCGCCGCCGGCCAGGCCTCGCCTGAGTCACTGGGGACGCGCGAGGCGCGGGAGCCCGGCTGCGCCCCCGGGGCCACAGCAGAGTAGGTCACGGGGACTCCGCCGCCGCTGAGCGTTTCCTCCCCCTCCGTCCCCGCTCCCGAGACCCTGCGAGCAGCAGCCGAGGACCGCGGGCGTTAGCTCCCGCTCTAAAACCAAACCACGGAGTCTGCTGAATTTCCCGTCCTGCTTCGCGCGGGGCCGGGGGCGGGGCCTTGAAGCACCGGGTCTCGCGGGAGGCGCTGCAGCCCGCAGTCCGGCTCTGCTCTCCTTGGGGAGGATGCTGGGTCCGCCCGCCGGTACCGCCTGGTCCCCGGCGCCGCGTGGAGCCCGGAAGCAGGACCCGGTCAGCTGGAGTCTGAGCTGTGACCGGACCGTCCCGGCCTCTCCATCTGCGCCGGGTCCTGTCACTAGGAGCCTGAGCTGCCTCCACCCGGAGCTGCCGCACTTCCAGGCCGGTTCTGCTCGCTCCCCCGTGGGACTGGGGCGGTGAGGGGCGCGCTGATTTCCCCTCTGCCGGTGCTCCTTCACCCTGTAGGGCCAGACCCTGTGAAAAGTGCAGGAAAGACACGGAGGTCCTCACAGAAACATGGCGTGCAATTTCTGAGCTTCACAGACACACCGCCAGGTGACGCCTAGACCTGGATGAAGCACCCCAGCTTTACCTGCCCTCCCTCTCCGTGGACTTAGCTGTACAATCTCACACTGATGGAAACTAGAAAACTTTCCTGAGCTCTGCTCTCCCACTGCATAGGATGTCTAGGTTAAAACTGTCAATGGAGCCCTAGCCGGCTTGGCTCAGTGGATACAGAGTCAGCCTGTGGACTGAGGGGTCCCAGGTTCCATCCAGGCCAAGGGCACATGCCTGGGTTGCAGGCTCCATCCCCAGTAGGGGGTGTGCAGGAGGCAGCTGATCAGTGATTCTCTCTCATCATTGATGTTTCTATCTCTCTCTCCTCCCTTCCTCTCTGAAATCAATAAAAAAAATATATTTTTAAAAAATATCAATGGAGCTCTGACCCCGTTGTTCAATTGGTTGAGTGTCCTCTTGTAACCACAAAAGGTTAGGAGTTTGATTTCCAATCAGGGCCCATACCTAGGTTGCAGTTTGATCCCGGGTGAGGGGCATGCAGGAGGCAATTGATTGAAGTTTCTCTCTCACATAGATGTCTCTCTCTCTAAATAAATAAATAAATAAATAAATAAATAAATAAATAAATATATCCTCGGGTGAAAACTATATATATATATATAGTTTCCTCTCTCTCTCTCTCTCTCTCTCTCTCTCTAAATAAATAAATAAATAAATAAATAAATAAATCCTCAGGTGAAAACTATATATTCAATAGACAACTTATGGCCTAAGAAATCAAGTTCAAATTCTTCATCCAGAAATATAAAATTGGCTGAAACCTATGTCTGCACTAAGATCATCTCCTGAGCATCCCCAAACACACCTTGCACTTTGTGGTCTTGGGATCTGGGTACATCCTCATTTCTTTATTTGGAATGCCAGCCCTCAGGGTTTAGCTCAAATGCCTCTTCTCAGAAGACTTCAATCCAAGAATGAGCGCGCTGAGAGGACTGAATACTTGTGACCCGCCCCCCCCCCCCCCGCGCCCCAAAATTCCCATGTGGAAGCCATATGCTGTATGTGATGGTGTTTGGAGGTGGTGCTTAGGTCATGAGAGTGGAGCATTCCTGACTGGCATTAGTGCCCCTTCCACAAAGTGAGGACCCAGTGAAGGGAAGGTTGGCAATGAGCCAGAAAGCAGGCCCTCAGCAGACACTGAAACTACCAGCACCATGATCTTGGAGTTCCCAGCCTGCAGAACTATGAGAAATAAATTGTTGCTTATAAGCCATGCAGTTGATGGTATTTTTGTCATAGCAGCCCAAACATACTAAGACAGAGTCACTCTTAGAACTTTGAGTGGCCTGTCGTTCTCTATGGTCATTTCCCTAAAAGCAAAATCTCCACGTATTTCCCTGGCCTGAGGATACAGGGGGCAAAGTTTGATCTGTAGGAATAAGGCAGGAAGGAGCCAGTTAAGTCTCATTTCTTCTCTCTCCAGTACAAGGAGATTGTCCTGTGTGACTGAGTGGGCACACCTTCCACACAGGTTCTCACCCATTCCCCAGAAAGGGTACGGGAACTTCCCTGCGGTGCCCCCCCCCCCCCCCCAGGGCCCTGGGCTGTGCTGCATGAACCAGGGCCTGCACATGTGCACGGGGCAGAGGGTGGAAGCCCATGAAGGGCCTGGTCAGGGATGGCTAGTTTGGGTGCTAGAGTGGGAGCTGGAGGATATGCAAACTCGGCGCCCACAGCTGCAGGACTCCTGCCCCCAAGAATCATAGATGCAGCCCCAGCTCTCAGGAGAACACGCCTCCTCCCTGGTGGTTCCATGGACGGTGAAGCTGGGCTTCCAGCCGAGGCCTTTGGGGAAAAGCCCAGTAAGGGCTTCCTGTCCTGGGACCCTGCTCCACTTGCTGACCTTCAGGGCCTTGGGTCAGGGAATGGTCAGGCTGTGGGACAGAGACACACCCAGTCAGATCACTCAAATGACAATTCAGTGGCCACTTCTCTCAAGTTTCTAAATCCACAGGCTCCTCGTGCCCACACCCTCCTCACACACACACTGTCACTCAACCCCAAATGGTGGCTTTTGGTAGGACACCCTGGCATCCACCCCACTGATTCTGATCCCATCCAGCCCCATCCAGGAACACATCTGAAGACAGCACGAGAGCACATGTCCACCGTGCTGGCAACGACACATTGACGGGTTCCTCACACAGACTGAAGTGGCCATTCTGCTGGAGTTGCTGGCCCTTTGCTCTGTGGGCTCTGCAGCAGCAAGTGGCCCACGGGTCAAGAAGCTCCCTGTGGCCTCTCGGAGCTGAGGACGCCTGCAGCCGCAGCCACAGGAGATCCACCGTCAGTCGTACACCTGCAGGAAACCGAATTCTGCCCGCAACTGGGGTGAGATTGGAAGCACCTCCTTTCCTCCTGGACACTCAGGGGAGACCACAGTCTCAGCCAAAACCCTGGTCTTCTGAGCCCCAAATCAGAGGGACCGCTTACGCCAGGGGTGGGCAAACTTTTTGACTCGAGGGCCACAATGGGTTCTTAAACTGGACCGGAGGGCCGGAACAAAAGCATGGATGGAGTGTTTGTGTGAACTAATATAAATTCAAAGTAAACATCATTACATAAAAGGGTACGGTCTTTTTTTTTTTTTTTTTTTAGTTTTATTCATTTCAAGGCCCGCGGGCCGTAGTTTGCCCACGGCTGGCTTACGCCATGCCCTGCTCCTGACTGCAGAAGCTGTCAGATAGCCAGGAATGTGTACTGTCACTAGGTTAGTGATAACAGCAAGGAATATACACCATGTCCTTTATCAAATCAGGTTCTCCGTCCTTAGTTGACTTGTATAGAAGAACCTTCCTATTGGAGAGGGTGCTCGTTCATAACACAATTTCCTGAAAGTGAAAGTTACATGTTGCCTGATGGGAGACAGTTCTCTGGGGCTCCCCCATGGTTCTGCCTGTCTTGCATGGGGCACTGTCTGCCCTTGTTCCTTGGTGTGTAGGGAACAGTTTTGGAAGAGCGTGCCACCCTCTGGAACAACAGGCAGGTTTGCTTTCAGTCCTAGGAGATGCAGATGAGGCCTCCCTTTGAGATGTGGCTGGTCAAGGAGAATGGGTCCTGTCCATGGTGCTGATGTACACTTTGGTCAGGACACTGAAAGCAGATAAGCTCTGAAGGGGTTGGTGGGTTTTGCTTAGCTTATCCTGGTAGACATCAAACTCATGATTCAAGAAAAGTGGTGTTCTTTCATCTAAACTGGGAGTAAAATAGTTATATCTCGGCATGGATTTCTTGGGTTTATCCTAGTTGGGGTTTGTGTAGCTTATTAAATCTGTAGCTTATGTCTTTTGCCAGATTTTGGGATTTTTCAGCCATGATTTTCTCTATTACATTCTGGCTCCAAACTCTCCTCTCCTTGGGACCTTAGAATAAATAAAATGCAGTCTCACCTTAAACAGAAGATAATAGTCAGAAGGAGTTTGTACTCCAAGAGTCCAGGTTGATAATACATATTACTTTAGGGAGAGTTTAAATAAATTCATGTGTATTAGGTGTTGAGGGAGAAGGGAACTTTCGTATATGGAAAGCCACTAGGATGCCCATGAGATACTGTTAACTGCCTACCAGTAGGGGCTTGGAGGGAAGTGGATTGAATTTGACCTAAGCTGACATGTTTGGGGTAATTTCTAATGACTTTTAAAGCTTAGTTTTAGAAGTGCTGTACTAAAATACACTTGTTGAAAATAAAAATTGATTACTATTCCTTTGAAAGATGCCAATTTTGACCATAAATTTACAGAATTTGAACCCATCTTTACAGTTTTGGCCCCTTTTGTGTTTCATTGTTTTATGTATATTGTGGGGCTAAGTTCTACAGTGGCATTTTAAAAGAAATAAGTTGCAGGAAGAATATAATGTACTAGAGGCCCAGTGCTCAAAATTCGTGCACTGGGAGGGGGGGGGTCCCCTCAGCCCAGCCTGCACCCTTTTGCAGCCCAGGAGCCCTTGGGAGAAGTCAGCAGTCGGACATTTTTAGCGCTGCCATGGAGGCGAGAGAAGTTCCCACCACCACCGCTATGCCACCAGCTGTGAGGCTGGTTTCTGGGTGAGCAGTGCTCCCCCTGTGGGAGCACACTGACCACCAGGGGGGAGCTCCTGAATTGAGCTTCTGCCCCCAGGTGGTCAGTGTGCATCATAGCGTCCAGTCGTTCCACCGTTTGGTCAATTTGCATCGTAGACTTTTATTATGTAGGATGGGCCTTGAGATCTTGAAGAAGATGGAAGCATGTATCTGAGCTGTTGCCGTGTCTGTCTGAGGGGCAGGTGAGGGACTACAGATGAAATGCTCTGGCAAGGTCACGTGTCCTAAAAGGTCATTTGTACCTGAAATTTCACTGACTTTTCTGATAAACCTAGTTCAGTTCAGATGTATCTCACTTAATGTAATTTATTACTAGTGCAGAGATCTGAGTCTGGGTTCATTTTATTAGTTCCTTTTCTGTTTTATAAATAAGCCTGTAAAATTTGTTTTTGTTAGTCTTTTTAAAAGTGATATATGTACTTGATATTAAAGGAAAAGGAATCACAGAATTGCACAAAGAAAGAAGTGAAAGACCCTTCTCCCCCTGCCCCAGACAGCATAGTCCCTGTTAACTGTTTGGGGGAATTAAGGTTTTCTGGTGTTTCAGAGAGCTTCCTACATGCTTCAAATGAGAAAATATCATTTCTGGTTCTGAGCATCATTTGTGCAGTCAGAGCCATATGGCAGCCTAGAAAGCCCATGGACCTTTCTCCCCAGGTGAGTCATCTGCTGAATGAATGCAATAGAAGGTGAACTTCTCTTATCTGTCAATTGATAGGCAATTAATTTCTAAGGCGAGAATGTAAAGTGTATTTCTGAAATGGCATGGTTATGTTTAGAAAATATGGGGTCAGATTCAAATCTTTAGATTATTTAATGTTCTTTGAAGATGTACATAAGAATTACTCTCGTTATTGACTCAGCAAAGTCATAATTCCTGAATATCTCATTCAATGCATTTCAGGGTTCAAATCTAAGAAATCCCCTCTGATGAAAACAGAAAAATGACATTTAGGAGGTGTTTTTCAAAGATGAAAGCTGTGCTTTCTTCAGATAAAATCAAGGTTGACATCTAGGTCCTGGACATCACGCCCAGGGACTGTTAATACAGGGATGAAGGGACTGGAGTGAGACCCGGTGGTTTCCAACCCCTGAGTCAGCACTGCGTGGCAGCAATGAAGATGAAGGTGTCGGTGCTCATTTGATAAGATTAGGTGTCTGTGGTTTATTTCACTTTATTTTGTCTTCCCTCACATTGTCATTGCTTTAGTATTTACTTCCCTGCCACACTAGTTCCCGTGTGTCCCTGCACCCTAAGAACCTTCATTAACTCCCTCTTATGGCATCAAAAGACTTAAAGCAGGACAGCGGTTCAGTGAGAGGGCACCAGGTGTGGCAGAGGTGCCTGCATGCTGTGTGCTGTGTGTGCACATGTGTCTGGAGTACAACTCCTGAAAGGCCCTGTGATCCTCTAAGCTTCCTCCTGCTGGTATTTTGGCACAACACTTCATAGTCCTGCTGTGGCATGTCTGTGTATGTGAAGTGTTTGGAGTAGAGTTTTCTAATGTTTTCTCAGACATAGAGGTGAACTGTTTGGAAGGATAAGTATGTTGAATGAAATTCAGCATCTGTGAGGAACAAGGCACTCTTCCTAGGTATTGAGGGAACTTACATGGTGTTAGGGAAGGAACCTGTGCACACATAATTAAACACCTGTGTTTATGCAGCTCTAACCATGTGCATTATCTCATGGAATCCTTAGAGCACCCTACGGGGTGGGTACTGTTAGAACTGTCTCAATGGCAGAATGTAGCAGTTATGGGCCTCCTGTGCTGTGGAAGCACAGAGGAGGGAGAACTAGACCTTGAAGGATGGTGGGGTTTTATTGGCAGGAAAGAGGTATGTGGTTGTCCCAGGAGAGGGAGGAGAATGAGCAAAGGGAAATTCACAGGGCTCACATACCAATGTGAGTATGAAGTATTTAATTTTAGCTCTGTTCACAAGGAACTGTGGCCAGTATAAAGATCTTATATGTGCAAATGACATCCATCACACCCTGGGCGTGTAGGTGTAGTACTTGTTTTACTTAGCCTCTCAAAGGAAAGGGTAAGTGAACTTAAAGTTATTTCCCTTTAACACAAAATGAAAGTTTTGCATTTCAAATCATTGGTTCAGATGAGACCAGTCCATCTGCTTTTTGTTTCCTGTAAGAGACCTTTACTGTGCTACAAGGCCATGAAGCATTTACAAGTGAATGGAGCTGAACACTCCCTCCCCCCACCCCCCGTTTTAATTTTTATTGGTGACTTTAATTTTTTCATTGTTTCAGGTTACTGGCACCTTGCCATGCTTGCTTGATGGTGATTATTTCATCAGGTCAAATCCTTCATCTCCAGATCTTGGAATATTATTTGACCTTAGAATGTCTTATATTCCCAATGTATGTCAGTTGAAAGTTAAAGCTTTCTAATGTGTTAGTTAAAAGAGAAGGTTTCAAAAAACCCTTGTATCTACAAGTAAAATAATTGATGTTTTTAGTGTAGTAGAATTGTAATCCTTGAGGAATGGGGATGGCAGTGGTTTCACTTTTACATATAGTGCTGCCTATTCTGTAGCATTTAAAATCAAATTATAGGAGATGCTCAAGATCACTAATCACAGGGAAAATGCAAATAAGAACCACAAAATGTCACCTCCCACTGCCAGAAGGACTGTTATCAAAAAGACTAGAAGGGACAAGTGTTGTGAGGAAGTTGGGAAAAGGGAACCCTTGGGCACTGTTGGTAGGATTAGAAATTGGTGCAGCCACTAGGGAAAAAAGTATGAAAGTTCCTCAAAAGATTAAAAATAGAACTATGATACGACCCAGCAATTTCACTTATGGTTCTATGTGGAAATCCCAAACACTAATTCAAAAGGATATATGTGCCTCTGTGTTTATTGCAACATTACTTACAAGAGCACAGCTATGGAAGCAGCCTAAGTGTCCACCCATAGACACCTGGATAAAGAAGATGTGGGGCATATACACAGGAGAGTGTTATTCAGTCATAAAAACGAATGAAATCTTGACATTTGCAACAACATAGATGGTCTTCAGGGCATGATGCTAAGTGAACTAAGTTGGACAGAGAAAGACAAATACCATATGATCTGGCTTATATGTGGAATTAAAAAACAAAACACCCTCATAGATGCAGAGGACAGACTAGTGGCTGCCATAGTTGGGGGACGGTAAAAATGGATAAAGGGGTAAAAAGGAAAAACAACCATGGTGCATTACTGAGCAACACCAGAAAACCTTACTATTGGCTAGTGATTGGCGACAACAAGCAAACAAAACAACAACAACAAATACCTTTTTTTAAAAAAGAAAAACAATCTCAAATCAGACGTCAGCTACATGTATTTTGTAACTAAACAAAGCCAGATTTCATGTTCTAAAGGTTATGTGCCAGGTAATGGACAATTTATACCCAGGGGTTTCCCTCTGTCCCAGAGATAGAGGGAAGTTAACCTTGTGAATGTGGGCTCTAATTAAGGGACCTGGCCAAGTGGTGATTTTTTAAAGGAAATAACAGAAACTTGGATTAGCTGAACATCATGTGAAGTATTGCGCCAGTGGGTGTAGGTCTGTGATAGTAGTTATATGCCTCCATAGTCTAATAGCTTGAAAGATGTGGTATATATTGTGGGCCTCATGGCATCCCAGAGAG
The DNA here is from genome assembly GCF_964212035.1 of Myotis nattereri. Lineage (NCBI taxonomy): Eukaryota > Metazoa > Chordata > Mammalia > Chiroptera > Vespertilionidae > Myotis > Myotis nattereri. The sequence continues at coordinate 6,614,504 of NC_138085.1, read as the reverse complement.
CCCACAGTTCTTACATGGATGGTCGAACACCGTCCTTTCATTTCTCTAAGGCAAATTCACCCATCTATGTAGTGTAGGCAGGACAGGAGAGGAGCAGGACTCCAAGTGGGCCCCAGTGGCCTGTCAGTTGACAGTTGGACAACGTTCTGAGCAGGAAAGGCCCTTGAACAGTTGAACTTGCTCTTTTCTCTGTTTCTCTGTCAGGGACACAAGGCTTCCTGAGCCCAGGTGCTGTGGGTGGGATTTGAGCTCATCCTATCGCATGTGTCACTCAGGGGACTCGAGCACCAGCTGCCACCTCATCATTCAGGTGCAGGGAGTTTCAGGAGCAATTTAACTGGATGGGGTTTGCGCATGACCTTCAGCTCTGCAAGTACCGTGCACAGGGACACCGCTGTGCTTCTGTTTATTTCTTGTGAAGAATGTTTTATTCTACAGTGAACACTAATGTTGTTCCTTTAAAAGGGCCTGGTCTGTGCTTATAAACTGAACTGCTTCAGACTGTCTCATCTAGGTTTTCATTTCCTAGTCAGCCCGTGAAAGAGGAGAATTAAGTGATGGCTGTTTCTGAAACATTTTGATGCCGGTAGAATTCCTAATCCCGCAAAGTAAGTTGGCGATATATTCCTTCCAAGGGGGTAACTTTTCAGAAATTCAGTTTTTAGGATCAAGATAACTCAGGTTTTCAGAATGTATGTTCTGTTAGCATTTCAATAACTTGTGGGGAGAGGGCTTTCATTGTTGATTTTCTGTTCCTTTAGGAAGTGTGTGAAAGCAGCATGTACAGTCTCATGCCAGGCAGGGAAGTGATGCATAGAAAAGGGATTTTGGGAGATGTTTGCACCACTGTCTGCTGAGAATGTTCTTCAGTGGTTTCCTGTGGGATTAGCAGTCATCACGGTGCTGCACCAGCCCAGTTCCCTCCAATGAGGGGGAAGGTGAGTCCTGGTCCGGGTCCTCAGTGACTCTGCCTTTCCTCTGGAGGTGGGACAGGGACACAGGCCTGGCAGCCACTGTGAGCAGATTTAACACCTGAGACTGACAGGCACACTGGTACGAGTGTGTGCAATATGTACCTAACAGAAGGTTACTATCTTTGATATAAAAAGAGCCCTTAAAATTTGAGAAGACAATATAAATTCTAAAATGAGCACACACACAGAAATCTAACTATAAAATGGGCTCACACACAGAAACCTAACTATAAAATGGGCACACACACAAAGAAATCTATTTTTAAAATGGGCACACACGCAGAAATCTAACTGTAAAATGGGCACACATGCAGAAATCTAACTGTAAAATGGGCACACACGCAGAAATATAACTGTAAAATGGGCACACACACAGAAATATAACTGTAAAATGGGCACACACACAGAAATATAACTGTAAATTGGGCACACACAGAAATCTAAGTCTAGGATATAAGCGGGAAATTCACAGAGAGATACAGTTGGGCAGTCAGGAAGAGGATGATGAAGATCCCTGGTTTATGAAAAATTCAGGGCTCTAGTCGCCCTGTGTCTGTGTAACTCAGTTTCCAAGTTGCAGAATCCCCCAGTTTTAGAATGGGGGATTATCATATTTTCTAACCCCAAAGGTTTAATTCAGGTCATACCACCGCTCCCCCGCCCCCTGCCCCGGCCCTCCACCACCTCTGCTGACACCACCAGGTAGACAGGACCTCCTACCACATAAACCCACCCAGGTATGCGCACAAACACAGCTCTGGGTGAACCAAAGGGGACTCACACTCTACATACTACCCTGCTATTAGCTTTTTCGTATAATAATACACATTGGGCAAGTCCTGACTGCCCTAGTCCTCTGACGTCATGGGCAGAAGGGGGGGGCACTTCGTTGTGTCCATCTGCCCTGCCCCCAATACATATCCAAGCACAGACTTCTTAGGATTTGGTGGTTTTAATAATAATGTTCAGGGGTTTTGTTGTTCTTAGTAGGAGGGAAAGATGTATATTCAATCTTTCCTAAAGTGAAGTCGCAGCTGCTTTTTTAAAAATTAATCTTAGAGAGAGGAAGGGAGAGAAAAACATTGATGTGAGAGAGAAACATTGATGGTTTCCTCCCCCATGAGTCCGACCAAGGATCAAACCTCAACCTAGGTATGTGCCCTGACCAGGAAGCGAACCCACAACCTAGCTGTATGCCCTGACTGGGGGGCGAACCCGAAACCTTTTGGTGTATGGGAAGACGCTCCAACTAACTGAGCCTTGGGGCCAGGGCAGTCACTGCTATTTTGTTTTAATGAGGTGAAGGCCTGTGCACTGATACAGAAACACTTCCAACGTATATTATTGTATAAACAAGGGAAGTAGAGGATAGGATGCGTACTGTGACTCCACTTTGGTCCATGAAGAGCTGCGTTTGTGCACCTTCATGGGTGGGTTTATGTGAACTGTTCCCAAGGCTGCCCATGGAACGGGAGAGGGGACTGGCAGCAGGATTAGAGAGGCCTTCTACCTCCTGCTTCTACACCTCTGCAGTTTGCAATTTCAAAGAAAAGGTCTTCCTTTTGAGATTCACTGTGGAATGTATTTGTTCGCATTTGCATAGAACAAGATAGGGCGAGGGACTACCAAACTAGAGGGGAGGGAGGTGGCTGTCACTTTTTCCTTATTTCTAGTCATTCAAACTTTTTACAACACTCTACGTGTTACTTTTATATTTTAAAAATAATAAAGTCATAATTGCTTTATTTCAAATGATGATTTGAAACAATTTAAAAATACTTCTCAAATAAGTCCTTAGAGGCAAAATACTCTAATGACATCAGTAATCTTTCTCACATTATTGTGGGAAAATGTATTTCTACGGTTCACAGGTAAGAAAGAGACTTATGCCGTCACTGGTTTGGCTCAGTGGATAGAGGGTCGGCCTGCGGACCGAAGGGTACCAGGTTTGATTCTGGTCAAGGGCATGTACCTTGGTTGCAGGCACATCCCCAGTAGGGCGTGTGCAGGAGGCAGCTGATCGATGTTTCTCTCTCGTGGATGTTTCTAACTCTCTATCCCTCTTCCTTCCTCTCTGTAGAAAATCAATAAAATATATTTTAAAAAAGAAAAGAAAAGAAAGAGACTTATTTACTGAGCTGATGTCCCCACAGAAGGGTCAGCTTCCATTCTCACTCATCAGTGACATAGAAATGTCTGCAAAGGTATCTGCGCTGAAAGGGATTGACTCAGGTGTCCACCGCAAATCTAGGTCACAGCACACCCTGCTTTTGTAGGACTTAGGAGCTCCCCCTGAACGGTGGCGCCCCTTGTGGAAAAGGTGTGGAAGTGGATCTTTCAGTCTCCAGAAGGGGTATAGCTCCCACGGGGCACCTCCCTTCCTGGCCTTAGAGATCAAGCAAACAGGAGGCATCCGAGAAGATGGCCCTGTTCTAACACAAATAGGAAATTCACGTGTTAAAAATGTTTTGCTCGATGCTGAAGTCTTGGTCACTTTATCCGAGTGCTTCTTTTCTTGCCAGCACACCTGAGACTCTCCTGTAGGAAATGAGCAAGTGTGAGGAGCCTGTCTTTGCTCCTTCTCATTGAGCACTCGGCTAAACGCATAACCAGGCTAATCCAGAGACTGTCTATCCCTCGTCCAAGGGTGTAGACGTGCAGTTGTGTTGTATCGGGCAGATTGCCCTCCAGAAATACGGAGCACCTTCCAGTACGTTCCCTGGCCAGGCCCTGCCGTGGGCAGTGGGCATGGAGAGTCAGACAGGGGTGGTCCGTGCCTCCTGCAGCTCCGAGCCTGGCAGCCTTGGGCCTTCCCCTCACTCCTTAGGCCTCCCCACTGCTGCTGCCGCGGCCGTGCCAGGCCCTCTTCTTGGGACAGAAAGGAGTTCGGGGTCTGGCATGCAGGTGGTTGGACCTAAGGTCAGATATGCTTTTTTAAAAAATTCTTTAGGGTAATTATTTATTTTTAAAATATTTTTCAATGTATTTTTATTGATTTTAGAGAGAGAGGGAGAGATAGAAACATCGATGAGAGAGAAACATCCATTGCCTGCACGCCTCCTGCTGGGGATGGAGCCCAAAACTCCAGCATGTGCCCTCTTGGTGCAAGGGTCCATGCTCTAGCCACTAGGCCAAGAAAACACCCACAATATCTTTTTCATTGATTTCAGGGAAAGGAAGGAAGAGGAGAGAGAGAGAGAGAGAGAGAGAGAGAGAGAGAGAGAGAGAGAGAGAGAGAGAAGAGAAACATCAGTGATGATAGAGAAACATCATCCTGCACACCCCCTATTGGGGATCAAGCCCGCAACCCAGGCATGTGCCCTGACTGGGAATGGAAAGGTGACCTCCTGGTTCATGGGTTGACCCTCAAACCCTGAGCTACACTGGCCAGGCCAGATATGCTTTTTAAACTCCCCTCCCCCCAACCCCCCCCCCCCCCTTTTTTTTTTTTTGGTAATCTGGCAACAATGATGAAGTTGCCAGGGATGGCACTGGTGCTGAAAAGACTTTGTTGTGTTATAGCAAAATACCTTGTTTTTTAATTTTAATGAAAATACTTGGTTCTGTTTTTACTTACAGTTGTGACATTTGTTAACTTTTTTAAGCACATGGCAGTGCTTTCCCTCAGATGATGATGAGGAGGCGGCAGCCAGCAGCTTCTGGTAACACTGAGGTCTTTGAACAGAGGATCAAGAGACTTGTGAAGCTGGTGCGGCTCCTGCCTGTCTGGGAGCTCAGGTCACTCAGCATGGGGGCCATCTCTGCTCCCAGCTTCCCTGCTTGTCACCTTTTGTTGGTTATTTTTCCTCATTAACTCCTCTGCCAAAGATCGCTAAGGAAATGGAATGGTAATAAAGTTCAGATGAGCTTACTCTTCTACTTACTACTTCCGCACAAAGGATAGATTTGGTCAGAAAGTGTGGAGAACTTCTAAGTGGGCTTACCTATCCATGAGCCTATCTTCAGAGAACTTTTTTTTCTTTTTTAATCCTCACCTGAGGATATTTTTCTCATTGATTTTTAGAAAGAGTGGAAGGGGGGGAAGGAAGGCAGGGGAGAGAGAGACAGAAACACTGATGTGAGAGAGACACATTGATTGGTTGCCTCCCATACGTGCCCCATCCAGGGCCCAGATTGAACCTCTAACCCAGGTATGTGCCCTTGACCAGAATCGAATCCGAGACCCTTCAGTCTGCAGGCCAATGCTCTATCCACTGAGCAAAACCAGCTAGGGCCAGGTAACTTTTTAATGTTAAGTTTGTTGAGTTTTGACAAACGTATACAGTCATGTAACTGTCCACACAGTCAGATAGAGAATGTGTCCATCACCCAAGCAGCACCTCTGCCTCTTAGTCATCAATGCCCCAGCCCAGCCTCCGCCCCAGGCAATCACTCCTGTTTTCTTTCCCAATACTTTTGCCTTTTCCAGAATGTCTTATACATCAGATCATACAGTATGTGGCCTTGTGAGTCAAGCTTTCACTCAGCCTAATGCTTCCAAGATTCATCCATGCCGATGCACGTATTAGAAGTTTGTTCTTTTTCATTCTAAACAGTACAGGCACACCTTGGGGATACTGTGAGCTCGGTCTTTATGTCTAGAAAACAATATATATACCTTAATTTAAAGTAGGCACCTGGCTGGTGTGGCTCAGTTGGGTGGGTGTCATCCCATGCACCAAAAGATTGCTGGTTCAATTCCCATTCAGGGCACATTGCCTGGGTTTCAGGCTTGATCCTCGTCGGCAGGAGGCATGCAGGAGGCAGCGAATCGATGTTTTGTTCTCACACCAATGTTTCTCTTTCTCTCTCCCTTTCCCTTCCTCTCTCTCTAAAAATCAATAAAAATATTAATTTAAAAATGCTTACCATTATATGAGCCTGTTGGAAAAGTGGCCAATATAATTTCAGTGCAGGGTTGCCACAAATCTTCAATTTGTAAAAAATTCAGTATCTGCGATGCACAATAAAGCGAGGTGGGCCTGTGTTCCATTGGCTGGATGCACCATAGAGTGTTTATCCATACATTAGTTGATGGACATCTGGGTTGTTTCTAAGTTTGGGCAATTATGGATAAAACTGTGCTGAGTAGTTGCGTACGAGTTTTTTTTAAGGTGGACATATGTTTGTATTTCTCATGGGTATAGACACCTAGGAGTGGGCTTGCTGGGGCATCTGGTGTTTGTTTTTACGAAGTTACCAAACTGTTTTCCAAAACGACCGCACCATTTTACACGCTCTCCAGTAGTGTATGAGCGTTTTAGTTATTCTTGACAACACTTGGTATTCTCTGGGGTTTTGGTTTTTGATTTGCATTTTCTGCAGGGAGCCTTTACACTAGGAGAATCTAGGTCTATCCATTTCTAACTCAGGAACCTCTTGGACAAGTGAAAGCACTGCCTCCCTTGGGGTATCAATGCCTATATTTTTAAAACGGGCACAGCAGAAATATAACCCCATCAGCTATAATGAGCTTTAATGAGAAAATACACATACGACACTTAGCTACTCTTTATAGTGCATGGCACACATTAACACACTGAAAATGTGAGCTCTAAGTATTGACTGCTGTTGTAATTATATCCTATATTGTTGAGTGTGTTTCCTTCCACGACTCGCGTGGAGTAGGGTTCGGTATCTGAAAGAGGAGCCGCACAGCAAATGAGAGAAAAAGACACGAGATAATTTTGCAATATTGGGGGACCAGGCGGCAAGTCCCGAAGGACTTCTCCTCTCCCTGTGCTCAGGCCTCACCAAGCTTTTATTCATCTGGGATGCACCCATAGCATAGCCCTAGGCAGGTGACCCCCTGCAACAGGCAGACTAGCCCATCAGCAAGGATTTACATAATAATAAATGGGGGAGTAGTTTCAGCTACCACTGTCTGGACAAACAGAGGTGGCGCCTAGCTCCGAGCTTTGGGAGGGCTTCAAAGGCACCCAGCCTTCGGGGGGTTCTCTGTCTATGCTTATCAGATAGTGAAGGCAATAAACAGTTTCCCACATCTCCCCCTTATTTTTTCTTTAAAAAATAATCAAGTCCCAATTTCAGTGTCCAAAAGTTCTGAGTCCATGTTTCAATGTCCAAAAGTTCATGTGTACACGCCAGCAATGAAATGTTGGTTCTGGATGGTGGAAAATGCAGGTCCGGTCCTTTCTGGTCTGGTCCTGGGCACCCTGCAGCGACGCACAGCTGCTGACTGCTAGCATGGCAAGGCGTCTTCCACCATCTCCATCTCTGAACTGTCTCTCCTGTCTTTGTGGCTGGAGCAAACTGGTCAGTTTCTCTCTGGGATCCCTTGTTGCAGGAATCCACATGGTCTTGGAGCTGTTCTCTGAAAGTATACAAACATATTCTCGACCAAAGGTTAAAGGAAAAAAAACCTTACTTGGGTTCTTTTCTTTAACATGATCTTTCCCTGGCTTACCCTGGCCTAATGTGTGGTTTTTCTGGGTGTCTCACTATTAGCATTATAAACGAAAAAAAAATTTTTTTTTTCTTCTAAATGTAATTTAGTTACAGGATCTATTTCCTTACATGGTATTCTTCCACTATCCCCCCTTTTTTTAATTAGAAGACTTCTTGGAAATTTTACAATGCAGTCTAGATAGCTTTAAACATTAATTTTTTGCATACAAAAAAAAAATGAACCTGAAAATGCTTTAGGTTCATAGCATGTTTACTATGAACATTTTTGTTAATACTTTTTGAATAATTACTTATTTCAAGTTAGCCAAATTTAATTAATTTGAAAACTATTTTTGCTGTCAAATTTAGTATTTTAACAATAATCTTAATTTACACTGTAAATATTAATTGAAAGGATCACTTTACATCCTTGTGAAGGCTCTGAGCATTCCTGTTGTTAGGCTAGATTTAGACATAGGGTCTGTTAGCCAAGCCTCTGTTTATCTGGGTACTGATTTCAGCTGGACCAAATCTCTTCTATTTGGTTCCTGATCTGGGCTGGGCATGGGAAGCAAGAAGCAGCCATGGGGACAGGAGACCTTCCTCAGAAGGGCCGAGTGTTCAAGCCCGTGCACCGTTCAAGCCCGTGCACCATTGGGGGGCGGTGAGGATCTGTGCCCCACCTTTGTTGCACCCAAGTTTTCTCCTACTGGCCCCCAGCTGTGCCTGTCTTAGGTCGTCCCAACCTTTGGGATCTTACCCGTCGTTGACTACCAGCTATCTCTGGGCCAAGTAGGGTGATGTGAGGTTCAGTTCTGTCTCCTTGATAGCCTATGTCCCTCTGGCCTCCATGCCCAGCAACTGCCTTTGGATCCCCTCGCCTGCTGGCGGGGCCCTGGCATTGATCATAGGGAACCCAGGTTTCTTCTCCAGAGAGGGCCCAGCTTACGCCATTGGGCAAGAGACAGATCCATGGTACCAGCTTTTCATGATCCCAGCTTGAACAGAGAGCTCTGGTAACAGCTGTAGGCAATTGGATTCCTCTTGACAAAAAAAGTCAAGATAGGTCAATACAGAATGCTTAAGTGCCTTCCCCAGGAGGCCCTCCACACAGGGGAAAGGAATAAATCCCTTCATGTAAAACATTCAAATTCATTTGTAAATTTGTTTGGGATAAATGCACAATATACTGTTGTAAAGCATCAAAAATTATTAATAAAACTTTGTAGAATAATACCATGTAAGAATATTCTTTGCTCTAGGTCATGACAACTTAATTTTAAACTCAAGGTTTGGAATGAGGGACCTAGTTAACAAAAAAGGCAATTTACAGAAGCAGAGACAATATGCTATCTAAATTACAGTGATGGGTAAACACATTATCTAGAGTCCTTGGGTAACCTAGGTAAAACTTAGGCATGTTATCTGAACTACAGTTTTTGCCTGAATGAATTGTTACCATACTTCACTTTACCATGCCCCAGGTGGTCTCTGGGCTGTTGGTTGTCTGGTTTGTCTTCCTCCTGTTGGATTACACTTGGAGAACTTTAACTTAAAAAAGAAAAACCTTTCTTTTTTACACCAAGTAACTTATAGGGTTACTTCTTGGATGTTGACTGATAGTGCTGCAAGGCCATGTATTCCAAGTCATTAAACATTTATGGTGACTGTACTTATTTTCAGATTTGGTATTTTAACAGCAAATCATTAGATTATTCTGTAAATATTAGTGGAAGATATTTCAAAATATTAAACTTTCTCCTTTTTATTAAATTTAAAATAATATTTTTAAACAGCATTCCCTTTTGGCTTATTTGCATATACAGAGGGATCATGGGAAGCCTTCAGTAACTTTTTAAAAAGAATTTACTTTACTAGGATTCAATTGCTTACAAAGATTAGTAAATTTAGTAAAGTTTTATGTCTGATACACGAGGTGCAAACGCTGCCCCACCTCCAGCCTAATTTAAAATGCAGCGGTGAGGAGCTTTTAAATAAAAGACATTGCTAGTTTAAGTAAAGACTTTGCTACTAATAAATCAATTTTTTCTTTTATTTGGCAGAAATTCCTTATGCAACCAAGTATATTATATTTTGAAATATTGTACTCTGGGAAAACTGTCAAATACATGTCTAATTAAAACATTTTTAACACTTAAAAACAGTTCTCAACATAATAGGATCTAGTCTTGACCATGGAATCAATTACTATTAATTTGTGTATGATATATGTACAACTGTGGTTCTACTGAGAATTTAAGATGTCTTTTAAAAATGTATCTACAAGCCTTTTAAGAAATACGAGCTCTATTGTCGGCCCTTATAAAGCCAACTGCTTAAAACATTGGTCTATCATACCACTGAAATTATATTAAGACCGTGATTGCTAATTTATTAAGTATTAAAAATATCTTCTTAAAAATAGTATTAAATAAATCTGAGAGGCAAGCACACTTTTTGCCCCATCCGCATTTCCGCAGTAAAACTCCGCCTTAAAACTCCACCCCTGAAATTCCATCCTGCCTCAGTGAGAAGACACTCCTTTTGTGATTGGCTAAGTCAAAGGGAGGGGCTGTTCCAAGATGGCGGCCCCCAGGGGCACAGCAGGCCATGCGGCCAACATGGCGGCTGCCAAGTCACACAGCTCAACATTGTGGCTGTCTACACTGTTCTCTGACAGAAAAGATGATTTCCTTATTCTCACAATAAACAAGGGAAGAGCAAACCAAAATTCCTAAAAGATAGATGGCCAACATTATATTGTAGACAAACAGAAATGTCATTAGCTGTTTATACCCTTTATAATTATCTTAGATATTTAATTAATTTCTCCCGATTCAATTTGCACTTTAAACTTTCAGAGCTTTAAATCTTAGATATTTCAAATAAAATATAAGGCATTTTCAATTAATAGATTAACTTCTATCTTCTAGACTTCATACTAGGCATACTCAGATCAACATTTCAGTATTATAAATTTCAATGCTTTTAGATGATTTGAACTTAAAAGCTTTAAGTTTCCAGCCAATAAGCCTGGCATAGCTGCTAAAATGGTCACAATTTTCCTGTTGGGGAAGTCAAGAAACAAAACCATAGCTATTCACATGTTAAACTTGACTATCAACTTCCTGGTGGTGCTTGCCTCAGGGCGGGAAATTTCAAAAGAGTTACTTTAAATCGCCTTGGGAAGCCAGCCTTAATTAAAGGGCATAGCCATCTTTTACCTGGGCTACTTAGATTTTTATAATTAATATAGTTCAATAATTCTTGAGATTCAAATCCAAATTATTATTTTAAGGCATACTCTTTAGCAAATTTTTGTAACAGAGACAATTTTACTGAATTTTCTTTTCAGCCTTGAAGTTAACTTTTTAACACCCTTCATTAGCATTAAAAAACTGTTCTTTATTATGGAAATATACCAATCTTGTTGCTAGAATCTAGCCAGCATCTTTTTTCCTTTGGGTAAAATTTGCCATTTTTCTTAGGAAATAATCAGTCTTGGGTTTTATTCTGTACATTTGGAAAGAGATTTCAGCTCAAAACTCTATCTAAATGTCCAAAATCGGAGGATGCGCGCCTTAGTTCCAAGCCAGTTTCTCTTTACACGTGCACAGAAATCCCAGACGCATTTTTAAATTTTGTAAAACTTTTCAATTAAGAGAAGGAGACTTTAAATTAGAATACTGGGGAGGGGGCGTCCACATTAGATCGCCACGTGCTCCTTCTTCCCTTTCCCCACCTTCTGCTTTTGGGGGAAGTTTCAGCAAATGACTCAGATGGCGTATTTTTCCCAAAGTCATGCTTAATAGAAAACATTTAAAATTTTTCCCTATTTCGCTTTCTAAAGCAATGGCTAGCACCCAAGGTTATCTTAGCCAAAGTTTGGTTGTCATAAGATGTTCTCCAGTAATTTTTAAATAAAACATTAAGTAATCTCATTGTGGGAGAGCTTATAACTCTGCCTTTTCCTGCCACCTTTGAATCTCTCCACACCAGAGGCGGATTTGGCAGCAGGGTTTCATTTCTTATTACAGATTGATTGCAAATACAAATTAAGATTTTAATTTGAACAAGAAACCACATTGATGTGACCATGGCACTCTTTTTTCAGCTTGATTTAAAGGAGTACCTTTTAATATTCCAATTTCTTTATAATTTGGCCTTTTTGCACAGGTGATTCTATTAATGGAGAATTAAACATTTAAGGATTAGGACATGGAGGTGGAGGGAGCCATGAAGGCCATTCCTCCCATTTTTTCTTTTCTTTCTGCTCCTCTTAAGGAGCGGAGGGTGCAAGGGGGAGGAGATCCATCCTCCTTGACCTCTCTTAAGCCTCTAGGAAATGAAATGCCGTGTTCCACAAGGGGAAACAATTTTTGGCAAGTTCTGATTAACTTTTTGGCAAACTTTTAAGATCTAATGTACCTTTTTCAAGAAACCAAGGGTTATGTTCTATAATAACATGCAAAAACTGTAAAAGATTACCTTCTAAAATTTTAATACTTTAAACATGTAAATCAAAAGTCTATAATAAAGTTTCTTACTTTTTTAAAAGCCAAATATACCTTTTTAAAGCCGAATCTACTTTCTTAAAGCCAAATCCTTCCCCGTTTGTTAGCCTGGTTAAGAAAACGTTCCCAGTTACTTACAGACCCGGGCTTCTGTAGTTGATCTGGGCATTGCGTGAGGTAGAATCCCCCTCACCTTTTTTCGGTGAGTTTTTCACACCTTTTCGGTGAAAACTTCCTTTTCTCGCTCCAGCGAGACCTGCACTTCCAGATTCCCCGATGGGCGCCAGATGTTGAGTGTGTTTCCTTCCACGACTCGCGTGGAGTAGGGTTCGGTATCTGAAAGAGGAGCCGCACAGCAAATGAGAGAAAAAGACACGAGATAATTTTGCAATATTGGGGGACCAGGCGGCAAGTCCCGAAGGACTTCTCCTCTCCCTGTGCTCAGGCCTCACCAAGCTTTTATTCATCTAGGATGCACCCATAGCATAGCCCTAGGCAGGTGACCCCCTGCAACAGGCAGACTAGCCCATCAGCAAGGATTTACATAATAATAAATGGGGAGGGAGAAACTAAGATGGCGGCATAGATAAACACCGGGAAATAGTCGCCTCCCACAACAATTGAAAATTAGCCCAAAGGACGGAGCAAACATCGTCCAAAACAACAGGAAGGCTGGCTGAGTGTAATTTCTACAACTAGAAGAAAAGAAAAGCACGCTGAGAGCCAGAGGAGCTGCGGAGGCTGAGTGCAGAGGTACGCGGCGGCTCGCGCGCGCGCGCGGAAAGGGGGTGGCACCTGAGGACGCGGCTGTCTTTTTGAATCACAAGCTCCCGACTGCTCTGATCTCCGGTTCCGGGAAGTCTCTGGGGACCCAGGTCTCATACGGGGAGAGGCTGCTCTCTCAGGCGGCAGCGGGCGAACTTGGGGGCAGATTTCCCTCGGAGGTGCTTGCAGCCATTGCCGGGACACTGAGACGCGCGACTCCGGGCGCGGAGAATCAGCCAAAGCTTCTTTCTCCGGCCTTTTGCCTCCCTGAGACCCCGCCACATCCGGGCTGCGGCAGAGGCTTTTGCATGTGAATGCCCCAGAACTTTGCAACCTGATAATTACCTAACTGCAGCCGGGCCAGCCAGACCCGGAACTTCCAAGAGAAGGCCCAAGGCCCCGCAGTGGCTTGCATTGCTTCACAGCTGAGCCTCTTCGTAGTTCCTGCTGTGTGGCCTCAGGCAGGGGCTGAATTAGCACCTCCTTAGATCCAGGAGCCACTGTACCCAGTGGTCAGAGGGGGACCATTCTCCCACTTCAGACACAGCTGCTTCCCACAGCCAACTGGCCTGGAGGTCAATTCCTCCCAGTGATCCTACAACAAGCGAGGCACCAAGAGTGCACCAAGAGTGTCCACCCCGGGTAACTGGGGAGGCTGAGCCACTGGGCCCTACAGGACACCTGGCGCGCAGGCCACTCTATCAACACAGGGAAGCAGCCAAAATGCGGAGACAAAGAAACAGGTCACAATTGGCAGAAACGGAGGAGGCCAGACGACTGGATATAGAGTTCAAGGCCACGTTTATAAGGTTTGTCAAGAATTTTATGGAAACCGCCGATAAATTTAATGAATCCCTCAAGGAGTATGGTGAGACCATGGAGGTCATGAAAAAGGACCAATTAGAAATTATGCATACACTGACTGAAATAAAGAATACTTTACAGAGCTCCAACAGCAGACAAGAGGATCCCAAGAATCAAGTCAAAGATTTGAAATGCAAAGAAACAAAAAATACCCAACCGAAAAAGAAAAAAGAAAAGAGATTCAAAAAATATGAAGATAGTGTAAGGAACCTCTGGGACAACTTCAAGCGTACCAACATCAGAATTATAGGGGTACCAGAAGGAGAGAGAGGGCAAGATATTGAAAACCTTTTTGAAGAAATAATGACAGAAAACTTCCCCCACCTGGTGAAAGAAATGGACTTACAAGTCCAGGAAGCGCAGAGAACCCCAAACAAAAGGAATCCAAAGAGGACCACACCAAGACACATCATAATTAAAATGCCAAGAGCAAAAGATAAAGAGAGAATCTTAAAAGCAGCAAGAGAAAGACAGTCAGTTACCTACAAGGGAGTACCCATCCGACTGTCAGCTGATTTCTCAACAGAAACCATGCAGGCCAGAAGAGAGTGGCAAGAAATATTCAAAGAGATGAATAGCAAGAACCTGCAACCAAGATTACTTTATCCAGCAAAGCTATCATTCAGAATGGAAGGTCAGATAAAGAGCTTCACGGATAAGAATAAGCTAAAGGAGTTCATCACCACCAAACCAGCATTATATGAAAAGCTGAAAGGTATTCTTTAAGAAGAGGAAGAAGAAAAAGGAACTCTTACCATTTGCCACAGCATGAATGGAACTGGAGAGCGGATAAATACCACAAGATCTCACTTATTTGTGGAATATAATGAACAACATAAACTGATGAACAAGGACTGATCCAGAGACGGAGAGGCATTGATTGGACTGTCGGGCCTTGGAGGGAAGGTAGGGGAGGGTGGGGGCAAGGGGGAAAGATCAACCAAAGGACTTATATGCAAGCATATAGGCCAAACCAATGGACACGGACAACGGGGGGGTGAGGGGGTGAGCGGGGAGAGGGGGGGTAGAGGGTACACATATGTAATATCTTAATCAATAAAAAATATTAAAAAATAAATAAAAAAAATAAAAATAATAAATGGGGGAGTAGTTTCAGCTACCACTGTCTGGACAAACAGAGGTGGCGCCTAGCTCCGAGCTTTGGGAGGGCTTCAAAGGCACCCAGCCTTCGGGGGGTTCTCTGTCTATGCTTATCAGATAGTGAAGGCAATAAACAGTTTCCCACACTATATAATAAAGAGCTATTATGCTAATTAGACCGAACAGCAGAACGACCATCTGGACGACCTTCGGGATGAAGCCAGGGCAGAAAGGGCCAGCCGAGGCTATGAGGGGCTGCGAGGGCCAAGCCCCTTGCACAAATTTCATGCATCAGGCCTCTAGTGTGTAAATAAATGCAAATGTAATGACAGGTAGCTGGTGCAGTATGTCATAGCATTCATCTAAGGCAGCGGTTTTCAACCTGTGGGTCACGACCCCTTTGAGAGTCGAACGACCCTTTCACAGGGGTCACCAAAATACATCCTGCATATCAGATATTTACGTTATGATTCATAACAGTAGCAAAATTACAGTTATGAAGTAGCAACGAAGATAACTTTATGGTTGGGGATCACCACAACATGAGGAACTGTATTAAAGGGTCACAGCATTAGGAAGGTTGAGAAGCACTGATCTAAGTGAAGATGTGTGAGGTAGCTTGTAAGACAAGGGGCATTTGAAATGGGATTTGAAGGATTGGAGATGTGCCCTGTGAAGACGTCAGGAAAGGGCCTTTCTACAGAGGTGCACGGTGGAAGGGTAGAGGGGGCACATAGCACGGGACATGACTGGGACACACCCTGACTGTCCAGCAGGACATGCTCGCTGTGGCAGATTGTCCAGAAGTAGGAAGCCCTGGCCAGTGTGGCTCAGTTGGTTGAGCGTGATACTGTGCACCAAAATGTCACCAGTTCGATTTCAGTCAGGGCGCATGCCCGGGTTGCAGACTCCATCCCCAGTAGGGGGAGGGCTTGCACATCCATCAATATTTTTCTCTCTCTCTCGTCCTTCCTCTCTCTCTAAAAATCAATAAAAACATATATTTTTTTAAAGTTACAATTTAAAAAAGAAGAAGCAGAGGCATAATGAATGAGAACTTGGCCTACCTCTCTGAGTGGTTGTTTTTGTCATTCTAGAGTCTAGACCAGGGGTGGGAAAACTTTTTGACTCGAGGGCCACAATGGGTTCTTAAACTGGACCGGAGGGCCGGAACAAAAGCATGGATGGAGTGTTTGTGTGAACTAATATAAATTCAAAGTAAACATCATTACATAAAAGGGTACGGTCTTTTTTTTGAATAGTTTTATTCATTTCAAACAGGCCGGATCCGGCCCGCGGGCCGTAGTTTGCCCACGCCTGGTCTAGACCATGCCCTGAGTTGAACTTGACCTTGTTCTTAATCTCCAATACTGAAATGTGTCTTGTAATTATAGCATTAACAGTTAAATCTTTCAATCAATGCAGGTGTTACAGAAGACTGGAGAAAAACCAAGCAACGCTTAGAGAGATGGAGTTATATTTATTATTACACGCGGGCCCAGAGAAAAATGACTCTAGAATTCTGGGCAAAGTCACTCAGAAAGTTTCCTGTATTTGTATCTTTTTACCCTCTTTGTCTCCCAAATATGGGGTTTTCTGGTCCCCTTTGTGAGTTCTTAAAAAGCCCCTATGTGCTGGGTCTTTGAGACCTCAACCAAAGGCTTGGCCTGGTGCCACCACTGATAACTTTGTCTGGGGAAGATGGATACTTCATTCCCCACTGGTTTTCTATACAGGACTCAAATCATTGACTCTCTGGGGTCATTGTTGGGGAGGGAGTTATATTGACACCTGAGGACTATAAGCTCAATAGAATCAATTCTCTGCCAAATAAAGTTAGTGGGCTTGCTTATAAGGGCTGGAATGAGGGCCAGGAATAATCTCTAGAGGGTCCGAAGAGTCCTGGACTCTATTTTCCATGGCTGTCTTAAGCCGGGTGTGATGAAGACACTTCAGGATCCCGTCGACCTTGATTGCCGTGGGGGTGGTCCTTTTCATGTAGGAGTCAGTCCTTGGGTGGCAGATTTCATTATCTAAACAGAGTCACCAGGTTGGAAGGGATGGACCAGATCAGAATTTGGTACAGGCAGAGCGTGTTGAACGTGCTTCTGGACTGCTTTCTGGGTGGACTGTAAAGCCTGCAAGAACTAGAGAAAAGATTGGTTATGGATTTCAGCTTTTCTAGATTGGGCAGGTCAGCGTCTGAAAGAGTCACTAGAATCTGTAGAGGCCCCAGTGGTTTTAGGGCAGCCTCCCAGGCCGCTTTGTCTGTGGCCTGGTTCCCTCTTGCTTCTGTGGAGTCTCCTTACCTTGTAAATAGCATTATGTACATGAGCCACTGCAAATGAGTACCTGCTATCATTATAAACTGTTACTGATTTTTCTTTTGCCCACTGGAGAACCTGAAACTGGGTGACTCGAGTGTTTGACATCTAGCGCTCCAGTGTGTTCTGGAGTAAAGCCTTGACTGCATGTGGGCCATTAGTTCCTGCCCTATGGTTAACTTATTTGCTTTTTTGATAAGCATAGCTGTGGCTGCTACTGCCCAGAGGCAAGTAGGTCACCCAAATGTAAAGGAGTCAAGTCTTTTGGACAAATAGGTTACTGGCCTTTTCTAGGGGCTGAGACTTTGGGTGAGTACCACTTTGGCTATGCCCCTTGTCTTACATACCCATCATGAAGTATAACATTGGCACTGCGGCCACTTCTGACAGCTAAATCTTTTGCTACTAAACATGACACATGGTAGAGCTATACAAACATCTTAGGGAGGTGACCTATTTTTGACCTTCTCACACAAAGCAAAACTGTCCTTGTCTCTCTGGAGTCATGTCCATGAAGACGCAGGCATTATCGAAGTCTATTATACAGTTTTCTGGAGGCTACTGTCAGGGATGTGTATGGTGGCCCGTTCCTTTTTTTTTTCTAGCCACAAACACAGTCTGTCCAATTTCCCTAAAATGTATTCTGAGTTGTTTTGCTATACACAGGCAGCTTAACCACTATACAACTGGGCTTGGACCTCTGTCTAGCAAACTGCACTTTATAAGTTCAATATGCAAACTCCGGTTCTCCTAACTCAATGGGGTCTCAGCCAGTCCCTCAGTCAGACTCCTCCTCTCTTGGAGAATCTCAAAGTCCTGAAGGCTCCACAGTCCAGGGAGAGTGTCTTTCCTTTGCCCTTTGACTTTAAGCTGCCAGTCCAAAACAGCCAGAGTTGCAGTTAGAAACAGCTTTGCATATTGCAAAACACTCCTGTGGCAGTGACTTGGGTATTAGGCCCTTTGTCTTCCTCCCAGTCCCCTTTGTGGCATAGCAGCGAACAGGCCTCTCCCAAGGGAGTGCACTATAAGGGGATATCAGTCCCTCTTCTTCCAGCAGCAACAGGTACTGAACCCTTTCAGTACATTTGCAAACAGGGAGCTTTCACTAGCTCTATCTGCTGCTTTCACAGATCCTGAGCTCACTGCTCTATTCCTGGGGCTGCAGGAAGGCTAGGAACAGTCACTGGCTTCTGGTTTAACTGCTGTAGCCAGCAAGCCAAAGGTCTAAGTCTTGTATTGCTTGTTGTAAAACACTCATTACTCACTGGGCGGCAGTGGGGCAGCTCTAGTGTCAGGTAAATGTCTGCTGTCCTCCGCTTTTCTAGCTGCTGCTGCTTCTTCCAGGGCTGCTGCAGGCAGCTCATGAATCCAGCCCCTACCCCCGCTTCTTTCACCTGGCTTTCCGGGGCTGAGTCTGCCTAGCAACCAGTTCTAAATCACCAGGGCAGCTGTGGACTTCAGCTCCATTTCTCCTCCACTTGGCTCCTGGGAATTTAGTGTTTTTTTTTTTTTTTTCATGTATTAGAATTCTTTATTCTTAGAAATTTCAATCCTTTAATGATTACCAAAAGTGAATTGTCAGCATTTTTATTTATTTATTTTATTTATTTTTAAAATCTTTAAATTCTTTATTAGTTAAGGAATTACAAATGTGTCATCATCCTAGTCAGCATTTTTAGATTAATATTTATGAACTTAAAGTATATTGTATCGGTCTAATTTAGTATTGGAAGGGTTAAAAATAATAAACCGGAGCAGAGAAAGATTAATTGTACTTGCAGAAAACTTGCGACCTTGAATCTAGTGAAGTTCTGATAAGACACCTAGTAGGCTATGGACCAGACCCCTACACCAGCAGAGTGGTCTTCAGCCAGTAAAAATCAACAAAAACCTACCTCTCCCTGCTTCATAATTAACAGCCGACAGCCCCCTTGTCCCCCAGCCCAGGGCCCAGTGCTTGTCTCCCTCTCCTATTGTGAGTCAGAGGAAGACAATTCCTACAGAGGGGGGAAATAGAAACAGTGGGAGTTTTGGAGAAAACCACAGACTACCACTGTAGTAGTCCTCCCTCCTGGAGGCTGGGGTCCGACCTGTGGAGAAAAATGACTTTTAGTCAGCCTGGAAAGATAGCAGATGAGGATAAGGGTGTGTAGGGAGATTTCTTGCAACTGAAAGCCTGGAGGGCTTCCTGAAAGAAAAGATCTTTAATCCAGTTACAGATGTTGTCCGAATCAGGATGAAGGAGGAAGGGAAAGACCAGGTTATGTCCTCTATGAGGAGCCTAATAAGTAACTGAAAACAACAAGTCAAACAAAACACACAACCACGAAGACAACAGACTGCACAACACACAACCAAGGTTAATGGGGTCCATAGACAGTTAATAATAACTTCAGACTTAGTTCCGCCTCAGGTGGCTCATGTTGGACTATGATGTCACCGGCAGGGGCAGGGCCCATAAATCTCTCTGCCCTGCAAAGCTGTAAGCCCTGCCCCTGGAAGTCTCTGTCCACCAAAAGAGATAAGAAAAACCATAAATAACAAGTTTTTGTTTTTTGAAGTTTACTACTTTGTTGCAAATAGTTAACTTGAAAACACTTCTCTCTTGCTTTTCTTACAAGCAATCTCAGAACCAAGCAATCTTGGAACCTAGCTGGCCTTTGTTTTAGCCTTTCAATTTACCCCAGAACTTCAAAAATTTCTATTTAATACAGCAAATTCACAACCCAGGGAAGAGCAACCACTAGACAGAAATTTTTATTAGCTAAGTGGGCTGATTCCCTCCGTGATAGAGAGCAAATGTCTCTGAGAAAAATAACTCAGCAGCACTGCTTAAGACTTTTGCAGATTATCATGGGTTCAGCCTTTAATAAATCAAACGTTTAGCCAGACGAATCAACAGAAATGTAGAATAAATCAAAGTAGCTTTCGCTTTTACACAGGCTTTCACACTTATATTTATACACCAGACAATCCGAGTTTTTTACTTTACCAGATATTTACTCAGAGTTTAAATAGTCCATCTGATTCCTGATTAATTGCCTAAGGAAGCTGTAGGCAATTAATGGCTTCCGGGGAGGTGATCAAGCTCCCCCTTCCACTCACTTGGAGTGGGCCTGACTGATAGGGGCCCCTACCTTACCGATTCTGTCGACAGGTCCAGAGGTGTCTGTCCACTCTCTCCAGATGCTGGCCAGGTCCTGGGCTGAGGTGCAGGAGTGCTCAGAGTCCCCAGGTTTAATTCTGCTAAGATCAGCAGTGTGCATGCCTCTCAGAGGCCTGTCCGACACCCCTGGGTCCCCAACCTAGTCCAATCAGCAGAGGCCAAAAGTCCAAGCATGGGTTGGTTTTCTTGGTCAGGGAACCAATAATGTTACAGAAGACTGGAGAAGAACCAAGCAATGCTTAGAGAGATGGAGTTACATTTATTATTACATGCGGGCCCAGAATTCTAGAGACATTTTTCTCTGGGCCCGCACATAATACAAAATATAACTCCATCTCTCTCAGCATTGCTTGGTTCTTCTCCGGTCTTCTGTAACAGGCATCTCCTAGGTGGAGGCCACCAGGAGAAGAGGAGAGAGAAGGAGGGCATGTGAAAGGTGAGTCAGGGTTAAGACCCAGGCCACCAGACTGTGTCAGGCAGAATCAGTCTGCGGGATAGCTCAGCATCCTAGGAGACACCTCCACCTACCAACTCCCTGGCCCATGAAGACATCTGGATGCTCAACTGGCCAGAGACACAGCCTGCTGTTTCACATGCCAGTTAGGAGTCATATACCCTGGGAGTTTGTCCAGGAAGACCTGCGGTCACTAATACAATAGGTACCATGTATCACCTGCTTCCCATGTGCCAGGCACCATGCTAGAAACTACAGGTGCAATTGCAAAAGAACAAAACAAAAACAACCCCCCCCGCCCACACTCATTCAATTATCAAAGCAATCTTGCAAGGTTGTATTAAAGGTAACCTTCAACAGTGAGGCCACAGTCCAGCAGGTCTCACATCTAGAGAGTGGCAGGTGGGGGTTGAACCCAGAGCTGCCCGGCTCTGCAGCCGTCTTTCACACCACCCGGCCCCTCTCTGAACAGTTGTACATCTTTGACACCCATCTTCATGAGTGCACCCTCCCTAGCCACCCAGAGGACCCAACTGTGACACCCTCTCCCAGCATCAACACTCAGGGAGTGGAGGCAGGGGCACGGTTGTGAATTCAACTTCTTCTGGCCTGCTCAAGGGTGTCAGGTTAGTGGGTTGAGCACGCTGGGAAGAGGGAGGGAGGTGGCTCTCAGGAGGGAGTATCAGCTTCCACAACCAGCTCCTACAGCGAGGCTGCTTTGATCTCACTGAGGCTGAAAAGGACCAGGTGACCTCTGGGCACTTGGTGGTGATGCAGACTCTCAGGGAGCCCCAACCCCGGCCCCTGAGCCAGAAACCCAGGGTCCGTCCTGTGTCCAGGCAGCCCAGGTGAGCGTTAGGCAGGCCGCAGTCTGAGAAGCACGCATCAGAACATGAACTTGAGGGCAGGGCTTTGGTTTCTCTCCAGCCCGGGCGCACAGTGCTCTGTAGACAGAAACAGAAATGATGAGAGGCAGAGACCATGTACATATTGCCTTCAGGACTGCCCACCTGACTAGGCACCTGGTTTACTTTGTTTTTTTGGGGGGAGCAGGCATCATGCGTGCTGCCTAACACAGAGTACACGCTCAGTACATATCTACTGAACAAATAGTCTGTATTCCGTGTCACCAGGCTCCACTAATGCAGGCCAGAGAATTCGCTATGTGGCCGGAGAAAGTTCCACTGCGTATGCTTAAGGGGAAGGAGACAATTACTAAAATCCTCCAAGGGTCTCAACTGTCAGGCGGGGACCTTCATCTGTGCACGGAGGCAACAGCTCAGTAACAGGTGCACGTGCAGGTTCAGGAAAGCTACACGGAGACTCGAGGGTTTCCTAAAGCCGCTGACGTCCAGGGGTCAGAGCTGCAGAGCAGCGCTCAGCAAACTGGTGCTGCAGGCCGACTCCAGCTCGCCACCCTTCTTTTGTTTGTGTTAATCCTGACCCAAGGATATTTCTTTCATTGATTTTTATAGAAAGTGGAAGGGGTTAAGGGAGGGGCAGAGAGAGAGAAACATCAATGTGAGAGAGACACCATGACTGGTTGCCTCCTACACATGCCCTGACCAAGACTGGTGGATCAAGCTTGCAACTGAGGCACATGCCCTTGACTCAAATTGAACTTGAGACCCTACAGTCCACAGGCTGATGCTCTAACCACTGATCCAAGCCGGCTACGACTTGCCACTTGTTTTTGTATGGCCTGTGAGCTAAACAGTCTTTACATTTTTTAATGATTAAAACAAAATATTTTTAAAGAACAGACTTTTGTGAAAACTCTATAGAATTCAAAGGACAGTATCCATAACCAAAGTGTCATTGGAGCACAGCCTTCCCGTTTATTGATAGATGGCCTAGGACCGCCTCCTGCCCAGCGGCAGCGTAGAGTAACTGCACAGAGACTGCATGGCTCAGCCCTCCATGTTGGCCGTTCTGCCCGCTCCCTGCACAGATGGAGAGAACAGCCTCCCAGGTCTGGGCGGGCTGCCAGCACAGTCACTTTCTGGCTAGTGGTTGTGTTCCCCATCCAAGCCAGCTCTGCAGCCAGGTGGCGCCAGCCCCACCCTATCCCTCTCTGTGACTTTGCTGTCCAGGTCTCCCCTCTGGTCCAGGCCCATCTGAGGGGAGAGAGGAAAGAGCGCTCCCAGGCCTCACACAGCGTAGGGGGAGCCCGGTCAGGCTCCTCTAGGAACTCCTCCAGGGTGACCATCCTCTGCTCTGGGGGACCCAGGGCTGCCCCAAGGCCTGGGGCTGGGCCACACCCCTCTACTGGATGCTTCCTGGTGGAGAGGCCCATTCTGGGTGGCGGGTACTCCTGGAGGCTGATGGTAGTGTGGCCTGCGGTGCTGGCATCGCGGGGCGGGGCAGAGTGCTGGGCATCAGGTCCTCACTGTGGAAGCTCTCGGGCCTGCAGTGAACGGCGGGGTCAGAGGAACCTGGTGTCAGGGCGAGGGGACACAGAGGGACACACGTCAGTCTCTCACTCTCACTCACCTACCTCCAGGGGGCTCTGTGCTGCCTCTGGCTCACGGAACACAGGGAGCCCTGCTGGGGAACCCAGAGAACACTTCTCCCAGGCTGGCACTGGGATGTCAAGGAGATGCTGGGATTCTCTAGAAGTTCACAGTGGGGTTTAAAAACAAAATAATGTGGGAGGGAAGTGCAGAGCTCCTGCTAAAGCTGAAATTAGCAACAGCTGTGAGGTACCACCCTCCTTAGCCCCTGGGACAGCGTAGACAGACCATCTTCTGCACCATTAACAAACTTAAATGCTGTAAAGGAATCACACTCACCTGTGTCCTCTGACCACGATGGACCGGAACTCCCGGCCCTGTCCCCAACGGAAGCTGCAGGAACCCACACTTGGAGGATGGGTGGCTTGCCCAGGTGCCAAGAGATGGTCAGTGAGGAGAAGGGATCTGAACCCATATCCATGAAAACTCCCAGGTCTGAGCCTGAAACTGCATGATGTGCCCTATGGAGGCAAACCCATCATGCTGTGAAGAACTTGCTAATTGCCTTCTTTAAATCACACAAATAACACAAAGCCCAGAGCCCAGGTCCAAGGGCAGTGGAAAGTGCTCAGAAGGAAAGCCAACTTACCCTTCAGGCCACGAGGTGAGCTGTCACTGGACGCATCACTAGGGCTCTCCAAGCTGCCAGGCCGGGGCCCTGAGAGGAAAGGACAATCCTTAAGCGAAAGGGCCGATGACCCAGTCTAGCCCAGACTAAGCTCTCCAGTCTGACAACAAGGACATAACAGAGTGATTCTGCCACAGCTCAGGGGAGCACCCCCAGGAGCACAGACCCGGATTCTGGAGACGCCCTGGAGGGGTCCCACCTCCCCTGAGTGCCTGGCCCCGTGCACAGTGGGCATGAGCTGTACGGGATGACAGCCTGTGTTTCTGTGTCTGTGAGGTCTGGGGCTGGGGCTCAAACAATTTTGTTAACAAAGGAAATTTCACGCAGAACTCCGGTACAGGCCAAACAGGGCGGCTCTGGGAAAGCGAAGGGTTGGAGGGGTGTGGAGCCCACCCTTACTACACATAGAGCTTTCTAGAACACGTGGAAACACTCTGCCTAGACCAGGACAGTGGCACCTGGTGAGGGCGGGAGCCAGGACAGGGCAGAGTGTGGGCACCACGTGTGCACAATGTAGCCTGTGCCCGCTCCAGGGCCCGCTTCCCCTCGGTGGTCGGAGGGGCGGGTGCTGGGGTCTCAGGAGGAAAGAACGTGCTGGCTTTCCGTGGCTGTTTGCTGTCCTTAAGCTCCTTCTCTTTTTTGTCTCAAATTGACATCTGCCCCAAAGGGAAAAGAATCGGTCCTCCCCCGTGACAAGTGTGGGGCAGCTGCCCTCCTGTCTGCGGTGTGTGCCCGACTGAGCATGCCTAGGGCAGCTCTCCCTGCCTCCCTAGGATCACAGGGGGAGCACCTGCTGCAGGGAGGGAAGCACCTCCCGGTCAGGGCAGGCGGTCCCTTCCAGGCCTGCAGACCTCGCCTCCTGGTCCACGCCTCCAGCACACGCAGTCCCACGGCGCAGCCCCCCCCCCCTCCCCCGGTATCATCAGGCAGGTCCAGCTGCACAGTCACAGCTGGGGAAGGAACTGTGTGTCTGTCATCCCTGCACACAGCTGGTGCTGAGCTGAACTGCACTGATAACCAGGGACACACCAGGAGCGGATCTGCTTCCTGCCCCACCAAGCAGTCTGCTCTGGCCTCACTGGGGCACAGGGCACCCAGGTCCCCAGCCCTGGCACGCTCCCCAAATAGCAGGCACCAGAAAAAGCCTCTTAGCAGCAGGGTTTGGGGGTGAGTCAACAAGTACTTGGTTTCCGTGAAGAGCACAGAAGCAGAACGAGCCCCCTCTTTCAGAAGGAAAAACTTGAACAAAAAAACCCACCTTCCTCTTGGAAAAGGACATGGCATTGAAAGGCAACTGTGATACAGATCAGCGGCTCCCAAAGCCTCCGTCCATCCCAGCCCTGCTCTGCCCACCCCTTCGCCTCTGTCTCTTGAGAGAAGCTCGAGGAATCACAATACTGAGGAAGACGATCCCTGTCCTCAGCGGATTCGGCATAAAACTGGCCCCTCGGTGACGCTTCCAAGAACAGTGGCCGACTCCTCCTGTCCTGTTACCCTCCACCCGGTGTGAAGAGGGGAGGGCTCCGCGGTGTCACACTGCCCCCCACAGAGCCCGTCTCTGCCCATAAGTTGCAGGAGCCCATGCCAGCACCACGGAGCTTTCTAGGCAATGGGAGGGGGGAGATAGTGCTCCTCCTGCACTTATTGTTGATACTTCAGAAGCCGAAGCCAATGTACACGCTCTCAGTTTTTGTTTTAATTAAAAATTTAGCTTCCCACCCTCCTAGGATTTTGTTCTTCGGAAATTATAAAGACCCAAAGCGACTGTTAATGGTCGAGAAGGCTGGTCTCATTCGCTGATTCCCTTCTGCCTACATGAGATGGCAAGAGTTTCCACCAATTTCTAAGATGAAATTTACCACTGGGAGCTGCTCTGGGCAACTCCACTCCAGGTGAGGAAGGTGAGACCTTCCTGCAATCAGTGCTCTCTGCCTGGGCCACTAGGCCTTCCTTCAGGCAAGGGCAGTCCGAGCCTCCAGAAGAGTGACCCCCCATCACGGAGGGATGGAAGCAGGAGCTGCATGCTTAGGCCCCTCGGGGAGGCAGGGCAGGGGTGTGGAGGAACTGCGGGTCCCCATTCTCGCTTCAGCATAACACCTCCACGTTCACCTCCTTTGCGTGTGGGACTTGCACACAGGCCTTAGCTTGAAGGAAAAGCACTGCTGATGGAAACAGGTCTGAGAACACAGGCTGAAGGGCACCACGCACCGCCCACTCCCCGTGCTGCCTGTGGTGGGGAACTGGAGCTCCAGGGACCGCTCACAGGGGCTGTCACCTGAATTCTAGCCCGTGGAGAACATAAGGCTGGTGAGACAGCGGACCTGGAACATCCACGGGGATCCTGGGCCTTTTGCCAGACGGCCACCTCTGACTCTGGCCCAGCCCTGAGTCGTGGTCGTGTCCAGCTCCTGGAGGAGGGAGGGGTGGGTGGACCCTGCCCTTAGGGAGTACGTGCCCTGCATGTCCTATCTCTCCCCATTTCTCCTGCTGGGACAGCCTCACACTCGGGACTCTCTCTGACTTAACTTTAAATCACTCTTCCGCCTGCGCAATGACTGGGACTCCAAAGGACAGCAGTGTCCTGCCCTAAGGGCCATGCAGCAAAGGCAGCTGCTACTTAGTATCCCGGGAGGTCCTCCCACCTCCAGGGCCAGCTGCACCAAAAGCAGGGCTCTGAGAGCCATCACCTCCCAGGGGTCTAGGCTCTCTGGCGGGGGGGGGGGGGGGGGAGGGAGGGGAAGGTTGGGGGGGCCTGGAAGAAGGTCAAGGAAAGAACCACCACCTGAGGGAGGAGGCTGGTTCCCTAGAGAATGAGCCTGCACCAGCAGCTCCTCACCAGCAACTTCGGGAATCCATGGGCCACCAGTCACTGCTCTTCCCTGAGAAGGACTAGGATGCCCTGTGCCTCAGGCCTGCCAGCTGCTCTCTGACAGCAGCCCTGGGTCCCCTCCAAACGGACACCAGGGTCTCCATTTTGCAGACAGTTCTAGGTCCCCCTGAGCGTGAGCACTGGGCTGCCAGGAATCGCCGTGGGCAGTGCTGGGCGTGCAGTATGGGGGGCCCTGGGGCAGGCTCCGCAGGCATCTGAACAGGCCTGGGCTCTGGCTCAGGGGGGATCCAGGCTGAGGCAGCCAGAGGTTAGCCTGGAGGGCTGGGCCTAGAGCCACACAGCCTGCTGGCAGGCCCAGGGGAGGGGGTGCTCCCGGCTCCTGCTGGAGCCCAGGCAGGGCTTCCGCTCTGCAGAGCCTGGGAGATGGGGCCGACCGCTGAGTGGCCACAAGGAACACAGAGCGAGCCCGTCCCAGCTGCACAGGGCACAGCGCCCGACACCCCACAGTCACCGGCTGCCATTTCAGTGTCTGGCCAGGAGCACAGGGGGACTGCCTCCTGCCCTGTGCTCACTCACCTCACCTTCTCCCAGGGGTGTTCCTGATTTGTAAACCAGGGGCCCGGTCCTGAAGCTGAGCCAGGCAGCGCTGAGAGCAGGGGCCCTGTCTGTCTTTGCTGGGCTTGTCAAATCACAGTTATGCTTGTCATAGCTTCCAGGATCCAGTGGGAGGCAAGATGATGAAAAATCATAACCCCTTCTCTTCTTGTCAGTTTCCAACACCTCCGGGGCGGTCATTTCCAGCTCTTCTGCTGTCCTCAGATGCTGTCATCTCTAGGTCATAAGCAGAATGTCTTTTTAAGTTTTAAGCTGTATTTCTCCCATCTGTTGGACATTTTAAACTTCCCAGTGCTCATCCCCAGATGCCCCTTTTCATAGCATCCTGCCCTGGTTGCACCATGCAAAGTGGCTTACTCTGCTGTCATGATGAGCATTTTAAAGCTTTTGTCTCTGTGCCCAATGCCTGCTGACCCTGTTGCTCTCACATTGGTTTGTCTCTGGTGTTGCAGACGCTCCTCAGGTGTCCGGGGACCCTGACCTCTCATGGGCTCCCCCTGGATGATGTGACCCGACTGCCCGGCTGGGAGTGTCTCCCGCAAATCAGATGCCTCGAAGAGGACTGTGATGTCCCATCTAAGGTGCGAGCACGCAGGGCTACTGGCATCTGGGAGACATCCAACCTGTCAATCCTCCCCGAATCCCCTTGTTTTTCAGTCTAGGACACCTGCCCTCCTCGCCATGGACCTGCCTCCAGGGCAGGGACCCTGTCAGGTCTCCTCCCTGGAGAATAAACCTCCAACGTTGCCTGATTTTAGCCCAAACGCTGGTTCACCTCCGTTCAGGAGCCGCTTGTGGCCACCAATTCCTGAGTAGTGGTGTGGGTCCCAGGGCTCAGGCCCAGCCATCCAGATGGCGGAGTTACCCTCCCAAAGTTGCACAGCTGTAGGCGGAGCTGAGCTCTGAACCTGTGTGTGTGGGACGCCATCCTGTCCACAGCGTCACCCACCTGCTGACCACCTCTCAGTCTGAGAGGCGCCTCCTGCCCCTGTGAGCTGGGGTCTTTGGGAAGGACCTCGGCTGAGATGCTCATCCCTCTTGGTTCTGGAGGGACCCGTGACTCACCGTGGGTGCGGCCTGGGTGCCGGGAGGTGGAGGTGGAGCTGGAAGGAGCTGTAGTGATGGCTGAGGATGAACAGGCCCCAGAGCCCAGCTCTGATGCCTGGGGCTTGGTGGCTGGGTCAGCGGAGGGATCTCCTGGAGTGTGGTCAAGGCTGCCTCTGGGTGGGGCCACTCCCTTTGGTATTGGGTCCCCAGGGCCTGGGGCAGAGAAGGACAGTGAGAAATGGGGCTGTAAATCCCATGCCAAGGTGGGGCGATCACACTGAGGCCGAGAAGCAGAGGCAGCAGGGCCAGGGAGCCCAGGGACAAAAGCGAGGCTGTGTGCCTCACCGGCTGTGGTCTAAGGGGGGGCCCTGGTGGCAGCCTAAGTTGGAGGCCCTGGGAGGCCGTCCCTGGCTCTAACCATGGCTCACAGTGTGAGCCCCCCAACAGCCCGGAGAAAATAAAGGGTGAGCTCAGGAGGCTCAACAAAATGTTGGTAAAAGTCCAACACATTAACTACTGGCCCCCCTGCCGTGTCCCTCGATGCCTGATCACTAGTGAGTAGACCTGGCCTGTGGCTGCTCAGGACCACTCCCGACCTGTGGGCCAGGCCCTCAACGTCCAGGATGTGCACCCTGCCAACGGGCTTCCCTTATGATTTGAGAAAGAAGTTCATTGCCACCCTAATAATCATCTGTTTAAGAAGTCTTCATCTCTCATGGTGACTGACTGCAAGAATGAGTTTTACCTTGTATGTTTTGCAATATCTGAGTTTTCTACTGTGAACATATACTCTTGTCCAAGTTAAATAAAACCCCAATGAAAACAGCAACATTGGGAGCAAAAACACACCTAAAAGACCTTGGACTACCTCGTAGTAGGAAGGGGATGGCTCTCCAAATACAAATGAAAAACGAATGCGGTTGGAGTTCCTCAGAGCATCAGGACAAGGCTGTTTTGCACAGTGTCCTGCTCCAGGCAGCCGGAGGGCTATGGTCCCGGAGCCACGCCCACTGTGGGGATTCTGGGCCCTTCACACTCTCCCAGGACCTGCTGCCCTTGCCCCTCAGCCACCCAGTGTCTGGACTCATGGGGAAGTTTTAAGCACCCAAGCCTTGCAATGTGAAATCAAGGGGAGATTTGGATTCTGAAAGATAACCTTGATGAGAAGCAAGATTCAAGTCTGGTGGGATGACTCTGACAGGCGTCCACTGCGTGAAGTCAGCGTGAGGAGCAGCGGGGAGGCGGAGGCACAGACAGCAGCCAGGGCAGAGAGCGTGCGTTTCCAACAGCATGCTGGGAAGGCAGGCAGGGGACCAGCATGTGGCAGCCCAGGAATCAGAGTGATGCATGCGACAAAGTCAGTGCCACATCAACTGACAGGAGCAGTGCGAGAGTCACCCCTTTACTTTTACGGTGACCTTGTGTTTATATGATAGTGGTTTTCCATTTACAGTACGGATAACAATCTTTTAAAATAAAGTGGAAACTGCAAGTCGATTCAAGGGAAAGTATGTAAGTATCACTCAGGTGAAACAGACTTAGCAAAATCATGGAGATGGTACGAGGATGGCTGAAGACAGAAAACAATGCAGTAGCTAAAGGCTTCTGTGGACCAGCGCTCCCAGCTGACGGTGACTGTGAGCTGATGTCCTGTGTGTCCACTGCTGCCCTCACAGTAGCATCCAAGACGTCAGAGGACCTCAGCACGGTCCTAAAACGTCGCTCTGGGCTGAACCCCGGCTGAGCAACATCCATCCGATTATTTGAGATGCTGAGTGGAGCAGTAAATTCTTCAAAACACAGAACACATCTAAAAAGGGACTGCTCTGCAAAAGCCAAGATTCTGTGCTCTGACTTAGAAGGTGGAGACAAGGGCAGCAGATTTAAAGTTAGCTGCCCAAAAATGAGTCTTAAAAATCTCACTTGACAGGAGGTGCGCAGTTTCGGAAACATAGCGACCGCTGATGAGTTCTGCGCTGCACAGGGGCATGGTCTACAAGCCTGCAGGTGTGAGAGAGGGGGCGGCACTGGGCCCAGGGCCTCACTTAGCACAGACACCCTGGCCCAGGGACCTGGGCGTAGATGCCCCAAGCCTCCCCTAACACTGCGCTGCGCTGGAGTCAGGTCCAACGGCTGGGACAACTGGTCTCCTTTAAAGTCAGAATCCAGGTTGGCTACTTTAAGCTTGGCTTGAAATTTGGGTCAGGAGGAGGGGCCCACTGTGGGTCATCTGGCCTTTAGCTACTGTGTTTCTGTTTGTTTTTTGAATTTCAGACATGAAGGCAGGTACATTGTGAAGACACTGATGGATTAGAAATCCCCAGTGTCTGAGAAAGGGAGGGGCTAGGGAGCAGCAGGTTTGATGTCAGAGGAGGCCCAGAACCTCAGGCGTTTACAGAAAGCCGGCCGGGATGATGAAGACTTGGCCTTGTCCTCACTTCCGCTTCTGCAAAAGCGACTCTTTATGCGCCCAGTTGCTAAATTGTGATCCCCCGATAACCCAAGAGAGGAAGGAAAAACAAAACAGCAAATAAGTGAAATGAGTAACAAATGACTGCATTAGCTAAATGTTCTTGGGCAATCAGAGTCCTGTCCTGCCCAGGAGAGTTGGAAACAATACCCACGGCACAACCAGAATCAGGACTCCGTGAGCCATTATGCTCTGACCCCACTTAATTTAGTGGCATCCTTGTGCCCAGGCTTTACTTAGCACGTGAGCAGGATTCTATATTGCTCTAGGAGCCAATGCCTTAGACTATTTTTCAATTTCAACGTGTTAAATTATTAAATAAGAATGTTTATTGGTTTAGGACCCAGTTTTTCTTAGTCCTCCACCCTAGTGACAAATCCCTGGCAACTTGGCTCTCACACAACTAACTCCTGCTCCTGTTCAAACACCTTGGGACACTTCCTGGGGTGCTTCCGGCTGCTGCAATGGGACAGGCCACCTGAACTGCTCACTGATAGTCCTTGTGCATCTCAAACAGCCTCTTATGGAAGGATGAGTTTGAAATTCCTCTTTTTCAGACCAAAACACTGTCAACATCAAGAATTATTCCCATTTAGACCCCTATGCATCTTCTACTGCAAACCTACACTTCATGACCTTTAAATTATGGAGTCTCATCAGAGCAGACAATTGGCCTAACTTCCTGAACATGTCATGTACATGAGCTTAACTGACTTATCTGATTTCTGACTTAGGATTCAAGTTCATAGCAGGTCCACTGTTATTTCTCTCTCCACAGCACCACCTGGTGGCCACAGCTCACACCACAGGAGAAGGAACCCACTACCAGTGATGGTGAACCTTTTGAGCTCAGCGTGTCAGCATTTTGAAAAATCCTAACTTAACTCTGGTGCCGTGTCACATATAGAAATTTTTTGATATTTGAAACCATAGTAAAACGAAGACTTATATTTTTGATATTTATTTTATATATTTAAATGCCATTTAACAAAGAAAAATCAACCAAAAAAATGAGTTCGCGTGTCATGGTTTCGCCATCACTGCACTATGCAATGCTGGTGCCCCAGGTTTGGTCAGCACCTTCAGGGACCAAAGCAGCCTCAACTGCAGGCAGTGCTCACAGTGGTTAAGAGTTCAGGCTCTGTAATCTGTCAGTCCCAGGTTCAGATCCCAGCCCCACCCATCATTCTCTGGGCAAGTGCTTATCTTTGTCAAGCCTCACTTTCCCAGCCCTGAAAAGGGGATAGGAATCGTACCTGCCTCACATGGCAGTTGGAACTAAAGGAGAGACGTAAAGTGTGAAACTAGCTAAAGGGTGCTGAGCCCAGAAAGAGCCCCCATTACATGGCCGCCGTTACTAATATCTACCACTGACCTGCTCACTCATGGATCCAAACAGTTGTTTCTTTATCTTTTTTTTTTCTAATTTTTATTTTATTGCTTAAAGCCGTGGTTGGCAAACCGTGGCTCTCGAGCCACACGCAGCTCCCTGCCCTTCCCCTCCACCCCCCGAGTGTGGCTCCTCCACAAAACACCATAAGCGGTCATGCACATACAGTGCGATTGAGACTTTGTGGCCCATGCACAGAAGCCTGTATTTTGTGAAAGAGCCGGTATTTTGTGGAAGAGCCACACCCAAGGGGCCAAAGAGCAGCATGTGGCTCGGGAGCTGCAGCCCGCGGAGCCGCAGTTTGCCGACCAGTGGCTTAAAGTATTACAAAGAGTAGTACATGTTTCCTTTTTCCCCCATTGACCTTCCCCGGCCTCCCCTAACCCCAGTATCTTGAGTCCATTGGTTATGCTTATATGCATGCATACAAGTCATTCGGTTGATCCCTCACCTCCCCCACCAACCCTCCCCAGCCTTTCCGCTGTAGTCTGACAGTCTGTTCCATGCTGCTCTGCCTCTGTATCTATTTTTGTTCAGCAGTTTATAATGTTCTTTATTATCCATAAATGAGTGAGATCATATGGTATTTTCCTTTCATCGACTGGCCAATTTCACTTAGCATAATGCTCTCCAGTTCCATCCATACTGTTGCAAATGGTAAGAACTCCTTTTTTACAGCAGCATAGTATTCCATTGTGTAGATGTACTACAGTTTTCTAATCCATTCATCTGCTGATGGGAATTTAGGCTGTCTCTAAATCTTAGCTATGGTAAATTGTGCTGCTATGAACATAGGGGTACATATATCCTTTCTAGTTGGTGTTTTTGGTTTCTTGGGATATATTCCTAGAAGTGGGATCACTGGGTCAAATGGGAGTTCCATTTTTAACGTTTTAAGGAAACTCCATACTGTTATCCACAGTGGCTGCACCAGTCTGCATTGCCACCAGCAGTGCAGGAGGGTTCCTTTTTCTCCACATCCTCGCCAGCATTTGTCATTTGTTGAATTGTTGATGATAGCCATTCTGACAGGTGTGAGATGGTACCTCATTATCGTTTCGATTTGCATCTCTCTGATGATTAGTGACTTTGAGCATGTTTTCATGTCTCTTGGCTTTCTGAATGTCCCCTACTGAAAAGGGTCTATTCAGGTACTTTGTCCACTTTTTATTGGATTGTTTATCTTCATTTTGTTAAGTTGTATGAGTTCCCTGTAAATGTTGGAGATTAAACCATTATCGGTGATAACATTGGCAAATACGTTCTCCCATGCAGTGAGCTTTCTTGTTGTTTTATTGATAGTTTTGGGTTTTTTTTTTTTGCTGTTCAGAAGCTTTTTACTTTGATGTAGTCCCATTTGTTTATTTTCTCTTTAGTTTCCGTTTCCCTAGGTTCTGCATCGGTAAAGATATTGCTACCACAAATGTCTGCTATTTTGCTGCCTATTGCTTCTTCTAAGATTTTTATGGTTTCCTATCTTAAAATCCTTTATCCATTTTGAGTTTACTTTTGTGTATGGTGTAAGTTGGTGGTCTAGTTTCTTGGTTTTTGCAAGTATCTGTCCAGTTTTCCCAACACCATTTATTGAAGGAACTCTCTTGCCTCCTTTGTCAAACATTAATTGAGCACACTGGCTTGTGTTGATTTCTGGGTTCTCTGTTTTGTTCCACTGGTCTTTATGTTTGCTCTGGTGCCAGTACCAGGCAGTTTTGAGAACAGTGGCTTTGTAGTATAGCTTGCTATCTGGTATTGTGATCCCTCCTACATTGTTCTCTCTCAAGATCGCTGCAGCTATTTGGGGCCTTTTTTATTCCAGATGAATTTTTGGAGAGTTTGTTCTAGATCTTTGAAGTATGCAATTGGTATCTTAATGCAGTGAATTTACAGATTGCTTTGGGAAGTATGGGCATTTTAATGATGTTGATTCTACCAATCCATGAACATGGTATATTCTTCCATTTGTTCATGTCTTCCTCTATCTCTTTTTTCAATGTTGTGTAGTTTTCTGAGTACAGGTCTTTTATGTCCTCAGTTAAATTTATTCCTAAGTATCTTAATATTTTTTTGGTGCAATGGTAAATGGGATTGTTTTTGTCGCTTCTCTTTCTGTGAGTTCATTATCTACACTAATAAAAGAGAAACATGGTAATTGGCGTACGACCGCTACCCATCCCATTGGCTAATCAGCGAGATATGCAAATTAACTGTCAGCCAAGATGTCGGCCGGCAGCCAGGCAGCTGAGAACAGGAGGCTTGGTTGCCCCAGCAATGGAGGAAGCCAAGGTTCCCCGTCTGCAGCTGCGGGGCTCTGAGCTCCTGAAGCAACAACTCCAAAAGATACAATGTTTCAATTATAGAAGCTAAAAGATGGCGGTTAATTTGCATACTCAGGCTCCAAGCAGAGGGAAGCCAAACAGCCCTGAAGCGGGAGGGCAGAGAGGCCTCCCGGCCCCCAGATCAGCGGAGCCGAGAGGCAACCCAGCCCCGCGATCAGCGGAGCCGAGAGGCCTCAGGACCCTGGGATCAGCGGAGCCAAGAGGCCTCCCAGCCCCGGATCAGCAGAGCCGAGAGGCCTCCCGGCCCCGGTTATCAGCGGAGCCGAGAGGCCTCAGGACCCTGGGATCAGCGGAGCCGAGAGGCCTCCCAGCCCCGGATCAGCAGAGCCGAGAGGCCTCCCAGCCCCGGTTATCAGCAGAGCCACGAGGCCTCCAGGCCCCGGGATCAGAAGAGCCGAGAGGCCTCCCGGCCCCCGGATCAGCGGAACTGAGAGGTGACCCAGCCCCGTGATCAGCGGAGCCAAGAGGCCTCCCAGCCCCGGTTATCAGCGGAGCCGAGGCCTCAGGACCCTGGGATCAGCAGAGCCGAGAGGCCTCCCGGCCCCCGGATCAGCGGAGCCAAGAGGCGTCCTGGCCCCTGGATCAGCGGAGCAGCGAGGCCTCCCAGCACCGCACCGGGATCAGTGTGACAGGGGGCAGCGACCAAACCCCTGATCGCCCTGCGGGCTCTGGGTGTGACAGGGTGCGGAGCCCCAACCCCCCTGATGGGCCCTGCTCTGTGTGTGACAGGGGGTGGCGCTGCAACCTCCCCATTGACCCTGCCTTGAGTGTGACAGGGGGTGGTGCCCCAAACCCCCAATCGGCCCTACCCTGAGCGTGACTGAGGGTGGCATTGCAACCTCCCGATCTGCCCTGCTCTGTGCAGGACAGGGGGTGGTGCCCCAACTCCCCAATCGGCCCTGCTCTGAGCCCGACCAGGGGCTGCACCTAGGGATTAGGCCTGCCCTCTGCCACCCGGGAGCAGGCCTAAGCCAACAGGTCGTTATCTCCTGATGGGTCCCAGACTGCAAGAGGGCACAGGCCGGGCCTCTAGTTACTGTATAAAAAGGCCATAGATTTCTGGTGTTAACTTTATATCCTGCTACTTTGCCAAATTCACTTATTAGGTCCAGTAGTTTTTTAATGGAGTCTTTGGGGGTTTTTATGTATAGTAACAGGACAGTTTTACTTCTTGTTTTCCAATTGGATGCCTTTTATTTCCTCCTCTTGTCTGATCACTATGGCTAGCACTTCCAGTACTATTTCAAATAGGAGTGGTGAAAGTGGGCATCCCTGTCTTCTTCCCATTTATAGGGGAAACGAGTTTAGTTTT
The DNA here is from genome assembly GCF_964212035.1 of Myotis nattereri. Taxonomy (NCBI): domain Eukaryota; kingdom Metazoa; phylum Chordata; class Mammalia; order Chiroptera; family Vespertilionidae; genus Myotis; species Myotis nattereri. The sequence goes on along the minus strand of NC_138085.1, from coordinate 6,578,793 downwards.
TGCCCATTGAGTTTGATGTTGGCTGCAGGTTTGTCATTTAAGGCTTTTATTATGTTGAGGAATGGTCCCTCTATTCCCACTTTGATGAGAGCTTTTATCAAGAAAGGGTGTTGGATTTTGTCAAATGCTTTTTCTGCATCGATTGATATGATTATGTGATTTTTGTCTCTCAGTTTGTTTCTGTGATGTATCACATTTATTGATTTGAGGATATTGTACCATCCTTGCATCTTCAGAATAAATCCAACTTTGTCATGGTGTATGATCTTTATAATGTAATGCTCAATTCGATTTCCTAGAATTTTGTTGAGGATTTTAGCATCTATGTTCATCAAGGATATTGGCCTGTAGTTCTCTTTTTTTGTGGTGTCTTTATCAGGTTTTGGAATTAGGGTAATGCTGGCTTCATAGGAAGGGCTTGGAAGTGTGCCTTCCTCTTGAATTTCTTGAAATAGTCTGTGGAAGATAGGTTTAAGTTCTTTTTTGAATGCTTGGTAGAACTCCCCTGTAAAGCCATCTTGACCAGGGCTTTTGTTTGCTGGAAGATTTTTGATCACTGCTTCAATTTCTTCGGTAGTCATCGGCCTATTCAGGTTTTTTTTTATTCTTCTTGATTGAGTTTTGGGAGCTTGTATTTTTCGAAGAATATGTCTATTTCATCTAGGTAGTCCACTTTGTTGGAATAGAGTTGTTTATAGTACTTTTTCATAATCATTTGCATTTCTGTGGGATTGGTTGTTACTTTGCCTCTTTCATTTCTAATTTTATTTGGGCCCTGTCTCTTTGCTTCTTGGTGAGCCTGGCTAGAGGTTCATCAATCTTGTTTATCCTTTCAAAGAACTAGCATTTGGTTTTGTTGAACTTTATTATTGTTTTTTTGGTCTCTATGTCATTTATCTCCATGCTGATCTTTATCATTTCCTTCCTTCTGCTTACACTGGGATTTTCTTGTTGCTCTCTTTCTAATTCTTTGAGTTGTAGGGTTAGATAATTTATTACCATTTTTTCTGGTTTTTTAAGATAGGCCTGCAAAGCTATGAACTTCCCTCTCAAGACTGCTTTCACTGTGTCCTATAGATTTTGGATGTTGTGTTTTCATTGTCATTTGTTGCCATGATGCTTTTTACTTCTTCTTTGATCTCTTTGGTAACCCAATCATTATTTAAAAGCATGCTATTTAGCCTCCAGGTGTTTGATTTTTTAATTGTTTTTATTGTAGTTGATTTCTAGTTTTTTGCCATTATGATCTGAGAAGATGCTTGATATGATTTCTATCTTCTTGAATTTGAAAAAAGTTTACCTATGCCCCAATACATGGTCTATCTTTGAAAATGACCCATGTACACTTGAGAAGAATGTATATTCTGTGGCTTTGGGGTGTAATGTTCTGAAGATGTCAATTCCATCCTACCTAGTGAGTCATTTAGGGTTGCTGTTTCTTTGCTGACTTTTTGTTTAGGGGATTTGTCCAGTGGTGTTAGTGGAGTACTAAAGTCCCCTACTATGACTGTATTGCTGTCAATCTCTCCTTTGATATCCTCCAGAAGTTTTGTTATGTATTTGGGTGCTCCTCTATTGGGAGCCTATATGTTTACCAGAGTTATATCTTCTTGTTGAATTGCTCCCTTTAGTATTATGAAGTGGCCTCCCTTATCTCTTGTTATGGCCTTCACTTTGAGATCTAATTTTTCAGATATAAGTATTGCTACCCCAGCTTTTTTTTTCATTTCCATTCGCCTGAAAAAACCTTTTTCCAACCTTTCACCATCAGTCTGAGTTCTTTGTTCTAAGATGAGTTTCCTGTAGACAAGAGATATATGGGTCATGTTTTCTTATCCACTCAGCTACCCTATGTCTTTTGATTAGGGCATTTGATCCATTTACATTTAAAGTCATTATTGATAGGTACTTGTTTGTCACTATTTTTATTCTTTATGCCTGTGTTCCTTCTTCCCTTCCTATTTCTTCTTTTTATAGCAGACCCTTTAGCATTTCTTGCATCGTTGGTTTGGGGGTAATAAACTCCCTTAGTCCTTTTTTGTCTGTGAAGATCCTGATTTCACCCTCAATTTTAATTGATAGCCTTGCTGGATACAGTATTCTTGGATTCAGACCCTTTCTTTGCATGACTTTGTATATATCATTCCATTCCCTTCTGGCCTGATGTGTTTCTGTTGAGAAATCAGTCAATAGTCTGATGGCAGATCCTTTGTAGGTAACTTTCTGTCTCTCTCTGGCAGCCTTTAACACATTGTATGCGGGAAACGTATTTATATGTTTTACGTTGACTGGTCGTAGAGCGCAGGACACGTATTTTATAGACGCTGGATACATTTTTATAGACTAGCGGTAGAATGCGGGTAACGTATAAATACGTAAACTAAAGTTATCGTAATTTTACTGAATGTTGCCATTTGCGAAAAAAAATTAGCAAAAATGGCCCATGCCACCTGTTAGTGTGCGATAAAAACTACCCGCAAACAATGTGTTAAGATTCTTACTTTGTAGTTGGTGTTTGCCAATTTAATTATAATGTGTCTTGTTATCAGTCTTTTGGGGTTCATCTTGTTTGAGACTGTGTGAGCTTTTTGGAACGTGTGAGCTTTTTCTTCCCGATATCAGGGAAGTTTTCTGTCATTATTTCTTCAAACAGATTTTCTATTCCTTGTTCATTTTCCTCTTCTTCTGGCACCCCTATTACAATGATGTTGTTTCGTTTCATGTTGTCCCAAAGTTCCCTTAGGTTCTCGTCCTGTTTCTTAAGTTTCTTGTTTAGATGCTGCTCTGCTTGGGTATTTTTCCTACCTTTTCTTCTAGCTCACTGATGTGGTCCTCCGCTTCTTCTAGTCTACTGTTGATGCTTTCTATTGAGTTCTTTATTGCAGCGATGTCATTTTTTCATTTCTTCTTGCTTCTTCTTCATTTCTTCTTGGTTCCTACACATATTGTTGAATGTGTCTTCCATCCTTTTCAGTGACCTTATGACCACTTCTCTGAATTCTTTCTCTGTCATATTGCTTGCCTCCATTTCATTTCCTTCCTTTTCTGGTTAGTCTCCTTGCTTTTGTATGTGGGCTGTTTCTTGTCTCCCCATGATCTCCCCTCTCAGGGTTTCTGGTTATGTAGCTCTCTGTCTCCTGCGCTTTCTTTAGGCAATGTCAGCTGTGTTTACTTTGCCAGTTCCGGGTGAGTGCTCTTTGATTCAGCTGTTCCTTCTGCTCTGTGAGAAGGCATAGGGCTTGTCCATGAGTTCGCGCATTTGTCTCCCCCTGAGAAGACCTTCCAGGTGCCATGGTCGGGGAGGTTGGAGTTCTTGAATTCCTAGATTTGCAGCTGAGATAACTGGTCCCTGGACGTCTTGGTTTTAAGGTCCCAGGAGGCATCCGAGATCTCCCCAGTTGAAGGTAAGGCTGGAGTTCCAATCACAGTCAGTCTCTGATCACAGCCATCTCCCCTTCAAGATGGCATGGCCTCTGCGGCAGAGCCGGCCACTACCAGAAGAGATTTCAGCTGGAGTAGAGTCTGCCCAATCATGGGTGGCCAGTCCGCCAATCCCCAACAGTCCCTTGGAGTATAGCTGTCCCTCACTCACAAATACTGACACTCCCTACACATCCATGCACTCTCCTTTCATTCTCTCACTCTCACACTATCTAGCAGCCTGCACTCCCATCGGCAGCCATCTTACTTCTCCGATTTTTTTTGTTTTGTTAATCTTCACATGAGGATATTTTTTTCAGAGAGTGGAAGGGAGGCGCAGACAGAGAGAAAAATATCTTCATGAGAGAGACACATTGATTGGGTGCCACCCACACACTTCGATCAGGCCAGGCATTGAGTTTGAAACACAGGTACTTGCCCTTGACCAGAATAGAACCCTGGACTCTCTGATATGAGAGATGATGCTCTAACCACTGAGTAAAACCAGCCTGGGCAGTCAAGCATCTTTTCTCTGAAAGTTTTGCTAAGTCAATTAGGCTGATTATCGTTAATTAAGTCAACTTAGACAATAACACAAGGGGAGGTGTGAGTGTGAAAAAAATTATGTATCCTGTATGAAAACCAGAGGCAACAGATACCTCTAGATAAATGTTAATAAGTTTCTTATCATTTCCCTGCATGTGAGGATTTTACCTAATTCACCTCCTGTAAAGACTTGGAATGCAAGCATTAGTCCCCAAACACTAGTATGGATGCATGTACACATTGTGTTTTTTGAGTTTCGAGGGACACACCAGGTCCTGAAGTGGTGAATGTCACCCAGAAAGGCGTGTGCACAGGTCACACTCAAGAGGCGGCTTGTCATGGGCCCTGGTGCTGTCACGGCTGCCCCGAAGAGGGCATGAGTCTCAGGCCAGGCTGGTCTTCAGGAAGTCCTGGTGTCCTTCATAAAATTTAAATTCTCAGGGTGCACGTTTGGCAGGTTTATAGGTAAGTCTTGTAGAACATGATATTTAAAAGTAAATTGAAAACAAAGCCATGTTTAAGGCAAGTAAGATGCACTTTCCCCCTCTCCCAAACCTTAACATCTCTGAAATGAGGATGCAGCTTCGAGCCTGCCTCACAGTCACTGTCGGCCAGGTGGCAACTGTGACAAAATCGTCACTGCCACAACCCATTTATCTTCTTCTTATGTGAGCACCCTTGTCTGACAGCCTCTTAGTTTCGATGAAATACATACAGCACATGCAACTAGGAATCCACTTCAAAAGCTCTGGCAATTCCACATGACAACCCTGAATGATGAGGTACAGTGCACCCCGTGGTGGCAGGACTCCAGGCCAGATAAAGTCAGAGAAGAAAACTGGACCTGCTTGTCAAAGTGACAAAAGATCAGAGCCACAGGAGGCCTCGCTGAAGACCTTGCAGCTGTCCATTACGTGTTAAATGCACCGCGGATCTCCTTACAGAAATGGCCTATTGTAGGCCTGGAGGAAACATCCGCTGTGGAGCTTGTATCTGCGGTAACTGTGTGGAGATCAGCTCTGGATATTCGAGTCCCTACCACAGTGTCCATGATTTGTGAGGCTCCTCATGCTAAAGGACCTGAATTGTTCTGGGAGAAAGTGCAGCCACACTGACGGGGGTTTATATTTCCTACTTGGGTGTTCACATACCAAAGGAGGCAGATGTGGTGTGTGGAGCATGCCCCCTTCAGGCTCCAACACACACACACACATACACACACACACACACACACGCACACGCACACACGTGTACACACCTAGCACGCAGTCTCCTTGGTTCTCCCCTCCCTGAGGGAGACCTGAGATCCTCCCCCCTTCACTTACCGCTTGCAGCCATGTAAGCCCTTCCTACCTTTTCCCCTGGGCCCCCTGCAAGTGTCTTGCTCTTCTGTCCCCTTTGAGCAGCATGGGGTGGCCTCGAGGGGCTCCAGCTGCGATTGAAGAGGCTGAGAAGTACTGGGCGAGGCCTGGTCTGAGGACCCCAGCGGAAAGGGAGGCCTCTGTGGGGTTGACTTTGGTCGTTCTCTGGAACCCCCTTTCTTTAGTTTGATGAGTTTGACTAAGTCTTTGGCTCCAATCCAGTGCTTTTTCCTGTAAGAAGTAGGTTTTTAGGACACAACCAAGCCTCACTGCCCCTCCAGCAGGTGTCTGGGTGCCCTACGCGAGCTGGGATTTCCATCACCAGCCTGAGAAGGTGGTGCTTAATCTGGTTTAGAATGAGGGTGCTCTTTGCCATCACCATGATCATCCCACCTGGGGCTCAGGAGGTGGCAGTTAATTTGCACAGACCCAGGGGTGGTGGAAGCCTTCATACTAGCCCACACTAGCCCCTCGGGAAAACAGAACTTCAAACCCAGCTCTCAGCTCTTGATTACTGTGCCAAGTGCAGGAAGTGGTTCTGTGCTGACCTAATCATGCTGGTTGGCAAAATTCCACCAAAACGCCATTTTCAGAAAGAGTCAGGGACCTCCTCATTTTCTGCTAGAGTTAATAATACGTGAAATAGGCTGGCATACTCTGCCCATTCCCGGCATTGAGGAATCTGGGTGAGGGGAAGAGGGCAGGAGAGTGGGCAGTTTGAATTACAAACAGTGAGCCCTGGGTGGTGTTGCCTGGTGGTTGAGCGTCGGCCTGAGCACTGATGGGTGGTGGGTTTGATCCCCCAACAAGGGCACATACCTGCATTGCAGGTTTGATCCCTGGCCCCGGTCAAGGTGTATGCAGATGGAAACCAATTGATGTGTCTCTCTGACATAGATGTCTCTCTCTCTCTCTCTCTCTCTCTCTCTCTCTCTCTCTCTCTCTCTCCCTCTCTCATTTCCCCTTTCCCTTCCTCCCTCCCTACTTCTCTCTCTCAAAAATCAATGGAAAAATATCCTCAGGTGAGGATTAGAAAAATAAGTAAATAAATGAAAACAGTGAATGTAAAGGGTAATACATTGCAGCTAACAGAAAATGAAGCATTCGAATGTAACAAGGACCACAGCTGGGTTCTGGTCCTAGCTCTGCCATGAAACAGCACTGTGCTTACTTACATAAGCCACTCAGTTTCCTCATCGGTGCCTCAATTTCCCTGTCAACAGAAGGGTCAGGCAGAGGTTCTGAAATTCTGTGGTTCTGTGATTTCTACAGAGAGGCCATGCGGGATTCATGGTGATTTGACCTCAAGCCTGGGCTGGGACAGGACAATGGGAAGGCCCTGCTCCTGGGCTCAGGCCCAGGCACAAGGGGAGCCCTGCTGGATGGAGGCCGGCAGTGTTGGGGGTCAAATCGGCCCACCACCGGGCTGCTGCTCTCTGGGGAAGGGAACGTGTTTGTGAACCTGCCCTGGGGGGGGGGGGTGTCCAGTGAACCCAGAGGAATGGAGGACAGAACAAAAGGCTCCTGTGCTTGAAGACTGGGGTGCTGGTCCAGGCATCTGCCCCAAGCTTCCTTCCCAAAACAGAAGCATGATTTTCTAGGTCCCGCAATCTTGAGACAAAAGCTGATATGCCTGCTTTAGTGGCTCTAAAAGCACAGACTCTGCCCTTAAACAGGCTCCTGGCCAGCTGGCACTCACCATCCCTCATAGGATAACCCTGAGTACTGAGGGTGGGACTGACAGAAACTCTAAATTCTTTCCATGCTGGGAGGGACCTGCACACAGGGACCTGCCATACAGCGGAAGGTACGGGCCCAACAAACTGGCCACTGCTCTAGATGCTACAGCTTCCCTCACTCGTGAAAAAGCAAGCTTTCTGTCCTGTGTGTAAGCTACTGACGCTTAAATCAACTCACTTCTTTGGTGCTGGATCATGGAACTTGTGCTGAGCCATGCTTTTTTTGTCCAGTTTTTCATTTTGTCTCTGTAAGGCATTTAATTTGTCTCTAACAGAGGAGAGAGAAAAACAGTCTGTTTTTTAAAATAAAACACATAAATTAACTCATCACCCCTGCCTGGGACCTGGCCCAGAGGAGCCGGTGTGTTTCTGGGACTCAGACATCACGGTGCTCATGACCACCATGACCCCTGAGTTGGGAATACGGGGATGGAAGCATGTGACATGGGTCCAGGAGCCTAACACGTCGAGGAGACGGCTGAACACCTAGGGTCAGGCTGTACGTCACCTCAGGAGAGAGACCCTGAACCATCTGACACTCAAGCTGGGAAACCCCGAGGGTCCCAGCCACGTCAGCTCAGGACATTGGGCACTCGGGTCAGACCTAGGGCTAGGCTAGCTCCTGCGGGTGCAGACCAACGATACCTTTAGTGGTGGGGAGGGGTCTGCCCTCGGTGACTTAGATGGGCATCAGATTAAAAAGGTCAGTTTAGCAAAGTCAGTCCTCCGACTGGACCCACTCCAATGTTGGGCTTCTGCTAACACTTCTAGTGAAGCAAACTCAAAGCCTTTTGGGAGTCAAACAGATAAGATAAGGAACAAAGCGGCCTGGGAGGACCTGAGGGAGGAGTCGGGGCTAAGGCGAGGCTGAGCGCTTGGTGTCACCTGGGACCTAACGCGGGGCCTGCAAACGAAGTGCCGCTCTCCATGTGGCAGAGCTTCTGACTGCTTTTCCCGAAGGATCCAGAAGCCCCGGCTCTAAAGCACAATCCCTTAATTCCTAAACGTGGGAAGTCAGTTCACATTTATAAAACACAGAAAGGACCAGAGAGACACCTCTTAAACCTTGGGCTGCCAGAGGGCACCCCTGCTCCTGGGAGAGGGAGCCTGGCCTTTCTGAAGCAGAGGGCATGGCATGCTTTCCTGTTGTCTGTCTAGGACAGTGATGGCGAACCTATGACACGCGTGTCAGAGGTGACACGCGAACTCATTTTTTGGTTCATTTTTCTTTGTTAAATGGCATTCAAATATATGAAATAAATATCAACAATATAAGTCTTTGTTTTACTATGGTTATAAATATCAAAAAATTTCTACATGTGACACAGCACCAGAGTTAAGTTAGGGTTTTTCAAAATGCTGACACGCCGAGCTCTAAAGGTTCGCCATCACTGGTCCAGGAGCCATGCACACAGTGCTCGCTATATAGCGCCCCCCACTGGGCCGCCGGCGCCTGTCCAGTTCCTGCCTCTCGTCATCCATGTGGCCTTGACAGCTCAGACCCCAGCTTTCCCTGCTTCAAAATGAGTCCTCGGCATCCAGGCAGCTGCTCAGGCTCCTTCAGTCAAGAAGGTGCCCAGGCCTCCTAATCCAAGGGCTTTCCCGCGAGTTCACCGCAAAGTGAGCACCCGCAAGAAGTGATCGCTTGCAAACCACTGGGTCCCTGGCCATGAACCTGCTCTGCTCCCAGCGCCCTCGTTGTTTCGGACTCTGTTCTTCTAGTCTGTGTTATTCTGTTCCCACAGCCGTCCCCTAGCCCCACAAACTCATGGCCCAGCTATCCCAGGGCTGGGGAAGACTCCGCTTGGAGCAGGCTCAGGAAGCCTGCCCACTCTCTGACCTCCTACAGACACTTTCTAATGCAAAACCGTCATCAGATCATCCCCCCGGTTACCAGGTCCCTACTCTTCTAGTTTGTACCTGCCCAAGCTCTGCTGGTAATTTTTAGCAGCTGCGTTATAGAGAGCCCACTTCAGGGTACAAACTCTCACTTCTACCCCAAAAGTACAGTGCGGTTTTCCATGTCAACCATCCTTGGTAGGTGTTGAGCCCCCTGTAGATGAGCAGACGAATCCGGGAGAACAGTGAGCAGAATCGTCACCCTGGGGAGCTGGGACAGTGCCCCAGTGGTCACTGTGGCCATGTCCCTCTGTCCCACACTAGCCAGCCATTCTCGATCGCAAGGAAGGACAGTCCCAGCAGCACAGCACCGAGGGGTGAAGACCACCCTGGACCCACAAGATGCATCTCAGATGACTTGACTTCCAAACCACAAGGTTTCCAGCACCAAGGCTCTTCCTCCTGCCCTCATTTCTGGCAGCTTCCTAGGCCTTGTACACCAGCATCCCTTAATCACCCACTTCCCAGTGAATCCGACTCATTAGCCAGGCATGAAAGCCTTGCACGGCTGAGCGCTGCCTCCTCCAGCCTTCCTTCTTGCCACTCCCTGCATCTTCCCTGCACCCAGACCATGCCAAGCCCCACCTTCATGTTCAGCCCCTATCCCCCCCACACACACTGGCCAGCCTTCTCCCCATCCATGTCAGCAGCAGAACCCCAACTCCTACCACTACGCTTGCTTCTACCTCCATGGAGCTCCTCAACGTCTGTGTGCACATAGCTCTGCTCACATCCCATCACTCCTACTGGTTCATGGAGACCAGGTAACTGGTTCTGTGCACTTTGCAGGGCCAGGCCTGTTGGCAAACACAATGTCCGCAGAGGGAGGACAGCCACTGTGCACCAACAACCCACTCTGCAGCCCATTAAGGGAAAAACCGACACAGAAAGGGCTCAGCCTGCGATATGAAGTCCTTCCCTAGGAGCCTCTCTTTATCACTGTTGTATTTTTCAAAGTGAACTTGATCCCAAAAGAAGATTAAGAAGCGTCTGGCAGGGGGCAGTGTCTCTGAAAAGCCAACAAAGCCAACCACCCCTATTTGCAGAAATCTAGAACCATTCCCGGGAAAACGAGAGAAGGATGTGCTGGTAAGATGGTCCGTCCCCTTGCCTGGGACACCAATGCACCCAGGGGTTCTCTGCTGCCCAGAATGGCGCGGTCTAGTCACGGAGCTGGAAGCCACGACCCCTCTGTTGACGGGCGTCCGTCAGCCCACACCCCTCACACGTACTGCTGCTGCTCCTCCTGGTGCTGGTCCTTGTCCTCCACGTCCTCCTGGAGAAGCCGCTGCTTCTGCTCTTTCAGCCTTTGGATTTGACTCTGCAGGTGATGGTTTTCTCCCACCAAGTTGCCCTTGAGGCGGGAGAGCAGCTAAAACACAGATGGACAATGTCTCAAACATCACACGCTCCCGTGATTCCACTGCTGGGAATCTATGTCCAAAAGGAGAAAAAGGCCACGTGCACAAAGATGGTCATTTTGGTATTATCTACGTCAGCTGGCGTGACCAATACGGCCAATGCCATGGGGATGGCCAAGCCTTCTGCCACTGCACCGTCCAATCGGGCAGCCACTGGCCACGTGTGGCTGCTGAGCACTGAAAACGCAGCCAGTCTGAGCTGAGCCATAAGTGCAAATATATAATAGGTTCTGAGGACTTAATAACAATTAAAAATAATGTTAATAAGCTGCCCGGTGTGTGTGGCTCAGTAGGTTGAGTGTCCCATTCACTAAGAAATCACCAGTGTAATTTCTGATCTGTGGTGAGCCGGCATGGCCATGGCATACTCAGCCCCAGGGTGCCTTATGTGCCAGGGCAGCTCAGCCTGGTTCAGTGACCCTGAGAGGGGTCGGTGAAGGATTAAGAAAAGACAGCAAGAGAATGAAAGCTGGGTCTCAGTGGGATGCTGCTCCTCTGACATAGAGACAGCGCCAGCGCCCACAAGCTGTGTCTTTATTTTATAGCAGATGCCACGAGGCGAAGGAAGGGTGTGATCAAGATGTTTACAACATTCTCGTGGGTTTCAGTCCTACTCAACTACATGCACCTGAACTCTATCACTCAGGCATGTGGGGGCCACGTGTTCGGACCACAGGTTCAAGCTTACCACTGTAGCTGTTGGCTATAATTGTGCTGGGAAGGCTCTGCCCTCCAAGCTGGGCCTTGCACGTTGCAATGAGAGGACTGTGCCCTTTCATCAGTCCAAGGCTTGAACCTGTCCAAACACTGTAGCTGCGCCCCACACTGATCAAGGCACATGCCTGGGTTGCTGGCTCCATTCCCCAGGAGAGGGCATGCAGGAGGCAGCTGATGGATGTTTCTCTCAAGAAATCAATAAAAAATCATATTATTTTAAAAAATCTTATTAATAAGCTTTTGGGGTTACATGTGATATTTTAGATATAAGGGTTAAATAAAACAGACCCCTACATTAATCCCACCTGATTCCTTTTACTTTTTGAATATGGCTACTAGAAAGTTGTCTGTACACAAACAGGCGTGAAGCTGGACCTGAATTTTGGGCTGAGGCTGGCCAGCTCCTGCTCTAGAATATCATCGTGGTTGGTGTAGCAGGAAAGTCCCAAGCTTTCGCTTCAGACAAACGGGGTTCCAACCCGCTACTTCAGAGGGACAAGGATGGGAACCCCAGCTCACAAGATCATTGTGAGAATTAAATGAGATGACACAGAGAGCAGAGTGCTCAGTCGAGAGGATGGAGATGAAACGGTACTTGGATGCTTCCATGCACCATCCCAACAAAAAGCAAAGATCAGGTGAAAGGTGTTCTGTAGCACACCCCTGCCAGTCATGGTGTTCGTCCCAGTCAACTGCCTCTGGCTTCCTCTCTGCCTCTGAGTGACATTCACACACACCCTTTGAGCAGAGATGCCAATGAGGACCCATTCCCACCTGGCTGAGCCCACGGCGTCAGCCAAGGGAACAGGCCCACCCAGGGTCCTGAGGCCCTCCAGCCCCAGGCCTCACCTGGCAGCGGTTGTCCAGCTCGGTCAGCGAGATGTCCGTGCTCCGGAGCTCCTCCCTCAGCCAGTTGCACTGGTTCTGCCAGCAGTTCACCTGCAGCTGCGTGTCGTTCAGGGAGGTTCGCAGCTTCTTGTTGTCTGTGAGTAGCTCGTCCTGCTCCCCCTTCAGCTCCTCGTACCGGCCCTGCCAGTGGTTCACCTCCCGCTGCGTGTCCTTCAGGGAGGTTCGCAGCTTCTTCTTGTCTGTGAGCAGCTCCTTGGTGAGGGCCTGCAGCTCCTTGGTGAGGGTGTACAGCTCCTCTTGCTGCCCCTTCAGCTCCTCGTACCGGGCCTGCCAGCTGTTCACTTCCCGCTGCGTGTCATTCAGGGACAGTTGCAGCTCCTTGTTGTCTGTGAGCAGCTCCTTGTATTCTGTGAGCAGCTCATTGGCGTCGGCCTGCAGCTCCTTGGTGAGGGCGTACAGCTCCTCTTGCTCTGCCTTCAGCCCCTCGTACCGGCCCTGCCAGCTGTTCACTTCCCGCTGCGTGTCATTCAGGGACAGTTGCAGCTCCTTGTTGTCTGTGAGCAGCTCCTTGTTGTCTGTGAGCAGCTCATTGGCATCGGCCTGCAGCTCCTTGGTGAGGGCGTACAGCTCCTCTTGCTCTGCCTTCAGCCCCTCACACTGGGCCTGCCAGTGGTTCACCTCCAGCTGCATATCATTCATGGAGGTGTGCAGCTTCTTGCTGTGAGTCTGAAGCTCCTCCTGCTGCCCCTTCAGCTCCTCGTACCGGGCCTGCCAGCAGTTCTCCTCCAGTTGCCTGTTGTTCAGGGAGGTTTTCAGCTCCTTGTTGTCTGTGAGCAGCTCACTGGCGTGGGTCTTCAGGTCCTTGGTGAGTGTGTGCATCTCCTCTTGCTCCCCCTTCAGCCCATCGTACCGGGCCTGCCAGTGGTTCACCTCCAGCTGCCTTTCATGAAGGGAGGTTTGCAGCTCCTGGGTGTAGATCTGCAGCTCTTCCTGCTCCTTCCTCAGGCAGTTGCACTGGGCCTGCCAGCAGTTCACCTGCAGCTGGGTGTCGTTCAGGGAGGTCTGCAGCTTCTTAGTGTGGGTCTGCAGCTCCTCCTGCTCCCCCTTCAGCTGCTGGTGCAGGGAATTGGCCCTAGGGGTGGAGAGACACAAGGCCAAGGGCTGAGGCGCACTCCCAGGCTCTGTCCCAGTTGTGCAACCTTAATCAAAACTGCAACCTCTCTGGGCCTCAGTGTTTTTCATGTGTGAATGAAGGGTTGAACAAAATCAGCGGTTTTCAAACTGTGTTCATTGGGGTTCTAGGAGGCTACCCCAGGTGCCCCACTGCCAGCTGGGGGAGAACGACAGGCAGGCTCGGACACCACGGCAACAGAGCATCCCTGTAAAAGTCCTTTCTATGTGAGGCTTTGGCACATCTGCCTACTTGGAAAAAGGGTTCTTTGATTCAAACATTTAAACACTGAATCAGAACATTACTGCTCTAAGACTCTATGTCTATATCCAGCTCTTCTCCCCAATTCCAAGCCCCTTTCTAATTTCAACTACTGAGATAAATAAAATAGAAGATTCTGGAGTGTTACCTATATCCACTTAAATCATCATCATCATCATCATCATTACCTGGGATTCCTTGGGGTAGATTATACCAAAAAAGCTCATATGACCAGAGGCTCATGGACTCAATGTGAACACAAATGTGTGAAGTTTGGCCCACACAGCTTTTTAAAATTTTTTTAACATTTACTTATTTTATTCTATTTTATTTCATTTTAATGTGTGTATGATTTTATTAATTGATGTCTCTCCAATAAAGACAGCTAAAAAAAAATTAAATAACATAAAGAAGAAACAGAACAAGATAAAAAGATTCGCCATTGTGGTCCTATGAATACTCGCGGGTTAGGTTTAAGGGTCCCTGGCCTCAAATATGTCTCCAGGTCCTCCCATTCCTCTGTCCTGCCCAAAAAAGGAGATGTAATAAAAAACACAAACAAAACAAAAAAATAATTACTGTATCAGCATTCCAAAATGTTAAGGTACCCATCAACATTCAGATATCTTCTTCTCAGGGAAAAAAAACAAAAACAAAAAACAAAACAAAAAAAAACATACAGAAGGAAGACCTGGCAGCCCCGCCTGCCTCCCAGCTGACAGCCTCTATAGCTGGGCTGTATTCTCCACCAGGGCCTGGTCTATTGTTGACTCTCCTTCCCCACCTGCTGGACCTGCCCGGCCACTGCAGGCAGCTGAGTTTACTCAGGGCTGTGGGAAGCAAGGGTTCATATGATCACGCCTCTGGGTTGAGGCAAGACTTGGATTCGAATCCTGCCTGTGTCACTAACTAGGAGCATTGACCTTGAACAAGTTGTTTAATCTCCCTGAGCCTGTTTCCTCCTCTGTTGCTGTGGATTTTTGAAAGGATAACAATCGCTCAGTCAATTCTTGTGATTCACAGTATAATATTCTGCCCAACCACGTGAACCCTGACTTAGTGAGTACTGAAACTGTTCCCACCGGTTCCTGGGAGTCTCTGATCACATTCTGTCAGCTCATCAAGACATAAAGACGCCTCGTGTAATACACTCAGGGCCAACAGCACCATACCTGGGCCCAAATGACCATTGTGTGCCACTCGAATATTCCCCGTGAGGCCCGGCGCAGCCTTGCACTTGGGAACACTAGTCAGCACTTCAGCACTCCATTTGGGGGCCATTTCAAACAGCAAAATCGCCTCCAAAGCACACAGAATAGAACACCATGGCACTCAGTGGCCCATGAAGAGGACGCTGGTAGGTGAGAGCTAAAACAAGGCTGGGGTCAAAGGCCTTGTTCAACCTCAGCTGCAAATGTGCACATCAGGCGACTCCAGTATCTCCCACTCTGGGCATCCATGACAGGCCACGGGCAATGATTTGGGGGTCACCAGTACATTTCAGCCAGGAGGTGAATTCACAAATGGGAATGCGTGAATGCTGAGGACCACGCCCCCTCCCTCATGGGATCACTGGTGTGAGAGGATGCAGGTGCCCCTACCAGACAGTCATCAGCATCATAACTGTGGGAGGGGAGACTGTCCAAACCGAGACAATGCCCCATCCCAGCTGCCGAGTCCGTCCTTCCAGCCACCAGCTGGAGGCCCCTTTACCTTGTTCCCACCAGCTGCTTCCAGGGCAGGGTTGGTAAAAAAGCACCATCACCAGAGGTCTCACTTGAGCTCAGCTCAGCGGGTGCTGAGTGAGTGGGTCTGAATGGAATCCTGGCAGAGGCGCTGCAGGGGGTCCGCTGGGTACCTGTCCAGCTCTCGCTGCAGCCTCTGGTTCTCCTCAGCGGCCATGGCGCTCGTCCTCTGCTCCTGCTGCAGAGCCTCCCGCTCGGTGGTCAAGAGCGTCCCCAGCTGCTCCAGCGCTGCCTTATGTTGGAGCTGGTCCTTGTATCTGTTGAAGGGAAACATACCCGCTAGGAATGGAAACCCAGGGAGACCTCAAAGCCTTGGTGAGCGGCTTCTCTCTGCAGAGCTGTGGGAGAGGGGGATCCGCATGGGACAGTGCTGGACAGAGAGAGTGGACAGTCACTGGGCCAGCTCTGGGGGTCTCCTCCAGCACAGGAGGCAAGTCTCCCCTCCTCCCACCCGACGTGTCTTCATGGTCCCTACCAGTCCCTGTCAAAGCAGCCTCCCTCCTTCATCCCACTGGGAACAAAACCACTGTTTTATGAACTTCACGCCCTTCTCAAAGAAACCACTGCAAATACAGCAGAATTCCACCGCCCATAACAGCTGATCCCCCCCCCAATGGGCCCTGGGTGAGCCCTCCGCCCCAGCTCAGGAACACGACTCTTCTTGCTCTGATCCAGGCATCTTGGGGGCCAGAGTCTTGTCTGGTGGGGCCCAAGCAGCCACCATGGGCGACTGCACACCCTGCTCCTCATGGCACCCCCAGTCCAGCCCTTGCCCTCGCTCTCCCACAGCCTCCTCCTCAGCTCGGGCTTTTATTTCCTTCCTGTCTCAGTCTGCAGAGGGTCCCGCACAGCCTCTCCGGAGGGCAGCAGAGCACAAGAGGGAGTCCCTGACCAGCCCCAGGCTGTTCCTCCTCCTGCAGCAACCTTCCCTGTTCAGGTGACTCAGGGGCCTCCCCAGGTCCAAGGTGGAGACTGAGTCATCACCTTTCAATCTTCCCCAGGCAGACAAAACCCTTTCCAGACCCCCTTCCTGAGGTGTCCACACCCAGAGACAGGCTGACAGAGACCACCCAGGTTCCAGGGTTTCAGCCCCTGCCCGCCCACCCCATATCAGCTGTACTTGTACCATCTGCCTGGAGCCAAGACTTGTGCGGACTCAGACACACACACCTGCTCGGTCGGCTGTTGGAAGACAAACATTCCTTCCTGTGGCCTTTAGCCACAAGTGGAGGCTGCCCAGACATGGGAAATGGAAGGTGGGGGTGATGGCTCTGCTGGGCTTTCAGGGCGGCGATCTTTCTCATCCAGGTTTGACAAACAGGGCTATGGACCATTAGGGTCCCCACCTCCTGCTTCCCTGTTGTGTCTTGGAAAAGCACAGGATCAAGCATATCGCAACCATTAGTAACCACCCTCCTGCAGGGCAGAAACTGCGAGTGCTTCTCCCCACTGAATCCCGGGTACGAGGCTTGACACCCAGTGCATGTCCAGGGAAACGAAGGAGCGAGTGTCCCAGGCAAGTGTCAGGTGAAATGAATACAGAGCCCCCGGCCTGTGTTCCAGGCACCTCCACCTCCAACCTGCAGCCCTGCTGCAGACACACCAAGGGCCTCCAGCTATCTGTCCAACCAGCAAAAACCACTGAATCACACAGTAGGTCCACCAAGCAAGGAGTCATAGGCAGAGCAATGAACTCCTCCCTCAGACCAGTCAAATGCCACCTGTACAAACCTTCCCATGTTAACAGCCATAAGAATTTATCCACATGGTTATCATAGGGCATTGAGGGTAGGGCCCGCAGCACCTGGTGAGGGGTGGGCACCACAGGAGGCTCCCATCAGTAGTCAGCTGGGTGCATTCAAACCATGTTAGACAGCACCAGGCGCCCAGTGGGTGCTCACTAAGCATCTCGTGAACACAGGATGGGTGCGGAGGAGGCAGAGATGGAGATGCCAAGAGGCAGAAGATGCTCATTCTGGCTGGAAGAAACGAGAGTCTGATAGGAGCAGACATCTCGGCACCCCCGAAGGATGGGCATCTGGGTGGAGAAAGGGGTGGAAGGCTCTGGAGAGAGTCCACAGGAAGCACTGGGTGAGTATTTAAATGAATGTCATCTCCCCCAAGTTCATGCAGCAGCAGGCGCCCTCTGCAGGCTCTGCAGGCTCAGTGCCCTCCTGGTCCCTGTGATGCCAAATCCCTGCACCTCAGCTGCTCCCGGGGAAGCCCCAGCCTTTGCCTAGCATCTTGCTGAGGCGGAGGCATGGGAAGTACTCAGCAGGGATAACTCACAAGCACAGGAAGTGGACAGCTCCCTCCTGTGCTGCTCCAAGTGTGGGAGAGCCTCTCTTTAGCGCATCTCTCCCTCTCTCTCCCCACCACATTGGAATCCTCTGTACATCTTACTTCCCCCAGGCTCTGGGTCCCGGTGCACCTGCTGGGGTCATTGCAATCAGGGATCTGCCTGGCAGGAGCTCAGACGAAGTTGGCTGACTACATGCACACAAAGCCCTGATTTTGAAAAAGTGCAAAGTTAAGATTTATGAATTTAAGGCACATCACTTTTACTTTTAAAAAGGTATATGGAGAGTCAGAGGTAAAGGTGATATGAGAATGGCAGAGTATTGGTAATGCTGCTGCAGGTGAGGGGAACCCAGGGTTTTCACTATACTAGTCTGTACACGTCCATATATTCAAAACTTTCCAAAATTAAAAGTAAAAAAAGAAAATCAGAAGTGCAGACTTTGAGACTTGGACAGGGAAAAGGCTTGGGGAGCTCGGTAAGGCACGCCGCTGAAAATCGGCAGCTGTGGTGACTTCCCCTCCTGGTCCTTGGTTTGGAGAGAATAGGAAGAGGGGAAGGAATACCCCGGGAGCTGGGACCCCAATGCTGACACCTGGTTTCCCTGAGCCGGGATTAGTGGGCACACCCTTCTCCCCTGGGGGACCCTCCTGCCCCTCAGTCTCCAGCCGCACCAACTCCACATCGCTGAGGGTGAAGGTGGATTTATTTCTCTTCACTGTGAAGCAGCGGGACCAGAGGAAACATGAGGGGCCAGAGTGAAGGGGGGACAGGAGCCCGGGGAGCCTGTCAGTCACCCCCAGCCACAGGCACCCACCTGTCACTGAGAGCCTTGCTCTCCAGCTTCAGGGTCCGACTCAGCAGTGTCTTCTGGCGGCGGTACTTGTCCAGAAGGGCCTCGTGCTCCCTAGTCAGGTGCTCGTGGAGCGCGCCCAGGCACACGTATTCCTGCTGCAGGGCCTTGTGGGCTGCCGCCAGCTGCTGGTGCTGGAGCTGCGTGTTCTGCTCTGTGAGCGCAGTGAGCGAGACGCTCTGGGAGCTCAGAGTGGAATTTTCCACCTGCTGGGAGGGAGAAGGGGATGATGCCTCACCAGGTGCAGACCCAGGGGGACCACAGACTCCGGATCCCCACGTCCCCACACGGAGTGGGGCCAAGAGCAGGTCAAGTGTCGACACCAAAATAGCAGGACCCTCAGGAGAGGCAACACCCAGCCGTGCTGAGGACAGTTCTCCCTGCACTCAAGGAGCTGCTCTGGGAAGGCCCACGGCAGAAACGGACTGCCCCATGGGCCTAAGCTTAGTCCTGGGCCCCTCTCTGCACATGTGACCTTTCTTGGCAATTTATGCCCTTTCTCTGGATAAGCTTCTTGGGTACCCTCTCTGACCACTTTGAAAAGTGCATGGAAAATCAGTAAGGATATAGAGAACCTGAACAGCACTACCAACCCATTTCTCTGATATTTACACAACACCCATCCAACCGCATTCAAACCACCAGAAAGTTAACCGGGGAGGAATCCATCCTAACTCATTCTGAGGCCAGAATTACCCTGGTGTCCAGCTGCTTGTCCTGCTCCAGGCCCTCGGGCTGCAGGGTGTCCAGAGACGTCTGCAGCCTCTGGTTCTCCAGCAACAGGTCCGGGCTCTCCCGCTCGAGGGCGTGGACCCTCTCAGGGGCCGCTGTCAGGGCGCTGACCTCCATGGCCAGCTTCTCGATCTCCTCCTGCAGCCGATGCAGCTCCTGCTCCAGCTTCTGTGCCCGCACCACGTGCTCCTTCACCCGCGCCTTCATGTGCTCCAGCTCCTGTGCCTGCGCCGCCTGCGCCTTCACCTGCTCCAGGTCCCGGCACAGCTGCCGCCACTCCCACTCCATCATGGTCACTTTCCTTTTGGAGTCCGTCACCGTCTGGAGGAGGACTTTTTTCTCAGTCTTCTGGCCCTTCATGCGGGCCTTGCTGCTGGTCTGTGAACTCTCCCGCAGCGAACGCACCAGTTGTTTAAGATCCTTGAACTGCAGGAAAACACAATGGAAACGACACAGGCGTGATTTCGGTCCAAATGGGAGACCTAAAGTGTAGGCCTGGAATGCCCATTTCATCATGGCCCCAAAGGACGTCCTAACGTTTCCCAGAGGCCTGACATGGACAGAAGGTGAAGGGCACGGAGATCCCCCCCAGACAGTTCCAGTCTCAACACTTTCACAGGAGCCAGATGACTCAGAAACAGAAACCACATCTTCTCCTAAAGCAGTGAGGTGATTCCCTGGTGCTTTTACCCTGGTCCACAGGGGCTCGAGAGCTGACCGCCACCTCTGTGGCCGCTCCTCACGCCACTCTCCCCTGCAGACACTGCACATGCTCTTCCCTCTGCTGTGAATGCTCACCTGCCTCCACCTGCGGCCTCAGCATCACTGGCTCCTTCTCATCCTCCAGGGCTCAGTGTGACTGACAAATCCTCAGGGAAGCCCTGCACCACGATTCTGAATGTCCTCCACCCAATAAGACTCTCCCTGGACCCACGTATATTCCCTCAATAGCACACGTCTCAAGTCACCTGGCTTGTCACCTGTCGTTCCACCTCCTAGACTGGAAGCCATATTGGGGGAGGGTGGATGCAAGCCTCTTAAGTCTACACAGCACCTCCCCAAGCCCCTTTTCTGCAATACTAGAGAGGCTGAAGAACTCAAGTACCTGATACCCAGCCTCCCTTGCAGCTAGGGTTAGTCATGTGTCAGGTGTGGCCAATGAGATGTCCACAGAGGATCCCGGGAGGCCTTCCCTCTGTCTCTTCACACTCCACATTATTCCTGCCCACTTCTTGGCGAGGTACAACAGCCACTGCCAAGACTGGCAGAGCAGGAAGAGAGAAGCCTGGTTTCTGGGTGGCGTCCCTGAGCCGCTGCCCCAGCACTGGGCTGCCTACCCTAGGACTTCCTGTAGTGTGAGGCGGGACAACCCTGGAGGTTATCCAGGGCTCTGAGTGTGAAGCTGGACATTTGAAGGGGGATCTTTGTCCTGCGGGCTGTCCCATGAGCTGCAGGACATTTAGCAGCATTCTGGCCTCTCCCACCACAGCCAGGAGCACAGCCAGGAGCACCTCCCTTCTCCTCCCCCAAGTCATGACAATCATAAACAAGATGGCCAGTGCTGCCCAAACAGTGTGGGTCAATGGTTGAGCATCAACCTATAGACCAGGAGGTCACGGTTCGATTACCGGTCAGGGCACATGTGCAGGTTGCTGGTTCAATCCCAGTAGGCGGCAAGCAGGAGGCAGCCGATCAATGATTCTCTCTCATCATTGATGTTTTTATCCCTCTCTCCTTCTCCCTTTCCCTCTGAAACAAATAAAAAATAGATTGAAAAAACAAAAAGATTGCCAGTGTCCCTGGGAAGCAATATCTGTCCCCGCGCCCCTGCTGTGGCTGGAATTGCTGGTGTGAGCTGCAGCTGAGGGAAGAGACTGGTGACCCGGGAATCACTGCTGGATTCCCAGGACAGCCTATGGTCCTGGAATCTCCCTCTTGCAGGCAGGGGCGCCAGGGGAGGCATGGCGCTGGAGGGCCTACCTCCTGGGCTTCCTCAGCCTTCAGGGTCTTGATGTCACGGAGCAGCTGTTCTCTCTCCTCCACCAGCTCCTCACAGAGAGTTGCCAGATCCCGGCTGGTCTGCTTTTCTCTTTCCATCTGGACTTGCCAGTCTTCATTCTGCGGAGCCAAAGACCCAACAAGTGCAAAAGTCCGTTTCAGGGAGTGAACTGTGTTTTAAAGCAAACCCGAAACCTGTCAGCCCCACGGAACACTTTATCAGGCCTTTTCTCAAGGGGAAACCTTCCTGCCCACTTCCTGGGGAGGTACATCAGCCACTGCCAAGGCTGCAGAGCAGGAAGGGAGGAGCCTGGCTCCTGGGTGGTGTCCCTGAGCCGCTGCCCAGGTCAGGCCTAGTTGTGCAGTGAGCTCCCCATACCCTTGACCATCACCTCCCAGCCCATGGTGTGCACTTCCAGCTCATGGTAGAGAAAAAGGCCATAGACACCAATCTGTCAGCTTCCCTCCCAGCTTTCCACTGCTCACTCTCAATGCTTCCGTCTTAGGCCGTGTCCACTACCGTCCTGAGGGCCAGGCCACATTCCTGGGGCCAGCAGCCACCACTGGATGTCCTACAGGGACTTCACCCAGTTGGTGACATTCCTATTCATCCAGCTGCTCTCAGGGGTCCTCTGCTATCTCTCTCCCTCCTCTCCCCTCCAAGTAAATGGACCACCAAGGCCTGTCCTCATTCCCCATGCGGCTCCCCCTCCACACCCCACTGCTGCCCAGGCCAGACCAGCTCCGTCCTGCCTGGACGACTGCCCAATCAGCGGCCCGACATGGAGCTCTTCAGTGGGAACCACCAGTGCCCACTCCCTGAACATGAACTGCCTGGATCCGCACGTCTCACACTCTGTGCCTGACACCTGAACACCGTGATGGATGCAGATTCAGACTCAGGGTGGGCCCTGAGGTGCGACTCCCAGGCGAGGCCCGTGCTGCTGTCCCTTCCCACTGACACCAAACTCATGACCACAGGGGATGGGGAGAAGGTGGTTCCCTGCTAACGATGTGACTGTGAGCAGGTGTCCTTAACTGACAGTGCCAGCAAGCAGCAGGCATGGGTGCCAGCTTCTGTCAGGGTGACATGCTCAGCTCACACCTGGCAGGGGGCAGGTGCAACAAGAGCTGACCCCTCCTGAGAACGCCAGGCCCCTCCCACCCTCAGAGCTTCTGACATGGTCATTCTCGGCTGGGGCCCAAGAGCCTGCATTTGACTTGTGACCCTGATGCTGGTTTGGGATGATGGCTCTAAAGCTAAAACAGAGGAGCCCCACGATCCAGATCAGGTGGCTCTCAGAGCTTTTAAACACCCGAGACCTCAGGCCACCGACTAGAACCTCTGGGGGCAGGACCTTCAGACACCCAGCAACCCAGTGAGCAGCAGGACCAAGAGCCGGCTCCATTCACCTGGCTGGGGGCGGCCTGGTACAGGCAGGTTGACAAACTCCCTGAAGGATCGCTGCTCTAATGCCAGCTCTGCCTACTTCTCCTGGGCAGGGGGCCGCCCTGCCTTTATCTCACAGGTCTGGGCACTGTCTCCAGACTCCTAGGAAGTAGCAGGCAGGCAGCTTCTTCCCCATGAAGGGGAGGGTCAGGCACAGTGGGGCTCATATCCGTGCCCTCACAGCACCCTGTGGGCACACCCAGCCCCCTGCCCCAACATGGGGACCCGAGGACGGGGCAGCCCCACCCAGCCAGGGTCAACAGCAAAAGGCGCTGCAAGGAGCTACGTGTCTGAGTCTTTCTCACAAGTGAGAACATCTTTCTTCTCCTTCCTGATCGCTGCCTCACTTCCTAGCACCAGGTCTGGGCTCAGCAGGAAGCAGGCATCAGCCCTGATGGCAGCGCCTGCTCTGGAGCCGGCCCTGAGGAGGAAGGCCCTGCGCAGCTGTCACTCCCCCTCATTCAGAGAAGGGCACCGGCCCAGGGAGTCCAGTGATCTGCGCAGAGCCCCACAGTGAGGATGCGGCAGAGCCGAACGCACCGCAGTGGGCCGACCCCAGGCCTGCTCTCTCAGACAGGGTCTGGGGTGTGTGCCCCCCACCCTCCTGCCTTGTTCACCCCTCCCCATCTTACTGTTAATCCTTCTCCCTGCTGCCCCCGTCTGTCCCAGTGAAAGGAATGTTATGTCCAACCTTTGCATATCTGGTGTGGCTGCTTCTTGTCTGAAGCTGTGACTGCCCCATGCCCCCCCGGCCCCCCTCCTCCGCTGGACACCCCCATCTTTCTCTGCTTCTTTTTGCCGTGGAACTGGAACTCTCACTCCTGTCCTTCCCTGAAGGCCCTCCCTTCTCCTAGGGCAGCGGTTCTCAACCTGTGAGTCGCGCACAATGAAAATACATCCTGCATATCAGATATTTACATTACGATTCATAACAGTAGAAGAATTACAGTTATGAAGTAGCAACGAAAATAATTTCATGGTTGGGGATCACCACAACATGAGGAGCTGTATTAAAGGGTCACAGCATTAGGAAGGTTGAGAACCACTCTGAGAGCTGCCTGGGCTGAGATGGTTTCCTGTCTTCCTCAAAGCACCAGGCTTGGGCCATGGGCTCCTGTGTGGAGGCTCCAGGTGCCCAGAGCACGCGGGTGCCAGGGGCCTGCCATCAGCCCCTGTGCTGCACTTGTGTTCCCACGACAGGCCCCAAAGGGCTGCCCTCTTCCTAAGAGGAATGAAGTCTGAGGATGTCAG
This sequence comes from Myotis nattereri, assembly GCF_964212035.1. NCBI lineage: Eukaryota > Metazoa > Chordata > Mammalia > Chiroptera > Vespertilionidae > Myotis > Myotis nattereri. The sequence continues at coordinate 6,555,081 of NC_138085.1, read as the reverse complement.
TGCCAAGTGAGGGTGGGGGGCGCACCCTCTCTAAGGTCGACAGAAAGGTCATGAGTTACAGGGAAGGATGTGAACTTTGGGAACTAAGGTTTACACAGACCAAAGGGAGCCTACATCCTGGGCGACACTGGGTGGTGGGAGAACCGAGCTGGCACCGGGGGGGCCTGGGACTCCAGGCCACCTGTCCTGGCTGACCCTTGTCCCTTCTTCTCAGACACCTCCCAGAGGGCCATGTTGTCTGGACGTGTCCAAGATGGGCCTGTCCTGGCTCCAGGGAGGTCAATGTCAGGCCATGTCCCCTGTGGTTTTTAGCTGATGGCCCAGATGCACCATCGATCCAACATTAGGGAGGACCCATGATGCAGCCAGGCCCCAAGCGGGCTGAGCAGGACAGGGAGGAGAGCAGAAGGGCCACCTTCGCAAGCTCCTGGCAGCAAACAAGGGACAGTGCTAGTCTGGGAACTGTGGCTCCTCCCTCCCACCATGGGCTCAGAGCCAAGACAGGTCTCCGAGGGCTGTGGCAGGACTGCCCTGGGGTCCTACAGGGAACTGATCAGGAGAGGAAGTGGGGATGGGACCGGAGAGACAGGGCTAAGGAGTCATGTGGGGAGGCGGCAGCCACCACCTGTCCTGTGTGTGCGGAGGGGGGACCGGAGTGGACGCTGAGGGCAGGAGAAGCATCAGAGATCATTTCTCAGCCCTGCCGGGAGCTGGGCCAGAGGCTACAACGCAGGCCTCTGCAGCTCACCCCTGAGGACCCGCCCCGTTGGAGGTTCTCATCTTTCTAAAGGTCAAGCCTTTCTATCTCGGCAAAGATGGAGCTGCCATTTACAGAGACATTCACTGTGCCCAGCCCCCATGAATCTAAAACCCAGGCTGTCTGGTGGCTTTCCCTGAGCTGCACTGCACAGAGAGACGCGGTGTGAGGAGGGCCTTCCTCCCGGCTCCCAGGGAGAGGACGCACTGCTTGGCAGCTGCTCTGCTGCGAGGCGCACGGAGCCTCAAAGGATGAGAAGCGTGAGTCACAGAACCTCGGACGTCCCACGAGAGGCCTGGAGAAACCACTGCACAGGAGGAGGGGCGGTCCCAAGCCTCACCCAGAGATGAAGTTCCAGCAGAGCTGTGACCAGCGGGACCCAGGTCTCCGGTCTGCAGCCCACGTCCCTTCCATTGCCGGGGCAGCCTCAGCAAATGACACTGGCAGGACCCCTGGGCCGGTCGGGACAGACACCCAGACACCTGAAAGCACCAGTCCTGCCAGGTGGTCAGCAAGCAAGAGTGCCCTTGCGCCTTCCTCACCCGGAATCCGGGCACCCGTCAAGGTGTGCTCAGAGCCCATGACGCAGCTGTGTCACCCGTGGTGGCTACATGGACTGAGGCCCTCTGACCCAGAATGACCGGCACAGGGAGGCCATCGCTGGCCTCTCAGGGCCCTTCTTGCCATGTGAATGAGGTCCTGGTAACTGTAGGATGAACCTGGCTGGTAAGCCTGTCTGTCCTCCCAGATGTCTGTTCCTCTGTGCTACTGGGAAGACCAGGTTTGTCCTGAAAGGCAATGCAGTCCAGCCATCTCCTCTTCCTCATCCCCTCCACCGAAAGGAGAGAGCGGGCACTGCGCTCCTGTCACCAGCAGCCAAGCCCTGAAACAGCCCATCCATGGTCTCCACACGGGAGCGAGTCTTCCATCGCTGCTTCTCTCCCGGGCCCGCCTGATGGTTTCTAACAGGGCGCTGCTCTCCTTCCATGAGGCACTTACCACGGGCTGGACCCTCTGCCTGCACTAACTCACACCATCCTCACCACACCTACTGGTGGGTGCATCGTTAACCCCATTTCACAGATGAGGGCAACGAGGCGCACAGAGGCCCATCGTGTGCGGTCTCACTGCTGCAGGGGCTCCTCATGCTGCCTCGTGACGCCTCTCCAGGAGGCCTCCTGTCCCCCTACCGTAACAGTGGCTGCACTGGACTCTGCCTGTCCCCCAGCTGCGCATGCTCACCGACACCCGTGTGCTCCCCCTGGCCACTTACATGCCTGTATGTGCCGGACACCACCCACGGGTACCTGCTTTCTGAGCTGCTGGTTCTCCTTCTCCAGCTCCCGGCGCTGGAGGCTGCTCTCCTGCAGGGCCAGGGAGGCGTCCCGCAGCCCCTGGATGGTGTCCTGGAGGCTCTGCTTCTCCTTGTCCAGCTTCAGGAAGCAGCTGGAGGCTGAAGAGCAAAGTGGAGTCAGAGCCCATATTCCAGGGGCCTCAGCTTCTGCTCTCTGCCCCCGGCCCTGAGACGGCCATCACCCTGAGCCCTAGGCTTGAGGGTCTGGGATGGTCAGCTGGGTGCCCTCCCTTTTTCCCAGGGTGCTGCTGCTGTCTGCATCTGAGGGTTCCTCGGGCGGTTATGGCCCCTCTGCTGGCTCAGCTGGGTTTGTTAGGGGAGCAAGCAGAGCTTACGAAGAAAGCAGGTGATGGCAGAGAGAAGCCAATGCAAACGTTCAAGACAGTGGAATTGTTGGCACCACTCTCTGCCATGTTTTAACCTGATCATCAAGCCAAAGATTTCAGAGACTAACGGAGATGGCAAAGAGAGTGCGCTCTCTGTGCCAGCCTCAGAGTGGTGGGAATCCAGGTGGCTCAGCCGAGGGTGCAGCGGGGACACGATCACTGACCGCATGTCTGTGGGTGGAAGAGGCTATGGGGCGCATATGCCCAGTACTCGCCATCTCTGGGTACGGTCCTTCAGTCAGAGATTTCATTTTGTACTTTCACAGTTGCATTGAAAGAGAATGAGACAGTGTATCCAAATTGCTTTTAAAATTCTAAGTGAGATGAAAACATAAGGCAGAAAAAGGCAATGTCCTCCTTTGCTTTTAAACAGCTTCAATGCGGGACAGAAAGGGAGCACAGACCTGAGATGAATGGGAGTTCGCGGCCCCTCCCTGCCGCCAGCAGGTGTGTGACTTTGGGAAAGTCCCGGGGCTTGTTCAGGAGGAAAACATGACTGTCTGAGGGGTCAGGGTTGTTCCCTCGCCTGTCCCTCCAGGCCACACACTCAGCTCTGGGAGCCTGATCACACTGTACTGCTAGTAGGGATGCTCACGAGCACCCCAAGAAGCAGAGCAATGGGTATCTTTGGATAAGACAAGGGCGAGAAGAACAGCCATCCTTTGTTGGCGCCCCGCGGGCCAGGCACAGCCTAACGCTTCACTGTCTCCTCTCACACGGTACCCATGGCAATCCTGTGAGGCAGCTTCATTACCCCCATTTTTCAGATAGGAAAACTGGGGTGCAGAAGAGGTCACCTGGCTAACAAGGAGAGGAGCCAGGACTTTAAACCAGGCCTTTCTGACTCAAGAAGCCACCACCCCAACCACACAAAGTACGTTCACGCTTTGTTCGTGAGCTGCCAGCTGAGCAGTAGGAGTTGGGAACATGAAGAAGAAGTCAGTCAGTGACCCTGAAGGGCTCACAAGCTGCACTGAGCATCTGGATCAGGGAGGCTTTCCAACCCCATCAGCCACCTTGGTCTCTAACAAGCGTATCTGGTCTGAGCCAGTCCCTGCCAGCTGGCACCACTTCTGTGTCCCACCAGGGGGCAGTGTGCTCCCCAGGAACCTGAACTCCCAGAGCCTGGGTTCCCAGGACTGGGGAGACACCAAACCACGGAAAGAACTAACTTCTCACACAGACTCGTAGTTCAGTGAACTGATTTTAGGTTTGGAGCGGATGGGACGCCTTGAAGAGAAGGAATACCCAGCTGCTTTCAACAGCCTTTCCATGACGCTGAGGAATGACGCTCAGAATTGAAAAAGCAGCCCCTCCCCAAACCAGCCTAAGGCCCTCCTGGCTCTGCAGAGCTCTAAGCAAAGCCTAACCTGCACTCTCAGGTGCACGTGTGATTGTTGGACACAGGAACTGGCTTGTTGTTTGCCGGTGCTGAGGCTCCTGCTGCACTGCCGGCCACCACACCCACCTTCCCTGGCCACACCCTCACCTCCTCTGGGGGCTCGGAGGGGGCAAACACCAGAGGGAGAGGAAGAGGCCTGGATCCCCTGAACAGCAGCCACTGAGCAGCCCCAGCCCAGGAAGACGGAGAGCAGACCATACCCATCAGTCCGATTATGAAATCAACGGAGGAAACCATGCCCCGGGTACAACTATAATGGAGGCGAGTGACCACTGGGGACGTCTCCTGCATCCAGAGCTTCCAACCCTCCACCGAGAGATCGAAGACACCCCCTGGGCATCAGCAAGCTGTCATCTGGAAGCTCCTGGCACTGGCTGAATGGAAGCTGAGAAATCTGGCAACACTTCCTTCGCATTTCGCGTCCTGACTCAAGGTGGCCAGGCCCTTCATGTTCTTGGGGAGAACTGCAATGACACAGTTCCAAATGGCCCTTGATTAAAACCCTATTTACTTGGGTAGAGGAAGGGCTGACACATGAGTTTCAGAGCCAAGGGCTCAGCTCCCTGGGTAAGAGAGAATCCACAGCCAGGCTGGCTCCCAGCCACCAGGGGCTGCTGCTTACCCTCTGACAGCTGCTCCAGCTCCCAGTGTAGGTGGGCGGACTCCTCCACACTCTGCCCCTGTGCCGTCTTGAGGGCCATGATCTCCTCCCGCAGCTCCTCAAGGCATTTCTGGTCTGTGTCCCGGGCCTAGTGCAGGAAGTGGGGGTGGGGGTGAGGATGTGGACGGGGGCACGCTCTGGAAAAGCCCCGGCCCCCGTGCATCTGTCCTCATTCCCCCAGGATGAAGGGCCTGCATGCCCCTGCTCACTACCAAAAACACAGCTGCACAGAAATGACTCCAGCACATGGCCCAGGTGTGAGACTTACAGCCACTAGAAGGTATGCTGACCCAGTGACCTAGGGGATGAAGACACCCGAGGTCTCTGAGGGGTGTCTGAACAAAGTGACGTACAGCGCAGGGCTTTAGAGCAAGTGCTATGGTGACGGCAGCTCTGTGGCCCCTTAGCAGGCCTAACGCCTTGGAAAGGCCGTAGGGACTCTCACATCACAGCTCAACCCACATCATAAACGCCCGAGTAGACCTTTTTTGCAACAGAGGCCCAACCCCTCCATCCTCACAGGAAAGCAACACAGCATCAGGCCCTCTCTGTGTGGGAGGCTTCAGTGGTGCCCACTCAAGCCACTGAGCTTAGCAAGCGACTCTCTGCCCTCAGAGGGCCACTGTGTTGGCAGCAGCACCGATCCAGTAGCTGAACATCAGAGAAGGGCACAACATGAACCTAAAACTGCCCCCATCTCTGCTACACGTGGTGACCACAGCTTGTCCTACCAATTGTAGGTGGTGCAGCCTCGATTTCAGCTGCACATTCTCCTTCTCCCGCTCGAATAGCTTATCAATCCAATACCAAATCCAATGCTCCTGGAGATGGCCCTCGGTGTCCATGGAAAAATAATCGTCTTCCGTCGGCACCTGGTCATCAAGAACACACATGAGAGCCATCAGGTTAAGGCCCCTGGTCATGACAACAGCTCTTCCAGTCACTGGACCCAAAGCAACAACCTAGGGATGACCCTGCTGCCGCAGGAAGTTCTGTCTCCACTTTTGAGCCCCTGCCCTTCTCCTTTAGGCCAGGCCGGATGGAAAAATCCCCGCAGCAAGACACTGTTTAAATTCGGGAAGGGAACTCTGTGAGAGTGTCTGACATGTACAGCCTCGGGTGGTTGGACGCGTGCACCTGCTGACAGGTGTGGGACGTGGCTGAGCCACTTTCTTAAACAAGGAAGGGGTGGGGCTGAGAGTCTGTCCTGGCTTTGAGGGCCGAGTCTAGGCCTCTCACAGTCACTCCACTGATCTGGGTCCTGGAACAAAATTCAGACGAGCTTTTGTTCAATAGCAGGTCCTATTTGAACATGTCACACACCTACTCTTAGAGAAACAACAGCTCTGGGCAGTTTCCCGGAAATGAGGGTCTGTAAGACACAACAAGCAAACAAGTACTATGGCCTCTGTGTGCCAGGCACATGCTGGGGGTGGAACACAATGGTTGGGCTCTCACAGGCAACCTCATGGGCGGCGTCCACTGCACTCACTCCTGTCCCAGTGCCCAGCACACACCGGGGAGCCGTTCAGCTCATCCCCCTCATCCCTGGTCCCGCCCCACCCCCACAAGCCCTCCCAGCGCCACTCAGTCTCAGGGGGACTGAGTCTCCCCTGAATGCCCTCAGAGTCTGCAAGCACGCATACACGGGGATGTGCCCATTTCTCTTGGCGGGCTGTTCTCCAAGGCTTGCCCCACTCACGGGTTCTAACACCTGGGAGCGGGCCAGTAGCTCCTGCTTATCCATCATGTGTTCATTTCCCTGCACGGGCCAGAACCCCGGATTCTCGGTAGAGGGGAAACCGTGCACCTACCGCCAGTGGACATGGTTCTGGTCAAAGCCTGGCAGCGGGAAGGGTTTGGTCAGTGACTCTGGCTTCACCTGGCAGCCCCCTCGCTGCCTGTCCCCGGCCCTGCACTAGGTGCTCTCTGTCTCTGCCACATTCACTCTTCACAACAGCCCCCAGAGGGAGGCAGGGACAGTCCCTTCCTACACACGAAGGGGCTGACTTGGGTCAATTAAGGAATGAACCCCAAGTCACAAAGCCAGCCAGGGGTGAAGCTGGGCTTGAACTCAGGCTGGAGAGGTCCAGTCCTGTCTCTTCACTGCCCTCAGCAGCCTGCACCTTATCCTTAAGGAGCCTGCGTGGGTAAGGAGCCCCGACCACTATCAGTGATGTGAGCCGGAGCTCATGGACGGGCTTCAACAGGAAGGACGCCCAGCTCTCCCCGCTTGGCCACTGCCCCCAGAATTCTCATCTTGAGTCTACCCACCAGTACTCACCAGTCTCACCATATTCTCAGGCCCTGAAGGATCCCATAGCACAGCCTCTCAGTCATCCTTACAACCAACTCCTACTCAGCCTTCAAAACCCAGCCGGAATTGCCCACTCTGAGGACTTCACTCTATCCCACCCACTGAGTCAGATGCTGGGCACCCAGAGTGCCCACTATGAGGCAACACTGAACTGGCCTGTCCGCCCCCCCCCCGAAGGCTATTCCTGCAGGGCAGGACTATGCCACTCCTCTCCTCATGGGGCCCCCAGAAGTGATCAAAGACACTTGTCAGCTGAATCACACCATGAGGGGGAGTCAGAGGTGCCATGTGAGTTGGGCCCTGAGGGACCTGGGGAAGGCAGGATGGACAAGTGTCCAGAAGCAGAGTGCAGCATGGAACGGAATGATTTATAGCTGCTCTTCCAGTGGGCCTCAGTTCTCTGGGGGTGCCAACCTTCCCCATGTATCAGGCAGCAGAAACATCTAAACCTGCTTTGCACACCCCACCACCGCAGAAGTGAGAGACCAGACCCCGAGAAGCTGTGCCCGAGTCCTCAAGTGGCAAAGGCTGGGCCTGGAGGAGGCAGAGAGTGTGAGACCACCTGCCCCGGGGCCCGATCTTAAACCCAGCTCCTCCCTGCCTTGCCACCACCCGCCCTGCCCCTCCCTGCACGATCGGATCCAGGGGCCCCATCTGTGGACAGAACGACACGTTATAAGCTCACTAGAAACGTGTTCCTATCGACGCCACCCGGTGCCAGGGCACGAGGGGCTCAGAGATGCCTCGACCACCTCTTCTGTGATGGACGGGGGCAAGGCTTGCTCCACACCCAGCAAGTGGAGTGAGAGCTGGGACACCCCTGCGGAGCCTCCGCCGCCTCTGGGAGCAAGCCCTGCCCAGGAAGCTCAGTGCCCATCCCACTCTGAGGGGCAGAGACAGGCCCAGCTGGCCCTCAGCTGCCCAGGACCCTCAAGGCACCTGCACTTCTGCCCTCTGGAAGCGGGAATTTCAGACAAGGACAAAGCATAGGACCAGCGGGACCTTCCAGGCACTCTCTCTCTTCCTCTGTCCTCCACCCCGGGCCCTGGCAGAGGTGGGATGAGTGTTTGCAGACGGAAGTCAAGGATCCCCTGGTGCACCCGCACTTCCCAGCTGTGCCTAGAGGCGCCTAAGCCTGTCTCCTCAGGTTGTGGCACTGACACCCTCCCCTTTTATGTTTCTCAGTGGCGACACTGGATGGCCACCGGGCCATCTGTGGCTCCCCCTGTACCCAAAGGAGGGCCCCGAATGGTGGGTGTCCACGTGACAGTCGTGTTTGGCTCTCTGCTCTGCTGCCCGTCACACCCGGCACTGTCACCGTCCGAAGGAGACAACACCTCTGATTCCCCCGTCCTTCTCCCCAGGTGGCAAGGCTTTTCATGCTGAGATGGGTTTTTACTTGACCTGTGAGGTCACTACCAAGTGCCTTGTGTGTGCCAGCCCCAGGCATGCTGTCGGAGAGGCCCCTACCCCTGCCCTCAGGGGCTCGAGCTGCACACAGGAAACCTGGCCCAGCAGGGCTGACGGGAGGCTGTGCACAGCCTGCAGGGCTGTTGGCACCACTGTGATGTAAGCATGTGGGCGCAAGCTCTGTCCTCTCTGCTCCCTGGGCCCTGGCACACGGGCCTTGGAGAACAGTGTGACTCATCCTCTATGTGGCCTGGTCTCCATGGACCTCTCTATTTCTCTTGTAATTCATTTACTAATGCAAAGTGTAAGGCATTACTAGTTTCACAGCAAAATTATTAATCGACTAGAGGCCCGGTGCATGAAATTCCTGCTGGGTTGGTCCCTAGGCCTGGCTGGAGATCGAAGTGTGAGCGTCTGGCGTGGAAGGGCAGATCACAGCTGACCTCTGGGCCCGTGGCCCCCATGCAGCCCCCTCACCCCCATACCTGAGTCATGGTGCCCAAGTCTCCACACAGAGATGCGGTGAGCATGGCCGGACACTGCGGGCCGGAAAGCAGTGTAGGCCTCTGGTCCGCCCAGTGGTGTCCCCTGGAAGCAGGGAGGGCAGCACACTCTCTCCTGGCCGGCCTTGCAGACCAGCTCCTGCTCGAACCCACCAGGAGCCCCATAGGCCCCTGTGGTCCTGGCTGCTGTGGCCTGGCTCACCTTAAAGAGGTTGTGCGGGTGCAGGGCGGGCTCCTCCTGGGCACCCAGCACCTGAGCTCAGGAGCTTCCCTGGTGGGCGAGCCCTGGTGTCCCGGGGGAGGGTTGCAGGGGGAGTGAGAATGAGCTTGTATTCTTACAGCACCTCCATCCCTGTCACCCCCGCTCCCGGGTAGCCAGCAAGAGGTCGCAGCGCATTGACAATGCCAGCAATGTTCCACGCCATCCCCTGGTGGTTAGCGCATGTCATAGCAAGCAGTCGAACTCCTGGCCTCCCTGTGAAACTCCCATCCAAGGGGACAATTTGCATATTAGGCTCTTATTAAATAGGATATTAAAAATGTTGCTGCTGTTATCCAGAGGCACACACCTTGAGAACACGGAACAGGGGTTCCCACGGGAAACCGTGCAAAAGCCCAGAAGCTCCCCAGTGCCAGGAGCGAGTCTTGCTTTGTGTTAGATCCCCTGCTCCTGGCACAGGGCTTGGTGCCACACAGGCCTTCAGTCACTGCGTCTGCATGACTGAGCGAGGCTGCTTGGACAGGCCCGGAAAAGACACGGAGACAGAGGCTGAGCCCTGAAACCCACCCCCATGCACGGGGCAGAGTGTTGGCTGAGATGTGGGCCTGCCTTAGGTTCCCCGTGTGCAGGAGGCTGCGGAGGCGGCAGCCTGGGGAAGCTTGTACATGACCTTCCGCAACCCTCCTACCTGTGAGTGAGGGTGCCCGTGCCCCACACCTGTCTGTGCTGCAGATTGATGCCTTTCATCACCAGTAGGGCCAGGGGACCATTTCCAGGACAAAGCCGAGAGCTGGCCTCCCACCCCCACCCCTCCTGGGCCGGGCTGCTTGGGCACAGCACCCAGGGTGCCTTCTCCCCAGGGGGCAGAGCAGTGAGGCACCAACATTCCTGCGGGAACAGCCACACCCTGAGTAGGTGGGAGGAGCAAACAAGCCTGGAAGAGGGGGTCCTGAACCCACTGCTCATGTGAGGCAGTTGGGTGCATGGTCAGAGCATCAGTAACCCTGCCTGGGTCTTGGTCTCCATCCCCCCTCAGCCCTGACACCCTCCCCTGAACAGACCCATAACCTCGGGATCCGAGTAGGCTACACCACGGAGAGCTTCATATGGGACTTGCCCAAATACCAGGTATTTTACCTTTTTCATTGTATAAACCTCACAGACTAGTACAGTTATCTCTGTTTTATAGATGAGGAAACAGTCCTGGTAAGATTTAGCCATAGACATTACAAGGAGTCTTAAAGAAAAAGATTAGTGAATTGAAAGTCATCACTATAGCATGAAGGAGGAGAAGGGAAAGTCCTAGAAGAATCAGGGCCTTTCAACCACAATCCCAATCCTATTCCTTCCACTACTAGAGGGAGCCCAGGGGTCGCACAGACAGTCTGGGGTGCAGGGAGAGCGCCAACTGGGGAGGCATCATGGCCCCTCTGCCCTCTTCCAAGACAAAAGTGCCCGCAGGCCGCCTGCCCCTGCTGGGCTCCCTTCCATGCGGCTGCATAGAAGTCCATGTCTTTCTCCTTCTGCCTGAGGCCCATCGCCTCCATCTCCAGCCTCTCCACGCGCCTCGCCTTCTCCCTCAGGGAGTCCAGCTCAGGGAGGGGGCACGAGCAGCCTGGGCACTGGCCGCCAGCTCCATGTTCTGGGAGGTGGGCAAAGGCAGGGGACCTGGCTCAGGGCACCCTCGGGGCTGGGGAAAGGCCCAAGTCCCTGCAGCCCCAGGAGAAGCCAGGGGCGGCCAAGCTGGTCCATGTGCAGGCCCCTGTGTGGGGGCCCCACATGCTCTCACTGCAGCATGTCACCCCCCAGCAGCTCCCAGGACAACTGGCTCTCAGGCAGCGCTGCTTTGAGCGGGAAGGAGAGGTGTCCCAGGTCACGATCCTGGACCTGGGGCCCCGTGACTGGGGCGTCCCATCCCCCCACCCCCGGCCCTCAGGATAGGCCTCCTGCTCACATTGCGCCGGGCCTCCTGCAGCTCCAGCACCAGCTGGTACAACTGATGCCTGGCGTCCGCCAGCTGCTTCGTCTTCTCCTCCCTGGGGGCGATGAGAACACGTGGTGAGGGGCTCCTCAGAAGCATCCGGAAAGCCCACCACCTGGGAGACCACAGCGGGGGAAAAACGGGGTCCTGGCTTCTAGGAGTGAGGAGGGCGTCTGCAGGTGGGGCTGCAATAACGCTCTGGAGTCCAAGGCGAGCTTTAAGTTGTCACTGCAGCTCTCAGACTTCACCACAGACCTGAGCTTTCCTCTGAGGGTGTGGACAGGGAAGGAGCCCCCAGAGCCACTGCTCCCTCCACAGCCAGGCAGGCAGGGAGGCCCACTGGCAGGGAGGTGAAGGCTGGCAGCTTCCCAGATACCGGGCATGGTGCCATCACCAGCTGCAGGAAAGCGGGAGCAGGTCCACCAGACGGGATGGGAGAGACACATCCTCCCTCCAGCCAAGAGCACCCACACTGGGCCCGAGGCTGAGCGGCAGGCTGCTGCTCTGAGTCTGCCAGGTCTGGACTGGCCAGAGCCCTACAGGCCCAGCAGAACCCTGCTATGCAGGCCCGGGGAGGGGAGGGAGCGGGCTAGCCCAGGGCCCAACAGGGACCCAGCTCACAGCAGAGCCCCGTCACCCCAGGGCACTGTGAGGGCTGCCCCGTTTGCTGCACCGCATGGCAGTGAACCACATGTGTGAGCAACGGGTGGTGACACAGGACCCAAGAGCGGAAAGACCGGGTCACTGGGGGACTCACAGCTCCTGCCTGATGCCGCTCAGCGTGGCCTTGGTGTCCGCCAGCTCCACGGCCAGGTGCTGCGTGTCCTCGCTGGGGTGGCTGCTGATGTTCCACTCCTGGGTCATGGTGACGACCAGCTACAGCAGGGCAGACAGAGGGGTCTCACCGGCGTGCTCCTGTGCCCGGCACAGTGCCCGCACTAGAACGTGGTGAAGAATGACCAAAAGACGGATGAAAGTAAAAGAGAAGATGGCAGCCGAGACTGCAAAGCCAGGAGGGAGGCAGGAGAAAGTGGGGAGTTTTTAAGAAGCGAGGATATATTTAGTGAGACAGAAGGGCCGAGGGAATGGAGCAGGCTCCCCAAGCTCAACCTCTGTCCTCACACAGGTGTCTCAGGGGACTGGGCCCTGCAGGGAAAGTGCCCACGCCCTGCCCCCTCGGAAATGGGCCAGGAGGACAGACAGTGTGCATGCTTCAGAGGAAGTCAGGATGAGGACTGCGACCATAACTAGGGCCCCAGACCCAGGCCCCTCCCCACCGTCCCCCAGGCTGTTGAGCCACCCGCAAACACACCTCCCTGTAACTGTCTTGCTCAATTAAGAGCCTCCTGAGGCGACAGGTCATGTTGCTGGAGAGAAACTCCAGCTCCTCCAGGGCCATGTCTGGGGCCTCCAACCTCTGCAGGTTAAACAGGCTCTCCTGGTGGCGGGTCACCTGTGGGCACACAGGGTAAGGTGCTGCGGAGGCCGGGCAGGGAGCAGCGCTGGGGTCCCCGAGAGCACCCACCTCCCGAGGCCACGCCCCCTGGGACCTAGGCCCACTTTCCCACAGCTGACCCACCTCACTGACATTATTAACCCTCAGCCACCAAGTTCCTGTGGGCGGCGGGCAGGCTCCTCAGCAGGTGCAGCCACACTCTGCAGCCCAGCTCTTTCCTCACACACCACTGCTGCTGTCACACTAGCTCGAGGAGGACACTGACTTCCCACCAGACAGCACTCCTCCCAGTGTGGGAGCTCCCTAAACTGTCCCAGGGATTTCAGTCACACACCATCCATGTGTCCCACAAAGAGGGTAAGCCTTGGGAGGGGAGGCTCAGGAGGGATAGCATCTTATTCTTCAAATAAAATCTAACGTGAAGATGGCAAAACATTAGAGCACTTATGTCAGAATGTTGGGTCTATGACAATCTTATTTTTTGAGGAAACCGTTCATAACCTGAAATACTTCTCAGGAGAGCCTGTATCTCATCCCCACAGGCCACACAGGACCACCTGGTTCCCCCTTTCTGCCGGGTGTGAGCGCAGGCCCACGGCCTCATCCTCACTGGGCAGCCTCTCCTCCAACTGCCGACATCACCTCCTTCAACCCAGGGACATGCCCTTGACGGGGAATCAAACCTGCGACCCTTTGGTCAGCAGTCCAACACTCTAGCCACTGAGTGAAACCGTTTAGAGCCTGGACCAGCATCCAGCCCCCTGGCAGGAGCAGGTGAACTCATCTCAGTCCAGGGCTGGAAGCGCCAGGGGGTCCTGCACCTGGTGCATGGGCTCCAGAGTAGGAAACCCCTCAGGTTCCCAGGCCAGGACCCCCGCCCCCAGTTTGGAAACCTGTGAAGACCCCTGAGTCCCAGGACTGCTAGGGTCCAGGAGGGTGGGAGAGGAGCCAGGGCACCCGCAATGGGACAGGGAGGCAGGTGCACTCACCCCCGCCACCAGCGGGCTCTGCAGAAAGAGCTCCATGAGCTCACGGACAGTAACGTCCATCCTGAGGCTGTGTCCACCGTCCATCGCTATGCACACAGGCTCTGGGCCCACCGTCTCTGAGCCCACCAGCTCTGCGCCAAGCAGTGCCAACGGCTACTCGCCCCACATTCCAAATGGCTCATCACCCCACATTCTAAACTGCTGTTTGCACCACATTCTAAACTGCTATTTGCTCCACATTCGAAAAAGGCTCTTTGCCCCAAATTCTAAACGGCTCTTGAGCCTGTATTCCTAACTGCTCTGGGCCCCAGAGGTCAGGGGCTGTGGCAGCTCCCGGCCAATGCTAAGTGCTTTGGAATACACAAAAATTATGACACACTCCCTATGAAATTTAAAATCTTTCTGGGCACATAAAATATGAGGAAATATAAAAGGTCTATGTCTACATCCTATGTACTTATAAATGTAAATTAACCGCTTCAACATAATTTTGCCAATCTCCATTTTTAATTATTTTTTCCATCAGCCAAATTGCAGAAATTTGATCAGTTCCTTTGAAGTAACCATTCGTTTTATTTTGTTAAGTCTGACCTAGTAGCTCAGCTTGGGAGTTCTCTTTCAAATCACAGTGAACGGAGACCCTCCAGTTAGTAGTTCATACATTACAACACCTAAACCCACCAGTCAGCTGACTACAAAATGACTTGATAGAATATTAACTAGTAAGTAATTTAGAGGAAAGAAAAATGAACAAAATAAAGCTGCATATTTGGGAAATATTTTAACAAAAAGAGCCTGTGCATAGCTTTCTGTGCAAGGAGCAATAAACTAGCACATGCAAGAAAGACATTTAGAGAACAGATATGCAGGTATGTCAGAACAAATTTAAACATCTAGGTTGTCAATCAATGAACTAGAAGTGTTTTAATTATTTTCTAAACTAGTAATCGTTTTATTTTGGTTAACTAAAAAATTTATTTTGATTTAAAATAAATTTAATTTTTTAAGTAAATGAAATCTTTGGACTTATGATAGAGGGGGGACAAAGTACCAATTAGCATTTTTAGTAACTATCCAGCTCCAATAAATATTACAAATTCCCTAAAGTCAAAGAACAAAAATGAAAAAAAAGCCCACCTACAGGTGTTATTTCTTCATACTCACCTAAATGAATTCCTCTTATAAAACCTACCAAAAGTCTAATAGCCTTCATTTGTGGGAAGCATGATGAGATTTAAAATAATGCAAAACAAAATGTGACCGAAATAGGAAACAAATTTATAAATGTAGTTACCTGAACTGAGAACACAGCAAATTACATATAACTTAAAGATTCTTGATAAATTTCTTTAATGATTATGCAAATCAGGATTTGAATAATGGTTGATTATATGAGCTTATGCCAATGAGATATTAACTGGATACTAAAATTTTAAACTCTCTGCTTCCAAATTTCAGGGCCAAGGTTTCAGAGAAATGCAGCAAAATTTATGGGACCAGAAATGTTTTAAGGAAAACACATAACAGTGACATAGAAAACAGGGTCAGGCAGACTGAAACCACAAGAGTAAGTGCAAGCCAGGCACAGTGATGAGCACGTTGCACACATTATAGCTCATTCAATCAACTCCCACTGACTTAGCTGAACTTTGGACCTCAGGTATGCAGAAATTCTAGGAGTAATATAAGGTTTTCTTTCCTGAAAACCGGTTCCATGTCCTGGCTGCTATGGCTCAGTTGGCTGGAGCATCATTCCATACACTGAAAGGTTGTGGGTTTGATTCCAGTCAGGCCATATACCTAGGTTGTGCGTTCAATCCCCAGTCAGGGTGTATATGGGAGGCAACCAATCAATGTTGCTCTCTTACCTAAATGATTCATTCTCTCTCTCTCTCTCTCTCTCTCTCTCTCTCTCTCTCTCTCTCTCCGTCTCTCTATCTCTTCCCCCTCCCCTCTAAAATCAATAAGCATATCCTCGGGTTAGGATGAAAAGAAAATGGTTCTATTAAATCTTAGAAAACTTAGAAAGTAATTTTCAAATTTTAATAGTTATAAATTCCTATCAAAATTCCCAATAGTTTCAGAGAATACCTTGACTCAAACTAAACCAACAATTCAATTATTTTATTTATACAAGCAGTTTTACTGCCATCTGAGTCAGACCCTCAGAATGTTCTGCCGTTGGATTGGAAATCAATAGATACAGCTCTACAATCAGATTCCTAGTTGTGAAAAGTTGAATAATAGTCTTTAAACATATGATGAGTCATTAGCAAACATCTCTACACTTAAGATATGTGGACTGTACATGTGGGATTTTGCAAGGGAATGAGGAAGAGGGGAGGTGAGAAACAAAAAAAGTCAGAATCCCTTACTTGGAGAAAGTTATTAATAAAGCAAAAGTGTTAACAACTGGACAGCCCTAACTGGTTTGGCTCAGTGGATGGAAGTCGGCCTGTGGATTAAAGGATCCCTCTCTGGTTAGATTCCAGTCAAGGGCATATATCTTGGTCGCAGGCTCGATCCCCAGTAGGGGACGTGCAGGAGGCAGCTGGTTGATGTTTTTCTCTCGTCGATGTTTCTAACTCTCTGTCCCTTTCCCTTCCTCTTTGTAATATCCATAAAATATATACTTTTTTAAAAAGATAAAGAACTGGACAGGTGTGTACCCTTTCATTCATGAAATAAAAATATGTGACCTAGATTTTATAACATAATTACTTAGAAAGCCTCTTCCCAGCCTTCATTTTGCAAATACAAAGAAAGTGGGAAGGAAAAAATTGAGCTCTTTAGAGCAGCGGTCGCCAACCTTTTGGACCTCACGGACCACCAGTGGTCTGCGGGCCACCGGTTGGTGACTGTTGCTTTAGAGGGCTTAGGAAAACAGAGACTATCTTGGATTTTCTTTCTCCAAGGAGTGTTACAATGATTATTTCTGTGGGAGAGATAATCAACAAAGTCTCCAGTATGTCTACAAACTTAAAAGCACATTTGGAAATAAAAAATAGGAAAGATTCCTTTTTCAATGCCCTCTTACAAAGCAAATATCAACCTACGGTGACACAGCCAACTATATGTCCCGTGTATTTTTCTAACAAAAATCAATAATGCCAAAAAGCGCTGTCCAAAATCATCAAGCGCGACTCAGCCAGGAGCAGTGGACAGTCTGCGCATTCAGTGACCCCTCTGCACTGTGCTGTGGCTCAGCTGAGTCCTAAAAGAGCAGGCCCCATGCAACAGGAAATGAATGATTTTGGTTTTATATAGAGTTACCACTGGTGCTTTGCTCAAGATACAGATTCTTTTCATGGAGATAATGTAAAAATTATTATATGAAGAATTAGTTGCTTTTGAAGTTTCCTTTATCAAAGTGTTACTCTATAAAACAAAAGATGATCCTCAGCAGTAAACGTTGAAAGAAGGGAAATCCATAATGTCTTAACCTTTCTATTATCTTTTCCCTCCCAACCCTAGATACCATAATGTGTTCATGTATACAACGTAAAGGGGAGAAAAAGTAAAGATAAGGCAACACCAGAAAGAGAACTCTGTTAAAAACTCTACCTGTTATTAGCTGGGATTCTTATTATACAGTTTATAGCGATATATAAAGATGTGTCAAAAACAGAACATACCTTGTCATGTCCTGAATCTCCGCCTCTGACAGTATCTGGTGCCATGTGTTCAATAGTGCCACAGAACAAACACAACAAATCGAAGAGGTATGACAGGCAACAGTTTCTGGTGGGAGACAGGAAATTTTGTAGGTCATATTTTATGAACTGCTAGAGGCCTGAGCCAGCCTGCACCCTCTCATAGTCTGGGGCTCCCTGTGGGCAGCTGGACAGCCTTAGCTTTGCTGCAAAGGCAGGCTCCTGCCACTGCCACTGCCCCTGCACTCGCCAGCTGTGAGCCAGGCTTCTGGCTGAGCTGCTCCCCTTGTGGGAGCCCACTGACCACCAGAGGGCAGCTCCTGTGTTGAGCATTTGCCCCCTGGTGGTCAGTGCGTGTCACAGCATCATAGTTTGGTCTTTCTGCCATTAGGTCGATTTGCATATTAGCCTTTTATTAGATAGGATGATATAAAAAGACTAGGATAACATAGCTAAATTCTATTGTGATTACTGTTTATTGTAGCACCTAAAAAGAAATAAATGAAACACAGACCATATTTTATTTTTATTTATATATGTATATATCATAATTAAGTAGATTTAATATACTTATTAGCATCTACCTATGACACCAGGAGGTCTCAGTTTGATTACAGTCAGGGCACATCTAAATATCCTTTTTTTTTAGGAAAATCTTTATTGCTGAGAGCATTACAGATGCCCCCCTTTGCTCTCCAGGGCCCCCATCCACCCAGATCCCACCCCACGCCAGACCTTCACCACCCTATTGTCTGTGTCCTTAGGTAATGCATATATGCATATAAGATTTTTCCTTAATATCTTCCCATACCCCTCTCACTCCTTTCCTCTGAGATTTGTCAGTCTGTTCTGTTTCCATGCCTCTGATTCTATTTTATTCATCAGTTTATTTTGTTCATTAGATTTCTTGTTCATTTATTTTGATTTTTAAATTCAGTTGCTGATAGATATGTATTTATTGCCATTTTGTTGTTCATATTTTTTCTTTTTTTCTTCTGCCTCTTCTTCTTCTTCTTCTTTAAGAATACCCTTCAACACTTCGTGTAATATTGGCTTGGTGGGGATGAATACCTTTAGCTTTTTCTTGTCTGTGAAGCTGTTTATCTGATGTTCAATTCTAAATGATAGCTTTGCTGGGTAGAGTAATCTTGGTTATAGGTTCTTGCTATTCATCTCTTTCGTTATTTCTTGCCACTCCCTTCTGGCCTGCAAAGTTTCTGTTGAGAAATCAGCTGACAGTCATATGAGTGCTCCCTTGTAGGTAACTAATTGCTTTTCTCTTGCTGCTTTTAAAATCCTCTGTTTTTCTTTAATAGTTGGCACTTTAATTATGATGTGGACCTCTTTGGATTCATCTTGTTTGGGACTTACTGTGTTTCCTGAACTTGTAAGACTATTTCTTTCACCATGTGGGGGAAGTTTTCTGTCATTATTTATTCAAATAGGTTTTCAAGATCTTGCTCTCTCTTTCTTCTCCTTCTAGAACCCCCATAATGGGAATGTTGGTACACTGGAAGTTGTCCCAGAGGCTCCTTACATTATCTTCATACCTTTTTATTCTTTTCCCTTTTGTTCTTCTTATTAGGTGCCTTTTGCTTCCTCATGTTCCAAATCATTTATTTGATTCTCAGAATCCTCTATTCTACTGTTGAATTCCTGTAAATTATTCTTTATTTCAGTTAGTATATGCTTAATTTCTCACTGGTCCTATTTTTATGTCTTTGGCATTCTCACCAAGATCCTTGAAAGTCTTAATAAGTCCCTTGAATCTCTCATTAATTTCCTTGAAGCTCTCATTAAGTCCCTTGAAACTCTCATTAAGATCCTTGAGTGACCTTAAAACCACTGTTTTGAACACTGTCTCCAGGAGTTTGCTTACTTCCATTTCTTTCATTTGTTACATGTTTCATTGTTTCTGTATTTTGGCAGCTTCCCTGTATCTGTATTTGTTTCTATGTATTAGGTAGAACTACTATGTCTCCTGGAATTGGTAGAGAGAACTTGTATATTAGGTTTCCTGTAGGGCCTAGTCACGGCTCATACTCCCCAGTCACCTGAGCAGGGCACTCTAGGTGTGCTCCTGTGTGGGCTGTGTGCACAGCCTTGTTGTAGTTGAGAATTGACTGCTGTTGGCATCACTGGGAGGAACTGATTTCCAGGCTGATGGGCTGTGAGGACCAGCTGCATCCCAAATGGAAGAGCTTCTGTGCAGGAGACACCCATATGGAACAGGACTTGTTTCAGTGGGGCTTTGGTGCTCACTGAGTCAGCTCCTTGAGTGTGTTGCTTGTGGATGTGCAGAGCTGTAATCTGTTATGATATGAAGCTGTCCACCAGATTCATTGGCTCTGGGGCCTCCAGGAGGTGCAAAGTCAGCCACTGCCTGGGGCCACCTAGCAGGAGCTACAGAGAGATCTGCAGATGGCTGCTATTTGTTTTGGGCTAGGAAGTGCCCAGGCAAGACCCAGCTGTAAAGCAAAACAGGCTGGTTCTACTGCAGAGTCTTCGGTTCTTTATTGATAGGTTCGATTCCAGCTGTTGCTTGTTTGAGATTCTAGCAAAGTCTGAAGCCTGAGCCAGGATAGGCCACTCATATGGAAAATTGGCTACAAACAGCTTGGGTAGGGCTGCAAATTGGATGGGGTGAGGTCTCAGGGAATAACCAGGGTGGAGAAAACAGTGAGAGCCACGCTGATGGAAACTCAGATATGGCTGCCAGTCAGCTTTGTGACTGGGGAGGTCCCAGCATAGGAACAATGAACCTAGCAAGCACACACTTGACAATCATGCTGGCAAGTTACTCTCAGGGATCCTTCTTTTCAACAAAATTAGATGTTTATGTTGAAAGAGTCAGTACTTTAAAAATTAATGCATAAGTATGGCCAGTGTCGCTCAGTGGTTGAACATTCCACTATAAACCAGGAAGTCACAGTTCAATTCCGGTCAGGGCACATGCCCAGGGTTTCTGGCTCAATTGCCAATAGGGGGCATGCAGGAGGCAACCCATCAGGTATTCTTTCTCATCATTGATGTTTCTTTTTTTTTTTTTTAAATATATTTTATTGATTTTTTCACAGAGAGGAAGGGAGAGAGATAGAGAGTTAGAAACATCGATGGTAGAGAAACATCGATCAGCCGCCTCCTGCACATCTCCCACTGGGGATGTGCCCGCAACCCAGGTACATGCCCTTGACCGGAATCGAACCTGGGACCCCTCAGTCCGCAGGCCGACGCTCTGTCCACTGAGCCAAGCCGGTTTCGGCACATCATTGATGTTTCTATCTCTCTCTCTCCCTCTCCCTTTCTCTCTGAAGTCAACAAAAATATATTAAAATTAACACATAGCTATACATATGATAGGGTGTACACTACCACAGGGCATAATCTTTGCAAACCAGTCTGAGTGTACAGTATTTGTGCACAACAGCATGGACTGGTGAATGAATCACAGAGCAATCTGCCACAGCTCTCAAATCTCCCCTGTAAGTACACCCCCTCGTCTCCTACAAGGTGGTGTGCTTTGGCCAGCAGCCATCTGGTCCCCTGGCAAAATAGCACTGTTAGAAGTGTTCAAACGCATCTCTGTCTGTAACGCTGCACAACAATGCATATCTAACAGCACTCATTCTGAAATGCAGGCTGAGACTGGAGGAGGAGGAGGTAGAAGTAGGATGACTTGGATGGATGTCAGCGGTCCAGTCAGGAAGTGAGACCCAGACCTGGAGGAACACAGCTGTGCTGGACAACTAGCAGGTGTGACCAGCCACTCAGACACTTGATGGGAAAGGTTTAAACATTGGGGAACAAAAGCCGGAAAAAGAAAATGGGGGGAGAGCAGATTAGTGGGGGCTAGTTAAAGTGTGGGTGCAGGTGAGCTCAACAGGATATACACGGGACACTGACAAAATGCAAACTCTAAATGCTAGAAGACCCCAGAGAAAGGCACCGATGGGCAGGATGGTACGATGACTTCACAGAGGCCAGCTCCTATAGACTTGTAATATTCTATAGTTAATAAATAAATGTAACCTGTAAACTCCCCATTTGAGCCCCTTCACTAAAGATAAACCTGAAGTGCCACTATATTATGTTCAAATATAACTTAAAAAAGAGAAATTAGAATTCTTTAGGTATCAAGAAAAAATCATGCATAAAAGCCACTCAGGTTGGATGTTTTGAACACACGAATGGGATTATTTTATTATATCAAATTTTCTCAAATTTTAAATTCATTTGATGTCTTCAAGATAAAATATAACAATAGAGCATTTAAAAATAGCAATGCCGTTTATGTTACTGAAGTTATTTAAGCACATGCATTCATTCGATGGGATTTTAACACAAATCAGCAGAGACCTGGTTTTATTTTTAAGTGACTCAAGGGCCATTCAGTGACTGGCGCCAAGGGCTTCGTGCCCCTCTCATCCCGGGAGGCCCTTCCTGGCCCCACAGAACTGGAGTTCCATGGGCGCAGCGTCGGGAGAGCTCCTCGCTGGGCACAGGCTTCAGGGGCTGCCCTGGGCTGAGGCGCCGCCATGGCTTCCCTGGAACCGTCACTGCTGGTGCCCTTCAGGCCACGAGTGAAGGTGAAGTGAGGAGTGGCCATAACCTCCCGTGTTCCCGTCAGTGAACTGACCTGCTAGGGGGTCAGGCCCATGGCTGTCCCCGCATCTCCCTGCAATCCTGTCCCGGCCAGAACCGTGTGGCTGTGGGGGGTCCCAGTCTGACACAGGAGGGGGGGGGGGCTAGGAAACTCTGGATCCACACGGGCTCGAGGAAGGCCCGGGCTCCGTCACACTCTGCAGGGAGCAGCGAGGTGAGGATGGAGGGAACCCCGACCTCAGAAGGCGGCTCCCTACGCAGCTGGTGCCCGCATAGCGGGGCCGCTGGGAGGACCAAGCCCGGCCCGCCCTGCCCTGCCCGGCCCTGGCCACCTTCTGGGGGAGGGAACGGACCACCTGCAATGGGCGCTGCTCCCCCGCGGGGCTGGCTTCTGAGGCCCCAGCACGGACTCCTCACCGCGGGCTTAGCTGCTCCAGGGCCGCCCCGCCGCCCTCTGTGCTCCAGCCCATGCCTGCCTCGCGCTTCCTGAGGCCATGAGCACTGGAAAGCCACCATCTTCAAGAGACAGGGACTCCAACTTCCGGCAGGGGCGGGACTTCCTGAGGAAAGCTGGGAGCAGGGAGGGGCGGGATGGCGCCCCCTGCTGGCCGGAGGGCCGCAGCCCCGGAAACGCGGCCACAGTGTGTCCACTCTCAGAAGCCTGGTCCCCTGATGACGGTGAGAGCAGAGCTAGGCTCTCACTTCAAGTCAGGTGGGTCTGGCTTCTCCTATGGTAACTGGCACTTAGGGAATGTCTACTTCACATCTTAATAAGGTATGACTTTCAAAATACTGTCTTGTTAATTCTGTGTTAGCAGTCAAAAGCTGAATTCCAAATGTGTTTCCTTCTTTTCTGCTCTCAGCGTCCTAACCACACACATTCCTCTTCCCCAGGTAAGAAAACCACCCCCTTCCTTGCCATGAGATGGGTGCCTGTGGATGGTGATGGTCGGTCACATACACAGCAATGAAAAGATAAAGGCACCTGAGCATCAAAAATACCACCCCCATTCTGGTAATGTCTCCAGGAAAAGGGTTACATTTCACTTTCTCTGTGTACTTTCTCACGGTGCCTAGCACCTAGTAGGTGCACTTGGGGGTGACCAACGTCCCACCGTCGGGCTCTTTGGTCTTTGGCCAGAACAACTACTGGATTTCAAAAGGCTAGAGAAATGGCTGACTCTGGTACAAAGGTGAAAGATCTGCTCTTTAATAAAATCTTGTATTCATAGTTTCAAACTGTCATTGCTCTGTGTGAGAAACACCAGGACAGAGGACTGAGGGAGGGTTTATCTTCTAATAATGTGCAATGAAGGACATCTGTGCCATGGTGCTGGGCTCAAAGTGGTGGCGGGCACGCGATGGAGATGTCCCTCAGGAGACAAGGGGTTGTGCCCTCCACCTCTGTCAGCACCACACCACAGTGACTTGCTCAGATGTCCCCACCACTTGGCTGGGGCCCTCAGAGTTCGGGGCCGTGTCACTGGCACCTGCCTCATAACATAACTTCTGTCCTGGCAGTCCTCTGTGACACCCTTTTCTGTGTCCTTCACAACCAGACCAAACTCCTCCCTGGCACACATAGCTCTGCGGGATCCCGCCCTCTCTCTGACCTCATCTCACTCCACCTGCCCTTGCTCAGGGGGCTCCAGACACGCTGACCTTCTTCTGATCCCTTGTGCACCTCAAACAGATGCTCCTTACAGCCAGCCTCCCCCTGAGGAGTGGCTCATGCTCCTCTCAGCTCTTGGCCAACTCTTGGATACATCTCAACCTTTGGGTCCCAGTTTATGCGTGTTCTCCTCAGAATGACTTTCCTGGTCACACGGTCCAAGCAGCTTCATAGGCACCCTAGGATTTTCTCACAAGATCTCCTGTTTTTATTCTCTGGCCTCATCACAATCTGTTCATATGCTTTACTAGTTTAATACATGTTCTACCTTGTAGACCTTGAAGGGGGTGTCTGGCTGTTTTGTTCGCTGCTGTGCCCTATAATGTAGCATATGTCAGGCATCACTGAATATGGATGGACGGGATGCAGAGCCCATGGGGTGAATTAGTGAATGAATAAACTGATGATTTAAGAATTATGGTATTTTCTACAAGAAAAAAAGTATAACTGTGTGGTAATGGATATTAACTAGACTTATTGTGGTGATCGTTTGCAATATATGCAATATAAAATCATTAAGTTGTATACCCAAAACTAATATAATGTCATATGTCAATTATATCTCAATTTTTAAAAATGGAAAAAAGTATGATGGTGTTGATAATATTATTTAAGTTATTGATAGTACAGGATCAGAATGTTTTATGTTCAATTACAATATTTTTTACATTATAAAAATAATGTACAATCACTGCAAAAAGTCAAACTAAACAAGAAGATATACAAACAGTTAATTTTCCCTGTCCTCTCTATAACCCCTCTCCTTCATATTCACCAATGTTAATAGTTTTTATGTGTGGGTATTATTCCAGATTTTTACATAAATATATATGTGTTTCTTCTTTCATACATGTGTGTGCATGTATAGATTCTACCAGACTTTTCTAGAGAGGGAATTTACACCCCCTTCAGCAATGTGCGACTGAGTCCATTCTCCTCCATCTCAACTAAGAATGGACGTCGTAATTTCTAACAATGTTTTGCAATCTCTGCTTCCTTGTGGATGAGGCTTCAGGGAAGTCATCCTCCTTCTGGAGTCCTGAGGCCTGAGAATGGAGAGCGGATCCCCCCTTCTGATGGGTTGCACAGTGACCTTGGCTAGAACACGTGGGGAGCAGGTGGTGGAGGGGAGTGGGAGGAGGAAGTAAATGGGCTGAGGAAAGTGAACATGGACGTAGAGGCTGTGTTAAGGAGACTGCCTTTGGCAGTGAGGATACACAACCGGACGGAGGTCTGGGTCAAGGGCGAGTTAGTGTATGCTGACCTACTTAAAGAAAATGCGTCTTAATGACCAAATACCTCCGAGTGTCTCTAAAAAGTGAGGGCAGTTCCTCACCTACCACACATCCTTGTCACACCCGCCAATTTTCAATGAGTCCTCCCTGTCATCTAATAGACCGTCCAAATAGATCCAGAGACACAGAAGAATGGAACAGACTGTGAAATGTCAGAAGGGGCGGGAGTGGATGGGTGGGTGGGAAGGGATTAGCCAAAAACTTGTATTCATATATGCATAACCTATGGACACAGACAATAGGGTGGTGGAGGCCTGGGGTGGGGAGCAGGGGTGGGCTATAAGGGGTCAATGTGAAAAAAAGGAATATATATAATACTTTCAACAATAAAGATTTAAAAAATAATAGTCAGCCCACCTTTATATTTTGAGACCTTTGTCTTAATTGAGAGAGTAGGTTTTAAGGAGCCACACCCACAGCAGGGAAAGCATTGGAAATTCAGGGGAGAGGGACTGACGATGGACAGATTAGCCTGGGGAGAAAGGAGGTGGTGCTAATCACACACAGAGCCAGGGTTTGAGCTGTGACACAGCAGGCAAATGCATGCTCTTAGGGGGTGGTTGCAGGGAAGAAGAGATGGGAATACAGTGCTGATGTAGCTTCTCTGTGTTGGTCCTCACATCCTCAATAATAAAAGCCCAAAATGCAAATCGACCTAACAGCAGAATGACCAGTGGAATGACCAGTCGCTATGACACGCACTGACCACCAGGGAGCAGACGCTTAACATAGGAGCTGCCCCCAGCCCTCAGGCCTAAGGCCAGTCAAGGCGGGTGCCAGTGGGGGCTCCCAATTGCCCCACTGGTCACCCCGCAGATCGGCCCTGATTGCCTTGGGACCCTACCCATGCATGAATTTCACATACTAGGCCTCTAGTATAAAATTTAAAAAAAACCCTGTCTTTAAAGACCATCTTGGTACGTTGAATATATTGCAGATCCCTGTTACAGGTGTCTGGTCTTCTGCACCACTCCAGGAAGAAATTTTTGGGCATTAGTGGCATGGTTTTAAAATGAGTGAGAAAGTAGAACCGAGAGAGAGAGAGAGAGAGAGAGAGAGAGAGAGAGAGAGAGAGAGAGAGAGTGGTTATGAGCCGTCTGAGTCCCTTGACCCTTGTAGGGATAGAATTAAAGTATGCATTACTTTAGCAGTAGGTGACTAGCATAATATGGAAGTAAAAGAAAAAGTCCAGTGATGTTAATTCAATTTATTTTGATTCTCCTTCCCCCAACCCCCAAAAAAGCTGTGGAGTGGACTCAGAATCAAAGTGAAAGTAATCTCAGAGATCATAAAATTCAAATCCTAGAAGTGTTTTGAGGTCTCCAAGGTTATTGCTTGGCCCATGGTGTTGTTAGTTTTCTTGCAGAATATTTTCTATGACTTTTTTAAAAAAATATATTTTATTGATTTTTTACAGAGAGGAAGGGAGAGAGATAGTTAGAAACATCGATGAGAGAGAAACATTGATCAGCTGCCTCCTGCACATCTCCCACCGGGGATGTGCCCGCAACCCAAGTACATGCCCTTGACCGGAATCAAACCCGGGACCCCCAGTCCGCAGGCTGATGCTCTATCCACTGAGCCAAACCGGTTTCGGCTTTTTTTTTTCTATGACTTTTAATAGTAGATTTTTGAACCAATGCTGACAGCTATTTCTTTAATGTATCTATGGCAGAGAGAAAAATTCAAGTCCTCAAAAGTGTTCATTACATCTGACCGATGTGGGCAGAAGTTCTTGTGCTTTATAGTAGAGTCCCAGCTGCAGTCATGGTAAGTGTATACTCCATAGATTCTGTGTAAATAAAGGTAGGGCTGCTCCTCTCTCTCTCTCTCTCCCTCTCTCTCTCTCTCTCTACCCCTCCCTCCCTCCCTCCCTCCTTCTCTCTCAATCTTTCTTGCTGCTTAATTAGCTGTATTTCAATACCATAATTTGCTTGCATGCCATAAAATTGACATGTTTAAGCATGCAATTAAACGGATTTATGGATTTTAGTAAATGAAGAGAGTTGTGCACCCATCACCACAATCCAGTTTTTAAATTCCTCTCATCTTAAGAAGATCCCTTGTATGTGGTTTGCAGTCAGTCTCATTCCGTTCCCAGCCTCGGGCAGCCGCTCCGCAGGCTTCTGGCCTTTGTGGGGTTGCCTTTCCTGGACAGATTACAGAATCGAAATGCAGTTTTTGTGGCCCGCTTCTCTCACCAGCACAATGTTTGCCGGGCCCCGTGTGTGGCGCCTGTGATGCTGTAGTCATCTCTGTGCCATTGTTCACGGTGCAGATGCACCGCATGTGGTTTACCCCTCAGCAGTTGATGGACATCTGGTCTGTTCCCACTTTTTGACATTGTGAGTTACTGCACTATGAACACTGAAGCTAAGGTCTGTGTGTGGACATATGTGATTTCTTTTTCCTTGGGGAGATTGTTAGGAGTGGAATGGTTGGGTCAAATGATAAATTCACATTTAACTATTTAAGGAATTGCCAGACTGTTTCCATTCCCACCAGCCACGTCTGAGGGGTTCAGTTTCCTTCTCCTTGACAAGATCGGGTATTGTTGGTCTCTGAATGTAGCCATGCCAGTGGCTGTGAAGGGGTTTTAATTTGCATTTCCTTAATGACTTATAATATTGAGCATCTTCTCTTGTGCTTATTAGCCACTCATTTATCTTCTTAGCGGAGATGTGTATGCATGTCTTTGCCCATTTATTTACCTCTTTACTTTAAAATAATTATAAATCACAGGAAGTTGCAAAATAGTAGAGGGGTCCTGCATTCTTTTTGCTCCAGAGGTAACATCTTACATAACTTTAGTACATAATTCAGTACATGATCAAAACTAAGGAATTGACATCATATTCAGGCCTTATTCAGGTTTTATCAGTTTACATGGATGTGTGTGTGTGTGTGTGTGTGTGTGTGTGTTTTCCAGGAAGTTCTCTGTGTGTAGGTTTGTGCAGACACCACAGTGAAGGTACAGAACTTCTATATTACCTTAAAGCTCTCCCTCATGCTTCTCCTTTATAATCACATACACCACCCCCACTTCCACCCCTACCCCTGATGACCACTAACCTGTTCTCCATCTCTATACTTTTGTCATTTATAAATCTATATATCTAAAAGCCTAATATGCTAAGTGTCCAACCATTCAACCATTCGACCAGTTGCTACAATGCGCGCTGACCACCAGGGGGCAGACGCTCCGACCGGTAGGTTAGCTTGCTACTGGGGTCTGGCCGATCAGGACTGGGCGAGACAGGCTGGACATGTCCAGGAGCCAACCTCCCATGGTCCCTCCCAGGCCTCTAAAATATTTCTTCTAATTGCTTTCCTTTCAATGTGCACGAATTCATGCACCGGGCCACTTCCATATACATAAAAGCCTAATATACTAAATGTCCGACCATTCAACTGTTTGACCAGTCGCTATGACGTGCACTGACCACCAGGGAAGATGCTCTGACTGGTAGGTTAGCTTGCTTCTGGCCGATTGGGACTGGGCAAGATGAGCTGTACACGCCCTGGAGCCCTCCTGCGGTCTCTCCCTGGCCAGCCAAACTCCTGTGGTCCCTCCCCAGCCAGCCAGCCCTGATCAGCCCTGATCAGGACTGGGCAAGATGGCCCTGATTAACCCTGATTGGCTCTGATAGGTCCCAGTTGAGACTGGGCAAGGCGGGCTGGACATATCCTGGAGCCCTCCCACATTCCCTCTCCAGCCAGCCAATCTCCTGTGGTCCCTCCCCAGCCTGTAAAATATTTCTTCCAATTAACTTCTTTTCAATGTGCATGAATCCGTGCACTGAACCTCTAGTGTTATATAAAGCAAAGGCTACAGTATGAAACCTTTTGAGGTGGGATTTTTGCAGTCAGTATAATACCCTTGAGATCATTATTGGATGAGTCAGTACTTTGTGTTTTTGTAATTTAATCTTTAACTGCATAAAGTTTCAAGAGCGTAATGATAAAACCCAGCTCATCTTTGTCTCCATCACCAACATACAGGCAAAGGACGCTGAGCCAATGGAGATAAACGCAGGCACTCTTCTTGATAACTTGAAAATCATTGTGTCATAATTTTCAGACTTTACAATAAAAATGTGTCCTTTTTTCAGAAGATAGACACCATGTTGGTCCCGGAAAGCAGTGGAAACCTCGTGCTGTACACGGAGTAGTTCGGGTGAGTCAGAAGCAGCCTTTGGTGCCTTTGTGGGACTGCCTCCTCAGCTATGACTTGGTAATGTTGCTTCAGTTTGATATTTAATATTTGTTACTTATCTGTAGGATTCGGTAGAAGGTGTTCTAAGAGTTGAAAATGACGTCTCTAATGTAGGTTGGCCCTAAGTTGGAGATCTAAGACTCACCACCTTGGATGGATTGGCACTGGGAACCTGGCACAGATGGTGAACCAGCAATGAGTACAGGTAGATAGTTTTTAAAAAGTTAAGCTGAAGTTTAACAAAGAAGGTAGTTTTGAAATTGACATATGGGCAGCTTTGCTAAATCTCAGAGGTTTTGTAAGGACTCATTATATGAAATGTATACTACGTTGGCTGGGTCTTTTATCAGTTGTAAAATTTACACACATAGTCATGTAAATTTTACAAATTTAAATGATGAGATTTAAATACATACACACAGTTTGAAGAATAATGACTATACCCTCATCTTCCCACCTCCCTCAGATAGACACCATCCTGACTCTTACAATAAATCAGTCCCTTGTTTTCATTACTCATTGTTTTGTAATTATGTAGGGGTCACTAAAGAGTGAATTATTTCGTTTTTCTCGTTTTGAATTTTTATATAAGTGACACCATATCATATGATCTTCTCTGACTTGATTTTTTTGCTCAACACTGTGCTATTTTTAGATTTATCTGTGTCAGGTAGCTTTTGTTTCTTATTCTCTGTTGCATGCTATTCCATTGTATGATACCAAAACCTTTACTCTTTAACTAGTCACTAGGTTGTTTGTGTTGTTTCTTCTAGTAAACAATGCTTTTATTTAATACTAGGGGCCTGGTGCATGAAATTCGTGCACGGGAGGGTGGGTGGGGTCCCTTAGCCCAGCCTGCACCCTCTCCCATCTGCAACCCTTTGGGGGATGTCTGACTGCCTTTCACAATCTGGGACTGCTAGCTCCTAACCCCTTGCCTGCCTGCCTGCCTGCCTGCCTGCCTGCCTGATCGCCCCTAACCACCTCTGCCTGCCTGATCACCCCTAACTGCCTTTGCCTCACCCTGCATCTGGGACCCAAGATTCCCTTCTCAGGCCAGTCACAGGCACCCAGGACCTGGGCTTCCCACCCTCTGGCTGG
Organism: Myotis nattereri; assembly: GCF_964212035.1. Taxonomy (NCBI): domain Eukaryota; kingdom Metazoa; phylum Chordata; class Mammalia; order Chiroptera; family Vespertilionidae; genus Myotis; species Myotis nattereri. Next base: position 6,525,106 of record NC_138085.1, on the reverse strand, counting down.
CCTCAGGAACCCAGGACCTGGGTTGGCTTTGACTGGGCTAGCTGCAGCCGCAGGCACCCAGCACCACGGGGCGGGCAGCTTGTCCCTTTCCCAGGCCACAGGCGCAGGCACTGGCTCCTGGGACCATGGGGAAGGTGCCTTGTCCCTCTCCCTGGCCGCAGGCACAGGTGCAGCTGCTGGCACCTGGGACCATGCAGTGGGCAACTCGTCCCTCTCCCAGAGTGCAGCCCCAGCTGCTGGTGCCTGGGATCGTGGGGCGGGTGGTTTATCCCTCTCCTGGGCCGCAGCCTGGCTGGTCCCCATTCTTCTCTCCCCAGTTGAGTGTCTGAGCTGTTCCAGCGTGAGGGCGCAAGGGCCGGAGGGTGTGAGGGTGTGATGATTATTTGCATATTAGCTCTTTATTATATAGGAGTATTTAGTGATTTTTAAAGGGATATGTTTATTGATTTTTAGACAGAAAGGGAGGGAAAGAGAAACACAGATGTGAGAGAGAAACATTGTTTGCTTCCCATACACACCCTGACCAGGGATCAAACCTGCAATCTAGGTATGTGCCCTGACTAGGAATTGAACCACAAATGGTGTATGGGATGACACTCCAACCAACTGAGCCACCTGGCCAGGGCCAGTAAACAACATTTAAAAATTCTATTTATGTCCCCTAACCTCTGGAATATATGCATATCACCTTGGCCGTGTGGTGCCAAATAGTTTTCCAAAGTGTAGGTTGTACCAGTTTACAACATCTCCCCTTCCTCTTGGCTTTTCACAGTGTTTGAGAGTTCTGAATGCTTCCTTACCATTCATTATTGCTTTCCCTCAAGCTGGTGCCTCATTTACAGCCCGGTGAGCATGGAGTCTGGGCGCCCATGGGCTTTGCTGACAGGGCTGAGGGGGGGCCCAGGCTTCTCCATGGTGTTTGTCTGGAGTAGGTTGGTTATTGTCTCAAAGGTTTCTCTCTTGTTAGGCTGTCCCTTTCCTGGTTCTTTGCTATTCAGGGACAGCAGTATTTCTTGGGCCTATTTTTTGTCTGGTTCCCATCATGAGGTTGTGCCTCAACTCTGTGCAACGTGGAGGCCAGTCCAAGACCTGAATGGTGTTCCAGAGCAGTGTTTAGTTCTCAGGTCTTTTGCTGTGCCCCTGCTGGTCCATTTCTCACATGGGTTGCTGAGGCCTGCCCAGGATTTCATTTGCATGCTTAGAAACTCCATTTCTCTGTTTCCTCCCCTCACTCCTAGTTGGGAGAGTGGAGTTACTACCTTGCTACTGAAGGGTGGGGGTGGGATGTAGTGCAGGAGGGAAGGGGAGAGGAACACTGCCTTATTGCAGAGCAAGGATGGAAACCAGTGCTCCTGCCCCTGCGCAGCTGCTGCACACCAAGGCAGGAGGCTGCCTCCTGGCACTGCAAGCGGGGCTTTCTGTCCACATCTGTGAAGCTGCAGTGCCTGAGGAGGAGGGGGGTTTGGGCCACAAGGTTGTTTGTGTTGTTTCTTCTAGTAAACAATGCTTTTACTTAATACTAGAGGCCTGGTGCAGCTGCGGGGTGAGGCAGAGGCAGTTAGGGGTGATCAGACAGGCAGAGGTGGTTAGGGGAAATCAGGCAACCTTGTTGCTCAGTGGCCCCCCTCAGTGGCCCTCCTCCCCCTGCCAAGTTTCTGCAGAGCAGGCCTGGCCTGGTCTCTATTGGGGAGGGGAGGCCTACTTGGTTCTCACAGTGCAAAGGGCTCCAGACCAGAGCTCTCCAGGAGGAAGGAGACCACTGAGTGCATGGCTATTTTGCAGTGTTGCCTGGATTGGGACCAGCGTGGTGACAATGCTTCTGTCCTGCTTGGTCACTATTTTCCTGACACTTTGGCTAGAAAGAGCAAGGTCTTGGTCTGCGTCTGTGGGCAGTTCTGGATTGTAAGCCGATCAAGAGCCCAAGGACAGGTTATGTCAGGAAATTAAAATACCAAAACTTAGGGAAATCATCAGAGCTCACTCCTGGTTTCCAGCTTCCTCACCTCTTTGTCTTCTGTTGCACTGCAAGTTTCATGCAGTTTGTTATAGCTGTTGCAATAATTAGTAGGAGGAGTAGTATGGAATGTGCTTAATCAGTGGTGAGCTGGGGGTCTCTGGTAGCTTTTGAAAAGTGTTACATACACACTAGTGCTCCAGGGTCCATAGAAAAAAGAATAGCCACCTTACAAGAGAAACGACGTTAGGGAGCAGAGTTGGAGGAGGGACGTGGCGCTCTCCACAGCAAAAACAGACTGTGTCTCCTCTTTTCATTTCCACTCAGGAGCATATCCACTTACTCATTTCATTCAACAGCATCTTTATTGTTCTCACCACGATGCTGGGCACTAGGGATATTCCACCAGGAAGGGCACATGGAGCCCAGGTTCTCAAGATGCTGGCCATGTAGAAGTGATGTCAGTGACTTTAGAAGATAGAACACAGGTGAAGAGCTTTCCGCAGGGCCTGGCCCAGAGCAGGCCTCCTGGAAGCTCCTGCTGTCACTATGATTTTGTAAAGTTGGCAGTACAGGCTGATTGCAAGATCACTGAGCAACGTCCTGGTCATTAGATTTGGCTTATAGTTTGCCTTTTGGGAGAATGCACTACTGAGGCCATGGCAATCACTCAGGTGGCTTGGCATTTGTATTTAAATCTGCCAATAGTTAGCATTCTGACATTATATTTAAATCTGCCAATAGTTAGCATTCTGACGTGAGCCTGGTCAGGGTGGGCTGGTGCCACATCTAGATCTGAGGAACCCCATAACTGAGGGATTGGGATTCTGAGGCTGCTGGACCAAGGCCCAGTGTAAACGCAACAGGGTAGACGCCTCTCCGCAGAGACCTGACTACAGAAGCAGCCAGCCTTCCCAGTGCTGCTCGTTCCTTCTTGTTAAAAGCTCTATTCAGACACCTGAAGCCCTGCCTGGAAGACTTAGTTCAAGCTTGGCTACCTCCCCATCACCCCCAACCTTAGGCTTCCTGGATTTGTAAGTCTATTTCTTTCAGCAGGTAGGGGAAGTTTCCTGTCATTATTTCTTCAAATAGGTTTTCAATATCTTGCTCTCTCTCTTCTTCTGGTACCCCTATAATTCAGATATTGGTATGCTTGAAGCTGCCACAGAGGCTCCTTACACTACCTTCATATTTTTGGATTCTTTTTTCATTTTGCTTTTCTGGTTGGGTGTTTTTTGCTTCTTCGTATTTCAAATCTTTGACTTGATTCTTGTGATCCTCTAGTCTGCTGTTGGAACTCTGTATAATATCCTTTATTTCAGTCAGTGTATGCTTAATTTCTAGTTGGTCCTTTTTCATAACCTCAAGGGTCTCGAGTTCCACTGATGCCAGACAGTCCAGTTTCTCCCGTATGAGTCTAGGTCCCCAGAGACTCACCCGGAACTGGAGCTCAGAGCTTGAGACTCCCTACCGATTGAAAAAGACAACCGTGTCCTCAGCCGTCAGCCCTCTCCGCGTGTGCCTCCTTATCTCTGTACTTTACTTCCGCACCGAAGCTCCTCTGAGTCTCGGTATGCTTTTCTCTTTCCTTTTTAGTTGTAGAATTTCCACTCAGCCAGCCTTCCTGTGGTTCTGGATGATGTCCATTCCGTCTTTTAGTTGTATTTTTGAAGTTGTTGTGGGAGGTAGTGTTTACCTATGCCGCCATCTTGGTTTCTCCTCTGTTTGTTTGTTTAGTATCCCCATTTATATTGTTCTTTAGATTCAACAGATAAGTGGAATCATATGATATTTGTCTTTCTTTGGCTGACTTATTTTGCTTAACATAATATACTCTAGGTCCCTCCGTGCTGTTGTAAATGGTAAAATTTCATTATTTGTTATGGCTCTTTATTATTCATGTTTTTTATCTTTTACTTCTTCTTCTTAAAGAAGACCCTTTAATATTTCTTAAAATACTGGTTTGGTGGTGATGAACTCTTTTAGTCTTTTCTTGTCTCAGAAGCTTTTTATCTGTCCTTTGATTCTAAATAATAGCTTTATTGGTTAGAGTAATCTTGGTTGTAGGTCCTTGCTTTTCATCACTTTGAAAATTTCTTGCCAATCCCTTCTGGCCTACAAAGTTTCTGCTGAGAAATCAGCTGACAGTCTTATGGGGGCTCCCTTGTAGGTAACCAATTGCTTTTCTCTTGCTGCTTTTAAGATTCTCTCTTTGTCTTTAACCTTTAGAGTTTTCATCATGTTGTGTCTTGGTGTGGGCCTCTTGGGGTTCATCTTGTTTGGGACATTCTGCACTTCCTGAACTTGTATATCTATTTACTTCATCAGGTTAGGAAAGTTTTCTGTCATTATTTTTTTTAAATAAGTTTTCTAATTCTTGTTCTCTCTCTCTCCTGGAACCCCCAGATGCTGATATGCTTGAAATTGTCCCAGAGGCTCCTTACACTATCCTCATTTTTGTGGATTTTTTTATTTTTGTTATTCTGATTAAGGTATTTTTTTTTTGCTTCCTTATATTCCAAATTGCTGATTTGATTCTTTGCTTCAGCTACTCTACAGTTGATTGCCTGTAGTTTATTCTTCATTTCAATTAGTGTATCCTTCATTTCTGATTGGTTCTTTATTATGGTTCCTGTATGTGTTTTTATGCTCTTGAAATTTTCACTAAGTTCTTTAAGCATTACTGTGACCATTGTTTTTAGCTCTATATCTGGTACTTTGCTTGTCTCCGTTTCACTTAGCCTTTTTTTTTTTTTTTTTTGGTGATTTCTCCTGTTCTTTCATTTGGGACCTGTTTCTTTGTCTCCTCATTTTGGCTGCTTCTCTGTGTTTGTTTCTATGATTGGGTAGAGCTGCTACATCTTCCAGACTTGATAGAGTGGCCTCTGTAGTAGGTGTCATGTAGGACCCAATGGTACAGCCTCCTCAGTCACCTGAGTTAGGTGCTGCAGGTATGCCCCTTGTGTGGGCAGTGTGTACTGACCTGTTGTAATTAAGCCTTGATTGATGTTGGCACATCACTGGGAGCAATTGATCCCCCAGGCCCATTGCTGTAAGGATCAGCTGCAAGAAAGAGCTGCTGTGTAGGCCCTACCCTACAGAGCAGGACTTACTTCAGTGGAGCTTTGGTTCCCACCGAGTCTGCCCCTTGAGTGTGTTGCTGGTGAAGGTGGTAGACTTGTAATCCAGCATGTTCTGAAGTTTTCCATTGAGTGCACTGGCTCTGGGGCCTCCCTGCATATGCAAGGTCAGCCACCACCTGTGCTCTGCCTAAGACTACCTGTCACTAGCTACAGAGCAATCTGCAGATGACTGGGCTTGGAGGTGTTCAGGGGAAGCCAAGCTGCAAACCAAGCCTAGATGCAACTAGTACTGGGTACACCAGCAAAAGGTACAAGGTACACAAAGGCCAGATACTGCTTGTTTGAGAGACTTTAGGCAAGTCAGAAGTATTAGGCAAGAGAGGTCATTTGTATGAAAACACCACTGGAAATGGCTTGGGGGCAGATGCTTCAACCAGTAGGTTAGCTTGCTGCTGGGGTCCAGCTGATCGGGACTGAGCGAGATGGGCTGGACATGCCCTGGAGCCCTCCTCCAGTCCTTCTCTGGCCCAGTCGTGCACCACTAGAGTCCCTCAGCCTGGCCTGCACCCTCTCAAAATCCAGGACCCCTCAGGGGATGTCAGAGAGCTGGTTTCAGTCCGATCCTGCAGGCCACCCCACTTGGGAGGGCACCAGATGCAGGGGTCATGGCTGGTGAGTGTTGCTGTGGCAGCAGGAACCTCTCCCAGTTGGGACTGATTGGGCACTAGCCTGCAGCAGGCACAGTAGGGCCAGGATGAGCATGAGCAGCAGGTAGGAGCTGCAGGCAGCATTGGAGTTGGGGTTTCAGCCTGATTCCTGAAGGCCACCCAGAGGGACCCTACCCATGCACAAATTCATGCACTGGCCTCTAGTATCATATTCTGTGACATTACAATCATTGGTCTGTTTTGAATTTTGACCAGATCTTTCAGCCATGCCTAATTTTTGCAGCATCATGCATTGGTCATCTGGAAAATATTGGTTCACTGAGTTACACAGATCTTCCAAACACTAATTCATTTCATTTTACAGTATCAAAAAGTCCTATTTGTTAGTACCACCACTGATCTCATCAGAAAAATCTGTAAGTACTGGGAAGCTATTCAAGTTTTCCAAACTTCTAATTTTCACTTTAAAGCTTGAATGTTATGATTGGTGGCAAATACTTTGACTTTTTTTTCTTGAAATGACAGGCTCACTGTTTATTTTTTAGAAAATGTCTGCCATTTGCCCAACTTTGAATAACCATAGCTTGTCTGTCAGTAAAAATGCTGTTCTGTGAGAAAAAGCTGCTCCTTGAGTTTGTGAGTCAATTGCATGAATGCTTTTCCCAGTGACCTCTAGTGTAGCTGGATTCTATTGCTGTGATTGGCACTAAGACACCAGCAGTTTTAACCCATTGCTTTTGCAACATAAAGGCAAATATCAATACACTGAAAATTTACATGCAATTTAGTATTATTATGAGAATAATACTCTTAGACCTGCTGAAAGGGGTCGTGGATCACACACAGTTGAGAACAACTGACGTGCCACGCCCCGAATAGGACAGAGGTCCAGCACACTCTCTCTCGAGAGCCCTCTCACATGACTATTGTCTGCGAGTAGTCTTCAACGTTCCAATCCTGAGACGAGAATTTGGTTGGAGGTTCGTAAAACTTCTATGTCAGAAATGCTGACATAGGAAGGAGAAGGAAACCAAAGTCACTACACAACAATAAACACACATTTGACTCTTCACTGCGTAGAGGACTGTGCGCTTCGGAAGAGCATAGAGCACAGGCCCTGTTCTTGAGGCATCTGCCGCTGACTGGCCGCCTGAAGCAGACACAAGGCATGCAGTCATCCACGGCAGCACTTCCTGCCAAATGAGTGCAGATAAAACATGCAGCAGCTCCTTGGGGAAAGGAGAGCTCACTCATGCCTGGGATATCCAGTTTGCTCAACAAGTTTATCGAGGGCCTAATGGGTGCTGGACACTGTTCTGGGTACAAGGGATACAGGGATAAGATAATGTCTCTGACTTCATGGAATGTCTTTTCCAGGACAGGAGACAGGCAATGAATAAGTATATCCTATAACAGCAGGCATGCATGCGGCGAAGAGAACTAAAGCTGGGCAAGGGGACCATAGTGATGGGGGCACAGGAAGGTGCCATTTCAGACAGGGTAGTTATTGAAGCCCTGGGTGACTCGGGAGGCAGGAGCTCAATAAAGAGAGGGTGTGAATATCCATAGGAAACGTGCTCCTCAGAGAAAACGGGGTATGAAAATGCTCCGATAGCACATCATGCCTGGTATTTTGGAGGAACTGCAAAGACTTGTGGCTGAGAGCAAGGAGGGCAAGGGTTTGATTGAATTCCAGACAGAATGGGAAACCAGCAGGTTTTGAAAGGCTTCACCACCTATCACACAGCAGGAGCTATAAATTGATAGGGTAAAAGACAATCGGCAAATATTGTCACATGTTTTGGAAAAAACATACCCCTCCCTCTGATAATTTCCCAACTGTGTGGTTTTGTAGAATTGACCAGCTTGGTGCCGCCCTCACCCGTGGCTGCAGCGGTGGAACAAAGTGATATACCCGAGATAATCCCCTTGTGGGTAACCATACCCCACAGAGACTGTTTTATGGTAAATTGCATTGACCGACCACACCTAGAATGAATATGTGTAAGATTCTTTGGGAGAAACAGGATTGGGATATTTTGCATTGGAAGTTTTATTTTATTAACATTGTTTACTGTTGTTTCATTTAGTTTTATATTTTACTACTGAGTAGAAATGGAGACTCCAGGATAAAATGAGCTCAGTTATTTAAAATGAAGTTACATTTTCTATATGTTTGAGAAGTACATTTTTACCTCCCTATGACAAATTTGGAAATGTGAACCAGAATATGTGAGAAAATGTAAGGGAAAAATGTTCTTATTTTTCATTGCAGAGAGTCTGATAGTGTATAAAGACACTACATAAAGTTCGTGTGTGCCCAGAAACAGTCATCTTAATATATTTAAAATCACAAAGGTAATTATAGAACTAAAAGCCATTATAGACCTACAGCTCACATTCGCACAAATAAAACAAACACACAGTTCCTATAGTAAAACTTACCTTGCATAATGGTGACCTTGACCTTTAGAGACTTTAACTTGATATTTAATTTTTGCTGCCCTTAGTAAAAGAACTGCCCAACATACCACATTGTGGCCAGTGGGAGGTGTAAATCATTCCCATACAGTAGGGTTGGTTTCTTCTCTTCCCTCCTTGCATGTGATTGGTTCCTTCTCTTCTCCCCCTCCATGTGACTGGTTCCTTTTCTTTTCCCATTCATGTGATTGGTTCCTCTCTTCTCCCCCTGCATGTGATTGGTTCCTTCTCTGCTCCCCCTCCATGTGATTGGTTCCTTTTCTTCTCCCATTCATGTGATTGGTTCCTCTCTTCTCCCCCTGCATGTGATTGGTTCCTTCTCTTCTTCCCCTCCCTGTGATTGGTTCATTCCCTTCTCCCCCTCCCTGTGATTGCTTCCTTCCTCCATGTGATTTGTTCCTTCTTTTTTCCCCCTCCATGTAATTATTTTTTTTCTCTTTTCCGTTCATTGTGGGATTGAAAGGAAAATGGAGAAGGAAAGAGAAAAATGAGTTTTTTGGGTTATAAGGTAAAACATTGCCAGGGCTAAGATAAAATATAAACATGCCATTGTGCTTTGAAGGCTTGAGCCCACAAACATGCTGTATTGTCCAAGGAAAGGCCTGAAAGAAACCTTTGAGGTCTGGAGGGTTGAAGAGGAAAACTCTTTGGTGAAGCTACTAGGTCTGGAAAAATTAGCATGTCTGTGGGACAAAGAAGTCATCCTGACTCCATCTGAGGGATGAACTCTACTGAAAGGTAAGGCTGTCTTTGGGGAGCCAATTAAGGATACACTGGGTTAAGTTTCACCCAGAAGGAATGGAGCTGCTCACAAAGATGCCTGTTTGAAGGACTGTATGAGTCCATGGCAGGAGCAGAGCAATGCATGAGCATTGGGTCAGAGCATCAATCATTTCATGTTGATAGTCATAGATCATTCTGACTTATAATAGCTACATGAGTAATTCCATTAAATGATAAAATAATTTATTTTATAATCTATTTAGCTCCCTATTTGATAAACATTTAGATTTTGTCTAGCATGACACAATAAATATCCATGTTTCATTATGCACCTATGTGCATAAATATGGGCAGAATCAATTTCTAAGAGTTGAATTATCTAATTTAAAAGTATGTGCATTTCTGCCCTGGCTAGGTGGCTCAGTTGGTTGGAACATCGTCCATGCATCAAAGGGTTGCAGGTCTGATTCCCAGTCAGGACACAGTGGACGTTTTTCTCTCACATTTATGTTTCTCTTTCTAAATCAATGAAAGTTATTGCCTAGTTGCCCTTTAAAGACAGTCAGACTCATACTCCCACCATCAATGTATGGAAATGCCTTTTCCAAGTCCTGGTGTATTATCTAACTTTACTGATCTTGAAATATTACCCGATGCATCTGATAGATAAAAAATAGTATTCATGGAGAACCAAGATGACAGCATATATCGGTAAACGCCAGTACTCGCCACACCCCACAACCACATCAAAATTACAACTAAAATACAAAACAACCATCATTCAGAATTACCTGAAATCTGGCTGAATTGCCTGAAATCTTTAGAGAAGTAAAGAAGAAAGCACACTGAGACTGGTAGGATGGGCAGAGGTGCTGAATGGGCTGATCTGACACTCATGTGTGCTGTTTGTTTAATTGAGAGGGATATCTCAGCTGCAGAGGCTGCCATGAGGAGCAAGGGGTCCCAACCTCACACCAGCCCCCCAGCCCAGAGTTCCAGACCTGGGAAGAGAAGTCTCTGTAGCTTCAGTTTTTAAAAGCCAGTGAGAATTGTAGCTGAGTGACCCAGGGGCAGCTGTAGACTCAGGTGTTCCTCTTAAAGGGCCTGCGCATGAACTTACTCGAACTCCATCCTTTGAGCTCCAGTGCTGGGTGGCTTTGGGGGCCCAGGGACATACTGGAGGAACTGGATTGTCTGGCTTCTGAGCACGAACTAGGGGGTGGATTTCTCCAAGACAAGGGTCATCTCAGGGGTCATTGTTTCTGTGCTGGGACCTCCCACATGGCAGAGTTGACTGGTAGTCATATCTGAATTTCCATCAGTCTAGGTCACACTGTTTGCTCCATCCTCGTGATTCCCTGAGATCCTGCCCCATCCAGTTTGCAGCCCCATCCAAGCTGTTTGCAGCACCTTTTCCATATGAAAGGCCTGTCCTAGCTCAGGCATCAGACTTTGCTAAAATCTTTCAAACAAGCATCAGGTAGAGTCAACATGCCCCAAACCTATCAATAAAAGAGCCAAGATCTGGCACTAGCACAAGCCTGCCTTGGTACACAGCTGGGCCTCACCTGGGCACTTGACAAGCCCAATACAAGTTGCAGCCATCTGCAGACCTCTATGTAGTTGCTACTGGGTAGCCCCAGACAGTGGCTGACTTTGCACCTCCTGGGAGGACCCAGAGCCAGTGCACCTGGTGGATAGCTTCAGACCATACCAGATTACAACTCTACACATCCACAAGTGGCACACCCAAGGGGCAGACTCAGCACCAAAGCCCCACTGAAGCAAGTCCTGTTCCATAAGGATATCTTCTGCACAGCTGCTCTCCCACTGTAATCATGGCTTGTCCTCACAGCCAATTGGTCTGGATGTCAATTCCTGCCAGTGACACCAACAGCAACCAAGGTTCAACTACAAGAGAGTGTACACAGGCCACACAGGGGTATACCTAGAGTTCCCAGACTGGGGAGACTGAACCACTGGGTCTACAGAACACCTATTAAACAAGACCACTCTACCAATTCCAGGAGTCACAGCTGTTCTAGCTAATACATGGAAATAAACACAAGGAAGCAACCAAATGCAGAGACAAAGAAACATCTCACATGAAATAAATGGAAGCAAGAAAACTACTGGATGCAGAATTCAAAACAATGGTTCTAAGGTTACTCAAGGATCTTAATGAGAGCTTCAAGGGACTTAGTGAGACTTTCAAGGATCTTAGTGAGAATGTCAAAGACATGAAAAAGGACCAGTCAGAAATTAAGCATACACTAACTGAAATAAAGAATAACATATAAGGATGCAATAGTAGAGTAGATAATTCTTATAATCAAATCAACAGCCTGTAATATGAGGAAGCAAAGAACACCCAATCAGAAGAGCAGAAAGCCAAAAGAACTAAAAAAATGAAGATAGTGTAAGGAGCCTCTGGGACAACTTCAAGCGTACCAACATTCGCATTATGGGAATGCTGGAGGAGATGAGAGAGAGCAAGATATTGAAAACCTATTTGAATAAATAATGACAAAATTTCCCCTACCTGGTGAAAGAAATAGTCTTACAAGTCCAGGAAGCATAGACAGTCCCAAACAAGAGGAACCTAAAGAGGCTCATAGCAAGACACATCATAATTAGAAGGCCAAGGGTTAAAGACAAAGAGAGAATCTTAGAAGCAGCAAGAGAAAAGCAATTAATTACCTACAAGGGAGCACCCATACGACTGTCAGCTGATTTCTCAACAGAAACTTTGCAGGCCAGAAGAGATTGCAAGAAATATTCAAAGTGATGAAAAGCAAGGACCTGCCACCAAGATTATTCTACCAGCAAAGCTATCATTTAGAATTGAAGGGAAGATAAAGAGCTTCACAGACAAGAAAAAGCTAAAGGAGTTCATCACTACTGAACATGAAATGTTGAACGGTATTCAAGAAGAAGAAGAAATGTGAACATGAAAATGGCAATAAGTACATATCTATCAACAATTGAATCTATGAATCAAAATAAATGAACAATAAATCTAATGAACAGAATATACTGGTGAATAAAATAGAATCAGAGGCATGGAAATATGGAACAGGCTGATGAATCTCAGAGGGAAGCAGGGAGAGTGGTTGGGAACAAATTAGCTAAATATCTTACATGCACATATACATTACTTATGGACAAAGACAATAGGGTGTTAAAGGCCTGGGGTGGGGTGAGAACCAAGTATATGGGGATAATAGGGAGGAGGGAAATGGGGGAAATCTATAATAGCCTAAACAATAAATATTTTTTAAAAAAGAAAAATAATATTCATGATTTCAACTTATATTTCCTCCATTTCTTTTATGTGGTGGAACTACTGGATTTCTTTTTCAATAAATTGCTTATTAGTGTCCTTTGCATATTTTCTAAGATTTTTTTCTGTTGGTCAATTGAACAATTAGATAAATTTGGTGTGTCCATTGAACAATTAGATTCATGTTGTATGGACTGCAAGTATTTCTCTAGTTGTGGTTTCTAACTTTCACTTTTGTATTTTCTGCTCTGTAGAATTTTTTAATGTAGTCACATGTATTAATGTTTTCTTTCTATGACTTCTGGGTAAGTATTGTTTAATATTCTTTTTAGAAATATTCTCTCATGCTGAAATACATTTTTATATTTAAGTCTCTAAGTCATTTGGAACAGATTTGATGCTGAATCATAACTTTTTCTTTTAAGTTGTACCAATCATTTATTAACAAATCTATTGCATCCTCACTGCTTTGTAATTATTATACATTAAATTCCCTTAAGTTTCTGGGGCTACTTCATGACTGTCTATACTACCCCAATAATTTGTCTATTCATCTGCCAGCATCACAGGGGTCGCCTAAGACCATCTGAAAACACATATCATTACATATTGTTTTGGTGATTAATTACTATGCTTTAATTATGTTCAATTTGTAACAATGAAAATACATCCTGCATATCAGATATTTACATTACGATTCATAACAGTAGCAAAATTACAGTTATGAAGTAGCAATGAAAATAATTTTATGGTTAGGAGTCACCACAACATGAGGAACTATATTAAAGGGTCGCAGCGTTAGGAAGGTTGAGAACCACTGATTTAGAGCCTAATCCTTAATCAATAATTATTGAGCAACTGTCATTTTGGTTTTAAGAGAGACACAGAGAAAGCCTGGACTCCATCCCTGTCCTCTTTTTTTTTTTTTTTTTTTAAATTTTTTTATTGCTTAAAGTATTACAAAGGGTATTACATATGTGTCCATTTTATCCCCCCGCCCTAGACAGTCCCCCAGCCTCCCCTATCCCCCAGTGTCTTATGTCCATTGGTTATGCTTATACGCATGCATACAAGTCCTTTAGTTGATCTCTTCCCCCCCTACCTCCTGCCCCCCAACCCTCCCCGGCCTTCCCACTGCAGTTTGACAATCTGTTTGAGGCAGCTCTGCCTCTGAATCTATTATTGTTCAAAAGTTTATAATGGTCTCTATTATCCATGAATGAGTGAGATCATGTGGTATTTTTCCTTCATTGACTGGCTTATTTCACTTAGCATAATGCTCTCCAGTTCCATCCATGACGTTGCAAATGGTAAGAGTTCCTTCCTTTTAAGAGCAGCATAGTATTCCATCGTGTAGATGTACCACAGTTTTCTAATCCATTCATCTACTGATGGGCACTTAGGCTGTTTCCAGATCTTAGCTATGGTGAATTGTGCTGCTATGAACATAGGGGTGCATATATCTTTTCTGATTGGTGGTTCTGGTTTCTTGGGATATATTCCTAGAAGTGGGATCACAGGGTCAAATGGGAGTTCCATTTTCAGTTTTTTAAGGAAACTCCATACTGTCTTCCATAGTGGCTGCACCAGTCTGCATTCCCACCAGCAGTGCACAAGTGTTCCTTTTTCTCCACATCCTCTCCAGCACTTGTCGTTTGCTGATTTGTTGATGATAGCCAGTCTGACAGGTGTGAGATGGTACCTCATTGTTGTTTTGATTTGCATCTCTCGGATGATTAGTGACTTTGAGCATGTTTTCATATGTCTCTTGGCTTTCTGAATGTCCTCTTTTGAAAGGTGTCTATTTAGGTCCTTTGCCCATTTTTTGATTGGATTGTTTATCTTCCTTTTGTTAAGTTGTATGAGTTCCCTATAGATTTTGGAGATTAGGCCCTTATCAGATATGACATTGGCAAATATGTTTTCCCACACAGTGGGTTTTCTCGTTGTTTTGTTGATGGTTTCTTTTGCTGTGCAGAAGCTTTTTATTTTGATGTAGTCCCATTTGTTCATTTTCTCTTTAGTTTCAAGTGCCCTAGGAGCTGTATCAGTGAAGAAATTGCTTCGGCATATGTCTGAGATTTTGTTGCCTTTGGATTCTTCTAGAATTTTTATGGTTTCCTGTCGTACATTTAAGTCCTTTATCCATTTTGAGTTTATTTTTGTGTATGGTGTAAGTTGGTGGTCTAGTTTCATTTTCTTGCATATATCTGTCCAATTTTCCCAACACCATTTATTGAAGAGACTATCTTGGCTCCATTGTATGTTCTTGCCTCCTTTGTCAAATATTAATTGAGCATATTGGTTCGGGCCGATTTCTGGGCTCTCTATTCTATTCCATTGATCTATATGCCTATTCTTGTGCCAGTACCAGGCAGTTTTGAGAACAGTGGCTTTGTAATACAACTTGATATCTGGTATTGAGATCCCACCTACTTTGTTCTTTTTCAGGATTGCTGCAGCTATTCGGGGTCTTTTTTTATTCCAGATGAATTTTTGGAGAGTTCGTTCTAGATCTCTGAAGTATGCTGTTGGTATTTTAATGGGAAGTGCATTGAATTTATAGATTGCTTTGGGTAGTATGGACATTTTAATGATGTTGATTCTACCAATCCATGAACACGGTATGTTCTTCCATCTGTTTATGTCTTCCTCTATATCTTTTTTCAACGTCCTGTAGTTTTCTGAGTAGAGGTCTTTTACCTCTTTAGTTAAGTTTATTCCTAGGTAGCTTAGTTTTTTTGGTGCGATGGTAAACGGGATTGTTTTTATAATCTCTCTTTCTGAAAGTTCACTATTGGTGTATAGAAATGCCTCAGATTTCTTGGGGTTAATTTTGTATCCTGCTACATTGCCAAATTCATGTATTAAGTCTAGTAGCTTTTTGATGGAGTCTCTAGGGTTTTGTATGTATAATATCATGTCGTCTGCAAATAAGGACAGTTTTACTTCCTCTTTTCCAATTTGGATGCCTTTTATTTCTTCTTCTTGCCGAATTGCAATGGCTAACACTTCCAGTACTATGTTGAACAGGAGTCGTGAGAGGGGGCATCCCTGTCTTGTTCCTGTTCTTAGGGGAAATGGTGTAAGTTTTTGTCCATTGAGAATGATGTTGGCTGTGGGCCTGTCATATATGGCTTTTATTATGTTGAGGTATGATCCTCCTACTCCCACCTTGCTGAGAGTTTTTATCAAAAATGGGTGTTGAATTTTGTCAAATGCTTTTTCTGCATCAATTGATATGACCATGTGGTTTTTTTCTTTCAATTTGTTTATGTGATGTATCACGTTTATTGATTTGCGGATATTGTACCATCCTTGCATCCCTGGGATAAATCCTACTTGGTCATGATGTATGATCTTTCTGATGTACTGCTGGATCCGATTTGCTAAGATTTTGTTGAGGATTTTGGCATCTATGTTCATGAGGGATATTGGCCTGTAATTCTCTTTCATTGTGTTGTCTTTACCTGGTTTTGGTATTAGGGTGATGCTGGCTTCATAGAATGAGCTTGGAAGTGTTCCTTCCTCTTGAATTTTTTGTAGTAGTCTGAGGAGGATAGGTTTTAGTTCTTCCTTGAATGTTTGGTAAAACTCCCCTGTGAAGCCGTCTGGTCCTGGGCTTTTGTTTGCTGGAAGCTTTTTGATGACTGCTTCAATTTCTTCCATAGTTATTGGCCTGTTGAGATTTTTAGATTCTTCCTGATTGAGTTTTGGAATGTTGTATTTTTCTAGGAATTTGTCCATTTCCTCCAGGTTGTCTAGTTTGCTGGAGTAGAGCTGTCCATAGTATTTTTTAACAATCATTTGTATTTCTGTGGGGTCTGTTGTTATTTCACCTCTTTCATTTCTGATTTTGTTTATTTGGGTCCTCTCTCTTTGCTTCTTGGTGAGTCTGGCTAGAGGTTTGTCAATCTTGTTTATCCTTTCGAAGAACCAGCTCTTGGTTTCATTGATTTTCTGTATTATTTTTTTGGTCTCTATGTTATTTATTTCTGCTCTAATCTTTATTATCTCCTTCCTTCTGCTCACTCTGGGGTTTTCTTGTTGCTCTCTTTCTAATTCTTTGAGTTGTAGAGTTAGCTGATTTACTACCATTTTTTCTTGTTTTTTGAGATAGGCCTGTAGAGCTATAAACTTCCCTCTCAGGACTGCTTTCATTGTGTCCCATAGGTTTTGGATTGTTGTGTTTTCATTGTCATTAGTTTCCAGGATGTTTTGAATTTCTTCTTTGATTTCATTGGTAACCCAATCAATATTTAATAGCATGCTATTCAGCTTCCAGGTGTTTGAGTATTTTGGGTTGTTTTTATTGCAGTTTATTTCTAATATTATGCCATCGTGGTCTGCGAAGACGCTTTTTATGATTTCAATCTTCTTGAATTTGGGGATACTTTGCTTGTGACCCAATATATGGTCTATTTTTGAATATGTGTCATGAGCACTTGAGTAGAATGTATATTCCGTGGCACTGGGGTGAAGTGTTCTGAAGATGTCTATTAAGTCCATCTGATCTAGTGAGTCATTTAATATTGCTGTATCTTTGCTGATTGTTTGTCTAGAGGACTTATCCAGTGATGACAGTGGTGTATTAAAGTCCCCTACTATGATTGTATTGTTGTCGATCTCTCCTTTGATATCTTCCAGAAGATTTTTTATGTATTTGGGTGCTCCTGCATTGGGTGCATATATGTTTATCAGGGTTATATCTTCTTGTTGTATTGATCCTTTTAGTATTATGAAGTGGCCTTCCGTATCTCTTGTTATGGCCTTCACTTTGAGGTCTATTTTGTCCGATATAAGTATTGCTACCCCAGCTTTCTTTTCTTTTCCATTAGCCTGAAAGATATTTTTCCATCCCTTCACTTTCAGTCTGTGTGAGTCCTTTCTAATGAGGTGGGTCTCTTGTAGACAGCAAATGTATGGGTCATGATTTTTTATCCATTCAGCCACTCGATATCTTTTGGTTGGAGCATTTAGCCCGTTTACATTTAAAGTTATTATTGAAAGGTACTTGTTTGTAGCCATTTCTTTTTTTGTGTGTGTGGCTGTTTTCTTTCTGGGATTTTTATTTCTTCTTTTTACACCAGTCCCTTTAGCATTTCTTGCATTGCTGGCTTGGTGGTGATAAACTCCCTTAGCCTTTTTTTGTCTGTGAAGCTTCTTATTTCCCCTTCAATTTTGAATGATAGCCTTGCTGGATAGAGTATTCTTGGATTCAGTCCTTTGCTTTGCATCACTTTGTAAATTTCCGTCCATTCTTTTCTGGCCTGATGTGTTTCTGTTGAGAAATCATTTGATAATCTAATGGGAGATCCCTTGTATGTAACTTTCCGTCTCTCTCTTGCAGCCTGTAAGATTCTCTCTTTGTCCTGAACATTTGCCATGGTAATTATGATGTGTCTTGGTGTGGGTCTTTTCGGGTTCACCTTGCTTGGGACTCTCTGGGCTTGTGTGACTTTTTTCTTCCCCACCTCAGGGAAGTTTTCTGATATTATTTCTTCCAATAGGTTTTCTAATCCTTGTTCCTCTTTCTGTTGTTCTGGCACCCCTATTATTCGTATGTTGTTTCGTTTCATGTTGTCCCAAAGCTCCCTTAGGCTCTCCTCCTGTCTTTTAATTTTTTTCTCCAACTGAAGTACAGTTTGGGTGTGTTTTGCTTCCCTGTCTTCTAATTCACTAATTCGGTCTTCCGCTTCTCCTAGTCTACTGTTGATACTTTCAATGGTGTTCTTTATTGCAGCTATATCGCACTTCATTTCTTCTTGGGTCTTAGTTAAGTTGTCGATTTTTTCATCTGTTTCTTCTTGCTTCTTGGATAAGTTG
Source organism: Myotis nattereri (assembly GCF_964212035.1). Taxonomy (NCBI): domain Eukaryota; kingdom Metazoa; phylum Chordata; class Mammalia; order Chiroptera; family Vespertilionidae; genus Myotis; species Myotis nattereri. The sequence continues at coordinate 6,507,088 of NC_138085.1, read as the reverse complement.
TCGATTTTTTCCTCCATCCGGTGTATGCACTCTAGGACCCTTATTCTGAATTCTTTTTCTGTCATGTTGTATGCCTCTGTATCACTTAGCTGCTTTTCTGGTGAGTCCTCCTTTTCTTTCCTTTGGGGATTTCTTTGTCTACCCATGTTTGATCTCACTGACGTATATAGATATTGAGTCGTTCAGTGGCTGCTCCCTAGGTGGCAGTGGCTCCTCGGGCTGTGGTTGCTCCTTGGGCGGTTGTGGTAGCAGCTGCTCCTCTGTTGTTAGCGGGTCTTCTGATGGGTGCTGTTCACAGCTGTTGTGGCTCTTCTGGCTGGTGGAGGGAGGCTTCACCCACAGCAGCTGTTCCTCAGACAGAGCGTGTGGAGATCAGGAGGCCGCTGTCGCTTGGATCTGCTGCGTTGATTTAAAGGCACAAAATACAACACAACAAGGCACAACGTACCAGGCACTGAACACAAATGAATTACGGTATTAATAACCCCAAATAAAGATGGCCACCCAAGCTAAGAGAGTTGGGGGGTAAGGAAGAAAGAAGAGAAAAAGATAGAGAGAAAAACAGAAAAAAGAGAAAAAAAAAGAAGAAAAAGAAAGAAAAAAAAAAGAAAAATAGAATGAAGTAGAAGAGGGGAGGAGACTATTCATATGCGGAGAAAACTCCGATAGAACCGCCACTAACCCCAACAAATTCCAGCAACGGATCTCTGGAGTGAATACAAACTACAAACAGCTAATAATATCAAGTGAGGCAAGGGAAAGCAGAAGCACAAAAATAACTGGCCGGGGGTGGGGTGGGGAGGGGGAATGGGAGACAGAAAAAGAAAAAGAAAAAGAAAAAGCAGAACAACCTCACATACAATCCTTAAAGGAAAGAAAAGAAAAAAAAAACACAATATACTCAACAATCGAGCAAGCAACAACAGAACAATAGAGAAAAGGAGAGAATAAAAAATTTGGATAGTGAAGAAAGATAAGGGAGAGGTGGATAAGGATTTAGAGCAGGTGATTGGAAAAGGGATATATAAGTAGGGTGAAATTTAGACAGGGCGTATGAAGAATAGGAAAAATCTAAAGCAGGAATAGGGAAAGAGAAACAGGACAGCAAAAGGGGAAAAGTGGGGAAGAGAGTTTTAGCACAGCAGCACAATTGAGGTAGAGGAAAATGATGCTAAAGGAACGATGAAAATAGAATGGAGAACCTTAGTCCCAAAATAAAATAAAGAGAAAATAAAATGACACTTTAAAAAAAAAATGGTAAAATGGCAGCAGTAATAGTACTGGTTAAAAATAAAAATGTAGTAATTAAAAGGGAAATATCAGGTGATGAAAAAAGAAAATAAATGGTTTCTTAGTTAAAAGGTGAAACAATAATTAAAAAAAATAATAAAAAAAAAAGGGCTGTAATGAAGGTGCTTCAGATCTTCTGCTCCTCTTTTTGGCACACCAGGTATTCAGGAGAATGTTGAATTTTCCTCTGATACACTGTTCCTCTGTGTTGTAAGCCACAGTCCTGATTTTAAGGCAGGCTACATTGGTTTCCCAGACAGCCCTTATCTGTATTTACAGTAGAGTCAGTTCATGGCTCTGCCTCTGGGTGGCAGTGCGTCGGGATTGACCTCCGAGGGTATAGGACCTCTCTGACCAGGTGTTCTCTATTGTACCGGAAGCTGGTCTGGGAATGTCCTCCGCCCAGAGCTGGTTTTCCAGTAGTCACTCCCCGCTCTGTTTCCCAGGCTCCCCCAAAACAGCCTTCCCTTACAAGCTCTGTGACTGACCCCAACTGGGTAGTCCCTTGCACTGGGTTCAACAATCAAACGCACAGATTTAAGAGCCTGGGAAGTTGTGCGAACTCGCAACGCTTCACCTTCCAAATCTGCGCGAAGTCTCTGCGCGCGCTCTGGCTCCTGGCACCGAGTAGCCGGCAAACTGGCGTAATCTGAGGCTGCCCGTTTGTGTCCCGTCCAACTGTGGGCTTATTTATAGCGTTCCCTTCTGCCAGCAGCCCTGGGGGTGCCCTTCCACACTCGTGGGTCACGCTGGCTCCAACGGCCGCGGTCTTTGTGGGGCGCAGAGCCCCCACCCCCCTGCGCGCGTTCCACTCTCCAACCTAAACTGCAAACCGCACCTTTGGGGAAAGTCTAACCTTTCTGTGGGGAGAAGCCGAGTTTCTCTGAGTTCACGTAGTCGCGCTGCTTGAGAGCCGTTGTTGCCGGGTTAGTAGCTGGTCTCTGGATGCCGGCGACAGTCACCCAAGATGGCACGGTCTCCGCGGCTGTGCCGGCGCACCTGGAGAGGTTTCAGCCTCAGCCTCTAACCGTTCCCTTTATCTAGGATTTCTCTGTCTTTCCTGGCTGCAGACTGTCTCAGCTGAGTCTCCTCTGCTTATTCGGGCTGTATGCTACCCGTTTCATCTGCCCGCCCTTATCTGCTCCGGGACAAGGCACCGACACGTCTGTCTAAACCTCCGCCATTTTCTCTCCCCCTGTCCTCTTTAAGACGAGAAAGAGGCCGCGGCCTGGACAGCTGTTCCCTTGCATCTAGAGTTCACACATCTAGAGCTCACAGCTGGCCCCACCTGCTGGGGTGGCCCTCAGAGAACACCGGTAGGTGGATGAAGGTGCTGTAGGGAATGGAGAGCAGACCCTGCTCCTGGCCTTGGAGAATAACAGGTCATTTCCAGATCCTTTCTTCCCCGGTATGGATTATAACTTACATACTTCTAAGATACATGTTCATGTGCTCTAGGCAAAAACATTTTGAGAAGTTCTGAAATGAAGGCTGCTATTTGACATTTCTTGCTTTGGGCCAGGAAACAGTAATACCATTAACTGTGTATTTCATCTCCAAAGTCTATGCAGTCACCTGAGCACTGAGTCACCAAATCATCCTGATTTTGTCATTGTTCAAATACAGAGAAAAGAGAAACATTTTGCTCACTCTTGAAATAGCAGCCAATTAACCATCCACTCCCCCATAACTGGCTTTAATAATGCTGGGAAGAAAGAGACAGCTGCTGTCCTCTGGGGAACTCTGCAAAAAACACACCCACACCTTGTGTAGGATTTAATTTTCTTTCATCACCCACCCCCAAACCCCAGGTCTGACTTCTATGTCACTCCAAACAACACAGGGTGAGAGGAGGGAGGCCGTAATGGTTTCTCAGCAGTTGTGGGTGGACATTATGTCAGAAGCTGAAGTGAAAGCTCTAAAGTCAAGCTCTTTCCAGAAATCAGCACGTGACAAAGACATAAAAGGTAACGGTCAGTGACTTCCCTCTCGCAACTGCAAAATGATCACAAGGACATCTGGCAGCTTCTGCTCAGGAGAAAACTCAGACTTCACAGGCTGAGAAACCGAGTGTCACCAAGGCTGAGCCTCTCGAGAAGGTCTGTCGGGATTATGTTTCCCCTCTTCTCCTTTATTGGGGAGCTTTTCCCAAGTTCAAAGTATAAACCATTTTAGAACTGGTTCCCAACAACTAGAAGTATGTAAGTCAAGCCTGAAGTCAGTGGAATAAATCAGTGTTTCTCATGTTAACAAGACAACAGGCTCAAAAAGCAATCGTTCATGCTAAGCCCCACGCTACCAAAACCAAGATTTAATTCCAGTTTTGGTACTCATAAGGTAATTTACCCAATGGACCCCTCTGTCCCCTAAAGGAAAATGTCCTTGCCACAACCAATCTGCTTTTGTGCCAAGTATAACTTCCTTATTCCCCTCCCTTCTGCCTATAAAAGTCTTTCATTTTGCACAGCTTCTTGGAGCGCATCTCTGGTATGTTGGATGCTATTTGATTCATGAATCTCTGAACATAGCCAATAAGATTTTTGAAATTTACTCAGCTGAATTTTGTTTTTTAATACTTGGTATAGGTACATATCTAGAGAGATAGATAATAGGTGGATGGAAAGGTTAGATGATAGATGGATAGATAATAGATGGAAGGATGGATAGATAGATGATAGAAGAGATAGATAGATAGATAGATAGATAGATAGATAGATTGATTGATTCTATAAAAAATAATCTAAATGAGCCACTTTAAAATGGAGTTACTGTTGCCATCCCAGAGGAACTGCCTTGCACATCTTACTCATCAAACCTTTGGAATGTTAAAATAGGGCAAAATAACATTTGGACTGGACCTAAAGCAATTTGTATCTCAAACAAGTGTTTGGAAAGATAGCAAGAATGACTATGGACTAATGACTATAGGGCTGAAAATGAAAGACATTCTTTAGAATTAACATCACTATGTTAGCTTCTCTACATTTATAGGAATTCCTTCCTTCTATTGATATAATTGCTCCCTTTTCCTTTCTCATAAATACCCCTTGCCTTCACCTCCTAACCAGAACACTATTGGGTTTCTGCCTGCATCAGTACATCCAGAATACTTATTCTTTTGGATCTCAATACATGCTTGTTGCCTCTCACTTTGGCCTTTTATTTTTAGGTTAACACTAGATTAATAGGATAGGATATACATCTAAGTTTTCAGATGCATCATCAGCCGGAGAGAAGAATGGAAGAGTTATGAAAGAAATTGGAGGAAAGGAAAGAGGCAACAAGATAGGAATGGGTGTGGAGCAAATTCTATGAACGGTTGAGCCTCTCGGTGTTAGTAGAAACAAATGAGATAGACTTTAATCATCAGAGGTTAAATTTTATTGAATAACATAGTCTTTTTTAGTACTATTAAATATTTCAGTCCTACAAGTTGCATAAACTTTAAAGACGCACGTAATAAATATCCACTATGGAGCTTAAGCCAACCTGTCCTTCCTCCCCAATTTCATTCTTTCCTCCCAGCTCCACCCTAAGCTCCCACTCCCAGCTCTTTGAAATTTGATATTTATAATTGAACATCTTTACCTCTTATGTACATTTCTATGTACATATACAACGTATAGTATTCTTTTGTATGCTTTTAAACATTGACATAAATGATATACTTCATATTTTCTTTTGCAACTTCCTCTTTTTAGTTTAACATATAACTGAAATTTATGTTTTTTTCTGTCTAGCTCTGGTGCATTATTTTTGCTGACTTGAAGTATTTCATTAATGAATAAACCACATTTATTTATCCATTCTCCTGCCGATAAATTTTAGATTGTTTCCACAGTTCAAGCTCTTATAAAGAATGTTGAAATAAACATTCTTTGATACTTTTAGCATATGTGTGAACATTTCTGTAGAATACAAAAGTAGAATTGGCATTTCTGGGTCAAATAACTACATAATTTTAAAATCATCTCCATATAATTTTCCTGATTTATCTATATACAAACCAAAAAGTTAATTGCTAGGGGCAGAGATTAAAACATTTAATTCAACAGTTTAATTCATTATAGAGACTGCCCATCCTTGTTCCCATGTGAAAAACTGTGAAATTAGAAATACTTTGAATTATAAAGCATACTACAACTTGATTGAAATATTTTTTTTGATAAAAGCAAAATATGAAGTCCTGCTATTCTTTTCAATTGTCTGACACATGTAGCCTAATCATTGTATTGGTCAAGCTGTCATTCAAGTAAAAAGTTGGCATTTGGACATTTTCAAATGTGTATAGACTATAGCACCCCAGAGAAGCCATCTCAGGGACTAAACCAGCAACTTAGAGAGAAAAAGACAAAGGATGTCGGAAGAACAGGTGGTGAGCCCTGAACCCACTTACAAAGATCCAAAATTACAAAATGGCAGTAATTATGATTCAAAATGTAAACATTATACAACAACATTGTACAAGTAATATAAATGCAAAAATGTAGATGAGGAGGAAGTCACATGTAGAGGTTGTGGAGGATGAAAAACTGCTTAGTTCCATCCCTTATATTTGCAGGATTGTGTAGCTACTTCTTAAAGTCAATAAATAGTTTGTTTCTTAATTTCACAAATATTCCTTGAGCATTTACCATATGGCAGGCTATGAAGTGAAGCCTTATTAAAATAGAGCCAGAGTAGCCATTTCAGAGGAATTACCCTGCACCTTTTGTTTTCTTTATTTTTCAAGCTGGATCAAACTGCCAATTTCCCAAGAAATTAGTAAAAATGCCAATATCCTGTTTGTAGAAACTGATGAAATTGGACTTTGCCAATGACCAAATTGTTAATTAACCAATGGAGTACAAATCTAGCTTTTTTTCTGATGGCTAAATCTCAAGCCAATCCAGCCTTACTTCACCTAGCACCAATTAACTCTTCTTTAATATATATATGTCTATCTACACTAATAAAAGAGAAACTTGCAAATTGACCATCCCTCCGCTATGATCACCAGCCAATCAGAGTGATATGCATGGAGCAAAGACTGAAGGCAGTGTGGAAGGAAGCCAAGCGCTGCAGAAGAGAGCGAAGCAGCGGAGAAGGGAACCGAGCAGAGGTAGCGGAGATGGGAGTGGAGCTGAGGCAGTGGACACAGAAGGGACAGAGGCAGCAGAGACAGGAGGGAGTGAAGTGGCAGAGAAGGGAAAGGGTGAGGTAGCAGAGACGGGAGGAAGCAAGCCAGCAATGATGGGAGGAAGCGAGGCAGTGGACATGGGGGGGGGAGTGAGGCAGCAGAGAAGGGAGGGAGCAAAGTAGCAGACATGGGAGGGAGCAAGGCAGCAGAGATGGGAGGGAGCAAGGCAGCGGAGAAGGAAGCGAATCCTGGCTCCCTTCTATGCTTCGCTCCGGCCTCAGGAAGCCCTATTCTTGTAGGAATCTTCCTGCAATGGGCCTCTAGTATCCTATCTAATAAAAGACAAAAAGGGTAATTGACCATATTTCGCTACGCTTCCCATTGGCTAATCAGGGTGATATGCAAATTAACTGCCAAAAAAGATGGCGGTTTACTTGCATACTAGGCTCCAAGCAGTGGAGCGAAGCCAAACGTACCCAAAGCCTGCCGAGGAGTACGGCCTCACGCCTCGGGATCAGCAGAGCTGTGAGGCCTCCCAGCCCCAGGATCAGTGGAGCTGCGAGGCCTTCCGGCCCCGGGATCAGCGGAGCTGTGAGGCCTCCCAGCCCGAGGATCAGCGGAGCTGCGAGGCCTCACGCCCCCAGGATAGGTGGACCCATGAGGCCTCCCGGCCCCGGGATCAGCGGAGCAGCGAAGCCTGATGGCTGAGGGGGCATGGGGGTGGGGGCTTTGGCCCGAGCCCAGCCAGAGCGAAGGCCTGGGTTCCAAGTGCCAGAGGAAAACTGATGTCAGCAGCCAAGGGAAGGGAAGGCCTATTGCACAAATCTCTTTGGGCAACAGGCCTCTAGTCCTATATAATAAAAGAGAAACATACAAATTAACCATCCCTCTGCTACACTCAAGCCATGCCCACAAGCCAATCAGGAGCAAGTATGCAAATTAACCCAACTAAGATGGCGGCAGCCATGGAACTGCAGCAAGCAGGAAGCTTGGGTTGCCCCAGTGATGGAGGAAGCCAAGCTTCACACCTGCCCTGGCCGACCCTGGGCTCCACTCAAGGCTACAAAGTTTTAATTATAGAAGATAAATAAATCCCAGATACCTGCTTCCAACCGGACCTGGGCTCCACTCAAGGCTACAAAGTTTCAATTATAGAAGATAAATAAATCGCAGTGAAAAAAAAGAAAAGAAAAAAAGGAGAGGCTGGAAGCTTGGGTCGCTGGGAGGTGTGGCCAGCCTGAAAATGGCCCTCAGCCAATCACCCAGGTTGGCCAGGCACCCCAATGGGACCCTCCACCCTCAAGGGGCTGTGGCCAGCCTGAACACAGCCATCAGCCCCTCATTTGGGCTGGCCACACCCCCAAGGAGTGAGGGTTCCCACTGGAGGGCTTGGCCAGCCTGAAAACACCCATCAGCTCCTCACCCAGGCTGACCAGGCACCCCAGCGGGACCCCCCCACCCAGATACGGGACACCCTTCAGGGAAAACCAGCTGGCCCCCACGCATGCACCAGGCCTCTATCCTATTTAATAAAAGTGTATTATGCAAACTGACCCTAACAGCAGAACAACTGGGAATGACTGGTCACTACGACACACACTGACCACCAGGGGGCAGACACACAATGCAGGAGCTGCCCCCTGGTGGTCAGTGCGCTCCCACAGGGGGAGCTCAGCTCAGCCACAAGCCAAGCTGACGGTTGCCAGCACAGCAGTGGTGGCGGGAGCCTCTCCCACTTCCTCAGCAGTGCTAAGGATGTTGACTGCAGCTTAGGTCTGCTCCCCACTGGTAAATGGACATCGCCCGAGGGCACCCAGGCTGCCAGGGGGATGTTTGAGTTCCAGCTTAGGCCAGATTCCCCAGGGGGCGGGCCTAAGCCAGCAGGTGGACATCCCCTGAGGGGTCCCAGACTGTGAAAGGGCACAGGCCAGGCTGAGGGACCCCCCCTCCCAAGTGCACAAATTTTTGTACCCAGCATATGTGTAGAAGTTGTGGCATAAAATTCACATCTTGAGCTGACCATCCTTTCAATAGTATAACAATGTTCAATAGTCTGCCACATAAAAAGGAAATCAGAGAAACTAAGATGGCGGCATAGATAAACACCGGGAAATAGTCGCCTCCCACAACAATTGAAAATTAGCCCAAAGGACGGAGCAAACATCGTCCAAAACAACAGGAAGGCTGGCTGAGTGTAATTTCTACAACTAGAAGAAAAGAAAAGCACGCTGAGAGCCAGAGGAGCTGCGGAGGCTGAGTGCAGAGGTACGCGGCGGCTCGCGCGCGCGCGCGGAAAGGGGGTGGCACCTGAGGACGTGGCTGTCTTTTTGAATCACAAGCTCCCGACTGCTCTGATCTCCGGTTCCGGGAAGTCTCTGGGGACCCAGGTCTCATACGGGGAGAGGCGGCTCTCTCAGGCGGCAGCGGGCGAACTTGGGGGCAGATTTCCCTCGGAGGTGCTTGCAGCCATTGCCGGGACACTGAGACGCGCGACTCCGGGCGCGGAGAATCAGCCATTGCTTCTTTCTACGCCCTTTGACTCCCTGAGACCCCGCCCCACCCGGGCTGCGGCAGAGGCTTTTGCATGTGAATGCCCCAGAACTTTGAAACCTGATAATTACCTAACTGCAGCCAGGCCAGGCAGACCCGGAACTTCCAAGAGAAGGCCCAAGGCCCCGCAGCGGCTTGCATTGCTTCACAGCTGAGCCTCTTCGTAGTTCCTGCTGTGTGGCCTCAGGCAGGGGCTGAATTAGCACCTCCTTAGATCCAGGAGCCACTGTACCCAGTGGTCAGAGGGGGACCATTCTCCCACTTCAGACACAGCTGCTTCCCACAGCCAATTGGCCTGGAGGTCAATTCCTCCCAGTGATCCTACAACAACCAAGGCACCAAGAGTGCACCAAGAGTGTCCACCCCAGGTAACTGGGGAGGCTGAGCCACTGGGCCCTACAGGACACCTGGCGCGCAGGCCACTCTATCAACACAGGGAAGCAGCCAAAATGCGGAGACAAAGAAACAGGTCACAATTGGCAGAAACGGAGGAGGCCAGACGACTGGATATAGAGTTCAAGGCCACGTTTATAAGGTTTGTCAAGAATTTTATGGAAACCGCCGATAAATTTAATGAATCCCTCAAGGAGTATGGTGAGACCATGGAGGTCATGAAAAAGGACCAATTAGAAATTATGCATACACTGACTGAAATAAAGAATACTTTACAGAGCTCCAACAGCAGAAAAGAGGATCCCAAGAATCAAGTCAAAGATTTGAAATGCAAAGAAACAAAAAATACCCAACCGAAAAAGAAAAAAGAAAAGAGATTCAAAAAATATGAAGATAGTGTAAGGAACCTCTGGGACAACTTCAAGCGTACCAACATCAGAATTATAGGGGTACCAGAAGGAGAGAGAGGGCAAGATATTGAAAACCTTTTTGAAGAAATAATGACAGAAAACATCCCCCACCTGGTGAAAGAAATGGACTTACAAGTCCAGGAAGCGCAGAGAACCCCAAACAAAAGGAATCCAAAGAGGACCACACCAAGACACATCATAATTAAAATGCCAAGAGCAAAAGATAAAGAGAGAATCTTAAAAGCAGCAAGAGAAAGACAGTCAGTTACCTACAAGGGAGTACCCATCCGACTGTCAGCTGATTTCTCAACAGAAACCATGCAGGCCAGAAGAGAGTGGCAAGAAATATTCAAAGAGATGAATAGCAAGAACCTGCAACCAAGATTACTTTATCCAGCAAAGCTATCATTCAGAATGGAAGGTCAGATAAAGAGCTTCACGGATAAGAATAAGATAAAGGAGTTCATCACCACCAAACCAGCATTATATGAAAAGCTGAAAGGTATTCTTTAAGAAGAGGAAGAAGAAAAAGGAACTCTTACCATTTGCCACAGCATGGATGGAACTGGAGAGCGGATAAATACAACAAGATCTCACTTATTTGTGGAATATAATGAACAACATAAACTGATGAACAAGGACTGATCCAGAGACGGAGAGGCATTGATTGGACTGTCGGGACTTGGAGGGAAGGTAGGGGAGGGTGGGGGCAAGGGGGAAAGATCAACCAAAGGACTTATATGCAAGCATATAGGCCTAACCAATGGACACGGACAACTGGGGGGTGAGGGGGTGAGCGGGGAGAGGGGGGGTAGAGGGTACACATATGTAATATCTTAATCAATAAAAAATATTAAAAAAAAAGGAAATCAAATTCTTTATTATACACTGGCATCAATAACATAACACCCTGTTACTAATGACTGCGAACTCCACCATCCCTCCCACCTACCCCCAATACGAACATAAATTCCCTTTTGGACTTACAGTTTCTTCATCCACCCTTCTGTTTGGAGTCTTACTCCTTATCTCTACTAGTCTACAATATCGTCTTATTAAGTTTCGCTCTCTTGAGGCAACAGACACTACTGAAGGAGGCCTGGCCTCTATTTATACACTTTAGGTTAATGAGGAGCCACTCCCTTCAGCTCTGGTTGCCCAAATTCTGTGGTTGCCATGGTGTGGCTTGACATCACAAAGCCTAAGCTAGACCATCCAGGAGGGGCGGGGCGGGGGGGGGGCAGAAGATGCAGAAATCTCACACACTCTGCTTGTAAAAAAAAGACCTTCCTCTTAACGCCTAATATTTTTCCCAAACAGTCCTCTCTCTCTCCCATTTCCTGTAGTTCCATTACAGTCCAGCATATCGCAGGGAGGTGGTGTTTCCTCTAAGACAATTCCCATACTCCCCCGTCATTGCAGTGGTCCATTCCACTAGGTTCAGTTAATATAATTTCCTATGATTTTGAGTGTTGTTGTAAGGGCTCTTTTATTTTACAACAGTTCCAGATTTACAGAAAAATTGTGAAGATAATAACCATGTACACCATGCCCAATTTCCCTTATTACTAACATCTTATTTATGTTTGGGCAAATGTAACTGAAGTGAATAATCAGTGAAACAGTTAGAGTGAAACCTCAGTCCTCTTGTATATCCAATATCGAGCAGTGCTGTTCTAGACTAAGTTGTTTAAGGAAAAACTGGACCAGTAGTGGCATAAAACCTCAGATCTGGAGCTGACCATCCTTTCAAGAATTTATCAAAATTCAATAGTCTACCATGTAAAAAGGAAATCAAATGCATTATGATACACTGCCAGCACCAAAACAACACCCTGTTCCTCATGACTGCGACCACTACCATCCATCCCACCCCCCAAATCCAAACCTAAATTAAACATCAGCTCCTTTTTTCTTTTCCAGTATGAGAAAGTGTTGTGAAAAAAATCCCCATTCAGACTTCTCCTTGTCCTTATTCTAAGTGTCTGGCTCAGTATGGAATGGCTTCTCTGGTGCCCCAACGTAGGAAATCTACATTACTCCCTTCTCACATGCATGCCCCCTGCTTAGATCCCTCCCCATCAGTGAAACAGAGTCAAAAATCACTTCTCTGGTATCTCCAATATCCAACAACTCTGTTCTACACCATGATGTTAAAGGATAAACTGTACCAGTTGTGGCATAAAACTTCCCATCTTGAGCTGACCATCCTTTCAAGAGTTTAACAATATTCAGTAGTCTGCCATGTAAAAAGAAAATCAAGTTCATTATTATACATTGCCAGCACTAACACCGCAAACTGTTCCTCATGACTGCCACCGCCACCATCCATCCCACCCCCCGAATCCAAAGCTAAATTAAAAATCAGCTTCTTTTTTCCTTGCCAGTATGCGAAAGTTTTGTGAAAAACATCCCCAATCAGACTTCTCGTTCTCCTTATCTAAGTTTCTGGCTCAGTATGGAATAGCTTGTCTGTTGCCCCAACTAAAGAAATCTACATTACTCCCTTCTCACATGCCTAGCCCCTCCTTAGGTCCCTCCCCATCAGTGAAACAGAGTCAAACCTCACTTCTCTAGTATCTCCAATATCCAACAATGCTGTTCTAGACCATGATGTTAAAGGAAAAACTGTACAAGTTGTGGCATAAAATTCACATCTTGAGCTGACCATCCTTTCCATAGTTTAACAATATTCAATAGTCTGCCATATAAAAAGGAAATCAAATTCTTTATTATACACTGCCATCACTAACACAACACCCTGTTACTCATGACTGCGATCTCCACCATCCATCCCACCTACCCCCAATACGAACATAAATTCACTATTGGACTCACAGTTTCTTCATCCACCCTTCTGTTTGGAGTCTTACTCCTTATCTCTACTAGTCTACAATATCGTCTTATTAAGTTTCGCTATCTTGAGGCAACAGACACTACTGAAGAGGGCCTGGCCTCTATTTATACACTTTAGGTTAATGAGGAGCCACTCCCTTCAGCTCTGGCAGGGGTGGCAGAAGATGCAGAAATCTCACACACTCTGGTTATAAAACAGAGACCTTCCTCTTAACGCCTAATATTTTTCCCAAACTGTCCTCTCTCTCTCATTTCCTGTAGTTCCATTACAGTCCAGCATATGGCAGGGAGGTGGTGTTTCCTCTAAGACAATTCCCATACTCCCCCGTCATTGCAGTGGTCCATTCCACGAGGTTCATTTAATATAATTTCCTATGATTTTGAGTGTTGTTGTAAGGGCTTTTTTATTTTACAACCGTTCCAGATTTACAGAAAAATTGTGAAGATAATAACCATGTACACCATACCCATTTTCCCTCATTACTAACATCTTACTTATGTTTGGGCAAATGTAACATGAAGTGAATAATCAGTGAAACAGTTAGAGTGAAACCTCAATCCTCTAGTATCTCCAATATCTAGCAGTGCTGTTCTAGACTAAGTTGTTAAAGGAAAAACTGGACCAGTAGTGGCATAAAACCTCAGATCTGGAGCTGACCATCCTTTCAAGAATTTATCAAAATTCAATAGTCTACCATGTAAAAGGAAATCAAATTCATTATTATACATTGCCAGCTCTAACACAACACCCTGTTCCTCATGACTGCGACCACCACCATCCATCCCAGCCCCCGAATCCAAAGCTATAATTAAAAATCAGCTTCTTTTGTCCTTGCCAGTTTGCGAAAGTTTTGTGAAAAACATCCCCAATCAGACTTCTCGTTCTCCTGGTCTAAGTCTCTGCCCCAGTATGGAATGGCTTGTCTGTTGCCCCAACTAAAGAAATCTACATTACTCCCTTCTCACATGCCTGCCCCCTCCTTAGATCCCTCCCCATCAGTGAAACAGAGTCAAATCTCACTTCTCTAGTAATCTCGAATATCCAACAATGCTGTTCTAGACCATGATGTTAAAGGAAAAACTGTACAAGTTGTGGCATAAAATTCACATCCTGAGCTGACCATCCTTTCCATAGTATAACAATATTCAATAGTCTGCCATATAAAAAGTAAATCAAATTCTTTATTATACACTGCCTTCACTAACACAACACCCTGTTACTCATGACTGCGATCTCCACCATCCATCCCACTTACCCCCAATACGAACATAAAATCACTTTTGGACTTACAGTTTCTTCATCCATCCTTGTGTTTGGAGTCTTACTCCTTATCTCTACTAGTCTACAATATCGTCTTATTAAGTTTCGCTCTCTTGAGGCAACAGACACTACTGAAGGAGGCCTGGCCTCTATTTATACACTTTAGGATAATGAGGAGCCACTCCCTTCAGGTCTGGTTGCCCAAATTCTGTGATTGCCATGGTGTGGCTTGACATCACAAAGCCTAAGCTAGACCATCCAGGAGGGGCGGGGTGGGGGGGCAGAAGATGCAGAAATCTCACACACTCTGGTTGTAAAAAAAAGACCTTCCTCTTAACGCCTAATATTTTTCCCAAACAGTCCTCTCTCTCTCTTATTTCCTGTAGTTCCATTACAGTCCAGCATATCGCAGGGAGGTGGTGTTTCCTCTAAGACAATTCCCATACTCCCCCGTCATTGCAGTGGTCCATTCCACTAGGTTCAGTTAATATAATTTCCTATGATTTTGAGTGTTGTTGTAAGGGCTCTTTTATTTTACAACAGTTCCAGATTTACAGAAAAATTGTGAAGATAATAACCATGTACACCATGCCCAATTTCCCTTATTAGTAACATCTTATTTATGTTTGGGCAAATGTAACTGAAGTGAATAATCAGTGAAACAGTTAGAGTGAAACCTCAATCCTCTTGTATATCCAATATCGAGCAGTGCTGTTCTAGACTAAGTTGTTTAAGGAAAAACTGGACCAGTAGTGGCATAAAACCTCAGATCTGGAGCTGACCATCCTTTCAAGAATTTATCAAAATTCAATAGTCTACCATGTAAAAAGGAAATCAAATGCATTATGATACACTGCCAGCACCAACACAACACCCTGTTCCTCATGACTGCGACCACTACCATCCATCCCACCCCCCAAATCCAAACCTAAATTAAACATCAGCTCCTTTTTTCTTTTCCAGTATGAGAAAGTGTTGTGAAAAAAATCCCCATTCAGACTTCTCCTTGTCCTTATTCTAAGTGTCTGGCTCAGTATGGAATGGCTTCTCTGGTGCCCCAACGTAGGAAATCTACATTACTCCCTTCTCACATGCATGCCCCCTGCTTAGATCCCTCCCCATCAGTGAAACAGAGTCAAAAATCACTTCTCTGGTATCTCCAATATCCAACAACTCTGTTCTACACCATGATGTTAAAGGATAAACTGTACCAGTTGTGGCATAAAACTTCCCATCTTGAGCTGACCATCCTTTCAAGAGTTTAACAATATTCAATAGTCTGCCATGTAAAAAGAAAATCAAGTTCATTATTATACATTGCCAGCACTAACACTGCAAACTGTTCCTCATGACTGCCACCGCCACCATCCATCCCACCCCCCGAATCCAAAGCTAAATTAAAAATCAGCTTCTTTTTTCCTTGCCAGTATGCGAAAGTTTTGTGAAAAACATCCCCAATCAGACTTCTCGTTCTCCTTATCTAAGTTTCTGGCTCAGTATGGAATAGCTTGTCTGTTGCCCCAACTAAAGAAATCTACATTACTCCCTTCTCACATGCCTAGCCCCTCCTTAGGTCCCTCCCCATCAGTGAAACAGAGTCAAACCTCACTTCTCTAGTATCTCCAATATCCAACAATGCTGTTCTAGACCATGATGTTAAAGGAAAAACTGTACAAGTTGTGGCATAAAATTCACATCTTGAGCTGACCATCCTTTCCATAGTTTAACAATATTCAATAGTCTGCCATATAAAAAGGAAATCAAATTCTTTATTATACACTGCCATCACTAACACAACACCATGTTACTCATGACTGCGATCTCCACCATCCATCCCACCTACCCCCAATACGAACATAAATTCACTTTTGGACTCACAGTTTCTTCATCCACCCTTCTGTTTGGAGTCTTACTCCTTATCTCTACTAGTCTACAATATCGTCTTATTAAGTTTCGCTATCTTGAGGCAACAGACACTACTGAAGAGGGCCTGGCCTCTATTTATACACTTTAGGTTAATGAGGAGCCACTCCCTTCAGCTCTGGCAGGGGTGGCAGAAGATGCAGAAATCTCACACACTCTGGTTATAAAACAGAGACCTTCCTCTTAACGCCTAATATTTTTCCCAAACTGTCCTCTCTCTCTCATTTCCTGTAGTTCCATTACAGTCCAGCATATGGCAGGGAGGTGGTGTTTCCTCTAAGACAATTCCCATACTCCCCCGTCATTGCAGTGGTCCATTCCATGAGGTTCATTTAATATAATTTCCTATGATTTTGAGTGTTGTTGTAAGGGCTTTTTTATTTTACAACAGTTCCAGATTTACAGAAAAATTGTGAAGATAATAACCATGTACACCATACCCATTTTCCCTCATTACTAACATCTTACTTATGTTTGGGCAAATGTAACATGAAGTGAATAATCAGTGAAACAGTTAGAGTGAAACCTCAATCCTCTAGTATCTCCAATATCTAGCAGTGCTGTTCTAGACTAAGTTGTTAAAGGAAAAACTGGACCAGTAGTGGCATAAAACCTCAGATCTGGAGCTGACCATCCTTTCAAGAATTTATCAAAATTCAATAGTCTACCATGTAAAAAGGAAATCAAATTCATTATTATACATTGCCAGCTCTAACACAACACCCTGTTCCTCATGACTGCGACCACCACCATCCATCCCAGCCCCCGAATCCAAAGCTATAATTAAAAATCAGCTTCTTTTGTCCTTGCCAGTATGCGAAAGTTTTGTGAAAAACATCCCCAATCAGACTTCTCGTTCTCCTGGTCTAAGTCTCTGCCCCAGTATGGAATGGCTTGTCTGTTGCCCCAACTAAAGAAATCTACATTACTCCCTTCTCACATGCCTGCCCCCTCCTTAGATCCCTCCCCATCAGTGAAACAGAGTCAAACCTCACTTCTCTAGTAATCTCGAATATCCAACAATGCTGTTCTAGACCATGATGTTAAAGGAAAAACTGTACAAGTTGTGGCATAAAATTCACATCCTGAGCTGACCATCCTTTCCATAGTTTAACAATATTCAATAGTCTGCCATATAAAAAGTAAATCAAATTCTTTATTATACACTGCCTTCACTAACACAACACCCTGTTACTCATGACTGCGATCTCCACCATCCATCCCACTTACCCCCAATACGAACATAAAATCACTTTTGGACTTACAGTTTCTTCATCCATCCTTGTGTTTGGAGTCTTACTCCTTATCTCTACTAGTCTACAATATCGTCTTATTAAGTTTCGCTCTCTTGAGGCAACAGACACTACTGAAGGAGGCCTGGCCTCTATTTATACACTTTAGGTTAATGAGGAGCCACTCCCTTCAGCTCTGGTTGCCCAAATTCTGTGGTTGCCATGGTGTGGCTTGACATCACAAAGCCTAAGCTAGACCATCCAGGAGGGGCGGGGCGGGGGGGGGGGGCAGAAGATGCAGAAATCTCACACACTCTGCTTGTAAAAAAAAGACCTTCCTCTTAACGCCTAATATTTTTCCCAAACAGTCCTCTCTCTCTCCCATTTCCTGTAGTTCCATTACAGTCCAGCATATCGCAGGGAGGTGGTGTTTCCTCTAAGACAATTCCCATACTCCCCCGTCATTGCAGTGGTCCATTCCACTAGGTTCAGTTAATATAATTTCCTATGATTTTGAGTGTTGTTGTAAGGGCTCTTTTATTTTACAACAGTTCCAGATTTACAGAAAAATTGTGAAGATAATAACCATGTACACCATGCCCAATTTCCCTTATTACTAACATCTTATTTATGTTTGGGCAAATGTAACTGAAGTGAATAATCAGTGAAACAGTTAGAGTGAAACCTCAATCCTCTTGTATATCCAATATCGAGCAGTGCTGTTCTAGACTAAGTTGTTTAAGGAAAAACTGGACCAGTAGTGGCATAAAACCTCAGATCTGGAGCTGACCATCCTTTCAAGAATTTATCAAAATTCAATAGTCTACCATGTAAAAAGGAAATCAAATGCATTATGATACACTGCCAGCACCAACACAACACCCTGTTCCTCATGACTGCGACCACTACCATCCATCCCACCCCCCAAATCCAAACCTAAATTAAACATCAGCTCCTTTTTTCTTTTCCAGTATGAGAAAGTGTTGTGAAAAAAATCCCCATTCAGACTTCTCCTTGTCCTTATTCTAAGTGTCTGGCTCAGTATGGAATGGCTTCTCTGGTGCCCCAACGTAGGAAATCTACATTACTCCCTTCTCACATGCATGCCCCCTGCTTAGATCCCTCCCCATCAGTGAAACAGAGTCAAAAATCACTTCTCTGGTATCTCCAATATCCAACAACTCTGTTCTACACCATGATGTTAAAGGATAAACTGTACCAGTTGTGGCATAAAACTTCCCATCTTGAGCTGACCATCCTTTCAAGAGTTTAACAATATTCAATAGTCTGCCATGTAAAAAGAAAATCAAGTTCATTATTATACATTGCCAGCACTAACACTGCAAACTGTTCCTCATGACTGCCACCGCCACCATCCATCCCACCCCCCGAATCCAAAGCTAAATTAAAAATCAGCTTCTTTTTTCCTTGCCAGTATGCGAAAGTTTTGTGAAAAACATCCCCAATCAGACTTCTCGTTCTCCTTATCTAAGTTTCTGGCTCAGTATGGAATAGCTTGTCTGTTGCCCCAACTAAAGAAATCTACATTACTCCCTTCTCACATGCCTAGCCCCTCCTTAGGTCCCTCCCCATCAGTGAAACAGAGTCAAACCTCACTTCTCTAGTATCTCCAATATCCAACAATGCTGTTCTAGACCATGATGTTAAAGGAAAAACTGTACAAGTTGTGGCATAAAATTCACATCTTGAGCTGACCATCCTTTCCATAGTTTAACAATATTCAATAGTCTGCCATATAAAAAGGAAATCAAATTCTTTATTATACACTGCCATCACTAACACAACACCATGTTACTCATGACTGCGATCTCCACCATCCATCCCACCTACCCCCAATACGAACATAAATTCACTTTTGGACTCACAGTTTCTTCATCCACCCTTCTGTTTGGAGTCTTACTCCTTATCTCTACTAGTCTACAATATCGTCTTATTAAGTTTCGCTATCTTGAGGCAACAGACACTACTGAAGAGGGCCTGGCCTCTATTTATACACTTTAGGTTAATGAGGAGCCACTCCCTTCAGCTCTGGCAGGGGTGGCAGAAGATGCAGAAATCTCACACACTCTGGTTATAAAACAGAGACCTTCCTCTTAACGCCTAATATTTTTCCCAAACTGTCCTCTCTCTCTCATTTCCTGTAGTTCCATTACAGTCCAGCATATGGCAGGGAGGTGGTGTTTCCTCTAAGACAATTCCCATACTCCCCCGTCATTGCAGTGGTCCATTCCACGAGGTTCATTTAATATAATTTCCTATGATTTTGAGTGTTGTTGTAAGGGCTTTTTTATTTTACAACAGTTCCAGATTTACAGAAAAATTGTGAAGATAATAACCATGTACACCATACCCATTTTCCCTCATTACTAACATCTTACTTATGTTTGGGCAAATGTAACATGAAGTGAATAATCAGTGAAACAGTTAGAGTGAAACCTCAATCCTCTAGTATCTCCAATATCTAGCAGTGCTGTTCTAGACTAAGTTGTTAAAGGAAAAACTGGACCAGTAGTGGCATAAAACCTCAGATCTGGAGCTGACCATCCTTTCAAGAATTTATCAAAATTCAATAGTCTACCATGTAAAAGGAAATCAAATTCATTATTATACATTGCCAGCTCTAACACAACACCCTGTTCCTCATGACTGCGACCACCACCATCCATCCCAGCCCCCGAATCCAAAGCTATAATTAAAAATCAGCTTCTTTTGTCCTTGCCAGTATGCGAAAGTTTTGTGAAAAACATCCCCAATCAGACTTCTCGTTCTCCTGGTCTAAGTCTCTGCCCCAGTATGGAATGGCTTGTCTGTTGCCCCAACTAAAGAAATCTACATTACTCCCTTCTCACATGCCTGCCCCCTCCTTAGATCCCTCCCCATCAGTGAAACAGAGTCAAACCTCACTTCTCTAGTAATCTCGAATATCCAACAATGCTGTTCTAGACCATGATGTTAAAGGAAAAACTGTACAAGTTGTGGCATAAAATTCACATCCTGAGCTGACCATCCTTTCCATAGTTTAACAATATTCAATAGTCTGCCATATAAAAAGTAAATCAAATTCTTTATTATACACTGCCTTCACTAACACAACACCCTGTTACTCATGACTGCGATCTCCACCATCCATCCCACTTACCCCCAATACGAACATAAAATCACTTTTGGACTTACAGTTTCTTCATCCATCCTTGTGTTTGGAGTCTTACTCCTTATCTCTACTAGTCTACAATATCGTCTTATTAAGTTTCGCTCTCTTGAGGCAACAGACACTACTGAAGGAGGCCTGGCCTCTATTTATACACTTTAGGTTAATGAGGAGCCACTCCCTTCAGCTCTGGTTGCCCAAATTCTGTGGTTGCCATGGTGTGGCTTGACATCACAAAGCCTAAGCTAGACCATCCAGGAGGGGCGGGGCGGGGGGGGGGGGCAGAAGATGCAGAAATCTCACACACTCTGCTTGTAAAAAAAAGACCTTCCTCTTAACGCCTAATATTTTTCCCAAACAGTCCTCTCTCTCTCTTATTTCCTGTAGTTCCATTACAGTCCAGCATATCGCAGGGAGGTGGTGTTTCCTCTAAGACAATTCCCATACTCCCCCGTCATTGCAGTGGTCCATTCCACTAGGTTCAGTTAATATAATTTCCTATGATTTTGAGTGTTGTTGTAAGGGCTCTTTTATTTTACTACAGTTCCAGATTTACAGAAAAATTGTGAAGATAATAACCATGTACACCATGCCCAATTTCCCTTATTACTAACATCTTATTTATGTTTGGGCAAATGTAACTGAAGTGAATAATCAGTGAAACAGTTAGAGTGAAACCTCAATCCTCTTGTATATCCAATATCGAGCAGTGCTGTTCTAGACTAAGTTGTTTAAGGAAAAACTGGACCAGTAGTGGCATAAAACCTCAGATCTGGAGCTGACCATCCTTTCAAGAATTTATCAAAATTCAATAGTCTACCATGTAAAAAGGAAATCAAATGCATTATGATACACTGCCAGCACCAACACAACACCCTGTTCCTCATGACTGCGACCACTACCATCCATCCCACCCCCCGAATCCAAACCTAAATTAAACATCAGCTCCTTTTTTCTTTTCCAGTATGAGAAAGTGTTGTGAAAAAAATCCCCATTCAGACTTCTCCTTGTCCTTATTCTAAGTGTCTGGCTCAGTATGGAATGGCTTCTCTGGTGCCCCAACGTAGGAAATCTACATTACTCCCTTCTCACATGCATGCCCCCTGCTTAGATCCCTCCCCATCAGTGAAACAGAGTCAAAAATCACTTCTCTGGTATCTCCAATATCCAACAACTCTGTTCTACACCATGATGTTAAAGGATAAACTGTACCAGTTGTGGCATAAAACTTCCCATCTTGAGCTGACCATCCTTTCAAGAGTTTAACAATATTCAATAGTCTGCCATGTAAAAAGAAAATCAAGTTCATTATTATACATTGCCAGCACTAACACTGCAAACTGTTCCTCATGACTGCCACCGCCACCATCCATCCCACCCCCCGAATCCAAAGCTAAATTAAAAATCAGCTTCTTTTTTCCTTGCCAGTATGCGAAAGTTTTGTGAAAAACATCCCCAATCAGACTTCTCGTTCTCCTTATCTAAGTTTCTGGCTCAGTATGGAATAGCTTGTCTGTTGCCCCAACTAAAGAAATCTACATTACTCCCTTCTCACATGCCTAGCCCCTCCTTAGGTCCCTCCCCATCAGTGAAACAGAGTCAAACCTCACTTCTCTAGTATCTCCAATATCCAACAATGCTGTTCTAGACCATGATGTTAAAGGAAAAACTGTACAAGTTGTGGCATAAAATTCACATCTTGAGCTGACCATCCTTTCCATAGTTTAACAATATTCAATAGTCTGCCATATAAAAAGGAAATCAAATTCTTTATTATACACTGCCATCACTAACACAACACCCTGTTACTCATGACTGCGATCTCCACCATCCATCCCACCTACCCCCAATACGAACATAAATTCACTTTTGGACTCACAGTTTCTTCATCCACCCTTCTGTTTGGAGTCTTACTCCTTATCTCTACTAGTCTACAATATCGTCTTATTAAGTTTCGCTATCTTGAGGCAACAGACACTACTGAAGAGGGCCTGGCCTCTATTTATACACTTTAGGTTAATGAGGAGCCACTCCCTTCAGCTCTGGCAGGGGTGGCAGAAGATGCAGAAATCTCACACACTCTGGTTATAAAACAGAGACCTTCCTCTTAACGCCTAATATTTTTCCCAAACTGTCCTCTCTCTCTCATTTCCTGTAGTTCCATTACAGTCCAGCATATGGCAGGGAGGTGGTGTTTCCTCTAAGACAATTCCCATACTCCCCCGTCATTGCAGTGGTCCATTCCACGAGGTTCATTTAATATAATTTCCTATGATTTTGAGTGTTGTTGTAAGGGCTTTTTTATTTTACAACCGTTCCAGATTTACAGAAAAATTGTGAAGATAATAACCATGTACACCATACCCATTTTCCCTCATTACTAACATCTTACTTATGTTTGGGCAAATGTAACATGAAGTGAATAATCAGTGAAACAGTTAGAGTGAAACCTCAATCCTCTAGTATCTCCAATATCTAGCAGTGCTGTTCTAGACTAAGTTGTTAAAGGAAAAACTGGACCAGTAGTGGCATAAAACCTCAGATCTGGAGCTGACCATCCTTTCAAGAATTTATCAAAATTCAATAGTCTACCATGTAAAAGGAAATCAAATTCATTATTATACATTGCCAGCTCTAACACAACACCCTGTTCCTCATGACTGCGACCACCACCATCCATCCCAGCCCCCGAATCCAAAGCTATAATTAAAAATCAGCTTCTTTTGTCCTTGCCAGTTTGCGAAAGTTTTGTGAAAAACATCCCCAATCAGACTTCTCGTTCTCCTGGTCTAAGTCTCTGCCCCAGTATGGAATGGCTTGTCTGTTGCCCCAACTAAAGAAATCTACATTACTCCCTTCTCACATGCCTGCCCCCTCCTTAGATCCCTCCCCATCAGTGAAACAGAGTCAAATCTCACTTCTCTAGTAATCTCGAATATCCAACAATGCTGTTCTAGACCATGATGTTAAAGGAAAAACTGTACAAGTTGTGGCATAAAATTCACATCCTGAGCTGACCATCCTTTCCATAGTATAACAATATTCAATAGTCTGCCATATAAAAAGTAAATCAAATTCTTTATTATACACTGCCTTCACTAACACAACACCCTGTTACTCATGACTGCGATCTCCACCATCCATCCCACTTACCCCCAATACGAACATAAAATCACTTTTGGACTTACAGTTTCTTCATCCATCCTTGTGTTTGGAGTCTTACTCCTTATCTCTACTAGTCTACAATATCGTCTTATTAAGTTTCGCTCTCTTGAGGCAACAGACACTACTGAAGGAGGCCTGGCCTCTATTTATACACTTTAGGATAATGAGGAGCCACTCCCTTCAGGTCTGGTTGCCCAAATTCTGTGATTGCCATGGTGTGGCTTGACATCACAAAGCCTAAGCTAGACCATCCAGGAGGGGCGGGGTGGGGGGGCAGAAGATGCAGAAATCTCACACACTCTGGTTGTAAAAAAAAGACCTTCCTCTTAACGCCTAATATTTTTCCCAAACAGTCCTCTCTCTCTCTTATTTCCTGTAGTTCCATTACAGTCCAGCATATCGCAGGGAGGTGGTGTTTCCTCTAAGACAATTCCCATACTCCCCCGTCATTGCAGTGGTCCATTCCACTAGGTTCAGTTAATATAATTTCCTATGATTTTGAGTGTTGTTGTAAGGGCTCTTTTATTTTACAACAGTTCCAGATTTACAGAAAAATTGTGAAGATAATAACCATGTACACCATGCCCAATTTCCCTTATTAGTAACATCTTATTTATGTTTGGGCAAATGTAACTGAAGTGAATAATCAGTGAAACAGTTAGAGTGAAACCTCAATCCTCTTGTATATCCAATATCGAGCAGTGCTGTTCTAGACTAAGTTGTTTAAGGAAAAACTGGACCAGTAGTGGCATAAAACCTCAGATCTGGAGCTGACCATCCTTTCAAGAATTTATCAAAATTCAATAGTCTACCATGTAAAAAGGAAATCAAATGCATTATGATACACTGCCAGCACCAACACAACACCCTGTTCCTCATGACTGCGACCACTACCATCCATCCCACCCCCCGAATCCAAACCTAAATTAAACATCAGCTCCTTTTTTCTTTTCCAGTATGAGAAAGTGTTGTGAAAAAAATCCCCATTCAGACTTCTCCTTGTCCTTATTCTAAGTGTCTGGCTCAGTATGGAATGGCTTCTCTGGTGCCCCAACGTAGGAAATCTACATTACTCCCTTCTCACATGCATGCCCCCTGCTTAGATCCCTCCCCATCAGTGAAACAGAGTCAAAAATCACTTCTCTGGTATCTCCAATATCCAACAACTCTGTTCTACACCATTATGTTAAAGGATAAACTGTACCAGTTGTGGCATAAAACTTCCCATCTTGAGCTGACCATCCTTTCAAGAGTTTAACAATATTCAATAGTCTGCCATGTAAAAAGAAAATCAAGTTCATTATTATACATTGCCAGCACTAACACTGCAAACTGTTCCTCATGACTGCCACCGCCACCATCCATCCCACCCCCCGAATCCAAAGCTAAATTAAAAATCAGCTTCTTTTTTCCTTGCCAGTATGCGAAAGTTTTGTGAAAAACATCCCCAATCAGACTTCTCGTTCTCCTTATCTAAGTTTCTGGCTCAGTATGGAATAGCTTGTCTGTTGCCCCAACTAAAGAAATCTACATTACTCCCTTCTCACATGCCTAGCCCCTCCTTAGGTCCCTCCCCATCAGTGAAACAGAGTCAAACCTCACTTCTCTAGTATCTCCAATATCCAACAATGCTGTTCTAGACCATGATGTTAAAGGAAAAACTGTACAAGTTGTGGCATAAAATTCACATCTTGAGCTGACCATCCTTTCCATAGTTTAACAATATTCAATAGTCTGCCATATAAAAAGGAAATCAAATTCTTTATTATACACTGCCATCACTAACACAACACCATGTTACTCATGACTGCGATCTCCACCATCCATCCCACCTACCCCCAATACGAACATAAATTCACTTTTGGACTCACAGTTTCTTCATCCACCCTTCTGTTTGGAGTCTTACTCCTTATCTCTACTAGTCTACAATATCGTCTTATTAAGTTTCGCTATCTTGAGGCAACAGACACTACTGAAGAGGGCCTGGCCTCTATTTATACACTTTAGGTTAATGAGGAGCCACTCCCTTCAGCTCTGGCAGGGGTGGCAGAAGATGCAGAAATCTCACACACTCTGGTTATAAAACAGAGACCTTCCTCTTAACGCCTAATATTTTTCCCAAACTGTCCTCTCTCTCTCATTTCCTGTAGTTCCATTACAGTCCAGCATATGGCAGGGAGGTGGTGTTTCCTCTAAGACAATTCCCATACTCCCCCGTCATTGCAGTGGTCCATTCCACGAGGTTCATTTAATATAATTTCCTATGATTTTGAGTGTTGTTGTAAGGGCTTTTTTATTTTACAACAGTTCCAGATTTACAGAAAAATTGTGAAGATAATAACCATGTACACCATACCCATTTTCCCTCATTACTAACATCTTACTTATGTTTGGGCAAATGTAACATGAAGTGAATAATCAGTGAAACAGTTAGAGTGAAACCTCAATCCTCTAGTATCTCCAATATCTAGCAGTGCTGTTCTAGACTAAGTTGTTAAAGGAAAAACTGGACCAGTAGTGGCATAAAACCTCAGATCTGGAGCTGACCATCCTTTCAAGAATTTATCAAAATTCAATAGTCTACCATGTAAAAGGAAATCAAATTCATTATTATACATTGCCAGCTCTAACACAACACCCTGTTCCTCATGACTGCGACCACCACCATCCATCCCAGCCCCCGAATCCAAAGCTATAATTAAAAATCAGCTTCTTTTGTCCTTGCCAGTATGCGAAAGTTTTGTGAAAAACATCCCCAATCAGACTTCTCGTTCTCCTGGTCTAAGTCTCTGCCCCAGTATGGAATGGCTTGTCTGTTGCCCCAACTAAAGAAATCTACATTACTCCCTTCTCACATGCCTGCCCCCTCCTTAGATCCCTCCCCATCAGTGAAACAGAGTCAAACCTCACTTCTCTAGTAATCTCGAATATCCAACAATGCTGTTCTAGACCATGATGTTAAAGGAAAAACTGTACAAGTTGTGGCATAAAATTCACATCCTGAGCTGACCATCCTTTCCATAGTTTAACAATATTCAATAGTCTGCCATATAAAAAGTAAATCAAATTCTTTATTATACACTGCCTTCACTAACACAACACCCTGTTACTCATGACTGCGATCTCCACCATCCATCCCACTTACCCCCAATACGAACATAAAATCACTTTTGGACTTACAGTTTCTTCATCCATCCTTGTGTTTGGAGTCTTACTCCTTATCTCTACTAGTCTACAATATCGTCTTATTAAGTTTCGCTCTCTTGAGGCAACAGACACTACTGAAGGAGGCCTGGCCTCTATTTATACACTTTAGGTTAATGAGGAGCCACTCCCTTCAGCTCTGGTTGCCCAAATTCTGTGGTTGCCATGGTGTGGCTTGACATCACAAAGCCTAAGCTAGACCATCCAGGAGGGGCGGGGCGGGGGGGGGGGCAGAAGATGCAGAAATCTCACACACTCTGCTTGTAAAAAAAAGACCTTCCTCTTAACGCCTAATATTTTTCCCAAACAGTCCTCTCTCTCTCCCATTTCCTGTAGTTCCATTACAGTCCAGCATATCGCAGGGAGGTGGTGTTTCCTCTAAGACAATTCCCATACTCCCCCGTCATTGCAGTGGTCCATTCCACTAGGTTCAGTTAATATAATTTCCTATGATTTTGAGTGTTGTTGTAAGGGCTCTTTTATTTTACAACAGTTCCAGATTTACAGAAAAATTGTGAAGATAATAACCATGTACACCATGCCCAATTTCCCTTATTACTAACATCTTATTTATGTTTGGGCAAATGTAACTGAAGTGAATAATCAGTGAAACAGTTAGAGTGAAACCTCAATCCTCTTGTATATCCAATATCGAGCAGTGCTGTTCTAGACTAAGTTGTTTAAGGAAAAACTGGACCAGTAGTGGCATAAAACCTCAGATCTGGAGCTGACCATCCTTTCAAGAATTTATCAAAATTCAATAGTCTACCATGTAAAAAGGAAATCAAATGCATTATGATACACTGCCAGCACCAACACAACACCCTGTTCCTCATGACTGCGACCACTACCATCCATCCCACCCCCCAAATCCAAACCTAAATTAAACATCAGCTCCTTTTTTCTTTTCCAGTATGAGAAAGTGTTGTGAAAAAAATCCCCATTCAGACTTCTCCTTGTCCTTATTCTAAGTGTCTGGCTCAGTATGGAATGGCTTCTCTGGTGCCCCAACGTAGGAAATCTACATTACTCCCTTCTCACATGCATGCCCCCTGCTTAGATCCCTCCCCATCAGTGAAACAGAGTCAAAAATCACTTCTCTGGTATCTCCAATATCCAACAACTCTGTTCTACACCATGATGTTAAAGGATAAACTGTACCAGTTGTGGCATAAAACTTCCCATCTTGAGCTGACCATCCTTTCAAGAGTTTAACAATATTCAATAGTCTGCCATGTAAAAAGAAAATCAAGTTCATTATTATACATTGCCAGCACTAACACTGCAAACTGTTCCTCATGACTGCCACCGCCACCATCCATCCCACCCCCCGAATCCAAAGCTAAATTAAAAATCAGCTTCTTTTTTCCTTGCCAGTATGCGAAAGTTTTGTGAAAAACATCCCCAATCAGACTTCTCGTTCTCCTTATCTAAGTTTCTGGCTCAGTATGGAATAGCTTGTCTGTTGCCCCAACTAAAGAAATCTACATTACTCCCTTCTCACATGCCTAGCCCCTCCTTAGGTCCCTCCCCATCAGTGAAACAGAGTCAAACCTCACTTCTCTAGTATCTCCAATATCCAACAATGCTGTTCTAGACCATGATGTTAAAGGAAAAACTGTACAAGTTGTGGCATAAAATTCACATCTTGAGCTGACCATCCTTTCCATAGTTTAACAATATTCAATAGTCTGCCATATAAAAAGGAAATCAAATTCTTTATTATACACTGCCATCACTAACACAACACCATGTTACTCATGACTGCGATCTCCACCATCCATCCCACCTACCCCCAATACGAACATAAATTCACTTTTGGACTCACAGTTTCTTCATCCACCCTTCTGTTTGGAGTCTTACTCCTTATCTCTACTAGTCTACAATATCGTCTTATTAAGTTTCGCTATCTTGAGGCAACAGACACTACTGAAGAGGGCCTGGCCTCTATTTATACACTTTAGGTTAATGAGGAGCCACTCCCTTCAGCTCTGGCAGGGGTGGCAGAAGATGCAGAAATCTCACACACTCTGGTTATAAAACAGAGACCTTCCTCTTAACGCCTAATATTTTTCCCAAACTGTCCTCTCTCTCTCATTTCCTGTAGTTCCATTACAGTCCAGCATATGGCAGGGAGGTGGTGTTTCCTCTAAGACAATTCCCATACTCCCCCGTCATTGCAGTGGTCCATTCCACGAGGTTCATTTAATATAATTTCCTATGATTTTGAGTGTTGTTGTAAGGGCTTTTTTATTTTACAACAGTTCCAGATTTACAGAAAAATTGTGAAGATAATAACCATGTACACCATACCCATTTTCCCTCATTACTAACATCTTACTTATGTTTGGGCAAATGTAACATGAAGTGAATAATCAGTGAAACAGTTAGAGTGAAACCTCAATCCTCTAGTATCTCCAATATCTAGCAGTGCTGTTCTAGACTAAGTTGTTAAAGGAAAAACTGGACCAGTAGTGGCATAAAACCTCAGATCTGGAGCTGACCATCCTTTCAAGAATTTATCAAAATTCAATAGTCTACCATGTAAAAGGAAATCAAATTCATTATTATACATTGCCAGCTCTAACACAACACCCTGTTCCTCATGACTGCGACCACCACCATCCATCCCAGCCCCCGAATCCAAAGCTATAATTAAAAATCAGCTTCTTTTGTCCTTGCCAGTATGCGAAAGTTTTGTGAAAAACATCCCCAATCAGACTTCTCGTTCTCCTGGTCTAAGTCTCTGCCCCAGTATGGAATGGCTTGTCTGTTGCCCCAACTAAAGAAATCTACATTACTCCCTTCTCACATGCCTGCCCCCTCCTTAGATCCCTCCCCATCAGTGAAACAGAGTCAAACCTCACTTCTCTAGTAATCTCGAATATCCAACAATGCTGTTCTAGACCATGATGTTAAAGGAAAAACTGTACAAGTTGTGGCATAAAATTCACATCCTGAGCTGACCATCCTTTCCATAGTTTAACAATATTCAATAGTCTGCCATATAAAAAGTAAATCAAATTCTTTATTATACACTGCCTTCACTAACACAACACCCTGTTACTCATGACTGCGATCTCCACCATCCATCCCACTTACCCCCAATACGAACATAAAATCACTTTTGGACTTACAGTTTCTTCATCCATCCTTGTGTTTGGAGTCTTACTCCTTATCTCTACTAGTCTACAATATCGTCTTATTAAGTTTCGCTCTCTTGAGGCAACAGACACTACTGAAGGAGGCCTGGCCTCTATTTATACACTTTAGGTTAATGAGGAGCCACTCCCTTCAGCTCTGGTTGCCCAAATTCTGTGGTTGCCATGGTGTGGCTTGACATCACAAAGCCTAAGCTAGACCATCCAGGAGGGGCAGGGCGGGGGGGGGGGGGGGGGGCAGAAGATGCAGAAATCTCACACACTCTGGTTGTAAAAAAAAGACCTTCCTCTTAACGCCTAATATTTTTCCCAAACAGTCCTCTCTCTCTCCCATTTCCTGTAGTTCCATTACAGTCCAGCATATCGCAGGGAGGTGGTGTTTCCTCTAAGACAATTCCCATACTCCCCCGTCATTGCAGTGGTCCATTCCACTAGGTTCAGTTAATATAATTTCCTATGATTTTGAGTGTTGTTGTAAGGGCTCTTTTATTTTACTACAGTTCCAGATTTACAGAAAAATTGTGAAGATAATAACCATGTACACCATGCCCAATTTCCCTTATTACTAACATCTTATTTATGTTTGGGCAAATGTAACTGAAGTGAATAATCAGTGAAACAGTTAGAGTGAAACCTCAATCCTCTTGTATATCCAATATCGAGCAGTGCTGTTCTAGACTAAGTTGTTTAAGGAAAAACTGGACCAGTAGTGGCATAAAACCTCAGATCTGGAGCTGACCATCCTTTCAAGAATTTATCAAAATTCAATAGTCTACCATGTAAAAAGGAAATCAAATGCATTATGATACACTGCCAGCACCAACACAACACCCTGTTCCTCATGACTGCGACCACTACCATCCATCCCACCCCCCGAATCCAAACCTAAATTAAACATCAGCTCCTTTTTTCTTTTCCAGTATGAGAAAGTGTTGTGAAAAAAATCCCCATTCAGACTTCTCCTTGTCCTTATTCTAAGTGTCTGGCTCAGTATGGAATGGCTTCTCTGGTGCCCCAACGTAGGAAATCTACATTACTCCCTTCTCACATGCATGCCCCCTGCTTAGATCCCTCCCCATCAGTGAAACAGAGTCAAAAATCACTTCTCTGGTATCTCCAATATCCAACAACTCTGTTCTACACCATGATGTTAAAGGATAAACTGTACCAGTTGTGGCATAAAACTTCCCATCTTGAGCTGACCATCCTTTCAAGAGTTTAACAATATTCAATAGTCTGCCATGTAAAAAGAAAATCAAGTTCATTATTATACATTGCCAGCACTAACACTGCAAACTGTTCCTCATGACTGCCACCGCCACCATCCATCCCACCCCCCGAATCCAAAGCTAAATTAAAAATCAGCTTCTTTTTTCCTTGCCAGTATGCGAAAGTTTTGTGAAAAACATCCCCAATCAGACTTCTCGTTCTCCTTATCTAAGTTTCTGGCTCAGTATGGAATAGCTTGTCTGTTGCCCCAACTAAAGAAATCTACATTACTCCCTTCTCACATGCCTAGCCCCTCCTTAGGTCCCTCCCCATCAGTGAAACAGAGTCAAACCTCACTTCTCTAGTATCTCCAATATCCAACAATGCTGTTCTAGACCATGATGTTAAAGGAAAAACTGTACAAGTTGTGGCATAAAATTCACATCTTTAGCTGACCATCCTTTCCATAGTTTAACAATATTCAATAGTCTGCCATATAAAAAGGAAATCAAATTCTTTATTATACACTGCCATCACTAACACAACACCCTGTTACTCATGACTGCGATCTCCACCATCCATCCCACCTACCCCCAATACGAACATAAATTCACTTTTGGACTCACAGTTTCTTCATCCACCCTTCTGTTTGGAGTCTTACTCCTTATCTCTACTAGTCTACAATATCGTCTTATTAAGTTTCGCTATCTTGAGGCAACAGACACTACTGAAGAGGGCCTGGCCTCTATTTATACACTTTAGGTTAATGAGGAGCCACTCCCTTCAGCTCTGGCAGGGGTGGCAGAAGATGCAGAAATCTCACACACTCTGGTTATAAAACAGAGACCTTCCTCTTAACGCCTAATATTTTTCCCAAACTGTCCTCTCTCTCTCTCTCATTTCCTGTAGTTCCATTACAGTCCAGCATATGGCAGGGAGGTGCTGTTTCCTCTAAGACAAATCCCATACTCCCAGGTCAGTTCAGTGGTTCATTCCACTATGTTCAGTTGCTATCATTTCCTAGGATTTTGAATGTTGTTTTAATGGATGTTATTTTAGAATAGTTCCAGATTTACAGAAAAATTGTGAAGATAGTAACCTTGTACACCATACCCAATTTTCCTTATTATTAATAACTTACTTAGGTTTGGGCAAATGTAACATGAAGTGAATAATCAGTGAAACAGAGTGAAACCTCAATTCTCTAGTATCTCCAATATCCAGCAATGCTGTTCTATACCAAGTTGTTAAAGGAAAAACTGGACCATTTGTGGCGTAAAAATTTTGCCCTCAACGGGTACAAAGGACATGTGCGTCAGGGCAGGAAAACTGTCCAGTGCCAAACTGAGGTGAGAACTGGCCCAAACCCAGGACCCTGAGGTGACTGGGGTGGGACCAGAAGTCAGACTCAAATCTGGGGCCTCAAAGTTCTCACAGGCCCACTCCCAAAGTGATCTGCACCTTCAATCCTCCTGACCAGCTCCCTTGTAGGGGAGAAAAGCAGTCTTTCTTCCTGTGCTTCTTGGGATCAGAGAGAAAGCATCAGTTGCTGTCTTTGCCTCATGCTCCTTTCAACTGATGAACTCCCTGCCCCAAGTATCCTGTGGACCAGCCCCAGCCCGACTGTCCTAGTAGACCTTCTCTAAGCCTTACACATCATCCCACTTGATAGTGCAGTGTACTTAAAAAAAAAAAAAAAAGAGGGGGGAAGCGGGGGGGGGGGCGGCGGGGGTTAGGGGCATAGGAAGGAATTAAGGTCTTGAATACTTTTCTCTGCAACCTATCAACTCACAGAGAACGACAAACCATTGCAGCGCGCCCAGGTCAGGAGCTGTGGCCTTCCCCAACTCCATAACATACCAACAAGGACAGAGTGTTCCTCAGTGATTCAGGCTTTCACTGTGGCTATACCTTGATACAAATCAATTCTTGCTAGCTCAGCAGGGCTGCCAGGAACATCCTCACTGTGTCCCCATAGACTAGGTCTGCCATGACACAGGACCACAGATTGGGTGGAAGTTTCCTGATGCGTCCTGGCTCAGTACCCACTCTGTCTTTGCAGAGCTCCAAGGAGGACATCATTGAGGTGCTGGCCCATGGACCCGACTACACCACCTACAGGGTCAGGGTGCAGGTGCACCAGGCTGACGACACAGACCAGTGCCTGTCTGAGGTGAGAGCTGGCCTTGAGGGTCTCTACACCCACAACCCCAACACAACCTGGCAGGGCCCAGAACCCACACTCCAATCTGGGGACTCCCCGGGCACCCTCCCAGGACTCTCCCTAGTGTCCCACAGCCCAAGACAAAGAAATGCGGACGCCCACGCCCCCCTCCAGCTACATGGGACAGTAGAGAGACGCTCCTCACATATTTGTAGCAATATCAGAGAGAGAAATGTCCTGTGACTTCACAGAGGACCATGAGCACTTGGGCATTTCGCTTTTTGTGTTGCTTAAACTACACTTGCCACAAATCCTCTGGAGCACTCAGCTCCACTGTCCTTGCAGACCTGGTCCAGTCGGGGAGGTCATTTGCCCAGCGATGTGGCCTTTCAGTGCTGATGGACATGGGCCTAATGCAGTTCAGCTGCCATGTCAGCAGTGCTGCCCGGAAGACTGATGTGTGTCGGAACGGACTGTGTTAGGTTTCTCGCTTGCGCTGCCATAACACAGGGCCGCACTGGGTGTTGTTAACAGCAGACATTCATTTTCTCACAATTCCGGAGGCTAGAAGTGAGAGATGGTGCTTTCAGCGGGGCTGGTATTCCTGAGGGGGTCGCTCCTCAGCTTGTAGATGGCTGTCTTCTCTCTGTGTGTCACATGGACTCCCCTCTGCACTGCCACGTGTCCTCCCCTCCTCTTCTAAGGACACTGGTCAGATTCGATGGAGACCCACACCACTGAATTCACGTCACCTGAATGACTTGCTTGAAGACTAAAACTCAAATGCAGACACATAATCAAGTTCGAGGGGTTGCAAAGTCGTGGGATTAGGGGTACACAATTCAGGCCACAGTACATGTAATGTCCCCAGCTGGAGATGAACGCCCACTGCTGGGGGAAGGACGAGCACGTGTAAAATTTGAATGGCTGCAGGCAGATTCCAAGCCCAAAGGGCTGTGGCAGGGACGTTGCCAACAGCAGTTTCTGATGATGGCTGCTGCCTTGCTCCCAGCCTGGCCCAGGAAATCTCACTCATTGAAATTTTCACCTGGCCGACGTCAAGGTGTCCAACTCAAACACAGTGTTCCGTCCCTGGCAATTGCCTCATGGGGACACTGAGGCACCTGTCACTTTACACCCATCACCTGGATCAGCTCCTCCCCGAGTCCTCTGGTCAGATTGCTGCCCCGTGATCGCCTTTCTCCCATCTGCAGTCTCCAGGCATTTGCCACCTTGCGGAATCTGCCATCCCCATAATGAGGGTCTTACAATGCCCTTTAATGTAAAAGGATAAAACATAACTTTCTCTTCTGAAGTCAAAGGCTTTCACAGGCCATTTCTACCGTGTACACTGTTCCCACGCTGGGGAGGGACAAGGTCCCCACACCCTTCCCACCCATGTCAGTGGCAGGGAAGTCTCTGGCACCTGAGAGGGGATGGCATGCGGGACAGCACCCAGTTCTGACCTGCATGCCCGTGAGCAGGCATCTGATATTTCCTAAGCCTGTGTGTTCTCATCTCTGTAACGAGAACCTTTCTCTGGGACTCACAGGGCCCGGGCTCTCATATACACTATCACTACAAGGAGGTTTGTGGATCCTCAGCTAAAGGGAAGGGGGCCGTGAGGGGGGAAAGGTGCCGAGAAGGTGGCAATTTCATGAACATGTACGGAACTTCAGTGGCACTTTGAAGGCCTAGAACCTCCTCCAGCCGGGGCACTCCTGTCCCTCCTCTTGCACACGTCCCAGTGGGGCTGGGACCTCCCGACTGAGCTCCGAACCTCCATCCTTGTGGGATTCACGGTCATGCCGCTGACATGGATATCCTTCCTTCTCCCACCCAGTGTGCAGCTGAGCGAACTGGTAACCTGCATGAGTCCTGCAGGATGCAGGCCCTCCAGGAAGGCACCTCGGAGAAGGTGGCCATGGCCATGGTGCCAGCTTTCCCGGGGGAAATCATCCCCCACGTCTCCACGCTGGCCTTCTCCAGAGCCCAACGGTTCCTGGACGAGCTTCTATCTAGGTGAGCACACACTTGTGACGCTGCCCACTGCTAGCTGTGAGGCATGAAAACGTCACCACATCTTCCCGAGTCTCAGGATGCTCCTCTGAAAAGTGGGCTGCTGTGGGGGGAACCTCATAGCACTGCTGTGGGGACAAGCCATGGCACGTCTCACCTGCTCCCTGGTTCTGCAGACAGGGTAGGTGGATGTGCGGTGGCTGTTGGTAGCAATTCTTTCACTCTGTTCCACGGAAAGAACTCTGACACAACCATCAGCGGCCTGTGGCATCGGAGGTTGGAAAAACACATGCAAAGCAACCTGTTAAGCAGTGTGAGATTTCACCTAGCCGGTCCTGGTCCTTGGTGTAGCCACTCTGGGGATTTCTGGGGAGAGCAGGGGCCCAGGCCCACTCAGATGTATGGCAGGCTTCTGGTTGGAGTTTCTTTACTCGACGATGTGCACGCACTTTTGGAGACACTTAGCCTGACTCAAGGAATGAAGCAGACACAATCCCTGGGCCTCACTTCTGGGCAATGGGTCCAGCAGTCACACTGTCCATCATTCGCAGGTCGTGTCCACCATCCATCAGGGCTGATGCCATCAGAGTGCTTTTTCCATCTGGAGGCACACCTGCTTACAATGACCGGGGTGACACATGGCAGGACCAAGTCATGAAGTGAGTGGCCTCCGGGTCCAGAAGGAGGGCCCCCAGAGTCAGCATCATGGGGACTGTGGTGGGTGGGGGGTGGAGAGTGCCTGGCAGAACCCTAATCTTATACATATCTGATTCTCAATAAAGGCCTGGGCTCTGGAGTCTTCTATTCCCGGAGGACAGGAGGCAAAGATGACAGTGGGTGGGGTCCCGGGCCTTGTAGACCCAGAGGGGACACTGTGCTGAGTTGTCCCTCACAGTCCCCTCAACCCCACAGACCCACCCCGCTCTGCCTGCCCCTCTCCATATCCATCTCCCCTGACCACGGTGGCCAGGCTGCTCACAAGTCTGTCTCAGTCCTCAGCCCAGATGCCCAGGGCCTGGAGGGTGGGGGTGTGCAGTGCACAGGACCTTCAGGAGAGCTGCCAGTGGGAAGAAGAGTCTCACTCAGACTCCGTGTTGAACCTGCTGGATCCCACAACTGCTACAACCAGGACAGCCACACAGGGGCCGAGCGTGGCATGGGGCTGTCCCCTGGGAGGGCAAGGGGGGGCCTGCACAGAGGCTCAGATCTAAACAAGTGTGCCATGGGAGGGCAGAGTGGAAAGAAAGACCAGGACTCAGACTCTGCTGCCCACCTGCCTCTCCCCAAGGCCTTTGCTGCGATGGTGGGGACCTGGCTGGACCACATCCAGGGTTTGGGGCAGCCCCTTCCTTTCGCCTGCTTCGAGGTAGAGCAGGCCTTGGTGCCCATTAACTCCTCTGCCTCACACCTGGTGGGCCACGCCCAAAATCTATGGTTGGCGTGGCAGCACCTTGAGCCCACCGAGGCAACTCAACAAGGTGAGGGGGAATGATCACCTGGGCAGATCATCGGGGGAGGGCAGGCTCATGGGCTGGAGTTCCCTTAAAGGCGGTGGCATCTTTCCTGTCTGCACTAAGTCACAGGAAAGCCATGAGTGTGAGTCAATGTGTCTCTTTCTCCTGCTCCAGGTCCACGCCCAGAGCTCCAGAGCTCTCCGGACGCAGAGGAAGGGCCTGCTCAGGGGCCAGAACCTGGTCCAATGAGAGGCCCTGCCCTGGCCAGGCCTGGCCCGGTGCAGTACCTGAAGCCATTATGGAGCCAGCTACTGGCTGCGCTGGAAGCCTTCTCTCGTTCTGTCAGAAGAGTTCTAGGCAATTATCTTCAATAATTCAGAGGAATACATCCCAACTGTACATTTATAATAGTAAATAAGGATAATTTCTAAAAGTACCTACCTATTTATGCAGACTATTTCCCATTAAGTTAAATACTCCTTTTGAATAAATAAGGTTGTTTATTAAAAACACGTGTAGACCATGTCTTCTCATGTACACATACATAATTCCATACACACACACACACACACACATGTACGCACACACGTACACATATATGCTGACATGGAAGGTGCTCACTGTATAATACAGTTTTAAAATAAGTTTTGATACCTTTAATTTCTTCTGATAACTACGTATACACTGATATAATGGGGAAATAAAATCTGGAAATATATACACCAAAGTGTTCACACTAGTGAACTGTCAGAAGTGAAACTACCAGAAGTGACAGTTTCTTCTCATTTTGCTTCATGTACAGGTTCTGGTTGACACAAGGATCATACCTCCAAGATATAGATAGACAGTAGAGAGAGGAAGGGAGAGGCAGAGAACATAGATGAGAGGTGTACCAGCCGCCTCCTGCCCACCCCTGCCATGGAATTGACCGAAAAACCCTGCCATGTGCCCTCCCTGCGAACTGATCCGGAAACCTTTCAGTGCAAGGGGAGATGCCCATCCAATGAGCCCC
Source organism: Myotis nattereri (assembly GCF_964212035.1). Taxonomy (NCBI): domain Eukaryota; kingdom Metazoa; phylum Chordata; class Mammalia; order Chiroptera; family Vespertilionidae; genus Myotis; species Myotis nattereri. Next base: position 6,469,497 of record NC_138085.1, on the reverse strand, counting down.
ATCAGCCCGGGCTAGACTCAATCTATATTTTAAAAATACACTTAGATTAATTTCAGGGAGGGAGAAAGGGCGACACAGAAACATAAATGATGAGAGAGAAGCATTGATCGGTTGCCTCCTTCCCGACCCCTATTGGTGATCCAGTCTGCAACTCGGGCCTGTGCCCTGACCCCGAATCAAACCAACTGTGCACTCCTGCCTGCTTCCCAGGCAGACGCTCAGCCACTGTGCAACACTGGCCAGACTCAATCATATCTTTCTAAACTTTCCCAAGTGCCAATTTGTATCTTGAAATGGTCTCAGGAAAGGAAAATTTACTTAATGGGGGGCATTCTACTTTCCTCGCTGTTTAGCTGCATTTGCTACTTGGCCAGAAACAACCAGTAGACTGACTAGCTCTTAACCATACTTAAAATCACTAGGGATAGCAAGAGCATTGCTTTGGTTGCAACAGGAGTAACTCAAAACAACTCCCTCCACTAAACACTTCCTGAATATTTCCCTTCCTCCATGAGCCCAGAATTTAACCCCCCCCCATCAAACTCAGCTTAGGGAGAGGCAATGGTTCCACTGGAACAGGACGGTACGGAAACAAGGTACGCAGCCCTGGTCCTACCGCAAGGGCCATAGTTCACTGACACCACCACTGGAACAATCTATAATTCAAATGAAAACCACCATGTTAGAAAATTCTAAGCAGAAAAGGACAAAGGATTGCCACTGGTGAGTATTTCAAAGGGAGGCACGCTGTGCAAGAGGGATCCATTCAGTGCTGTGGCCCAATCATCCAAAGCTCATCGTTCTCATGTGAGCAGTACTCTTGCTCTGAGGGGAGACACATTTCCTTTCTTTCATTTCATATTTGCTTTCAAGGCAAACCAGCTTGTCAATACACCAAGTCAACACTCCTCAGGTATCCAACAAGAGAAACCGAAATGTCCCAGTGAATTTTAAGTTTTAGTAAATTTGAATTAAAAAAAAGTTTCAGCCGAAGCCGGTTTGGCTCAGTGGATAGAGCATCAGCCTGCGGACTGAAAGGTCCCGGGTTCGATTCCGGTCAAGGGCATGTACCTGGGTTGTGGGCACATCCCCGGTGGGAGATGTGCAGTAGGCAGCTGATGTTTCTCTCTCATCGATGTTTCTAACTATCTCTCTCCCTTCCTCTCTGTAAAAAATCAATAAAATATATTTAAAAAAAAAAAAGTTTCATTTTAAAGTGATATGTGGCTGCCGGGATGGCGGGGCTCAGTGCTTGAGCGTCGACCCCAGAACCAAGAGATCCCCTTTTCATTCCCAGTCAGGGCCCGTACCGGGGTTGCGCGCTGGGGCTATGGGACCGATGATGCTCTCTCATCAATGATGTTTCTCTTTCCCCTTCCCCAGCCTCCTCACCACCCCCACCCCCACCCCCCGCTCTCTCTGTTCCCTTTCCCTTCCTCTCTCTGAGATCAATAATGACATATATGTTTAACTAGTTCTATGTGGATAATATGGACCCTATGAGACAGGGCACTTCAAAATGCTAGGAAACCGTTGTTTAACAGTCATCCCTGAATCTCGGGGCACCTTTCCTCCACAAGTCCACACAGAAGAAATGTACGGGGCTACCAGTGATCACAGTAGAAACACGAAGCTCACCATCCCACAGGTCCCCACTGCCCTTCCCCTCACCACCTCCTCCTGGGCTGAGGCACCTCTTTCAGGAGCAGTTTGACACTAAACTGCTCTATGTCCCTTGCAATTCGGCCTGTTCTGCCCAAGGGTTCACGCAAGAGTCTCATAGTTGATTTCTGAGACACTATTTTTCTCCCTGATATAAAGCACAATAGCGAGCAGAGGATTTTTTTCCTCTCATTGATGCTGGGAGCTTACCCTGACATCACTGAGCAGCTGAATTCAATATTGGATCCACCTACCTGTGGACTTGTTCTTTTGTGAGAAAGACAAGTCCCTCCTGTTAGCTTCATCACTATTCTGCTGCTTATAATTCTCAACTTCCACACTGAATGAGATCCTGCGAAAACAAAAACAAAACAACTATGGGGAGCAGAGAGCAGGACAGGGGAAAGATGGGCGATGCCGGAAAGAACACCAGCCTCCCACCGACTCCAGAGGGAGACGTCCGGATACAGGGCATGGCACAGCTCTAAGCTGGGCTGGCAGAGTATGATGCCAATGAGGATCTCAAAGTGTGACCACAGAAAAGGGGTGAGGGAGAAATAAGACTGCAAAAGAAGCTAAGGTCGGATCATGGATGGCCTGGATGGCCTGGACGGACACGCTAAGGATTTGGGACTCATTTCTAAAGGCCATAGGAGACCACTGTCAGTTTTCAGAAGAGGCATGATCATATTTACATTTTCAAAAGATCCTTCAGGCTCCCGGTAGAGAATGCTTAGGGACCTGGCGATACTAGAGGTTGACAGGTCGCAGAGAACACATGGTATCAGGAGGCCCTGAAGTCAATGTGGCTTAGTACTCTTGCTGCTCACCTTGATGGCTTCACACTAGAATCGTCGTATCAGGAATGTCAAGGTGGAAATCTATCCCACTCATGGCACTTGACAGTTTATGTCTAGAAGTTATAATAAAGTAGCACGATATGCCGTGTCTTTTCTCAGACCAAGACACTCTCAGAACAAAATGGACAACTTACCAAAACCAAGATTTACTAAAGTGGTAAGGAAAAGGGGGTGGACTCAGCTTACTGACTGAACAACAGGAGGTCAGTGACACAGACAGAGACGCACACACACAGAGAAAGGGAGAGAGAAGCTGAGAGGAAGGAAGGGACCTCAAGAACGAGAGTACCAGAGAAGTGACAGGACCTGACACCCCATCAGCTGGGCTGTACTCTATGTTGTTTAGAAGCGAGTTTATGACATAGAGTCCAAACATAACAGAAATACAAGCAAATGTCACCATACTCTTCACAAAACCTTTAATGACACAGATGCTTACCTTGATCAAGTGTGCATACTTCTTCAGTTGTTCTGAAAAGCATTGTGTAATCCTTGCAGTAATGATCTAAGTAAAACTCCAATTTTTAGTCCCTACAACAACAAGGACATATAAAATACAAATAACTAGGAAGGTATTCCAATATTTACCCCCAACAGTTAGCATTCATCAGTAGAACTTTCCCATTTAAAAACATACTTATGAGAAAAAAGATAATCAAATCCAGAGCCCCTTTATTCTATTTCTGGACTTTCCAGTGCCCAGTATGATAAGTGCAACCTCAACGACTTTTGCTAGACAAATTTTGTGCAGGTGAAACTACTGTAAAAACACTGTGATCTCGGTTCTCTTCCATTACCTATTAGCTGTTGATCTTCAAAAAACCATCTCTAGAGCCTCAATATTTTCTCCAGAAAATGGGGAAATACCAGTTAATTCACTGGGAAGTTTTAAAACTAAATAAAATATGTGAAAAATACCAGAGCCCGTTATTAGGGTTGGAAATCATTTCATTATAAAACAGTTTTCATGATAGTAATGATTTGTCCTAAGAGAAATAAAAAAATTAAAAGTGCCATGTCTCAGAATACAACTTCTTTATCTCAAGGAAGATCACAAAAACTAGAAAACGTGCTGTAATATTAACTCAGATGTTGATATTTTTATTCCATTCAATTTTAGTATCAAGGGTCACAATACCCAAGTGTGTGGCCTTTAGAATTCAGTGTTAAACAGAGTGCTGGCCAGGCTGTGAGAGTGCAGTGTTAGCACCATTTAAACGCAGATCCACCAGGAACCTGAGAGACACAGAAGGCCACAGCACAAGTGCAGCAGAGCCCACAGCGAACCAAGCATCATGGTCTTGGAAACACACTCTGACAGGTTTTCTCATCACTAATGGGGGTCATGATTTCCTGGCCTTGTTGACAATTTATGTAGCTAAACTGCAATTCTCTGAACTGTAAGCACTACTAGAATGTAGGTATTGTTACAGCATAGCAGGTATTGTTATAGACCTTCAACCACAGTGCAGGCAGTCAGCCTGTCAACATGAAATGCACTGGGTCACCCCCAGTGTTTACCATGTTTCCTGGCTTCCTGCTGATCTTAGGACAAAGATGACTCATAAGACCTTACATAGCCAATATCTTCAAACAATTCTGTGTTTTGCTAAAAATGCTCTGGGTTCCTAAGGCCAATTTCTGAGTCACCTGAGCACTCCTGGAAGTTTTCACTCTACACACAGTATTTACCTTGCCAACTGAATAAGGGGGGGTCAACAAGTGAATGAATTCCTTCTCCCATCAGAGTATTCCATTTAGGCTCCTCACAAGTGAATGAATTCCTTCTCCCATCAGAGTATTCCATTTAGGCTCCTCAGAGACCCAGTGAAGTAGGAAAAAGATTGCAGGTATGTGAGAGAAGTGTAGAAGAATCCAGACTGAGATTCTGTGACAAGTCTTCATCCTTCATCTGAGAAACTTTCCAAAGGATTCAGACATAAAGATCTGTTCAAAAGGTGAGACTCAACCTTCTGGTGGTGGTCTGAATTCAGTAAATACTCCCAATCCCGAGAAGAAGAAACAGATATTGATTTTTTAAATCATGCCTCCTTGTAATTAGGGGGGTGGGAGTGATCAAGGAGGGGTCGATGGGGGGAGAAGGAGACATATGTAATACTTTAAACCCGTGTTAAACTCAACCTTCCTAATGCCGCGACCCTTTAATATAGTTCCTCATGTTATGTTGACCCCCAATTTCACTGTTACAAATTGAACATAATTAAAGCATAGTGATTAATCACAAAAACAATATGTAATTATATATGTGTTTTCCCATGGTATTAGGCGACCCCTGTGAAAGGGTCATTTGACCCCTAAAGGGCTCATGACCCACAGGTTGAGAACCACTGCTTTAAACAATAAAAAGTTCAATTAAAGGATTCAAGTTCCATTTTCACATTAAGTTGATCTAAGAATATGAAAAAAAAAAAATCACAATGCTGGCCCAGCAGGTGTGGCTCAGTGGTTGACCATCAATCCATGAACCAAGAGGTCATGGTTCAATTCCTGACCAGGGCACATGCCAGGCTTCCGGTTTTATTCCCAGGAGGGAGTGTGCAGGAAGAAGCCAACTGATGACTCTCTCATCAAGGATATTTCGATCTCTCTCCCTCTCCCTTCCTGTCCCTGAAATCAATTAAAACATTTTAAAAATTAAGTAATCACAATGCTGGAAAATGAAAGGAATATCAAAACACCTAAATGACTTTAGTGATCTTCTAAATCCTCTGTTGTCATTTCCAGTCTCCAAAGCACTTTCTCCACGAGATTTGAGGCTCTTTGTTGTCATTTCCACAGTCTCCACAGCACCTTCTCCAGAAAGAGATGTGGGACTCTTCCTTTAATGAATAATATAAAAATGCTTAGACAAAACCACAATTATTCACTTTGTTTTGAACAACAACAAAAAAGAGGTATACATTTGGAATCAAAAAGTTCATTAAAATTCTAAACAGAAACTTATTGTAGTCTTTTTCAGACTTACCCTCTGATATGATAAATGCCTAAAATTAAAACAAAATGCTTATCTAAGAATTGCATCTAAATAATAGCCTATTAACAAATAGTATCTAAATAAGAATTATGGTGAGCTAGAAGGGAACAATAACAAAGGGGGGACACCGAAACCGGTTTGGCTCAGTGGATAGAGCATCGGCCTGCAGACTGAAAGGTCCCAGGTTCGATTCCGGTCAAGGGCATGTACCTGGGTTGAGGGCACATCCCCAGGGGGTGTTCAGGAGGCAGCTGATCAATGTTTCTCTCTCAGTGATGTTTCTAACTATCTCTCTCCCTTCCTCTCTGTAAGAAATCAACAAAATATATTTTAAAAGGCGGGGGCATGTATAATACTTTCAAAAGGAAAGATTTTAAAAATAAACAAATAAATAATTATGACATATAGCTATATACTATCTTCTCAACAGCTCAACACATGCACCATGGGAACTACAAAAGGTAAAATAAAATTAAACAGATTAATGATAAATATTATAAGAAAAGATAAAGTATGTGTGTAAATGTTAAGAAAAGAGTAGATAGAAATTTAAAAATCTACTAGATAGAAGCCTAGCCACAAAAGTGTCCTCAAACCGTGGCTTAACCTGTATTGACCTTAGGTCCTTTATAAAACTAAAGATTACCAGAAGAGCTATTCATAACCTACAGGTTTCTTAATGATCTCACCATTCTTAGACAGTCAGAAAAAAATCTTTAGAAAAACTAAACTTTCCCTTTCATCTTGCAAAACATAACCAGGAAATGCCATTCAACTTTCACTAGCATGCCTAACAATCGCTTACTTGAAATTATTTAATGGTATTTTATGGGTTTTTTAATTGTGGTTAAATATACATAATGTAAAATTTACCATTTTAACCATTTATGGTGTACAAATTCAGTACCATTAAATACATTCATTCATAAAGTTGTGTAACCTCAATGCTATCCATTTCCAGAACTTTTCCATTATCCCAAACAGAAACTGCCAATTCAACAACTTCCCCTTTCTCCCTCCCTCAGCTTCTATTAAATTTTCTGTCCTTATGAATTTACCTATTCAAAGCAAAGTACCCCATGAAGGTGGAATTATACAGTATTTATGTTATGTTGGGTATAACATCCTCAAGGTTCATCCATGTTGTAGCACATCTCAGAATTTCATTCGTTTTAAAGGCTAAATATTTCATTGTAGGCAAATACCACATATTGTATATCCAGTCATCTCTCCATACACGTTGGGGTTGTTTCCAATTTCAACTATTGTGAATAATGCTGCTATGAACACTGGTGTTAGACTGAGTCCCTGCTTTCAAATCTTTTCTTTTTATTTCAACATTTTTTATTAAGGTATTACATATATGTCCTTATTCGCCCATTGCCCCCCACCCCACTCCCATTCATGAACTCATGGGTCTGTGTCCATTGGTTATGCTTATATGCATGTATACAAGTCCTTTGGTTGACCTCTATCCCTTACCCCCACCCTCCCCTACCTTCCCTCTGAGGTTTGAGCATCTGATCGATGCTTCTGTCTTTTGTGTATATATACCCAAAAGGGGAATTGTTGAATCATATGGTGATTCTAGGTTTAACTCCCCCCCCCAATTTATCTTGAAATTTATTGTTGAAAATATTATAGATGTCCCTTTCTATCCCCCATTGATCCCCTCCACCCTGCTGAGGTTTAACTTTTTGAGAAACAGCAAATGGTTTCCAACAGTGGCATTTTTTACTTTTCCACCAGTAATCACAGGGTTCCAGTTTCAACATCCTCACTTATTTTTTTCATTGTTTAATATATCAGTCATCTCAGTAGGTATGACATGATAGCTCACTGTGGTTTTGATTTGCATTTGCCTAATGATTAAACATGATGAGCACTGTTTCATGTGCTCATTGGCCATGTACATATCTTTAGAGAAATTCCCGTTCAAGCCCTCTGTCCAGTTTTAAATTGAATTGTCTGATCTGTGGTTGTTGAATTTAGGAAAAACCGGCATTAGAGCTGCACTCCCACCTGAAATGTCTCAAATCTACACTGTACCTATTATTGACTCAGCTTCCTTTTATGAAATCCCATCCTCCCAGTCTCTAAAAGCAGATAGTATTTTATTTGCTTTTTATTTTTTAAATCTATATTGTTGAAAGTATTACATAGGTCCTCCTTTCCCTGCATTAATCTCTTCCAGGCCACTCCCATCCCCATCCCAATAGTTTTTTCATACTCTCCCTTACTCCTGATGTCTCAGGACTTGCACATTCCCTCAGCTCTGTCTCTCATCTCTGTCTTCTCTCTTCAGAGCCAATCTTTTCCCCCTGAACTATCATAAAACAGTATCCATGACAATAGTCTCTCTACTCTCCAGCCAATCCTACACATCCTACACATTGCCACCAAAGTCATATCTTCTCAAAATACAGAACTGAAGATGTACTTTCCATTTTAACATCCTCAACAGGCTCCTCCTGTGCACTGTTTAAATTTCAAGTTCCCAGGTACAAACAAGGCCCTTCAGTTTGGATCCACTCAGCACCTGCAAGCATCTCTCCACACCCAAACCCTGTGTACATCCGTTCTGAACTTAGAATACATCATGTTTTCCCATAAATCGTTTGGCTGATTCGCTCTGCCTAGAATGCCCTTCTTTTCCCAACTTCCAGTTCAATCAGCAACTTCTTTGAGAAATCCTGCCTTCAGAGCCAGTCCCCTGACTCACCACACAGGAGTCAGGACACACAGGTATTATATGGCATTTTAATTTATCTGCATACAGCATTTTAGTTATCTGTTTATTTGTTCAACTAAATCTGAGTCACATACACCTGGTATTGATTCCTAACCAAATACAAAATATCTTCCCCCATATAGTAAGAAGACTAAAGAACAATATGTTTTCCAGACCAAAAGGACTGAAATTAAAAATCTTATCGTTCTATTTACAAGCAATCTTAAGATAAAGGAGACAAAAGAGACAATTCATCTAACTGCACATCCATGGAATCTAGTAAACATGCAATCATCCTTTGGAGAATTTAAGATGGAAACATAGAAGCAAAGAATTAGTTTGAGCGCAGCCAGCATGGCTCTGTGGTTAAGCATCGACCAATGAACCAGGAGGTCACAGTTTGATTCCAGGTCAGGGCATATGTTTGAATTGCAGCCTCCATCCCCAGTGTGGGTTGTGCAGGAGGCAGCCAAGCAATGATTCTCTCTCATCATTGATGTTTCTATCTCTCTCTCCCTCTCCCTTCCTCTCTGATAAATAAAAATACAAATTAAAAAAAAAACAAACAAACCAAAAAACCAAACACTTGTTGGATATCGTCATGCCACTTTCACAACTACACTAACCATATGGTTACATGGGGGTGTGGGGGAGGGCGGGGCGGAAATATCATCAAAATGGTCACTGGCGCCTTAGCTGGTTTAGCTCAGTGGATAGAGCATTAGCCTGTAGACTGAAGGGTCCCAGGTTCGATTCCAGTCATGGGCACATGCCCGGGTTGTGGGCTCAATCCCCAGTAGGGGGCGTGCAGGAGGCAGCCGATCAATGATTCTCTCTCATCATTGATGTTTCTATCTTTCTATGCCTCTCCCTTCCTCTCTGAAATCAATAAAAATATATTTTTAAAAAAATGGTCACTGGCTTCAACACTCCTGGACAGAAATGCTTTTACACATGCCCTCAAGTTTAGGAATAATTCAGTTTACCGTTCCCAGTATATTGTTAGAAGGGTACAATGTTCATCAGGTAACAGTTAATGGGGGAAAACACAAAAAAGCAATGTCCAGGTACCAAGATTGCAGTGCTTACCACTAAGGAATTTAACATTAGTCAAAAAGTCTTGAAATCTCTTGTCAATAGCCCAATAATTAATTCAACTGCTATAAATATATTCTCCCTCGCCCCAAAACTTTTTATTCTAAAAATATTCAGTAAGAAAAGTTGAAATAATACAGTGAACACCTGTTTCATCTAAATCTAACAGTTGTTAAGGCCTAGCCTGTTTGGCTCAGTGGATAGAGCATCGGCCTGCGGACTGGTCCTGCGTTTGATTAAAGTCATGGGCACATACCCAGGTTGCAGGCTCAATCCCTAGTAGTGGGCATGCAGGAGGCAGCCAATCAATGATTCTCTTCTTACCATTGACGTTACTGATGTTCCTCTCTCTCTCTCTCCCTCTCCCTTCCTCCCTAAAATCAATAAAAAATGTTTTAAAAATAAACAAATAAATCTAACTGTGGTTACCATTATGCCATATCTGCTTATGTGCATGTGAGGGATTTGACTGGGGGGTGCCGACTACCTGAAAATCCCCCACATCATGACTTCATCATGCATTTCCCCAAAAGAAATATTCTCTCCTATACACCGCAAAACCATCATCTTGCCTAAGAAAAAATTTTTCTAACATCACCTAATATTCAGTCCATTTGTAACTTTTTCAAATTTTCCCCAAAATGTTTTTTTAAGGTAATTTTCTAGAACCAGGAAATCAAATTTCATTCAAAATGGTGCAAAAAATATTGCATTTGGTGATGTCCTTTAATCTCTTTTAACCTAGAATAGGCTCCACCTTTTTCCCCCTCCCTGACTCTTTTTTTTTTTTTGCTTTCTACTACTGTTCTTTTTTTTTTTATTAGTTAAGGTATTACAAATGTGTCCTCATCCCCCCCCTTTAACCCCCAACATCCCCCCCCCACACACAAACTCATGCTCCCATCCCCCCGTTGTCCATGTCCATTGGTTTGGCTTATATGCATGTATACAAGTCCTTCTGTTGATCTCTTCCCCTTACCCCCGCCCTCTCCTACTTTCCTTCTGGGGATTGATAGCCTGATCGCTGTTTCTCAGTCTTTGGGTCTGTCCTTTTTCATCAGTCTATGTTGTTCTCTATAATCCACAAATGAGTGAGATCATGTGGTATTTATCTTTCTCTGACTGGCTTATTTCACTTAGCATAATGCTCTCCAGTTCCATCCATGCAGTTGCAAAAGGCAAGAGTTCCTTTTTTTTTTACCGCAGCATAGTATTCCATTGTGTATATGTACCACAGTTTTCTAATCCACTCATCTGCTGATGGGCACTTAGGCTGTTTCCAAATCTTAGCTATGGTGAATTGTGCTGCTATGAACATAGGGGTGCATATAATTACATCTTTATTGTTCAGATTATTACATTTGTTCCTCTTTTTTCCCCCCATAACTCCCCTCCACCCAGTTCCCACACCACCCTCCTCCCTCACTCCCCATCCACTGTCCTCATCCATAGGTGCGCGATTTTTGTCCAGTCTCTTCCCACACCCCCCTCCCCCCTTTGTCCCCCCCAAGAATAGCCAGTCCACTCGCTTTCTATGCCCCTGATTCTATTATAATCACCAGTTCATTCTGTTCACCAGATTATTCACTTGATTTTCAGATTCACTTGTTGATAGATGTGTATTTGGTGTTCAAAATTTGTATCTTTACCTTTTTCTTCTTCTTCCTCTTCTTAAAGGATACCTTTCAGCATTTCATATAATACTGGTTTGGTGGTGATGAACTCCTTTAGCTTTTCCTTATCTGTGAAGCTCTTTATCTGACCTTCAATTCTGAATGATAGCTTTGCTGGATAAAGTCATCTTGGTTGTAGGTTCTTGGCATTCATCACTTTGAAAATTTCTTGCCACTCCCTTCTGGACTGCAAAGTTCCTGTTGAGAAATCAGCTGACAGTCATATGGGCACTCCCCTGTAGGCAACTGACTTTCTTTCTCTTGCTGCTTTTAAGATTCTCTCTTTGTCTTTTGCTCTTGGCATTTTAATTATGATGTGTCTTGGTGTGGTCCTCTTTGGATTCCTTTTGTTTGGGGTTCTCTGCGCTTCCGGGACTTGTAAGTCTATTTCTTTCACCAGGTAGAGGAAGTTTTCTGTCATTATTTCTTCAAATAGGTTTTCAATATCTTGCTCTCTCTCTTCTTCTGGCACCCCTATAATTCGGATGTTGGTACGCTTGAAGCTATCCCAGAGGCTCCTTACACTATCTTCGTATTTTTGGATTCTTTTTTCATTTTGCTTTTCTGGTTGGGTGTTTTTTGCTTCTTCATATTTCAAATCGTTGACTTGATTCTTGCAATCCTCTAGTCTGCTGTTGGGAGTCTGTATAATATTCTTTATTTCAGTCAGTGTATGCTTAATTTCTAGTTGGTCCTTTATCGCAACCTCGAGGGTCTCATTAGATTTCTTGTAGACCTCATTAAGTTTATCGGCAGTTTCCAGAAAATTCTTGAAAAACCTTAAAAGTGTGTTTTTGAACTCTATATCCAGTAGTTTGCTTTCCTCCATTTCTGTCATTTGTGTCCTTCTTCTTTGTCTCCGCATTTTTATGCTTCCCTGTGTTGATAAAGTGGTTTTCTGTGCTGAGTGTCCACTAGGGCCCAGTGGTTCAGCCTCCCCAATTACCTGAGGAGGACACTCTTGGTGCACCCCCTTGTGGTCTTTGTGCACAGTCTTGTTGTAGTTAAGCCTTGATTGTTGTAGTTATCACTGGCAGGAATTGACCTCCAGGCCAATCGGCTGTGAGAATCAGCTGTGTCTGCAGAGGGAGAACTTCTGTGCTGGACACACCCCTCTGGGGCAAGACTTGCTTCAATGGGGCTTTGGTGCTCACTGAGTCTGCCCCCTGAGTGCAACCCAAGCATGTGCAATGACGGCAAATTAGATTTTTTTTTCCTTTCCCTTACTCTCTGAGTATTTTTACTATGAACTTGATTTTTATTTATTCAACACTTTGCAACCAAATATAATCATGTGCTAATATATTCTTATACCCTTAAATTTAAGCCTTATAAATTTTTGGCAATAACTAATGGAATTACTCAAGTGTTTACACATTACCATTAAATTGACAAAGAACAGTGCAAAAAAATGATGATATAGAAAATAAATGAAATGTTTTAACTATATGTTAAAACATATATCTAGCTACTGGGATCATTATATATTGTTTTTATTATTTCTGTCAAATTTTAGGATAAAAGCTTTGTTTTTTTTAAAAAAAATTACTCAATAATCAATCAAATACTAAAATTCCAATCAACTCACCTGTTGAACAGGACTATCAACTGTAGAGGCCTTGTAAAGAGCCAATGCCTGGCTTTTACTTCCTTTGCTCCAGATCACCATATTTCCAGCCACATAGAGTTCCTCGTCATAATCCACTTCTCCAATTTCACTTCCGCCTCTCCTTAACTGCCAGCTTTCCTTAAAAATTTACATACGTAAGACATGTTTACGCGGTTTTTATTTCTTTTGCAACATTATGGAGCAAGATTTATTAATTAAAATTGAACAGCAATCCAGATACGAGTCTCCTACTCTGTCTGTGGAGTAAGGCTCAGTCCAAGCCCAACTCTTAGGTTTGGTGCCACTGATTAACAGAGGAGGGGGTGTGGGTATATGTATCATACTGTATCTTACAGGATTTCAAAAATGGGAATTTACCTCAAGAATTCGCTATATTAAGTATTTTATTATTACACTACCATTTTATGCTGCCAAAAACATAAATAAACAAAAACTAGACCTTACCTATATATCCAAAAATTAAACTAACATTCTTGGGAGACTAAAGACATATTAAGCATATGGGGGGTGAAGCAGAGGGCGCAATGAAGTGCACACAGGACACTGGGGAGCTTACCCACCATGCAGACTTCCCTGCTTCACAACTGCATATACATTCACCTTTCTGCCCTTGTGCCAACCATCAAAATGAACAGGGCAGAGAAAGGTTTGGATTCCTAACTACAGACTTCCGCTCCTGGAAATTTTGGTATCCCAAAAGGGATACAGAAATGGAATTAAGATTAGAAAGACTGACTGTTTAACATGCACTTACTTCTCATTCCCCTGTTTAAAAACTAGTACTATATCTACTTATGTGGCATTTCTTTTCTCCTCTAGAAACATGTAAGTTTTTGGCAGCAGGGACCATTGCTAACTCGACTATCTAACCATCAAATAACATGAAATCTGGTCCCACATACTAAGTGGAGAAAAAGAGATTTAAATGGACCATAATCATAGTGACTCTCATTATAAATCCCTGAGTTATATGTCTAAACAGCCATGACACTGTAATACAATTAAGGTCATTATTTTTAGCTTTGATAAAAATGACCAAATCTTAACCTATACCCTAGAAGTAGCATCATACTCATTTCTCAGTTGCATCTGGGTAGCCTTAAATTACAAGTAGATCGAATCTCTCTACATTTCAAAAGCAAACTGAGAACCTTGATAAAACCTTCTGTTTTTCATGGATTGTAACCTCCTGCAGGGATCCCACCAAGCCAGCAGCACCATCAGAGGACCACAACTCAGAGGCTGGCTGCAGCTGCCGAAGCTGAAGGTTCAAAGCATTAGGGTGGTTTCTGCAGTGGTCTCGACCAAAAGGAACAAATTCCTGCAAATCCCCAGCTGCAATCATTGTTTCCCTTTCTTCAGAGAAGTTCAGCATGGCTTTCAGATATCAATATTATTTCTGTGTGAATTCAAACACATTCTGGACAGCTGTTGGAATCAAAACAAGAAGGAAATTATCAGAAGTTTACAGAAGAGCCATTAATCCTTAGATGAGTGTCATACAATCCTATCACATTGTAGGTGTACAAGTAATCATAACATCAAAGGGCATTCCAGATCTGATTCTGTCAGGTAATTACTTACCATTTCATAGTTACCTTACACTATCAGTACATAATTAACATTACAGCTACATGTTAGCTGCTGACAAAATCAACTGTAGGAAATCACTGGGCTGAGAGATAAGCACTTATGTCTGACAATATTGATCCTACATTTCCTACTACTACTCACTAATTTCTCCACATTTCACATTGAAGGATTTAGACAAGTTTTACTTTATAGTAAATGGCTCTCAACATTTAAGGGCATTTCTGTTCAAATGCTGGAACAACATTTAAAAAGCACACCTAACAGATCACTGGCATATTGAAATGAAACAAACAAAAACAACATTATCATTTCTAATTCATCAAAAGTTGAACCACTTGGTGCTTTAAGAAACTAGTAAATGTCATCATTAATTGTGAGCCTCAATCCACCTAAACATATAATTGCAAGCAATGCCAATTTCTGGTGCAAACCCCAAAGACCAAGGCATGAATAAAATTACTGGCAATGGAACAGTCGTGCTTGTTTGCAAACTTAACAGTTCTAGCTTTGAAAGAACATAATCTACTACAGTTAAGCTTATTACTACAAAGAAGTGGTTGAGCTGTGGGTGGAAACAGCCCTCACCCATTACCTCCAGAACATTTCTACGAACAGTCACTGACAGCCAGTCAAATTCGGCCACTGTAGAAGGTGGATGACAGTTCTGTCTCAGACAACTCTTATATGGAAAACAGTTTTGTGGCATTGAGGTGAAGCTGCAATCCTCAAATACAGGAATCAAAACAAACATTCATGTCAGCACTAGACAACCTTTAAAAACAGTGTTGGAAATGGCTTTCACATCACAAACAGTTTAATTTGACTTGGTTTCTCCTCTGAGGTCTTTTTGGCACCAGCAGCTTTCTTGGCTGAAATATCTGAGCCTGTGGTTCCCATGCAGCTCCTCTAGGGTTGCAGTTATGTTTTCTGTGAGTTAAGTGTTATTCCTGAGAGAACGGTTATGTCACATTCATGACACTTTTTCCTCCTTCCAATAAGTCAGTTTTGAGAACACTTAAACTTGGGCTATGACTGACATAGTGCCTGTGGGAGCCTAATCAGAGAACGCCGATGTTCAAGGCCAATCTGAGCAGGAGAATCCTAATGAGGATGTTCAAGGCCAATCTAAGCAAGGACACAGAGATTGTACTGTACACACTGGGCAGGAGTACCTTACTATCACCCAAATACTGATGTCACTATTCGGCAGGAAGCCTTTGTGTCTAAGTTAGTACAAACGTGTTTCTAACCAGCCAGTGGGTGGCTGCTTGGTATGGTTCCTGTTTGCTACTGTATTAGCAAGGGCTGCTTGGCGCAGCCACTGTGTGAAGCTACTTTGAAGAACTGTTTTGTCTGATGGCTCCTTGTTAGCAATGGCTACATGGCCTGCAAAAGAGACTCTCCTGCCCTAACCGGTTTTGCTCAGTGGATAGAGAACAGCCTGTGGACTGAAGGGTCCCAGTCCAGGGCATGTACCTTGGTTGCAGGCACATCCCCAGTAGGGGGTGTGCAGGAGGCAGCTGATCTATGTTTCTCTCTCAGGATGTTTCTAACTATCCCTCTCCCTTCCTCTATGTAAAAAAAAATGAAAATATTTTTTTAAAAAGACTCTCCTATATGCCTCTGTCTCTCATGTCCTCTTTGTCTACTACCCGGCGTTCAAGTGGGTACAGCCCCTGGCAGAGGACTGTGCACCCCACAGTGCCTTATAAAACTTACACCAAACACCCACAAAATCCAGCCGGCCTTCCTATGTTCTAGTCAACGGGTTAACCAACATATTAACTCTGAGAGGAAGCCACAGAATCGGTAATTAAAGGATCGCCTGCACAGAACAATGGCCACTTTGTGCTGATTAGTATATTTAGATCTTTGCAGCCCCAACTGTGTGTGCGCTTCCCGGGGCCCTATAACAGCTCCGCATTGAACTGATGCGCTCCCAGGGAGACCATGGCCTTGCTTCCTGGGTACAGGGGCCTCCCAAGAGCACGGGAGGCGGCTGGGGGGTGGGGGGGGGGGCGAAGGCACAGGAGGCACCTGAGCCAGGTCTGGGCGGAAGGGCCACGTCCAGGGCCTCAGGGTCGGCAAGAACCGCGGGCTGAGCCTGGGCCTCAGCAGCGCCGGCCGCCGGGACACCGCGCTCAGCTGGGAAGGAGGCCAGGGGCGGCGCGGGGAAGGGCGGCGTGGCCACGCCGCCCACGCCGCCCGGGGCGGTCGGGTGCGGGGTCAGGGACAGGCGGCGACCAGCAGCGCCGCCGGCCAGGCCTCGCCTGAGTCACTCGGGACACGTGATGCGCGGGAGCCCTGCTGCGCCCCCGGGGCCACAGCAGTGTCGGTCACAGGGACTCCGCCGCCGCTGAGCGTTTCCGCCCGCCCGCTCCCGAGAACTGGTGAGCTGCAGCCAAGGACCGCGGGCGGTAGCTCCCGCTCTAAAACCAAACAATGGACACCGCTGAATTTCCCGTCCTGCTTCGCGCGGGGCCCGGGGGCGGGGCCTTGAAGCACCGGGTCTCTCGGGAGGCACCGCAGCCTGCGGTCCTACTCTGCTCGCCTCGGGGGAGGATGCTGGGTCTGCCCGCCAGTACCGCCTTGTCGCCGGTACCGCCTTGTCCCCGGCGCCGCGTGGAGCCCGGAAGCAGCACCTGGTCAGCTGGAGTCTGAGCTGTGACCAGACCGTCCCTGCCTCTCCATCTGCGCCGGGTCCTGTCACTAGGAGCCTGAGCTGCCTCCACCCGGAGCTGCCGCACTTCCAGGCCGGTTCTGCTCGCTCCCGCTCCCCCGTGGGACTGGGGCGGTGAGGGGCGCGCTGATTTCCCCTCTGCCGGTGCTCCTTCACCCTGTAGGGCCAGAACCTGTGAAAAGTGCAGGAAAGACACGGAGGTCCTCACAGAAACATGGCGTGCAATTTCTGAGCTTCACAGACACACCGCCAGGTGACCCCTAGACCTGGATGAAGCACCCCAGCTTTACCTGCCCTCCCTCTCCGTGGACTTAGCTGTACAATCTCACACTGATGGAAACTAGAAAACTTTCCTGAGCTCTGCTCTCCCACTGCATAGGATGTCTAGGTTAAAAATGTCAATGGAGCCCTAGCCGGCTTGGCTCAGTGGATACAGAGTCAGCCTGCGGACTGAGGGGGTCCCAGGTTCCATCCAGGCCAAGGGCATATGCCTGGGTTGCAGGCTCCATCCCTGGTAGGGGGTGTGCAGGAGGCAGCTGATCAGTGATTCTCTCTCATCATTGATGTTTCTATCTCTCTCTCCTCCCTTCCTCTCTGAAATCAATAAAAAATATATATTTTTAAAAAATATCAATGGAGCTCTGACCCCGTTGTTCAATTGGTTGAGTATCCTCTTATAACCAAAAAAGGTTGGGAGTATGATTTCCAATCAGGGCACATACCTAGGTTGCAGTTTGATCCCGGGTGAGGGGCATGCAGGAGGCAATTGATTGAAGTTTCTCTCTCACATAGATGTCTCTCTCTTTCTCTCTCTAAATAAATAAATAAATAAATAAATAAATAAATAAATCCTCAGGTGAAAACTATATATTCAATAGACAACTTATGGCCTAAGAAATCAAGTTCAAATTCTTTATCCTGAAATATAAAATTGGCTGAAACCTATGTCTGCACTAAGATCATCTCCTGAGCGTCCCCAAACACACCTTGCACATTGTGGTCTTGGGATCTGGGTACATCCTCATTTCTTTATTTGAAATGCCAGCCCTCAGGGTTTAGCTCAAATGCCTCTTCTCAGAAGACTTCAATCCAAGAAGGAGCGTGCTGAGAGGACGGAAAACTTGTGCCCCGCCCCCCTCCCCTCGCTCCCCAAAATTCCCATGTGGAAGCCATATGCTGTATGTGATGGTGTTTGGAGGTGGTGCTTAGGTCATGAGAGTGGAGCATTCCTGACTGGCATTAGTGCCCCTTCCACAAAGTGAGGGCCCAGTGAAGGGAAGGTTGGCAATGAGCCAGAAAGCAGGCCCTCAGCAGACACTGAAACTACCAGCACCATGATCTTGGACATCCCAGCCTGCAGAACTATGAGAAATAAATTGTTGCTTATAAGCCATGCAGTTGATGGTATTTTTGTCATAGCAGCCCAAACATACTAAGACAGAGTCACTCTTAGAACTTTGAGTGGCCTGTCGTTCTCTATGGTCATTTCCCTAAAAGCAAAATCTCCACATATTTCCCTGGCCTGAGGATACAGGGGGCAAAGTTTGATCTGTAGGAATAAGGCAGGAAGGAGCCAGTTAAGTCTCATTTCTTCTCTCTCGGGTACAAGGAGATTGTCCTGTGTGACTGAGTGGGCGCACCTGCCACACAGGTTTTCACCCATTGCCCTCAAAGGGTACGGGAACTTCCCTGCGGTGCCCCCCCCCCCCCAGGGCCCTGGGCTGTGCTGCATGAACCAGGGCCTGCACATGTGCACGGGGCAGAGGGTGGAAGCCCATGAAGGGCCTGGTCAGCGACGGCTAGTTTGGATGCTAGAGTGGGAGCTGGAGGAAATGCAAACCCGGAACCCACAGCTGCAGGACTCCTGCCCCCAAGAATCACAGATGCAGCCCCAGCTCTCAGGAGAACACGCCTCCTCCCTGGTGTTTCCATGGATGGTGAAGCTGGGCTTCCAGCCAAGGCCTTTGGGGAAAAGCCCAGTTAATGCGTCCTGTCTTGGGACCCTGCTCCACTTGGTGACCGTCAGGGCCTTGGGTCAGGGAATGGTCAGGCTGTGGGACTGAGACACACCCAGTCAGATCATTCAATGACAATTCAGCGGCCACTTCTCAAGTTTCTAAGTCCACAGGCACCTCGTGCCCACACCCTCTTCACACACACACTGTCACTCAACCCCGAATGGTGGCTTTTGGTAGGACACCCTGGTATCCACCCCACTGATTCTGATCCCATCCAGCCCCATCCAGGAACACATCTGAAGACAGCACATGTCCACCGTGGTGGCACCGACACATTGACGGTTCCTCACACAGACTGCAGCGCCCATTCAGCTGGAGTTGCTGGCCCTTTGCTCTGTGGGCTCTGCAGCAGCAAGTGACCCACGGGTCAAGAAGCTCCCTGTGGCCTCTCGGAGCTGAGGAGGCCTGCAGCCGCAGCCACAGGAGATCCACCCTCAGTCCTACACCTGCAGGAAACCGAATTCTGCCCGCAACTGGGGTGAGATTGGAAGCATCTCCTTTCCTCCTGGACACTCAGGGGAGACCACAGTCTCAGCCAAAACCCTGGTCTTGTGAGCGCCAAATCAGAGGGACCACTTATGCCATGCCCTTCTCCTGACTGCAGAAGCTGTCAGATAGCCAGGAATGTGCACTGTCACTAGGTTAGTGATAACAGCAAGGAATAACTATGCCATGTCCTTTATCTAATCAGGTTCTCCGTCCTTAGTTGACTTGTATAGAAGAACCTTCCTATTGGAGAGGGTGCTTGTTCATAACACAATTTCCTGAAAGTGAAAGTTACATGTTGCCTGATGGGAGACAGTTCTCTGGGGCTCCCCCATGGTTCTGCTTGTCTTGCACGGAGCACTGTCTGCCCTTGTTCCTTGGTGTGTAGGGAACAGCTTTGGAAGAGTGTGGGAAACTGATATAGGGTTGATCCTCGGACTGACCTGCTGGCAAAGTCACAAACAAGTCCCGGCTTAGAGGGCTCAGTCCTCTTAGCATAATTAGGCTTGACCTTATAACACTCCCCAGATCTTACCTGGGAAGCTAATGGGCTGAGGGAAGTGCAGGGAGTGTAAACATGATCAAAACAGGTGAAACTCACAAGAACTGTAACTATGGTAACCACTGCCTTGTTTACCTCAGACTATAAAAGTTCGGTGCGGACTGAGCATGGGTGGAAGTCCTTCCTCTTGAGTTGGACTTACCCGCCTGGTCCCCCAATATTTCCAAATTATCTCTTGTCTTTTCTATTTCCTTTGTGTGTGGCTCCTCTTCCAGATATTGAACCCTGAACCACGCAGGACGTGGAAGGAAACATTTACGACATCTGGCGCCCGAGGGGGACTCTGGAAGTGAAGGTTTTGCTAGAGCGAAAAAACGAAGTTTCACTGGCAAAAGTGAGGAACGAAGAATTCACCGTAAAGGTAGGAAAAGTCACCGTAAAGGTGAGGGGTTATTTCACCACACACAAATGGCCACAATCAGCTACAGTAGTCCGGAGCTGTAGGCGGTGTGGGAACGTTTTCTCAACCAGGCTAACGGGGCAGGATTCGGCTTTAAAAAATAAATAAATAAATAAATAAATAAATAAATAAATAAATAAATAGATTCGGCTTTAAAAAGTAAGAAGAAGGTACATTAGATCTTGAAAGTTTGCCAAAAAGTAAGTCAGAACTTGCAAACAGTTCAGTAAGCAGGGAAAAACTTATCTTAAAAAACAAACACACACACACACACACACACACACACACACGCATAAAAACTGTTTTTCCATGGGGAACACAATATTGCGTTTGTTGAAGCCTTTCAGAGAGGCTGAGGAGGAGCCTCCTCGCCTGGTTCCCTCCGCTCCTCCCAGAGAGGAGCAGGAAGAACACTTGCAGGACTGGCCTCCATGGCGCCCTCCACCTCCACCTCCACCTCCACCTCCACGTCCTAATCCTGAAATGATTACCTCGCCGTTAGTGGAACCACCTGTGCAAAAAGCCATCAGAGAAGGATTGAAGGACATGCCGGTGGAAGAAAGGTTTGCATTTCCTATCATACAGGTAGCTGACCCACAGCTCCCGAATCAGATAACAAGACACCATGAAAAAATTGACTTTAAAATGATAAAGGCCTTACGTGAAAGTGTAGTTCACAATGGTCCAACCGCTCCTTTTACAGGAGAAATTATGAATAATATTTCTGAAGCATTCTTAATCCCTCATGATTGGTACTCTTTAGCTCGTGCAACTCTGGATGGAGGAGATTATTTACTATGGAAGGGAGAATTTTTGGAGAAATGCCAGGAGCAAGCCCATACAAACCGTGGACTGAATGCTCAAATAACTTATGAAATGCTAGCAGGACTGGGACAATATAATGACGTGCAAACTCAGTTAGATTATGTGCAGCTGGCATATGAGCAAATTAGAGCTTGTGGAAGGAAAGCGTGGTGGGCTTTACCAGCAAAAGGGGACTCTGAGGGAGCTTTTAGTAAGTGCATGCAGGGGCCTTTAGAATCATTTTCTGATTTTGTGGCTCGTCTCACTCGAGCAGTGAGACGACAGATTCACCATGAGATAGCAGGAGATATTTTAATTCAGCAATTAGCTTATGAAAACGCCAATGAGGATTGTAGGAAATGCCTGATGCCTCTGAGAAAAGGTAGTACCATTACAGAAATGATTCCAGCATGTCAGAATGTGGGGTCAGGTACTTTTCTAGCAAAGGTACTTGCCGCCGCTGTAACTGTAAAGAATAATAAGTGTTATAACTGTGGAAAAACAGGACATTTTAGAAAAGAATGTAGGCAACTAAGAAGGACACAAGGAGGTGCTCTAGGGAAAGGCTCGAACATCCCGCCTCTTGAGCCAATCAACACAAAACCAACCTCTCGGTGTCCTAGGTGCCAGGAGGGCTACCATTGGGCCAGCCATTGTAAATCGAGATTCCATAAAAATAGGCAGCCGTTATATCAAGACACAGGGTATGGCCAACCGCAGGGAAACGGCCAGAGGGGCTGCCCCCAGCCCCATCATTAAAAGGGGAGATCTACCCTGCAAAGCCCACAGTGGACTCTCTGATCCGGACCACTCCAGGGAGCGCAGGCCTAGATCTTAACAGTACTATAGTGGTCACTTTGACCCCTGATATGGCTCGGCAAGCTGTTCCTACAGGAATATGGGGACCTGTGCCACTGGGAACTTTAGGATTAATTTTAGGGAGAAGTGGAAACACTCTGAAAGGATTAACTGTTTTTCCTGGGGTCATAGATTCAAATTATGAGGGAGAGATTAAAGTTATATTAGAATGTAATCATATTATGTGAGTTACTCCAGGACAAAGGATTGCTCGGATACTACTTTTACCTTATGTTCAGCAAGGCAAGGCTGTAAACAGGAAGAGAGGGGCACAAGGGTTTGGAAGCTCAGACATCTATTGGATACAGGAAATTAGCAAAACCCGTCCTATGATTAATTTGAGAATAGAAGGAAAAGTGTTTAAGGGCTTAGTAGACACTGGGGCAGATGTCAGCGTTATCAGCAAAGAATTCTGGCCTCCAAGTTGGTCCGTGGTAGAAGCTATGGACTCAATTAGGGGGGTGGGAGTTCCTGACAACACACAACGTAGTGCTGCAGTCTTAAGGTGGCAAGATGAGGAAGGACAGACAGGATGGTTTCAGCCCTACATTGTCTCTGGAATTGCAGTCAATTTGTGGGGCCGAGATGTTTTAGAAGGTTTACAAGCTTGTATTATTACCGGCAAAGGACAGCAGTTTATAGCTCAGATGGGACATCCGACTGGTCAAGGCATAAAAAACCCAGGAAGACAAGGATTAAGATATCAACCTTTTTAGGAATGGTCACTGCTCAGTCTCCTCGCCACCATGCTGATCCTATACAATGGAAAGATGATAAACCTATATGGGTGGATCAGTGGCCATTAACCAAGGAGAAATTAGGTCATATTCATGAACTGATACAGGAACAAATAGAAGCTGGTCACATAGAGCCTTCCAATAGCCCTTGGAATACGCCTATATTTATTATACCCAAGAAGGTGGCAGGAAAATGGCGATTGTTACATGATCTTAGAGCAGTTAATGCTACTATGCATACCATGGGAGCTTTGCAACCTGGACTCCCAGCACCTTCGCAAATCCCTCTTGATTGGTCTCTTATAGTAGTAGATCTTAAGGATTGTTTTTTCACCATTCCCTTGGCACCTCAGGATAAACAAAGATTTGCCTTTTCAGTGCCATCTGTTAATAATATAGAACCCATGAAAAGATACCAATGGAAGGTTTTGCCTCAAGGAATGGCCAATAGCCCTACCTTGTGCCAAAAATACGTGGCTCAAGCTATTCAGCCTTTAAGGGACAGATATTCCCGATGTTACATTATTCAATACATGGATGACTTGCTCTTAGCAAGTCCACGGGAAGAGCAGACTTTGGAAATGTTTTTCCAATTAGAAAAGGAGCTCCCTAAATGGGGCTTAAAAATTGCTCCAGAAAAGGTACAGAAAGAGACACCTTTTAAATATCTGGGAACCATAATTGAAAACCAGTGCATTAGACCACAAAAGGTGGAACTAAGAAAAGACTGCCTTAAAACTTTAAATGACTTTCAGAAGTTATTAGGGGACATTAACTGGTTAAGACCTTACCTAAAAATCTCTACGGGAGAAATGACAAATTTATTCCAATATACTTAGGGGTGACTCTAACCTTTCCTCACCCAGAACACTAACAAATGAAGCCAGAAAGGAGTTGCTAAGAATTGAGCAGGCGATATCCTCAGCCCAAGTAGCACGGGTACAGCCTGAATTGCCTTTATTGGGACAGATTAACCATACTGCAAATAGTCCCACTGGAGTCATCTTCCAAAATAAAGACTCTCCCGCTGTTATTGAATGGGTCCACCTAGGCCATCAGTCTTCTAAAACTGCTATTACTTATGTAGAACTGATGGCTCAATTGATATTTCAGCTTAGAAAGCGTTGCAGGCAGCTTAGAGGAGAAGAACCTAAATGCATCTATCTTCCCCTCACTGGGAAGCAATTAGAAATGTTATTTCAAACTGACTTAAATTGGCAAATTGGACTAAGTGGATATTCAGGGGAACTTAGCTGTCACCTATTAAAAGATAAACTACTACAATTTTTATATTATACCCCCATTATTATACCAACAAATACTCAACAGGAACCCATCCCTGGAGCATTAACTGTTTTTACTGATGGGTCATCTAACGGGAAAGCTGCCTATCATACAATAAATTCAGGCCGAGTCATACTGACCAGTCATACTTCTGTGCAAAGAATTGAATTGGAAGCTATTAAGGCTGCATTGCTAGATTTCCAAGAGCCTATTAACATAATTTCTGACTCCTCTTATGCTTCGGGCCTAGTAAATAGAATTGAAACTGCTCGTTTGAAATGGCTCAGCGACCAAAGTTTATTCTTACTATTTCAACAAGTCCAGCAGATTGTGCAGCAGAGACAATACCCCTTCTATATCACTCATATCAGGGCTCACAGTGTATTACCTGGCCCATTAACGGAAGGAAATGCACATGCTGATCAATTGGTTGCTTTATTAAAGGAGGCCTCAGAGTCTCATCAGCTTTTACATCAGCCTGCTAAAATGTTGTCCAAACAATTCTCAATCTCTCAACATCAGGCAAAACAGATTATCAAGGAATGTCCCACTTGCATGTTACATCTACCTCAAGGGCCTAACACAGGAGTCAACCCTAGAGGTTTGCTAAGGGACCATATCTGGCAAATGGATGTGACACATTATACTCCTTTTGGACGTCTTGGGGCATTGCATGTCTCTGTAGATACCTTTTCAAAAGTCCTATGGGCTACTGCATCAACAGGAGAAACGGCAAAACAGGTTATTAATCATTGCCTAGCTGCTTTTGCCATCATGGGTATTCCAAAAATTATTAAAACTGATAATGGGCCTGCTTATACAAGCTGTCAATTCCAGGAATTTTGTAAAAGGTGGAAAATTCAGCACATTACAGGAATACCATATAATTCCCAAGGACAGGCCATTATTGAACGACAGCATCAGCGGCTAAAATCCCAACTTGAAAAACAACAAGGAGGGATGGTGGAGAAATCACCTACGGGTAGGTTGCACCAAGCCTTAATCACTTTAAATTTTTTCACTTGTGATGCTGATGGAAAGACACCTATGGAGCTACATTGGGGTCAGAATAAAACAAAAGAAAGTGGTCTAGTTAAATGGAAGGATCCCGAATCTGGTTTATGGAAGGGACCTGACCCATTATTAACCTTTGGCAGAGGGTATGCTTGTATATTCCCAGAGAATTTTTCAAAACCCGTGTGGATTCCTGCTAGAAATATTAAACTGCAACAGGGATCCAAGAGAGAAACTACACAGACTAATGAGGACCTTGCATCTGAAGCCACACCATGCAGTTGCAGACAATCCACTACCTCAGCCACAGAGAGCAGCAACTCCAAGCAGTCTACTGAAGATGAGCAGCAGGAGGAGGACAACAAACAGCCCGGAGACCACCTGAGGCATGGTAAAGAAGACGGTACAGACGCCTGACGTCTGAGAACATCTTTCCTGCCATGCCAGTGGTAATCATCTGTACGGTAATATTACCTAGGGAAACTCCCCCCAGAAAGCATGTGGGGAAGAGAAGAAGGGAGCACACGGCAATTCAACATGGATGCCCCCTCCCCAAGTATTCTAATCTAAAGTATATTAATTATGAAGGTCCAGTGGCCCAGGGAGAAACTAGCTTAGCTCTTTGACATTTAAATGGACCAGGTTAGACCAGGGGAAAACAGTTTTTTCCTGAGGCTGCGATCGCGTGGCCAATTTTGAAATTTCCCGCTGGCAAGCAACCGGCAGGAAATAATGTAGCTCTTGACTTTCCCCAGAGAAAAAATTATGGTCGTTTTAAAGTCAATGGCTGGGCCAGGCCTGTTTGCCAGCCTTAAGCATGGTTTTCCAGAGCCACTGGGAACTTGGGACCTTGAAGTTTATGGAATCAAATGATAAAAACTTATACCTAGATATTTTGAAGTGAAATAGTATGAGGATGCTGATTAGAAATTACTCTGCAAGAAAATAATAGAAAGGGGTTTTTCCTTTAAACATCTGGAGGACTGTAATTAAATGTACTAGGTTTAATGTAGAAAGGTAAATAAATCGGGTTTTTGCTTTCCTGAATATAGCTACTGTAAAGTTACTGAAAGACTAATTGAAGAAATTTAATTAATGTCATTTCCAGTCTAAAACTGAATTGCCATCGCCTAGAGCAAAGAATATCCTTACATGTTATTGTTCTACAAGGTCATCAATGATTTTTGATATTTCACAACAGTATATTGTACATTGTACCAAACAAACTTACAAACTAATTCTTTGAATGTTTGGAAGGACACAAAAGGATTTAATCCTTTCCACTGTGTGGAAGGCTCCCTGAGAAGGCACTTGAGCATTCTGTACTGACCTCTCTTGACCTTTTTGCCAAGAGGGTCCCTCTTCTTACAATCCAATTGCCCACAGCTGTTGCCTGAGCTCTGTTCATGCTGAGGTTGAAGCCTCGTGATGGCTGGTACGGTGGATCTGTCTCTCACCCAACGGCATGAGCTGGGCCCTCTCTGGAGAAGAAACCTGGGTTCCCCATGATCAATGCCGGGGCCCCGCCAGCGGGCGAGGGGATCCAAAGGCAGTTGCTGGGCATGGAGGCCACAGGGGCATAGGCTACCAAGGAGACAAAACTGAACCTCACATCACCCTGCTTGGCCCGGAGGATGGCTGGTTAGTCAATGACGGGTAAGACCCCTCTGGGAGGGGCGACCTAAGA
The DNA here is from genome assembly GCF_964212035.1 of Myotis nattereri. NCBI lineage: Eukaryota > Metazoa > Chordata > Mammalia > Chiroptera > Vespertilionidae > Myotis > Myotis nattereri. The sequence continues at coordinate 6,442,728 of NC_138085.1, read as the reverse complement.
CAGGCACAGTCGCAGAGGGGCCACCAGGAGAGAACTTGGGGGTCAACAGAGGTGGGGCACAGATCCTCACCACCCCAACTATGCAGGGGCTTGAACACTCGCCCCTTCTGAGGGAGGTCTCCTGCCCCCATGGCTGCTGCACTTCCCATGCCCAGCACAGATCGGGACCCAGATAACAGAAAGAGACTTGGCCCAGCTGAGATTGGTACCCAGAAAATAGAGACTTGGCTAACAACAGCTACCCTATATCTAAATCCAGACTAACACCAGGAATGCTTAGGGCCTCCTCAAGGATGCAAAATAATCCTTTAATTATCTAGACTGCATTATAAAAATTTTCCAAAAGCCTCCTAATAATTAAATAAAAAAAGGGGGGGATAGTAGAAAAATACCATGTAAGGAAAAATATCCGGTAACTAATTTACATCTGGAAAAAAAAATTTTTTTTCCATCTATAATGCTAACAGCAAGACACTCATAAAAAACATACATGGTGTCAAAATAATCCAAAGGAAAATAATTTGGGAAAATATAAAAAGGACCCCAAGTTAAATTCCCTTTATTAACCTTCGGTCGAGAATAGGTTTGTATATTTTCAGAAAACAACTTCAAGAGCATGTGGATTCCTGCAACAGAGAGGAATTCTCAGGAATGCTCCAGCCATGAAGACAAGAGGAAAAACAATCCAGGGATGGAAGACGCTGAAGACGCCTTGCCATGCTAGCAGTCAGCAGCTGTGTGTCACTGCAGGTTGCCCAGGATCAAACCAGAGAAGTTCGGACCTGCATTGTCATCATTTGTCCACCATCCAGAACTGAAATATCATTGCTGAGATGTACACATAAGGAACTGTCAGACATTGAAACTTGGACTCAGAACTGTTGGACATTGAAATTGGGATTTGAACATTCTTTGTTCTTAAAATGTTTAAGTTTTAAAATGTTTAGGGTTATGGATTGGCATTGTTTTGTTATTGTTTTAATAGCCAGAGTTTTGTTCTTGATGTTTAAGTTTTATTTTCATTATATTAGCTAATAATAATAATAATAATAATAATAATGATAAAGGGTGAGATGTGGGAAACTGATATAGGGTTGAGCCTCGGACTGACCTGCTGGCAAAGTCACAAACAAGTCCTGGCTTAGAGGGCTCAGTCCTCTTAGCATAATTAGGCTTGACCTTATAACACTCCCCAGATCTTACCTGGGAAGCTAATGGGCTGAGGGAAGTGCAGGGAGTGGAAACATGATCAAAACAGGTGAAACTCACAAGAACTGTAACTATGGTAACCACTGCCTTGTTTACCTCAGACTATAAAAGTTCAGTGCGGACTGAGCACGGGTGGAAGTCCTTCCTCTTGAGTTGGACTTACCCGCCTGGTCCCCCAATATTTCCAAATTATCTCTTGTCTTTTTTATTTCCTTTGTGTGTGGCTCCTCTTCCAGATATTGAACCCTGAACCATGCAGGACGTGGAAGGAAACATTTACGACAGAAGAGCATGTCAGCCTCTGGAACAAAGGGCAGGTTTGCTTTCAGCCCTAGGAGATGCAGATGAGGTCTCCCTTTGAGATGTGGCTGGTCAAGGAGAATGGGCCCTGTCCATGGTGCTGATGTACACTTTGGTCAGGACACTGAAAGCAGATAAGCTCTGAAGGGGTTGGTGGGTTTTGCTTAGCTTATCCTGGTAGACATCAAACTCATGATTCAAGAAAAGTGGTGTTCTTTCATCTGAACTGGGAGTAAAATAGTTGTATCTCAGCATGGATTTCTTGCGTTTATCCTAGTTGGGGTTTGTGTAGCTTATTAAATCTGTAGCTTATGTCTTTTGCCAGAGTTTGGGATTTTTCAGCCATGATTTTCTCTATTACATTCTGGCTCCAAACTCTCCTCTCCTTGGCACCTTAGAATAAATAAAATGCAGTCTCACCTTAAACAGAAGATAATAGTCAGAAGGAGTTTGTACTCCAAGAGTCCAGGTTGATAATACATATTACTTTAGGGAGAGTTTAAATAAATTCATGTGTATTAGGTGTTGATGGAGACGGGAACTTTCGTATGTGGAAAACTACTGGGATGCCCATGAGATACTGCTAACTGCCTACCAGTAGGGGCTTGGAGGGCAATGGATTGAATTTGACCTAAGCTGACATGTTTGGGGTAATTTCTAATTACTTTTAAAGCTTAGTTTTAGAAGTGCTATACTAAAATACATTTGTTGAAAATAAAAATTGATTATTCCTTTGAAAGATGCCAATTTTGACCATAAATTTACAGAATTTGAACCCATCTTTAGAGTTGTGGCCCCTGTTGTGTTTCATTGTTTTATGTATATTGTGGGGCTCGGTTCTACAGTGGCATTTTAAAAGAAATAAGTTGCAGGAAGAATATAATGTACTAGAGGCCCAGGGCACGAAAATCGTGCATGGGGGCGTGGTCCCTAAGCCCAGCCTGCACCCTCTTGCAGTCCAGGAGCCCTTGGGAGAAGTCAGCAGTCAGACATCCTTAGCACTGCCACAGAGGCAAGACAGGCTCCCACCACCACCGCTGTGCTCACCAGCTGTGAGGCTGGTTTCTGGGTGAGTGGTGCTCCCGCTGTGGGAGCACACTGACCACCAGGGGGAAGCTCCTGCCCCCAGGTGGTCAGTGTGCATCATAGTGTCCAGTCGTTCCACCGTTTGGTCAATTTGCATAGTAGACTTTTATTATGTAGGATGGGCTTGAGATCGTGAAGAAGATGGAAGCATGTGTCTGAGCTGTTGCCGTGTCTGTCTGAGGGGCAGGTGAGGGACTACACATGAAATGCTCTGGCAAGGTCACGTGTCCTAAAAGGGCATTTGTACCCGAAATTTCACTGACTTTTCTGATAAACCTAGTTCAGTTCAGATGTATCTCACTTAATGTAATTTATTACTAGTGCAAAGATCTGAGTCTGGGTTCATTTTATTAGTTCCTTTTCTGTTTTATAAATAAGTCCTGTAAAATTTGTTTTTGTTAATCATTTTTAAAGTGATATATGTACTTGATAATTGTTTTTGTCATTGCCTAAATGTCCTTGCATTTATTTTTAATTATTAGTTAAGGTATTACAAATGCGTCCTCATCCCCACCCCATTAAAGCCCAACCTCCCCCCCTGACTCCCCGTCCCCCCCCCCGCACACTCATGCATGCTCCCATCCCCCTGTTGTCCATGTCCATTGGTTTATATGCATGTATACAAGTCCTTCAGTTGATCTCTTCCCCTTACCCCCTCCCTCCCCAACTTTCCTTCTGGGGATTGATAGCCTGATCGCTGTTTCTCAGTCTTTGGATCTGTCCCTATTCATCAGTCTATGTTGTTCTCTATAATCCACAAATGAGTGAGATCATGTGGTATTTATCTTTCTCTGACTGGCTTATTTCACTTAGCATAATGCTCTCCAGTTCCATCCATGCTGTTTCAAAAGGCAAGAGTTCCTTCTTTTTTACTGCAGCATAGTATTCCACTGTCTGGATGTACTACAGTTTTCTAATCCACTCATCTGCTGATGGGTACTTAGGCTGTTTCCAAATCTTAGCTATGGTGAATTGTGCTGCTATGAACATAGGGTGCATATATCCTTTCTGATTGGCGTTTCTCGTTTCTTGGGATATATTCCTAGTAGTGGGATCACTGGGTCAAATGGGAGTTCCATTTTTAGTTTTTTGAGAAAGCTCCATACTGTTCTCCTATGTACTTGACATTAAACGAAAAGGAATCACAGAATTGCACAAAGAAAGAAGTGAAAGACCCTTCTCCCCCTGCCCCAGACAGCATAGTCCCTGTTAACTGTTTGGGGTGTTGAGGTTTCCTGGTGTTTCAGAGAGCTTCCTACATGCTTCAAATGGGAAAATATCATTTCCGGTTCTGAGCATCATTTGTGCAGTGAGAGCCACATGGCAGCCTAGAAAGCCCAAAACATGGACCTTTCTCCCCAGGTGAGTCATCTGCTGAATGAATGCAATGGAAGGTGAACTTCTCTTATCTGTCAAGTGATAGGCAATTAATTTCTAAGGCGAGAATGTAAAGTGTATTTCTGAAATGGCATGGTTATGTTTAGAAAATATGGGGTCAGATTCAAATCTTTAGATTATTTAATGTTCTTTGAAGATGTAGATAAAAATTACTCACGTTATTGACTCAGCAAAGTCATAATTCCTATGAATCATCTCATTCAATGCATTTCAGGGTTCAAGTCTAAGAAATCCCCTCTGATGAAAACAGAAAAATGACATTTCGGAGGTGTTTTCCAAAGATGAAAGCTGTGCTTTCTTCAGATAAAATCAAGGTTGACGCCTAGGTGTCTGGGACATCACGCCCAGGGACTGTTAATACAGGGATGAAGGGACTGGAGTGAGACCCGGTGGTTTCCAACCCCTGAGTCAGCACTGCGTGGCAGCAATGAAGACGAAGGTGTCGGTGCTCATTTGATAAGATTAGTTGTCTGTGGTTTATTTCACTTTATTTTCTCTTCCCTCACATTGTCATTGCTTTAGTATTTACTTCCCTGCCACACTAGTTCCCGTGTGTCCCTGCACCCTAAGAACCTTCATTAACTCCCTCTTATGGCATCAAAAGACCTTAAAGCAGGACAGAGGTTCAGTGAGAGGGCACCAGGTGTGGCAGAGGTGCCTGCACACTGTGTGCTGTGTGTGCACACATGTCTGGAGTACAACTCCTAAAAGGCCCTATGATCCTCTAAGCTTCCTCCTGCTGGTATTTTGGCACAACACTTCATAGTCCTGCTGTGGCGTGTCTGTGTATGTGAAGTGTTTGGAGTAGAGTTTTCTAATGTTTTCTCAGACAGAGAGGTGAACTGATTGGAAGGATAAGTATGTTGAATGAAATTCAGCATCTGTGAGGTACAAGGCACCTTTCCTAGGTATTGAGGGAACTTACATGGTGTTAGGGAAGAAACCTATGCACACATAATTAAACACCTGTGTTTATGCAGCTCTAACCATGTGCATTATCTCATGGAATCCTTAGAGCACCCTATGGGGTGGGTACTGTTAGAACTGTCTCAATGGCAGAATGTAGCAGTTATGGGCCTCTTGTGCTGTGGAAGCACAGAGGAGGGAGAACTAGACCTTGAAGGATGGTAGGGTTTTATTGGCAGGAAAGAGGTATGTGGATGTCCCAGGAGAGGGAGGAGAATGAGCAAAGGGAAATTCACAGGGCTCACATACCAATGTGAGTATGAAGTCTTTAATTTTAGCTCTGTTCACAAGGAACTGTGGCCAGTATAAAGATCTTATATGTGCAAATGACATCCATCACACCCTGGGCGTGTAGGTGTAGTACTTGTTTTACTTAGCCTCTCTAAGGAAAGGGTAAGTGAACATAAAGTTATTTCCCTTTAACACAAACTGAAAGTTTTGCATTTCAAATCATTGGTTCAGATGAGTCCAGTCCATCTGCTTTTTGTTTCCTGTAAGAGACCTTTACTGTGCTACAAGGTCATGAAGCATTTACAAGTGAATGGAGCTGAACACTCCCTCCCCCCACCCCCCATTTTAATTTTTATTAGTGACTTTAATTTTTCATTGTTTCAGGTTACTGGCACCTTGCCATGCTTGCTTGATGGTGATTGTTTTATCAGGTCAAATCCTTCATCTCCAGATTTGGGATATTATTTGACCTTAGAATTTCTTATATTCCCAATGTATGTCAGTTGAAAGTTAAAGCTTTCTAATGTATTAGTTAAAAGAGAAGGTTTCAAAAAAAGCTTGTATTTACAAGTAAAATAATTGATGTTTTTAGTGTAGTAGATTTATAATCCTTGAGGAATGGAGATGGCAGTGGTTTCACTTTTACATACAGTGCTGCCTATTCTTTAGCATTCAAAATCAAATTATAGGAGATGCTCAAGGTCACTAATCACAGGGAAAATGCAAATAAGAACCACAAAATGTCACCTCCCACTGCCAGAAAGACCGTTATCAAAAAGACAAGAAGGGACAAGTGGTGTGAGGAAGGGGGGAAAAGGGAACCCTTGGGCACTGTTGGTAGGATTATAAATTGGTGCACCCACTAGGGAAAAAAAGTATGAAAGTTCCTCAAAAGATTAAAAATAGAACTATGATACGACCCAGCTATTTCACTTATGGTTCTAGGAGGAAATCCCAAACACTAATTCAAAAGGATATATGTGCCTCTGTGTTTATTGCAACATTACTTACAAGAGCACAGCTATGGAAGCAGCCTAAGTGTCCACCCATAGACAACTGGATAAAGAAGATGTGGGGCATATACACAGGAGAGTGTTATTCAGTCATAAAAACGAATGAAATCTTGACATTTGCAACAACATAGATGGTCTTCAGGGCATGATGCTAAGTGAACTAAGTTGGACAGAGAAAGACAAATACCATACGACCTGGCTTATATGTGGAATTATAAACAAAACACCCTCATAGATGCAGAGGACAGACTAGTGGCTGCCATAGTTGGCGGATGGTAAAAATGGATAAAGGGGTAAAAAGGAAAAGCAACCATGGTGCATTACTGAGCAACACCAGAAAACCTTACTATTGGCTAGTGATTGGTAACAACAAGCAAATAAAACAACAACAGAAAATACCTTTTTTAAAAAAAGAAAAACAATCTCAAATCAGATGTCAGCTACATGTATTCTGTAACTAAACCAAGCCAGATTTCAGGTTCTAAAGGTTATGTGCCAGGTAATGGACAATTTATACCCAGGGGTTTCCCCTCTCTCCTCGAGATAGAGGGAAGTTAACCTTGTGAATGTGGATTCTAATTAAGGGATCTGGCCTAGTGGTGATTTTTTAAAGGGAACACCAGAAACTTGGATTAGCTGAACATCATGTGAAGTATTGAGCCAGTGGGTGTCGGTCTGTGATAGTAGTTAAACCTCTCCGTAGTCTAATAGCTTGAAAGATGTGGTATATATTGTGGGCCTCATGGCATCTCAGAGAGCCCACAGTTCTTACATGGATGGTTGTACATCGTCCTTGCATTTCTCTAAGGAAAATTCACCAATCTGTGCAGTGTGGGCAGGACAAGATAATCACTCGGTTTGCTGCTTCTTTGTCGGAGTGATATTTCTCAATAAAACTTTGCATTTCTCCCCATTTCCCAAGCATTTCCTTGATTAGTGAAGTGGGAATATCCTCCCTGCCCTCCTCCTCTGAAGAGAGCTCCTCTGCTGCCGTCTCTTGCTGCTCCCTCGGAAGGGTCTTGGAGTTCCTCGGTGGTCAGCTCAGTGGTGAGGTCTTCCAACAACTCCTCCCCATTATCATCATCCACCTCCAAGCCCATGGACTTGCTCGGAGACACCATAGCCTTCACATCAGACACCAGCTCATCCTCAAAGTCTCTTTCAGCAACACACTCAGGCCACAGTTTCTTCCAGGCTGACTGCATGGTCCTGGAAAACACTTCCCCCCATGCTTTGTCTATGAGCCTCAAGCCAGTGAGGATATTAAAATGTTCCTTCCAACCCTCGCCAGTTTTGCTCAGTGGATAGAGCATCCGCCTTGGGACTGAAGGGTCCCAGGTTCAATTCCTGGTCAGGGCACATGCACAGGTTGCCGGCTCAATCCCCAGTAGGGGGCACGCAGGAGGCAGCCAATCAATGATTCTCATCATCAATGTTTCTATCTCTCTCTCCTTCTCCTTTCCTCTCTGAAATCAAAATATACTTAAAATAAATAAATAAAAGGTTCCTTCCAGAACTCTCTCTGAGGGTTAAATTAGGATCAGAGGTCACCTCAAAACACCTGTGAAATAGTGTCGCTGTGTAGAGTTTCTTAAAGTTAGAAATGAGCTGCTGGTCCATGGCCTGGAAGAGAGGAATGGCGTTAGGTGGCAAGAACCTGACAGTGATGAAGCTGTACTCCTCCGCCAACTCGGTCTCCAAGCCCAGGGGGTGGGCAGGAGCCTTGTCCATCCCAAGTGCTCTGAGTGGCGACTGTTCTTCCCCGAGGAATTTCTTCACGCCTGGGCAAACACTTTGTGAATCCACTCAATAAAAAATTTCCTGGTTACCCAAGCTTTGCTCTAAGCCTTCCACATCGCATGCACCTTGTTTTTCATGACATTATTTTTCTCAAAACCTCGTGAGTTTCCAGAATGGTAGATGAGTAGAGGTTTCATTCTGAAGTCCCCACTCGCATTCCACTAACAATAATATCAGCCTGTCCTTCACTGGCTTGTGTCCTGGCAATGACTTCTCCTCCCGGGTGATGTAGGTCCTCGTTGGCATTTTCTTCCAGAAGAGGCCTGTCTCATCACAACTGAACACTTGTTGGGGAACAAATCCTTCAGCATCTCTATTTTCTTGAAATTTTGTCATGAAATTATCAGCAGCTACTTGCGTAGGACAGGCAGCCTCCCCTGCCTCACTACACTATGAATGCCACCTCTTTTCTTACATTTATCGAACCACCTCCTACTGGGTTTAAATGAATCTCTTTCAGCGTTCATCCCAGGGTGTCTTTCAGGAGGCCAGTATGCAGCATCTTCTACTTTTCACATATCATTGCCTCCAAAATGCTATCACCTGCTAACTGCTTTTTGTTTATCCCAATCAACAACAATTTTTCTACCTCTTCACTTGCCAGTGATGTTGTTTTGTAAGCATTTTCATACCCTTGGCAACATCAGTGCTCTTGATGGCCACTTCATGTTTTAAAATTGTGTTAATGGTCAATTTCTGCCATACTGGGTAGCCAGATCAGACACGCAAACACCTCTATTATACTTGGCAATTATTTTTTGTGTGTTTTTTAAAAATATATTTTATTGATTTTTTACAGAGAGGAAGGGAGAGGGATAGAGAGTCACAAACATCGATGACAGAGAAACATGCATCAGCTGCCTCCTGCGAATTCCCCACTAGTGATGTGCCCGCAACCAAGGTACATGCCCTTGACCGGAATCAAACCTGCTACCCTTCAGTCCACAGGCCAATGCTCTATCCACTGAGCCAAACCGGTTAGGGCAAATATTGTACCAGTCTTGCATTCCTGGAATAAACTCCACTTGGACATGGTGTATGATCTTTTTAATGTACTGCTAGATCCGATTTGCTAATATTTTGTTGAGGATTTCAGCATCTGTGTTCATCAGGGATATTGGCCTATAATTCTATTTCTTTGTAGTCTCTTTATCTGGTTTTGGAATTAGGATAATCCTGGCCTCATTAAAAGAACTTGATAGTGTTCCTTCCTCTTGGACTTTTTGGAATAATTTGAGGAGTGTACGTGATAGTTCTTCTTTGAATGTTCGGTAAAACTCCCCTGTAAAGCCGTCTGGACCTGGGCTTTTGTTTGCTGGGAATTTTTTCATTACTGCTTCTATTTCATCAGTTGTTATTGGCCTATTCAGATTTTCTGATACTTCCTGGTTCAGTTTTGGAAGATTGTATTTTCCTATGAATTTGTCCATTTCACCCACATTGTCCAGCTTCTTGGCATATAGTTATTCATAGTATTTGTTACAATCCTTTGTATTTCTGTGGTGTCAGTGGTTACTTCTCTGCTTTTGTTTCTGATTTTATTCACTTGGGTCCTTTCTCTTTTTTTCTTGATGAGTCTGGCTAATGGTTCATCAATTTTGTTTATCCTTTCAAAAAACGAGCTCTAGGTTTCATTGTTTTTTTTTGGTCTCTATTTAATTTACTTCTGCTCTAATCTTTATTATTTCATTCCTTCTACTTACTCAGGGCTTTTCTTTTTGTTTTCTTTCTAGTTCTTTAAGTTGCAGGGTTAAATAGTTTAGTGTTGATTTTTCTTGTTTCTTGAGGTATGCCTGTAGTACTATGAACATCCCTCTCAGGACTGCTTTTGCTGTGTCCCAGAGATTTTTGGGTTGTTGTGTGTTCATTTTCATTTGTTTCAGGAAGTTTTTGATTTCTTTCTTGATCTCCTTGATAACCCATTCATTGTTTAATAACATGCTATTTAATCTTCATGTGTTTGCTTTTGGCTATTTATACTCTGATTGATTTCTACTATCATTCCACTACTTTCATCTTGTCTGTATCTTTTGTTCTGTGGGGTAGCTGAATGGATACAAAAATGTGACCCAACTATATGCTGTGTACAAGAGACCCATCTCAGAACAAGAAATGAAGTAGTAAAGGAACATCATGAAAGAAATAGAAAAAATAAGAGGCTTGACAAAGTTATTTATTGGATGATAATAATAAAATAGACATATCTCTAGCATGTTGACTTTACTACACTTTAATTTTACTACAATTAAAAGAGGTTAAAAAATAAGGAAATTTTATAAACGACATGGTGAAGATCTTATTTCTTTTTATATAGATAATCCAGTTGACCCAACTTTCATTGAATAGTCAGTTATTCCTTTCCTTACTGATTTAAAATTCAATCTTTCATATGCCAGATTCCTATGCATGCTCGTGAATCTATTCCTAGGCTCTTCATTCAATTCCTTTTGTCTATTTGCCTCGCCTTAAGTCAAACCCAAATGTCTTAAAGGCCATGATTTTACACTAGGTCTTAAATCTGGAAAGCTGAGATCTTTTTAAAAAATATATATTTTTATTCATTTCAGAGAGGAAGAGAGATAGAAGCATCAATGATGAGAGAGAATCATTGATCGGCTGCCTTTTGCACACTCCACACTAGGGATGGAACCCACAACCTGAACCTATAACCTTACCAGGAATCAAACTGTGATCGTCTGGTTCATAGATTGACACTCAACTACTGAGCCATGTCAGCTGGGCAGTGAGATCTTTTTCCTCTTCACTCTTTACCTACTATTCTCTTCTCCTTTCCCCTGACCGACTTCCTCCTCCTTCACTATCTTCTCTAGTCTCAGTCTGTTGCTTCCCTACAGGAAGTGTGGAATGGAATTTATAAGTAAATTTGGAGAGAACTGCCATCTTTGGATATTGAATTCTCCAATCAATGATTTTGCCTAAGTGAATATTTATATCTTCCCATTTTTTGTCTTTATGTTCTTCAATAACATTTTTATGATTTTCTTTGTAATGCTGCATACATATATTAAATTTATTTCTGTTAATGTTATAGTTTTCGTTCCTATTTATAAAAGTTAGAATATCTAAGTTTTTCTTGACAAAGCGTAGGAATGTTATCTTGTACATAGCAATATTGCTGACTTCATATTAGTTCCACTAATTTAAAGATTCACTTAGAACTTTTACATTGATGCGTATAGAAAAAGAAAAAATCAGAAGCACTGTTGGTAAGTAATGGCTTTATATGAAATGAATTTGGAATAGTTTATATAAGACAGGGATCCTATTCCTATTCCTCTACATGCTATCAGGGTACATTTTTTCCTTTTCTTTTTTCTCTCTTAGGTGAGTTTGACTGGCTTTTAAAATACTGATTTAATGTTTTAAAAACATTTGTTAACATAAAAAAGCATTTAAACTTGTAAAGAATTTTTGTGAGTTTATTTGAGCCAAACTGTCGACATATGCCGGGAAGCAGAACCTCAACGAATTGAGATAATGCTCCAGAGAATGGCGGGTTACATCTGTATTTATACATTGCAATCAAAGGAAAGGGACGTAGGTGGGTTACATGAAATCCATTGGTGCTAGACTAGAGAGGCGGGAGAAAGCAAAGGGGTGGGGTGGCGGGAACCCCTGGGATTGAATAAAAAGTAAAATGATAGACACACACTTAGGTGGGTGCAGAAACAATTAACATGATAACAATGAAGGAATTTGTGGTATCTGTCCTGGTGCCCAGCACATTAGGTTGTGCCCCAAGGGGTCCAGAAAAGAGAAGTTACAAGTTACCTAGACATCTCAAGGATAAGTTATTATAGATGCACAACGGCACATAGGCTCACTTAAGGTAAAGGTTGACCTTGTCAGTGAAGATATGGGCCTACGATGTAACTACCCACCATAAAGTGGGTAAAGTTTAATTTCAGACCATCCTTTGTGGTGACTTTAGGTCTGAGTTTGCAAGACCAACAAGCAGGCCTTCCCTGAGCTTGTCAGGTTAGCATGTGACCCCTTTCATCCACACATTTTTAGTTATATGTAGGTTTTCAATTTCTTCTTGAGTGGATTTTGGTAAGTTATATGTTTACAGAAAATGGTATATTTTTTCTTTTTACATTTTCTGGCACCATGTTGTTTATAGAATTTCCTTATTTTTTATCCTTTTAATTATAGTAATATTTTCTTTTAAATTACTACTATTGACTTTTAACTTTTCTTTTCTAATTGAGCAATTTGCTAGAGATTTGTCCATTTTCTTATTCTCATTCAGTAAGTAACTTTGCCAAGCCTCTCATTTTTTTCTATTTCTTTCATGATGTTCCTTTACTACTTCATTCCTTTTACTTTCTTTGTTTCTTTCATATTCTTTTTCTAAATTTTTGAGTTGACATCTAGCTCACTGGTATTTAATCATCTATACTAATGAAAGAGTAATATGCTAATTAGACTGGGAGACCTTCCGGAGACCTTCCAGATGTCCTTCCAGACAAAGCCGGGGGCTTGGCCAGCCTGCAAACCAGCCCCAAACGGCCCTCAGCTCCTCGCCCAGGCCAGCCATGCCCCCAAGCAGGTACTCTCACCCTAGTGGGGGCATGGCCAGTCTGCAAACAGCCCTGAGCCACTCAACCAGGCAGGCCCCCCGCCCAGCAGGGACCCCCCCACCCCCACCCTGATCAGGGTGTGACCGGCCTGCAAATCCATGGCAGTCCCTCACCCAGGCCGGTCCCGCCCCCCATAGGGACCCCCAACCTGAAGCGGGACCCCCTACAGGGCACAGCAGCCAGCCCCCATCTGTGCACCAGACCTCTATACTAATAAAGGGTAATATGCTAATTAGACCAGGACCTTCCGGGAAACCTTTCAGAAGTCCTTCCAGACAAAGCCATGGTGGCGAAGCCGCGGCAGAGGCAGTTAGGGGCGATCAGGCCGGAAGGGGAGGGCAGTTGGGGGTGATCAGGCCAGAAGGGGAGGGCAGTTGGGGGTGAGCAGGCTGGTGTGGGGGCAGCTGGGGGAAAACAGGCCTGCAGGGGTCAGTGGGGGTAATCAGGCTGGCAAAGGGGGGGAGAGGTTGGGGGCAAGAAGGCCAGTGGAGGGGGAAGTTGGGGGTGAGCAGGCAGGCAGAGTGCTTAGGGGCGATCAGGCAGGCAGGCAGGTGAGCGGTTAGGAGCCAGTGGTCCTGGATTGCGAGAGGGATGTCTGACTGCCGGTTTAGGCCTGATCCTACAGCGATCAGCAGTCAGATAATCCCCGAGGGGGTCCCAGATTGGAAAGGGTGCAAGCTGCGGGGGAGAGGGAGGGCGGGCACTAGGAAACCCTGGCACAGCCCCGAGTCCTGGCAGCACAGGGCACGAGGAAAGAGCTGGGCTCCATCACACTCTGCAGGGAGGAGCGGGCCTGGCTGTGGTGAGGATGAAGGGAAACCCTGACCTCAGAAGGTGGCTCCCTAAGCAGCTGGTGCCCGCAGAGCGGGGGCCCCAACGGGAGGACATGAGCCCCGCCTGCCCTGCCCTGGCCACCTTCTGGGGGAAGGGAATGGACCCCCTGCAATGGGCGCTGCTCCACTGCAGGGCTGGCCTCGGAGGCCCCGGAAAGGACTCCTCACCATGGGCTTAGCTGCTTCAGGGCACTGACCCCTCTGGGCTTCCAGCGGCCACGTGGTGCATAACCACCAGCAGAAGCTCCCTCGCCTGTGGACTTCTGGCCTGGGCAGGATTTCCAGGTAGAGAGCAGCGCTCTGCGAGAGGTGGGGTGGCGTCCCCTGTTTGCGGGAGGGCAGCAGTGCCGGAAAAGGCTCAGCAGCCTCAGTGTGTCTCCTCTCAGAACACATGGTCCCCTGACTTGGTGGTGAGTGCAGGGATATGTTCTCACTTCGTACAGGAGGTCCCTACAGGTTATGGACAAGAGGCCTCTTCAGGACCTGCCACCGAAGGAGCCCTGCTTGTCGGCAGGGCGTGAACCTTTTCACACGTGGGCACATCTACCTGGATGCCCATCTACATAGGAAAATGTGCCGAGTTATTCCTGCTTGTGTTACCAGTAGTTATGGGGTATTTCATACTCAACTTGCTGCTCTGAGACTTGGGTTTCGACTCAACCCTGGGCCTCTGTCTCCTTCGTGTGGCTTGTGATACATCTCCTGGGGTGTGTTCTACAGTGTCCCCCAACCCATGCCTTTGGGAATAGTGTCTCTGACCTTATTTGGAATAGGGCCTTTGCAGATGTAATTAAGTTCAGAGGAGGGCTTGGATTGGGTGGGCCTTACCTGCAATGACAGGTGTTCTTCTAAGATGAAATTTGGACACACAGGCCATGTGACTGGGACTCAGGGGTGGGTGGGGGATGGGTCTCCGAGTCATGGACCAAGGATAGCTGGCTGCCACCAGCAGCTGGGGTGGACCTCGACCGATTTTCTCTTGTGGCCCAGAAGGAGCCCACCCTGCCCGCACCTTGATTTCTGGGGATGAGTATTTCACAGGCTGAGCTGGGAGCCCTGGAGGCTGGACAAGCTTCAGTGTGGAGGGCTCTGGTCACTGCCCACCTGCCTGGACCACAGTCTCCTAAGCTCCTGGAGACAAGCGCCAGAGGGGAAGAGACTCCCAGCCAATGCCCCCAGTCTGGGGGTTTGGAGCAGGGGGAGGGGGTGCCTGGGGCACTGGCCTGGCCCCGATCCCTGTGTACCTCCCACTGTGCCGAATGGTGGGCCATGGCTGACTTCTGCCCGGGGGCCTGGGGACCAGTGTGCAGGGCTGTGCAAGGGAGAGGCAAGAGCACACACACTGCCCTTGGTGAGGATGGCGGGACCGGTGCAACTCAGGGTCAGGGAGAAAAGCCAGATGGCACGAGGCAGCCCCTAACTTCACCAGCAAGAAAACAGACCCAGAGAGGGAAGAGGCTTTCCACAAACTCATCCACTCAGGGCAGGTCACACCTGGAAGCCTGAGCACAGCCCACTGTTTCCTTCTGTTCCTCATTTCCCACCCAGCAGAGGGGGAGGCGGAGCTGACTGGGCAGACTGTGCTCTGTCCTCAGTCCACCAGCTCAGGCGCCTGGCGAGGGTTTCATCTTAGGCCACAAGGAAGAGAAATGCATGAAGACCAGCCCCACTCAAAACCCTTGCAGCCACCTAGACCCTTCTCCTGATCTGGGAAAGGGGGTGGTGGGAGGGAACGAGTGAGGCAGGTGAGGGGAACTCAAGGCCAAGACTATGCAGGGGATGGCCACCCACCACTTTTCCCTTCAGGCTGCCCCCCGCTGAGCAGCGTGCCAGCTGGGCTTCCCTTTGGCGATGCAACCAGTCCTTTCCCACCACAAGGGGGGTGGGCAGAGCCCACGGAGGCCCAGTTCTGACCCTGCTCTGGGGACTGCCACCTTCTGTCAGCACCTCCCAGCCTGGAGCAGCCTAGTGCAGGTGTTACAGAAGACCGGAGAAGAACCAAGCAACGCTTAGAGAGATGGAGTTACATTTATTATTACGCGCGGGCCCAGAGAAAAATGCCTCTAGAATTCTGGGCAAAGTCACACAGGAAGTTTCCTGTATTTATACCTTTTTACCCTCTTCCTCTTTGTCTCCCAAATATGGGGTTTTCTGGTCACCTTTGCGAGTTCTTAGAGAGCCCCTGTTTTCTGGGGCTTTGAGACCTCAACCAAAGGCTTGGCCTGGTGCCAGCACTGATAAGTTCGTCGGGGAAGGTTTAATGGCCTCTCTAGAATGGGAGTAGTCTTATTTTCCTTATTATTTAACCAAGCAAGCATTTACAGAAGCCAAATAGCAGGGTTAAAATTTCAAACAGTTTTTGTATAAGATGGATACTTCATTCCCCATTGGTTTTATGTACATGAGTCAAATCATTGACTCTTTTGTGTCATTGTTGGGGAGGGAGTTATATTGACCCCTGAGGACTATAAGCTTCATAGAATTAATTCTCTGCCAAATAAAGTCAGTGGGCCTGTTTATAAGATAAGGGCCCAGAATGAGGGCCAGGAATAATCTCTACAGCATTGGTTCTCAACCTGTGGGTCGCGACCCCTTTAGCTGTCGAACAACCCTATCACAGGGGTCGCCTAAGACCATCCTGCATATCAGACATTTACATTACGATTCATAACAGTAGCAACATTACAGTTATGAAGTAGCAACGAAAATAATTTTATGGCCGAACCGGTTTGGCTCAGTGGATAGAGCGTCAGCCTGCGGACTGAAGGGTCCCAGATTCAATTCCGGTCAAGCGCATGTACCTGGGTTGCGGGCACATCCCCAGTAGGAGATGTGCAGGAGGCAGCTGATCGATGTTTCTCTCTCATCGATGTTTCTAACTCTCTATCCCTCTACCTTCCTCTCTGTAAAAAAATCAATAAAATATATTTTTTTAAAAAAAAAGAAAATAATTTTATGGTTGGGTCACAACATGAGGGACTGTATTTAAAGGGCCATAAGGTTGAGATCCACTGCTCTAGAGGGTCTGAAGAGTCCTGGACTCTCTATTTTGCCTGGTTCTCTTAAGCTGTCTGTGGTAAAGACACTTCGGGATCCCATTGACCTTGATTGCCATGGGGATGGTCCTTTTCAGGTAGGAATCAGTCCTTGGGTGGCAAATTTCTTTATCTAAAGAGAGTCACCAGGTTTGAAGGGATGGACCAGATCAGAAGTTGATAAAGGCAGAGCATCTGGCACGTGCTTCTGGACTGTTTCTGGGGGGACTGTAAAGCCTGTAAGAACTCAAATAAGGATTGGTTATGGATTTCAGATTTTTTAGATTGGGTAGGTCAGGGTTTGGAAGAGTCACTAGAATCTGTAGAGGCCCCACTGGATTTAGGGCAGCCTCCCAGGCTGCGTAGTCTGTTGCCCAGTTCCCTCTTGCTTCTGTGGAGTCCCCTACCTTGTAAATAGCATTATGTACATGAGCCATTGCAAATGAGTATCTGCTATCAGTATAAAGTGCTCAATGGGCAGCAGGAGGAGCAGCAGATCTACACACAGGAATTGCAAACCCCATTGAATGACAGACAAAAGGAGGATAACTGCTTGCATTCTTAGTGCAACTGGCTAATAGTGGAAGAGTTTGAGCTGGAGACCCACACCAAGGGGGTGCAAACTGCCCTGAAAGGCACACAGCTGGAGGTAAAGTGTTTGTCTGCCCAGTGCAATTGGCTGAGCAAGGAGCAGGAGGAGCTGCAGATCTACACCCAGGAACTGGGAAACTCATTGAATGACCTGCAAATGGAGGTGATCCTCTGGTAGGCCCAGTTAAAGGGGCTGAATGGGCATCAGGAGGAGCTGCAGATGTACACCCAGGAACAGCAAACCTCATTGATTGACAGGCAAAAGGAGGTTAATTACTTGCATTCTTTTTTTTTTTTTTTTTTTTGTAGAAAATTACCAGGATGCTCATCACATTTATTGAACAACGTAATGGAAATTTTAGCCAAGGTGTGAAAACAAAAAGTTATAAGGAATTGTTATGTCAGAAACAGAAAATTTCCAATTTTTACAAATCAGTCATGCTCTGGTTAAACCAACTGGGTAAGCTTCAAAAATAACAGAACAAAGAAACCCAAAGGAACAACGCACTAGAAACGAAGGAACATTTTTTATCAGCAAGGAGTTGCTGCTCTCATCCTGGGTGCAAGGGCAGGAAGAGGTGATGTCCTGCGTAGACCAGTCGCCTTGGCTGGCGTGTGGGCTTAGAAACCCAGAGAACCACACCACAGAGGCGTTTCCAGCCACTCTTTCCCCTGGGTCATCACGGACCCTTAGGGATAGTATGACAAGTATGAGGTTGGCAGAGAAAGCGAAAAATGAAAGATTGGGCTGACTTCTAAGTGCAAGGCAGACGCTATCTGAGGGCAGGAAGGTGGACAATGCAATAGTTGAAGGAAACCCATTCGAGGCGATCTGTACTTTTAGGCTGAGAGACGGGTAAAGGACTCAGAGAGCACACCATCCCTTGCCTGTTGCTGCCCACCCCCTCAGGTATATGAAAACCACCCCAATGCACGTAGGGCTTTGCACTACAAAACATGGGGGAGGGCTCAGGAGAGCTAGGCCTTCACACAGGGCTGGGAGCTCTGAAGTCAGAACTGGAAAGCAAAGGGATCTCAGATCCCAGAAAAGCACTCGCGCTGTGAGGCAGGGCGATGGAGCTCACGTTTTCCAAAAGCTGTTGGCTTCCCTGTGAGCACAAGCGGATCACAAACGTGCAGATTCAGGTCTCAGGCCCCGCTGAGGGAAACATCCTGCTTCGGAATAGTTGAAAGGAGTGAACTAAATCGAACCTAAACCTGCAACAAAGTCCATGCAGCTTAAATACAGGTCAGACTGATTCTGTCTCACCCAGTCTCCTAATGTATCGCCTGACATTTGAAAATATGTACCCTTTTCTGGAAATACCCAGGGCAAAGGTAGTTGTCAGGAAGAGAGTCCTAATTCTAAAAGTACTATTTCACCAAAAATAAATCCTAACTCTGCCTGCACTTAACACTAACGCTTAAAAATCACGAAAAAGTAGAGGTGAAAGAACTGCCCTCTGATGTTACTTGGACACATTTGTCCGTAACTTGGAGAACACATTTCAGCTGTCTGGATTGCTTCCAGATTTTTCACTTGAGCAAACGTTCAAGTGCTTGTTTTTGTCCCGAAGCCTTTCTCACAAACAAGCCTGGAAGTCAGAGAACCTTCCTTCCAGTAACACCTGACCGCCCTTTGCTCTCTCCTGTCCAGACTGCCGTCCATCGCGCTGGGCCCCAAGGCTCTGCCGTTGTCATGGCACCAAGGACCCTGCCCAGTGGGGCCTTGGCATTCCATGGTGACCAGGGTCAGTGAGAGCCCTGGCATGGGGTGGGTGTCACTGGGTGCTGTCCTCGTGGCCCAGCTCAGCGGGGCCTCCGCTCCCACCCTGTGGCCTCGGGCTCTGGGTTTGAAAGGCGCGGTCGCCCGTGGGGCAGGAAGCCGGTGTGGGTGCAGAAGGCAATTGGGGCGTCCCAAGCTGGGGCGGGGGGGGGGGGTGGGCGGGGGGTTGCTCCAGGTCCACCCACACCGGTAGCCTGGGGTCATCCAAGGGTCGCCGCTTCCTCCTGCCCACGCCTATGGGGCGTGTAGGCAGCGGCGCCTGGTCCTCCCCAATTCCCACCCCCCCCAACCTGCCGCTCTGCCCAGGGCCTGAGGACTACCAGAGCCAGGCTTGTGGGCACTGCCGAACCCCAGAACCTCTCTGCGCACCCCGGGTGCAGGGACCCAGGGCACAGGGACTGGGCACCGACACCCGCATCGGGGCCTTGGGCGGGGCTCCCGCCGGATTGGTCCTGGCCTGGATAGGATACTTTGTTGCGACTGCATCTTCCGCGCTGTCGGATGGCCACCTCCTTGGCACCTCCTCCCCGGGGGTGCAGGCTGAGCACGTGCGCGCCAGGCAAGCACGGAAGCAGGGGAGGGGGGGCGCGGGGGGGTAGGGGGGGTTCCCCAGTGGCACCCAAGTACACCCGTTAGAGCAGCGCTAGTGGCCTCCGCGGGGAGCATCAATGGAAAGGTACTGGGCTTCGGCCACCACCTGGGGAGTGGAGGGGTTAGGGCGCCCGACAGCCACCTTCCGTCCCTCCGTCCCGCCCAGGGCGGGGTCCTCGCCGTGTCCGCAGGAGCCCAGCCCGTATCCTCTTTTCCGTGGCGCAGGCTCTGGACGGAACCGGGTCCTGAGCTGAACTCTCCCTGCCCCGCCCTGTCCATGTCCTGGAGCCTCGGCTCCCGCAGGGACGCGGGTTCCAGCGCCTCCAGCCCGTAGTGGCGGGGAGAATTGCGGGCGTAGAGGAGAGAGCGCCCGCGGGGTGCAGAGCCTGGGGCGCTGAGGGGGGCTGAGCGCCGGCCTCGCGGGTAGTTCAGCCGCATCTGCTATACACGTACCTGCCCGAAGGGTCTGCCCGGTAACTCACACGGAGTCTGGTGCACAGGAAGCGGTACTTTTGTTGTGCCCAGATTTCAAGGTTCCCAGGACCCCCAGGGAGCCCGTCAGTCCGATGCAAAAGCAAAGAGTCCTTCATTTCGAACTAGTTCGGCTCCCCGACTACACTCACCGATACAACAACGGTAAGCCCAGTGGCCGAAAGAGAGCGAGGCCTGATGGGATTGTGGGTTTTATAGTAAGGGCAGGGGAGGGGACTGTGGGCCCCGCCGATTGGCCAGGCGCGAGTCGGGTCTTGTTACACAGGATGTGGTCATCTCTCTGGCGCACACGTCCCTTGATTGTCATTGGTTAGTTTAAAGAAATCCTGGGCGTGGCCAGCAGGGGCCTGGGCTTTCATGAAGAAGGCACTCTCCTGAGCACATGGCGGCCGCCCCAAAACTGGAGGACCCAGGGCAAGATGGAGGGCGCAGTCCTAGACCCCCCCCAGGACGAGCTGAGCCCGGGCTCCAGGGGCCAGTCCGGTTGCTGGGGGTCCAGCAGATCGACCAGTTCCAGCCCAGACAGGAAGTCCACGTCCTCCATCTCGTTTCCGGGGGGCGCCGGTGATCGCCTCCTCCTCCATCTCCTCGGGCGAGGGCACACGCCCCGCCCTGCCGCCGCTGCTGCTGCCAGGGGCGGCGGGCGGGTGGCAGCCTGAGCCGGGCTCCCGCCGTGGGCTGGGGAGTCGGTGCCCGAAGCCGCCAGCAGCGTGGTCAGGCCCCGCGATGACTCGCCCTTTCACTTTCTCTTTTAATCAGGCACAGCCTTGGGAGTCGGGTCTTCTCTCTGAAAAGCGGCCACTAGCAAGTTGCCTGAACGTCCACGGGTGGAGCCGTCTGAGCGGGTGGAGGCCCCTTTTCCATGGGATGCTGTGCAGGGCCAGCGTCGGCGCCAGGAAATGTCTGTCGGTCCGGGATAAGCATTCTGCACGCGTAAAAATAGGCGTCTCTATGCATAGCTATGTATGAAAAAGAAAAACTCACAAAGCCTTCAAGCCCACTTGCTGTAGCTTATATGTTTGGGGGGACACACAGAGTGGGCTTTGGGGTGCAGTGGATGAGTGCTCTTTGCTCGGGAACTGAAGCCAGCCTGGTGGGGCCCCCTCAGTGCCTCGGCCTGTGTCCTCAGTGCCACTGCCCGCAGCACTAGCGGCCCAGGGAGGCCAGGTCCACCCCTTTTTACTTTCTTCAATGTCTGTGACTAGGGCAACCTTTAACTCCTAGTGCTTTCCAAATGATGAGTTTGAGGTTTTGGGTTTTTCCCCCCAAAATCCCAATACTTAGAACTGGATGGTACTAGTCCTGTTCCCGCAGGCCCCATGGCCCCTCTTACACGAATGGAAATGGTGTTGTTGTGCCCAGATTTCAAGGTTCCCAGGACCCCAAGAGAGCCCGTCAGTCTGATGCAAAAGCAAAGAGTCCTTCATTTCGAACTAGTTAGGCTCCCCGACCACACTCACCGATGCAACGGTGGCCCAGTGGCCAAGAGCTACTTGCATTCTTAGTGCAGCTGGCTGAATGGGCGGCAGGAGGAGCTTCAGATCGAAACCAACGAACTGCAAACCTCACTGAATGACAGGCAAATGGAGGTTAACTGCTTGCATTCTTAGTGCAACTGGCTGAATGGGCAGTAGGAGGAGCTTCAGATCTACACCCAGGAACTGTAAACCTCACTGAATGACAGGCAAATGGAGGTTAATTGCTTGCATTCCTAGTGCAACTGGCTGAATGGGCAGCAGGAGGACCTTCAGATCAACACCAAGGAACTGCAAAACTCACTGAATGACAGGCAAATGGATGTTAGCTGCTTACATTCTTAGTGCAACTTGCTAAAAGAGGAAGAGAAGGAGCTTCAGAGCCACACCAAGGGGGTGCAAGTTGCCCTGAAGGGCACACAGCTGGCGGTAAAGTGCTGTTCAGCCCAGAGCAATTGGCTGAGGTAGAAGCAGGAGCAGCAGATCTACACCCAGGAACTGCAAACCTCAGTGAATGACAGGCAAATGGAGGTTAACTGCTTGCATTCTTAGGGCAGCTGGCTAATAGAGGAAGAGTTTGAGCTGGAGACCCACACCAAGGGGGTGCAAACTGCCCTGAAAGGCACACAGCTGGAGGTAAGGTGTTTGTCTGCCCAGTGCAATTGGCTGAGCAAGGAGCAGGAGGAGTTGCAGATGTACACCCAGGAACTGCAAACCTCATTGAATGACAGGCAAATGGAGGTTAACTGCTTGCATTCTAAGTGCAACTGGCTGAATGGGCAGCAGGATGAGCTTCAGATCGACACCCAGCAACTGCAAACCTCTTTGAATGACAGACAAAAGGAGGTGATCCGCTGGCAGGCCCAGGTATAAGGGGTTGAATTGGCAGCAGCAGGAAATACAGATCCACACCCAGGAACTACAAACCTCACTGAATGACAGGCAAATGGAGGTTAACTGCTTGCATTCTTAGTGCAACTGGCTGAATGGGCAGCAGGAGGAGCTTCAGATCTACACCCAGGAACTGCAAACCTCACTGAATGACAGGCAAATGGAGGTTAACTGCTTACATTCTTAGTGCAACTGGCTGAGAGAGGTAGAGAAGGAGCTCAAGACACACACCAAGGGGGTGCAAACTGCCCTGAAGGGCACACAGCTGGCGGTAAAGTGCTGGCCTGCCCAGTGCAATTGGCTGAGGATGAAGCAGGAGGAGCTGCAGATCTACACCCAGGAATTGCAAACCTCACTGAATGACAGGTAAATGTTAAATCTCCTGGGAGTCCATGTTCCATTGGCTGAATGGGCAGCAGAAGGAGCTGCAGATCTACACCCAGGAACTTGAAAACTCTCTGAATGACAGGCAAATGGAGGTGATCTGCCAGTACGCCCAGTTCAAGGGCCTGAATGGGCATCAGGAGCAGCTGCAGATATAAACCCAGGAACTGAAAAACTCACTGAATGATCGGCAAATGGAGGTGATCCGCTGGCAGTCCCAGTTCAAGGGGCTGAATGGGCAAAAGGAGGAGCTGCAGATCTACACACAGGAACTGCAAACCTCACTGAATGACAGGCAAATGGAGGTTAATTGCTTGCATTGTTAGTGCAACTGGCTGAATGGGCAGCAAGATGAGCTACAGATCTATACTCAGGAACTGCAAACCTCATTGAATGACAGGATAATGGAGGTGATCTGCTGGCAAGCCCAGTTCATGGGGCTGAATGGGCAGCAGGAGTACCTTCAGATCTACACCCAGGAACTGCAAATCTCATTGAATATCAGGCAAATGGAGGTTAACGCTTGCATTCTTAATGCAACTGGCTGAATGGTCAACAGCGGGAGCTGCAGATCTACACTCAGGAACTGCAAACCTCATTGTGTGACAGGCAAATGGAGGTGATCTGCTGGAAGGCCCAGTTCAAGGGGCTGAATGAGCAGCAGAAAGAGCTACAGATCTACACCCAGGAACTTCCAACCTCAATGAATGACAGACAAAAGGAGGTTAACTGCTTGCATTCTTAGTGCAGCTGGCGAAAAGAGGAAGAGTTGGAGCTGGAGACCCACATCAAGGGGGTGCAAACTGGCCTGAAAGGCACACAGCTGGAGGTAAAGTGTTTGTCTGCCCAGTGCAATTGGCTGAGCGAGGAGCAGGAGGAGCTGCAGATCTATACCCAGGAACTGCAAACCTCATTGAATGACAGGCAAATGGAGGTGATCCTCTGGCAAGCCCAGTTCAAGGGTTGAATGGGCAGCAGGAGGAGCTGCAGATCTACACCCAGGAACTGCAAACCTCACTGAATGACAGGCAAATGGAGGTTAACTGCTTGCATTCTTAGTGCAACTGGCTGAATGGACAGCAGGATGAGCTACAGATCTACACCCAGGAACTGCAAACCTCACTGAATGACAGGCAAAGGGACGTGATCACCTGGGAGTCCCAGTTCAATTGGCTGTTTGGGCAGCAGAAAGAGATGCAGATCTACACTGAGGAACTTCACACCTCTTTGAATGACAGGCAAATGGAGGTGGTCTGCTGGAAGGCCCAGTTCAAGGGGCTCCAAGGGCTTCAGGAGGAGCTACAGATCTACACCCAGGAACTGCAAACCTCATTGAATGACAGGCAAATGGAGGTTAA
This sequence comes from Myotis nattereri, assembly GCF_964212035.1. Classification (NCBI taxonomy): domain Eukaryota; kingdom Metazoa; phylum Chordata; class Mammalia; order Chiroptera; family Vespertilionidae; genus Myotis; species Myotis nattereri. The sequence goes on along the minus strand of NC_138085.1, from coordinate 6,418,685 downwards.
CTGCTTACATTATTAGTGCAACTGGCTAAGAGAGGAAGAGTAGGAGCTCAAGACCCACACCAAGGGGGTGCAAACTGCCCTGACGGGCACACAGCTGGCGGTAATGTGCTGGCCTGCCCAGTGCAATTGGCTGAGGGAGAAGCAGGAGGAGCTGCAGATCTACACCCAGGAACTGCAAACCTCATTGAATGCCACAGAAAAAGAGGTTAACTGCTTGCATTCTTAATGCAGGTGACTAAGAGAGGAAGAGTTGGAGTTGGAGACCCACACCAAGGGGGTGCAAACTGCCCTGAAAGGCACACAGTTGGACGTAAAGTGTTTGTCTGCCCCGTGCAATTGGCTGAGCGAGGAGCAGGAGGAGCTGCCAATCTACACCCAGGAACTGCAAACCTCATTGAATGACAGGCAAATGGAGGTGATCTGCTGGCAGGCCCACTTCAAGGACTTGAATGGGCAGAAGGTGGAGCTGCAGATCTACACCCAGGAACTGCAAACCTCACTGAATGACAGGCAAATGGAAGTGATCTCCTGGGATTCCCAGTTCAATTGGCTGAATGGGCAGCAGGAGGAGATGCAGATCTACACCCAGGAACTGCAAATCTCACTGAATATCAGGCAAATGGAGGTTATCTGCTGGCAAGCCCAGATCAAGGGGCTTAATGGGTCGCTGTAGGAGCTTCAAATCGACACCCAGGAACTGCTAACCTCATTGAATGACAGGCAAATGGAGGTTACCTGCTTACATTCTTAGTGCAATTGGCTAAGAGAGGATGAGTAGGAGCTCGAGACCCACTGCAAGGCGGTACAAACTGCCCTGAAGGGCACACAATTGTCGGTAAAGTGCTGGCCTGCCCAGTGCAATTGGCTGAGGGAGAAGCAGGAGGAGCTGCCGATCTACATCCAGGAACTGCAAACCTCATTGAATGACAGGCATTTTGAGGTGATCCGCTGGTAAGCCCAGTTCAAGGGTCTGAATGGGCAGCAGGAGTCCCTTCAGAGCTACACACAGGAACTGCAAACCTCATTGAATATCAGGTAAATGGAGGTGATCCGCTGGCAGGCCCAGTTCAAGGGTCTGAATGGGCGGCAGTAGTCCCTTCAGATCTACACCCAGGAACTGCAAACCTCATTGAATATCAGGTAAATGGAGGTGATCCGCTGGCAGGCCCAGTTCAAGGGGCTGAATGCGCAGCAGGGGTAGCTGCAGATCTACACCAGGAACCGCAAACCTCATTGAATGACAGGCAAATGGAGGTGATCCGCTGTCAGGCCTTGTTCAGGGGGCTGAATGGGCAGCAGGAGGAGCTGCAGAAACACAGCAAAGGGTCCAAACCTCCCTTAACTACAAGAATCTAGAGGTGAACCTCTGGCATGCCCTGTACTAGGGACTGAAAGGGGAGCAGGAGGAGCTACAGAGCTACAGGAAAAAGCTGCAAACCTCCCTGAAAGGCACACAGCTAGAAGTAAACTGCTGGCCTGCCCAGTGCAACTGCCTGAGGGAGGAGCAGGAGCAGCTGCAGATCTACACCAAGGAACTGCAAACCTCATCTAATGACAGTCAAATGGAGGTTTACTGCTGGCAGGCCCATTTCAAAGGCCTGACAGGAAGCACTAAGAGCTCTAGACCCACACCAAGGAGGTGTAAACCTTCCTGAACAACAAGAAGCCAGAGGCTAACTGCTGGCAGGCCTTGTAGGAGGGACTGAAGAGGGAGCAGGAAGAGCTGCAGACCCACAAGAAGCTGCAAACCTCTCTGAAGTACATACAGGTGGAGGAGAACTGCTGGCCTGCCCAGTGAATCTGTCTAAGGAGGAGCAGGAAGAGCTGCAGATCTATACCAAGAAACTGCAAATCTCATTGAAAGACAGTCAACTGGAGGTGAACCGCTGGCAGGCCCAGTTCAAAGGGCTGAAGGGACAGCAGGACTGGCTGCAGACCCACAACAGGGAAGTGCAAACCTTCCTGAATAACAGGAAGCTAGATGTGAACTGCTGGCAGGCCCTGTACTAGGGACTGAAGGAGTAGCAGGAGGAGTTGCAGACCCACACCAAGGAGGTGAAAACCTACCTGAACTATGCAAAGGTAGAAGTGAACCATTGGCAGGCCCTGTACAAGGGACTGAAGGGGGAGCAGTAGGAGCTGCAGACCCACACCAAGAAGCTTCAAATATCTATGAACTACACACAGCTGGAGGTTAACTGCTGGCCCACCAGGTGCAACTGGCTGAGGGAGGAGCAGGAAGAGCTGCAGATCTACACCAAGGAGCTGCAAACCTCATTGAATAACAGGCAAATGGAGATTAACTGCTTGCATGACCAGTGCAACTGGCTGGGAGAGGAACAGTAGGAACTGCAGACCCACACCAAGGAGGTGCAAACCTCCCTGAAAGGCACACACTTTGAGGTAAACTGCTGGCCTGCCCAGTGCAATTGGCTGAGGGAGGAGCAGGAGGAGCTGCAGATCTATAACGAGGTACTGCAAACCTCATTGAATGACAGGCAGCTGAAGGTCAACCTCTGACAGGCCCTATACGAGGGACTTTCGGGAGAGCAGGAAAAGCTTCAGACCCACACCAAGGAGGAGCAAACCTCTCTGAACTACACGAAACTAGAGGTGAACCACTGGCCCGCCCAGTGCCATTGGCTGAGAGAAGAGCAGGAGATGCAGATCTATAACAAGAAACTGCAAACCTCATTGAATGACAGGCAAATGGAGGTGAACCGCTGACAGGCCCAGTTCAAGGGGCTGAAGGGGCAACAGGAGGAGCTGCAGACCCACTCTAAGGAGGTGCAAACCTCCCTGAAGGACAGGAAGCTAGAGGAGAATCGCTGGCAGACCTTGTACAAGGGACTGAAGAGGGAGCAGGAGGAGCTGCACACCCACTGCAAGGAGGTGCAACCATCCCTGAACAGCAGGAAGCTAGAAGTAAACCACTGGCAGGCCCCGGACAAGGGACTGAGGGGGCAGCAGGAGGAGCTGCAGACCCTCAACAAGAAGATGCTTACCTCTGTGAAGGACACACAGCCAGAGGTGAACTGCTAGCAAACCCTGTGCAACTGGCCGAAGGAGGAACAGGAGTAGCTGCAGATCTACACCACGGAGCTACAAACCTCCCTGAATGACAGCAGCAGGAGGGGAACTGCTGGCAGTCCCAGTTTAAAGGGCTGAAGAGGCAGCAGCAGGAGCTGCAGACCCACAAAAAAGAGGTGCTATCCTCCCTGTATGAAACAAAGCTGGAGGTGAACCGCGGGCAGGCCCAATGAAACTGGCTGAGGGAGAAACATGAGGACCTGCAGATCTACACCACGGAGCTGCAAACCTCCCTATATGACAGGCAGCTTGAGGTGAACCCCGCTGGCAGGCCCTGTACAAGGGACAGAGGGGCGAGCAGGAAGAGCTTCAGACCCACAGCAATTGGCTGCAAACCTCTCTGAACGAAACATAGCTGGAGGTGAACTGCGGGCACACCCAGTTCAAAGGGCATGAGGGACAGCAAAACAGGAGCTGCAGACCCACACCAAGGAGGTGGTAACCTCCCTGAATAACACTAAGCTAGAGGTGAACCACTGGCCGGCCCTGTACTAGGGACTAAAGGGTGAGCAGGAGGAGCTGCAGACCCATACCAAGGAGGTTGGAACTTCTCTGAAGGACACACAGCTGGAGGTGAACCACTGGCACACCCCGTATGAGGGACTGAAGGGGGAGCAAGAGGAGCCTTTGCCACTTTAGGACTCAGGCACAGCTTCTCGGGGTCTGGTCTCTCTCACTTCTGCGGTGGTGGGGTGTGCAAAGCAGGTTTAGATGTTTCTGCTGCCTGATACATGGGGAAGGTTGGCACCCCCAGAGAACTGAGGCCTACTGGAAGAGTAGCTATAAATCATTCCGTTCCATGCTGCACTCTGCTTCTGGACACTTGTCCATCCTGCCTTTCCCCAGGTCTGTCAGGACCCAACTCACATGGCACCTCTCACTCCCCCTCATGGTGTGGTTCAGCTGACAAGTGTCTTTGAACACTTCTGGGGGCCCCGTGAGAACAGAAGTGCACAGGCCTGTCCTGCAGGACTAGCCTTGGGGTGGGGGACAGGCCAGCTTAGTGTTGCCTCATAGTACGCACTCTGGGTGCCCAGCATCTGACTCAGTGCGTGGGACAGAGTGGAGTTGAAGTCCTACTCAGAGGGGGCAATTCCAGCTGGGTCTTAAAGGCTGGTTAGGAGTTGGTTGTAAGGGTGAAGGGGCAGGCTGTGTAATGGGAGCTCAGGGTCTGGGATGATGGTGATACTAGTGAGTATCACCAGTGGTGGGTAGACCGGCTGGAACACTAGTTCAGAATGCTGGGGGCAGTGGCCAAAGAGGGAGAGCTGGGCCTTCTTCCTGCATGAAGCCCCTCCATGTGCTCCAGCTCACATCGTTGATACTAGTTGGGGCTCCTTAACCACGCGGGCTCCATAAGGATGGGGTGCAGGCTGCTGAGGGCAGTGGAGAGACACAGGTCTGGAGTTCTCCATCCTGAGTTCAAGCCCAGCTTCACCCCTAGCTGGCTTTGTGACTTGGGGCTCATTCCTTAATTGACCCAAGTCAGCCTCTTCGTGTGTAGGAAGGGACTGTCCCTGCCTCCCTCTGGGGGCTGTTGTGAAGAGTGAATGTGGCAGAGACAGAGAGCACCTAGTGCAGGGCCGGGGACAGGCAGCGAGGGGGCTGCCAGGTGAAGCCAGAGTCACTGACCAAACCCTTCCCGCTGCCAGGCTTTGACCAGAACCATGTCCACTGGTGGTAGGTGCATGGTTTCCCCTCTACCGAGAATCTGGGGTTCAGGCCAGTGCGGGGAAATGAACACTTGGATAAGCAGGAGCTACTGGCCCATCTCCCAGGTGTTAGAACCCATGAGTGGGGCAAGCCTTGGAAAACTGCTCCCCAAGAGAAACAGACATATCAGCGTGTATCGGTGCTCGCAAACTGTGAGGGCATTCAGGGGAGACTCAGCCCCCTAAGACATGAGTGGTGCTGGGAGGACTCTGGAGGGGATGACCAGGGATGAGGGGAATGAGCTGAATGGCTTCCCTGTGTGTGCTGGGCACTGGGACAGGAGTAAGTGCAGTGGACTCCTCCTGTGTGTGTGGGGGGCGGGGGGGGAGGGCGGGCAGTGAGGGCCCAGCCATTGTGTTCCACACTCAGCATGTGCCTGACACACAGAGGCCATAGTACTTGTTGTGTCTTACAGACCCCTCATTTCCAGGAAACTGCTGAGAGTAGGTGTGTGAAATGTTCAAATAGGAACTGCGTATTGAACAAGAGCTCCTCTGAATATTGTTCCAGAACCCAGATCAGTGGAGTGACTGTGAGAGGCCTAGCCTCAGCCCTCAAACCCAGAACAGACTCTCAGCCCCACCCCTTCCTTATTAAGGAAAGGGGCTCAGGCAAGTCTCATACCTGTCAGCAGGTGCACTCTTCCAACCACCTGAAGCTGTACGTGCCAGACAGCCTTCCCGAATTTAAATAGTGTCTTGCTTCGGGGATTTTTCCATCTGCCTGGCCTAATGGAGAAGGGTAGGGGCTCAAAAGCGGAGATAGGACTTCCCACTGCAGCAGCGTCATCCCTAGGTTGTTGGTTTGGTTCCAGGTGCCTGGAAGAGCCATCGTGATGACCAGGGGCCTTAACCTCATTGCTTTCATGTGTGTTCTTGCTGACCAGGAGCTGACTGAAAACAATTACACTTCAATGGACACCAAGGGCCATCTCCAGGAGCAGCTGATGGTCGCTTGGTCCCAGGTCAATAAGCTGTATGAGCTTGAGGAGGAGAACGTGCAACTGAAATCAAAGCTGCGCCGCCTACATTTGGTAGGACAGGCTATTGTTCCCAAGTGTAACATAGATGGGGGCAGTTTTCGGTTCACGTTGTGCCCTTCTCTGATGTTCAGCTACTGGGTCGGTGCTGCCGCCGGCACAGTGACTCGCTGATGGCGGAGAGTCGCTTGCTAAGCTCAATGGCTTGAGTGGGCACCACTGAAGGCTCCATCACAGAGAGGCCCTGATGCTGTGTTGCTTTCCTGTGAGGATGGAGGGATTGGGCCTCTTTTGCGAAAAGGGTCTCCCCTGGCGTTTATGATGTGGGTTGAGCTGTGATGTGTGAGTCCCTATGGCCTTTCCAAGGCGTTAGGCCTGCTAAGGGACCACAGAGCTGCCGTCACCATAGCACTTGCTCTAAAGCCCTGCGCTGTACATCACTGTGTTCAGACACCACTCAGATTTCGGGTGTCTTCATCCCCCAGGTCACTGGGTCAACATACCTTCTAGTGGTTGTAAGTCTCACAGCTGGGCTATTTGTTGGAGTCATTTCTGTGCAGCTGTGTTTTGGGAAGTGAGCAGGGGCATGGAGGTCCTTCATCCTGGCGGAATGACGACAGATGCATGCGGGCTGGGGCCTGTCCAGAGCGTGCCCCAGTCCGCATCCTCACACCCCCCCTTCCTGCACATTCAGGCCCAGGACACAGACCAGAAACACCTTGAGGAGCTGCAGAAAAGAACTTGGCCCTCAAAACTGCACAGGGGCAGAATGTGGAGGAGTCTGCCCACCTGTGCTGGGAGCTGGAGCAGCTGTCAGAGGGTAGGCAGCAGCCGCTGGTGCCGTGGAGGCAGCCTGATTGAAGACAATTATACTTTAATGGACACTAAGGGCCTTCTCCAGGGGGAGCTGACTATTTGGCTTCTCCCTCATGAGGAAGCTGAGCCCTTGGCTCTGAAACTCATGTGTCAGCCCAAGAAAATAGGGTTTTACTCAAGGGCCATTTGGAACTTTTTCATTGCAATTCTCCCCAAGAACATGAAGGGCCTGGCAGCCTTGAAGTCAGGACATGAAATGCACATGAAGTGTTGCCAGATTTCTCAGTGAAATGAGCGCTCTTTCCTCTCTCCCCTCAGATGGACCTGGACCAGAGGGGAGACCTGGACAGCAATTTCACAGAGAGGGATAGGGTGGGGCTGGCGCCACCTGGCTGCAGAGCTGGCTTGGATGGGGGACATAACCACTAGCCAGAAAGTGACTGTGCTGGCAGCCCACCCAGACCTGGGAGGCTGTTCTCTCCATCTGTGCAGGGAGCGGGCAGAACGGCCAACATGGAGGGCTGAGCCATGCAGTCTCTGTGCAGTTACTCTACGCTGCCGCTGGGCAGGAGGCGGTCCTAGACCATCTGTCAATAAACGGGAAGGCTGTGCTCCAATGACCCTTTACTGGTGGACATTGTCCTTTGGATTCTATAGAGTTTTTTTTTAATGTCATTCTTTAAAAAATTTGTTTTTAATCATTTAAAAATGTAAAGACTTATTAGCTCACAGGCCATACAAAAGCGAGTGGCAAGTCCTAGCTAGCTTGGCTCAGTGGTTAGAGCGCCAGCCCATGGACTATAGGATCTCGGTTCAATTTCCAAGCACTGTTTCCCATCTTGAAATGGTTTCATTACAAGTAAAAATTACTTAGTGAGCTACATTTCACTTCACTCAGTGTGTAGCTTGATATGCTATTGGAGCAGCAACAACCACTAGAGTAGCTGTTAGCATTCAAAATCACTAGAGATAGAAAGAGCATTGCATTGGTAGCAACTGGAATAATTCAAAACAACTCCCCCCCACTAAACTCTTCCTTAATCTTTTCCCTTCCTCAGTGATCCCAGAATTTAACTCACCAGTCAAACTCATCTTAGCCAATGGTCCCACTGGCACAGGACGGTACAGAAACAAGGTACACACCCTTGGTTCTACTGGAAGAGCCATAGTTCACTGACACCACTGGAGCAACCTATAATTAAAATTAAAACCATTGTCAAAATTTTTTAAGAAAAAAGATAAAGAATGCCATCTATAGGTGAGTATCTCAGAAGGAGGCATGCTGTGTAAGAGGGACCCATGCAAAGATGTGGCCGAATCACCCAAAGGTGCTCATTCTCATGTGAACACACTTGCTCTGAGGGGAAACACATTCCTTTCATTACTATTTGCTGTGAATGGAAACCAGCCGGTCTATATACCAAGACAGCACTCCCCAGGTATCCAAAAAGGGAAACCCAAATGTCTAAGTGAATTTTACGTTTTACTTCATTTTAATCAATATACATTTAATCTTATAAAGTTATGTGTGGTTGAAGGGCTGCTGTGGCTCAGTGGTTGAGCATCCACCCATGATCCAGGAGGTCACAGTTGGACTCCTAGTCAGGGAACATGCCTGGGTTGTAGGCTTGATAAACCATAGAGGCTGTGCAGGGGGTAGCCAATCAATGATTCTCATCATTGAGGTTTCTATCTCTCTCAATTCCACTCTGTGAAATCAATAAAAACATATTTTTAAAAACTTGTATGTGGCTAATATTGACTGTATTGGACAGAATAGATTAAGATACTAGGAAACAGTTGTGAAACAGTCATCCCTGAATCTCAGGACACCTTTGCTCCACAAGTCCGCAAATAAGACATGGACAGGCCATAAGTGTTCATAGTAAAAAAAGGAAGCTTACCATCCAACACGTCCCCACAACCCTTCCCCTCACCACCTCCTCCTGGACTGAGGCACCTCCTTCAGGAGCAGTTTGACACTAAACTGCCCCATGTTCCTTGAAATTCGGCCTGTTCTGCCCAAGGGTTCACGCAAGAGTCTCATAGGTGATTTCTGAGACACTATTTTCCTCCCTGATATAAAACACAATAGTGAAGAGAGGGGTTTTTCCTTTCCTTGAAGCTGGGAGATTAGCCTGAAATCACTGAGCAGCTGAATTCAAAACTGGATCCACCGAACTGTGGACTTGATATTTTGTGAGAAAAACAAATTAACAAGTTACTGTTAGTTTCATCACTATTCTTCTGCTTATAATTCTCAGCTTCCACACTGAATGAGATCCTTAAAACTCCTGAGGGTGGACAAGGTTGTAGCATTTCATGGTATTGCAAAACAACAACAACAAACACGAAAACAAAAACCAAAACTGATGGGAGCAGAGAGCAGGACAGGGGAAAGATGGGCGATTCCGGAATGTACACCAGCCTTCCACTGACTCCAGAGTGAGACGTCGGGATACAGGGCATGGCACAGCTCTAAGCTGGGCTGGCAGAGTGTGATGCCAATGAGGATCTCAAAGTGTGACCACAGAAAAGGGGTGAGGCAGAGACAAGACTGCAAAAGAAGCTAAGGTCGGATCATGGACGGCCTGGACGGACACGCTAAGGATTTGGGACTCATTTCTAAAGGCCATAGGAGACCACTGCCAGTTTTCAGAAGAGACATGATCATACTGACATTTTCAAAAGATCCTTCGGGCTGCTGGTAGAGAATGCTTAGGGACCTGGCGATACTAGAGGTTGACAGGTCACAGAGAACACATGGGATCAGGAGGCCCTGAAGTCAATGTGGCTTAGTACTCTTGCTGTTAACCTTGATGGTTCCACACTAGAATCGTCGTATCAGGAATGTCAAGGTGGAAATCTATCCCACTCATGGGACTAGACAGCTTATGTCTAGAAGTTATAATAAAGTAGCAGGATATGCCGTATGTTTTCTCAGACCAAGACACTCTCCGAACAAAGTGGAGAACATACCAAAACCAAGATTGGTTAAAGTGGTAAGGAAAAGGGGGTGGACTCAGCTTCCAGACAGAACAACCGGTCAGTGGCACAGACAGAGACGCACACACACACAGAAAGCCAGAGAGAGGCTGAGAGGAAGGAAGGGACCTAAAGAACGAGAGTACAAGACAAGTGACAGGACCTGACACCCCATCAGCTGGGCTGTCCTCTATGTTGCTCAGAAGCCAGTTACTGAGCACTCAGCGGACACACAAGGATGTTCCCACCAGGAGGCTGGACTCACTCGAAGCCACTGTGAAGGCCCCTAACGCTTGGACCCACATGAGGCACTTGTCCGAGGCTAAGTTTATAACAAGAGACCACGGTGAGGTTTTAGGCCAGTGAGTGACCATATCTGAATTTCCTGTCCTTTCAAACCCTTAAAGGTACAGACTTGAAAATGAGGCCCACATGAGCAGTGACTTCCCTGAGATCACAGGCTGGGCCCAGGGCTCTTTTGTCTAGTGTTGCATGCTGTGTCCCACTCATTCTTGTCACCTTCCACCTCTATGTTTGTGTACCAGATTCATGGGACACCAGCCCACAGCTGTTAGGGGAATTGTCCCATCTGCACCTGATGACTTCCTATGGAAATGGTGTCTAGCATCATCCTCACTGGGCAGCTTGGGAGCCTGGGGGAGGGCTGTGTTGGATGCTTGTATACAGGTATGGAGATAACATGGGCCAGGAAGGTGAGAGGTCAGCAGCCCAGAGGGCCCATTGGGTGGCCCTGATTGGAGGAAGGGGCACAGGTCATGGAACCTTGAAGGGGTGACCTCACTTTCCTGGGGACAGATCCCCAACAGAAATGGGAACCGTGGTAACCAGGTACCCACATTCTAGAGACAACTGCCTTTCCAGCTCACTTGAGTGGAGAAGGTCAGGAGACCAGGATGTCTCTCTGTTGCTTCCCTTTCTTCAGATGCTCTGGCAAGAAGAAAGCCCAGGGCAAGAGATGTTTCTGTTGCTGGGGAAACAGGCGCAAGCGCCACCACCGAGACCCCTCGCCCTCTGGCAGGAGGCACACACAGGTAACCGAGGGCAGGCCCTTTAAGCTCACACTTGGGTGCCAATTAGGGGTCACACCTGGGGAGCACCACACCTCTTACCCCTCATCCCGGGTGTGTGTGTGTGTGTGTGTGTGTGTGTGTGTGTGTGTGTCCGGGATGGTGAGGGGAAGGAAGCGGGGAATGAGGGATGCTCATCCTGGGCTCAGGAGCAGGTTGGTAAGTGTCAGAAGTCTGGAGGGTGTTGGAGGGTGTGTCATGTTCACTGCCCAGGTCATGGCTCACAGGAAGGGAAGCTGAGTGCTGGGGTCGGAGCTCTGCTACCCACTTGTGAAATCGCAGGGGTGCTCAAGGGGTCATCAACTTCACTCCCTGCCTGGAGGTCTTTGCAGATGCCCCTCTCTGCCTGATCTGGGGAGCAGAATGGGTGGTGGGCATCTTCCCCACTGGTAATGCCCGGGCCCCTCATGCCTCCTGGCCCGGTAGCGGGCTCTGTCTTTGCAGAGCTCCAACAAGGGCAGCGTCGAGGAGCTGGCTGACAGGTTCACTTATGCCCTCAACGGGTACAAAGGACAAGTGCGTCAGGGCAGGAAAACCGTCCAGTGCCAAACTGAGGTGAGAGCTGGCCCACACCCAGGACCCTGAGGTGACTGGGGTGGGACCAGAAGTCAGACTCAAATCTGCGGCCTCAAGTTCTCACAGGCCCACTCCCAAAGTGATCTGCACCTTCAATCCTCCCGACCAGCTCCCTGGTAGGGGAGAAAAGCAGTCTTTCTTCCTGTGTTCTTGGGATCAGAGAGAAAGCATCTGTTGCTGTCTTTGCCTCATGCCCCTTTCAACTGATGAACACCCTGCCCCAAGTATCCTGTGGACCAGCCCCTGCCCGACTGTCCTTGTAGGCCTTCTGCAAGCCTTACACATCATCCCACTTGATAGTGCAGTGTATTTAAGAAAGAAAAAAAAAGGGGGGGGGGAGCGGGGGGGCGGTTAGGGGTGTAGGAAGGGATTAAGGTCTTGAATACTTTTCTCTGCAACCTATCACCTCACAGAGGACGACAAACCATTGCAGTGCGGCCAGCTCAGGAGCTGTGGCCTGACCCAACTCCATATCATCCCAACAAGGACAGAGTTTTCTTCAGTCATTCAGGCTTTCACTGTGGCTACACCTTGACACAAATCAATTGTTGCTAGCTCAGCAGGGCTGCCAGGAACATCCTCCCTGTGTCCTCACAGACTAGGTCTGCCATGACACAGGACCACAGATTGGGTGGAAGGTTCCTGATGCCTCCTGGCTCAGTACCCACTCTGTCTTTGCAGAGCTCCAAGGAGGACATCATTGAGGTGCTGGCCCATGGACCCGACTACACCACCTACGGGGTCAGGGTGCAGGTGCACCAGGCTGATTACACAGACCAGTGCCTGTCTGAGGTGAGAGTTGGCCTCGAGGGTCTCTACACCCAAAACCCCAACACAACCTGGCAGTGCCCAGAACCCACACTCCAATCTGGGGACTCCGCGGGCACCCTCGCAGGACTCTCCCTAGTGTCCCACAGCCCCAAGACAAAGAAATGTGGACACCCACGCCCCCCTCCAGCTACATGGGATGGTAGAGAGACGCTCCTCACATATTTGTAGCAATATCAGAGAGAGAAATGTCGTGTGACTTCACAGTCGACCATGAGCACGTGGGCATTTCGCTGTTTGTGTTGCTTAAACTACACTTGCCACAAATCCTCTGGAGCACTCAGCTCCACTGTCCTTGCAGACCTGGTCCAGTCGGGGAGGTCGTTTGCCCAGCGATGCGGCCTTTCAGTGCTGATGGACATGGGCCTAATGCAGTTCAGCTGCCATGTCAGCAGTGCTGCCCGGAACACTGATGTGTGTCGGAACGGACTGTGTTAGGTTGCTTGCTTGTGCTGCCATAACATAGGGCCGCACTGGGTGGTGTTAACAACAGACATTCATTTTCTCACAATTCCGGAGGCTAGAAGTGAGAGGTGGTGCTGTCAGTGGGGCTGGTATCTCCTGAGGGGGTCGCTCCTCAGCTTGTAGATGGCTGTCTTCTCTCTGTGTGTCACATGGACTCCCCTCTGCACTGCCACGTGTCCTCCCCTCCTCTTCTAAGGACACTGGTCAGATTCGATGAAGACCCACACCACTGAATTCACGTCACCTGAATGACTTGCTTGAAGACTAAAACTCAAATGCAGACACATAATCAAGTTCGAGGGGTTGCAAAGTCATGGGATTAGGGGTACACAATTCAGGCCACAGGACATGTAATGTCCCCAGCTGGAGATGAACGCCCACTGCTGGGGGAAGGACGAGCACGTGTAAAATTTGAATGGCTGCAGGCAGATTCCAAGCCCAAAGGGCTGTGGCAGGGACGTTGCCAACAGCAGTTTCTGATGATGGCTGCTGCCTTGCTCTCAGCCTGGCCCAGGAAATCTCACTCATTGAAATTTTCACCTGGCCGACGTCAAGGTGTCCAACTCAAACACAGTGTTCCGTCCCTGGCAATTGCCTCATGGGGACACTGAGGCACCTGTCACTTTACACCCATCACCTGGATCAGCTCCTCCCCGAGTCCTCTGGTCAGATTCCTGCCCCGTGATCGCCTTTCTCCCATCTGCAGTCTCCAGGCATTTGCCACCTTGCGGAATCTGCCATCCCCATAATGAGGGTCTTACAATGCCCTTTAATGTAAAAGGATAAAACATAACTTTCTCTTTTGAAGTCAAAGGCTTTCACAGGCCATTTCTACCGTGTACACTGTTCCCACGCTGGGGAGGGACAATGTCCCCACACCCTCTCCACCCATGTCAGTAGCAGGGAAGTCTCTGGCACCTGAGAGGGGATGTCATGCGGGACAGCACCCAGTTCTGACCTGCATGCCCGTGAGCAGGCATCTGATATTTCCTAAGCCTGTGTGTTCTCATCTCTGTAACGAGGACCTTTCTTTGGGACTCACAGGGCCCGGGGTCTCATATACACTATCATTACAAGGAGGTTTGTGGATCCTCAGCTAAAGGGAAGGGGGCCGTGAGGGGGGAAAGGTGCCGAGAAGGTGGCAATTGTATGAACATGTACGGAACTTCAGTGGCACTTTGAAGGCCTAGAACCTCCTCCAGCCGGAGCACTCCTGTCCCTCCTCTTGCACACGTCCCAGTGGGGCTGGGACCTCCTGACTGAGCTCCGAACCTCCATCCTTGTGGGATTCACGGTCATGCCGCTGACATGGATATCCTTCCTTCTCCCACCCAGTGTGCAGCTGAGCGAACTGGTAACCTGCATGAGTCCTGCAGGATGCAGGCCCTCCAGGAAGGCACCTCGGAGAAGGTGGCCATGGCCATGGTACCAGCTTTCCCGGGGGGAATCGTCCCCCACGTCTCCACGCTGGCCTGCTCCAGAGCCCAACGGTTCCTGGACGAGCTTCTAACTAGGTGAGCACACACTCGTGCCTCTGCCCACTGCTAGCTGTGAGGTATGAAAACATCACCACATCTTCCCGAGTCTCAGGATGCTCCTCTGAAAGTGGGCTGCTGTGGGGAGAACCTCAGCACTACTGTGGGGACAAGCCAGGGCAGGTCTCACCTGCTCCCTGGCTCTGCAGACAGGGAAGCTGGATGTGCGGCGCTTATTGGTGGCAACTCTTTCACTCTGTCCCACGGAAAGAACTATGACACACCCATCAGCGGCCTGTGGCATCAGAGGTTGGAAAAGCACATGCAAAGCAACCTGTTAAGCAGTGTGAGATTTCACCTAGCCGGTCCTGGAACTTGGTGTAGCCACACTTGGGATTTCTGGGGAGAGCACGGGCCCAGGCCCACTCAGATGTATGGCATGCTTCTGGTTGGAGTTTCTTTACTCGACAATGTGCACGCACTTGTGGAGACACTTAGCCTGACTCAAGGAATGAAGCAGACACAACCCCTGGGACTCAGTTCTGGGCATTGGGTCCAGCAGTCACGCTCTCCATCATTTGCAGGTCGTGTCCACCATCCATCAGGGCTGATGCAATCAGAGTGATTTTTCCATCTGGAGGCACACATGCTTACAATGACCGCGCTGACACACCGCAGGACCAAGTCATAAAGTGAGTGGTCTCCGGGTCCAGAAGGAGGGCCCCCAGAGTCAGCATCGTGGGGACTGTGGTGGGTGGGGGGTGGAGAGTGCCTGGCAGAACCCTAATCTTATACATCATCTGATTCCCAAGAAAGGCCTGGGCTCTGGAGTCTTCTATTCCAGGAGGACAGGAGTTAAAGATGACAGTGGGTGGGGTCCCGGGCCTTGTAGACCCAGAGGAGACGCTGTGCTGAGTTGTCCCTCACAGTCCCCTCCCACCCCCCACAGACCCACCCGCTCTGCCTGCCCTTCTCCATATCCATCTCCCCTGACCACGGTGGCCAGGCTCAGAACAGGCCTGTGGTGAGCAGGCTGCTCACAAGTCTGTCTCAGTCCTCAGCCCAGATGCCCAGGGCCTGGAGGGTGGGGGTGGGCAGTGCACTGGACCTTCAGGAGAGCTGCCAGTGGGAAGAAGAGTCTCACACAGACTCCATGTTGAACCTGCTGGATCCCACAACTGCTACAACCAGGACAGCCTCACTGGGGCCGGGGGTGGCATGGGACTGTCCCCTGGGTGGGCAAGGGGGGCCTGCATAGAGGCTCAGATCTAAACAAGTGTGCCATGGGAGGGCAGAGTGGAAGGAAAGACCAGGACTCAGAATCTGCTGCCCACCTGCCTCTCCCCAGGGCCTTTGCTGCGATGGTGGGGACCTGGCTGGACCACGTCCAGGGTTTGGGGCAGCGCCTTCCTTTCGCCTGCTTCGAGGTAGAGCAGGTCTTGGTGCCCGTCAACTCCCCTGCCTCACACCTGGTGGGCCACGCCCAAAATCTATGGTTGGCGCTGCAGCACCTTGAGCCCACCGAGGCAACTCAACAAGGTGAGGCGGAATGATCATCCGGGCAGATCATCGGGGGAGGGCAGGCTCATGGGCTGGAGTTCCCTTAAAGGCGGTGGCATCTTTCCTGTCTGCACTAAGTCACAGGAAAGCCAGGAGTGTGAGTCAATGTGTCTCTTTCTCCTGCTCCAGGTCCACGCCCAGAGCTCCAGAGCTGTCCGGAGGCAGAGGAAGGGCCCGCTCAGGGGCCAGAGCCTGGTCCAATGAGAGGCCCTGCCTTGGCCAGGCTTGGCCCGAGGCAGTACCTGAAGCCATTATGGAGCCAGCTACTGGCTGCGCTGGAAGCCTTCTCTCGTGCTATCAGAAGAGTTCTAGGCGATTATCTTAAATAATTCAGAGGAATACATCCCAACTGGACATTTATAATAGTAAATAAGGATAATTTCTAAAAGTACCTACCTATTTATGTAGACTATTTCCCATTCAGTTAAATACTCCTTTTGAATAAATAAGTTTGTTTATTAAAAACATGTGTAGATCATGTCTTCTCACGTACATATACATAGTTCCATACACACACACACACACACACACACACATGCACGTACACATATATGCTGACATGGAAGGTGCTCACTGTATAATACAGTTTTAAAATAAGTTCTGAAACATTTAATTTCCTCTGATAACTACGTATACACTGATAAAATGGGGAAATAAAATCTGGAAATATATACACCAGAATGTTCACACTGGTGAACTGTCAGCAGTGAAACTACCAGAAGTGACAGTTTCTTCTCATTTTGCTTCATGTATAGGTTCTGGTTGACACAAGGATCATACCTCCAAGATATAGACAGACAGTAGAGAGAGGAAGGGAGAGGCAGAGAACACAGATGAGAGGCGCACCAGCCGCCTCCTGCCCACCCCCGTGACATGGAATTGACCACAAAACCCTGCCATGTGCCCTCCCTGGGAACAGATCCAGAAACTTTCAGTGCAAGGGGAGAGGCCAATCCAATGAGCCCCATCAGCTGGGGTTAGACTCAATATATATTTTAACAATACACTTTGATTGATTTCAGGGCGGGACAAAGGGCGAGACAGAAACGTGAACCATGAGAGACAAACATGGATAGGTTGCCTCCTTCACGACCCCTATTGGTGATCCAGTCTGCAACCCAGGCCTGTGCCCTGACCCGGAATCAAACCAACTGTGCACTCCTGCCTGCTTCACAGACGGACGCTCGACCAGCGTGCAACACTGGCCAGAGTCAATCATATCTTTCTAAACTTTCCCAAGTGCCAATTTGTGTCCTGAAATGGTCTCAGGAAAGGAAAAATTACTTAATGGGGGGCATTCTACTTCCCTCGCCGTTTAGCTGCATTTGCTATTTGGCCAGAAACAACCAGTAGACTAGCTCTCAACCATACTTAAAATCACTAGGGATAGCAAGAGCATTGCTTTGGTTGCAACAGGAGTAACTCAAAACAACTCCCTCCACTAAACACTTCCTGAATCATTTCCCTTCCTCCATGAGCCCAGTATTTAACTCACCAGTCAAACTCAGCTTAGGGAGAGGCAATGGTTCCACTGGAACAGGACAGTATGGAAACAAGGTACACAGCCCTGGTTCTACCCGAGGGGCCATAGTTCACTGACACCACCACTGGAACAATCTATAATTAAAATGAAAACCACCATGTCAGAAAATTCTAAGCAGAAAAGGACAAAGGAATGCCACTGGTGAGTATTTCAAAAGGAGGCACGCTGTGCAAGAGGGATCCATTCAGTGCTGTGGCCCAATCATCCAAAGCTCATCGTTCTCATGTGAGCAGTACTCTTGCTCTGAGGGGAGACACATTTCCTTTCTTTCATTTCATATTTGCTTTCAAGGAAAACCAGCTGGTCAATACACCAAGCCAACACTCCTCAGGTATCCAACAAGAGAAACCTAAATGTCTCAGTGAATTTTAAGTTTTACTAAATTTGACTTAAAAAAAAGGTTTCATTTTAAATTGATATCTGGCTGCCAGACTGGCGTGGCTCAGTGCTTGAGCGTGGACCCCGGAACTAAGAGATCCCCGATTCATTCCCAGTCAGGGCCCGTACTGGGGTTGCGCGCTAGGAGCTATGGGACTGATGATGCTCTCTCATCATTGATGTTTCTCTCTCCCCTTCCCCAGCCTCCTCACCACCCCCACCCCCACCCCCACCCCCGGCTCTCTCTGTTCCCCTTCCCTTCCTCTCTCTGAGATCAATAAAAACATATATGTTTAACCAGTTCTATGTGGATAATATGGACCCTATGAGACAGGGTACTTCAAAACACTAGGCAACTGTTGTGAAACAGTCATCCCTGAGTCTCGGGACACCTTTCCTCCACAAGTCCACACAGAAGAAATGTACGGGGCCCTTAGTGATCACAGTAGAAACAGGAAGTTCTCCATCCGACAGGTCCCCACTGCCCTTCCCCTCACCACCTCCTCCTGGGCTGAGGCACCTCCTTCAGGAGCACTTTGACACTAAACTGCCCCATGTCCCTTGCAATTTGGCCCGTTCTGCCCAAGGGTTCACGCCAGAGTTTCATAGTTGATTTCTGAGACACTAAGTTTCTCCCTGATATAAAGCACAATAGCGAGCAGAGGATTTTTTTCCTCTCCTTGATGCTGGCAGCCTACCCTGACATCACTGAGCAGCTGAATTCAATATTGGATCCACCTACCTGTGGAATTGTTCTCTTGTGAGAAAGACAAGTCCCTACTGTTAGCTTCATCACTATTCTGCTGCTTATAATTCTCAGCTGCCACACTGAATGAGATCCTTAAAACTCCTGAGGGTGGACAAGGTTGTAGCATTTCATGGTACTGCAAAACAACAACAACAACAAACACGAAAACAAAAACAAAAGACGATGGGAGCAGAGAGCAGGACAGGGGAAAGATGGGCGATTCTGGAATGTACACCAGCCTTCCACGGACTCCAGAGTGAGACGTCGGGATACAGGGCATGGCACAGCTCTAAGCTGGGCTGGCAGAGTGTGATGCCAATGAGGATCTCAAAGTGTGACCACAGAAAAGGGGTGAGGCAGAGACAAGACTGCAAAAGAAGCTAAGGTCGGATCATGGACGGCCTGGACGGACACGCTAAGGATTTGGGACTCATTTCTAAAGGCCATAGGAGACCACTGCCAGTTTTCAGAAGAGACATGATCATACTGACATTTTCAAAAGATCCTTCGGGCTGCTGGTAGAGAATGCTTAGGGACCTGGCGATACTAGAGGTTGACAGGTCACAGAGAACACATGGGATCAGGAGGCTCTGAAGTCAATGTGGCTTAGTACTCTTGCTGTTAACCTTGATGGTTCCACACTAGAATCGTCGTATCAGGAATGTCAAGGTGGAAATCTATCCCACTCATGGGACTAGACAGCTTATGTCTAGAAGTTATAATAAAGTAGCAGGATATGCCGTATGTTTTCTCAGACCAAGACACTCTCCGAACAAAGTGGAGAACATACCAAAACCAAGACTGGTTAAAGTGGTAAGGAAAAGGGTGTGGACTCAGCTTCCAGACAGAACAACCGGTCAGTGGCACAGACAGAGACGCACACACACACAGAAAGCCAGAGAGAGGCTGAGAGGAAGGAAGGGACCTCAAGAACGAGAGTACAAGACAAGTGACAGGACCTGACACCCCATCAGCTGGGCTGTCCTCTATGTTGTTCAGAAGCCAGTTACTGAGCACTCAGCGGACACACAAGGATGTTCCCACCAGGAGGCTGGACTCACTCGAAGCCACTGTGAAGGCCCCTAACGATTGGACCCACATGAGGCACTTGTCCGAGGCTAAGTTTATAACAAGAGACCACGGTGAGGTTTTAGGCCAGTGAGTGACCATATCTGAATTTCCTGTCCTTTCAAACCCTTAAAGGTACAGACTTGAAAATGAGGCCCACATGAGCAGTGACTTCCCTGAGATCACAGGCTGGGCCCAGGGCTCTTTTGTCTAGTGTTGCATGCTGTGTCCCACTCATTCTTGTCACCTTCCACCTCTATGTTTGTGTACCAGATTCATGGGACACCAGCCCACAGCTGTTAGGGGAATTGTCCCATCTGCACCTGATGACTTCCTATGGAAATGGTGTCTAGCATCATCCTCACTGGGCAGCTTGGGAGCCTGGTGGAGGCCCTGAGAGGCACAGAGGCTTCCCCCAGGGCACAGATCACCTAAGAAAAAGGAGGTGTGAACTCGGCTTTCTCCCCCAAAACCAGGGGCCTCCTTCTTCCCAGGGAGCATGGGGGAGGGCTGTGTTGGATGCTTGTATACAGGTATGGAGATAACATGGGCCAGGAAGGTGAGAGGTCAGCAGCCCAGAGGGCCCAGTGGGTGGCCCTGATTGGAGGAAGGGGCACAGGTCATGGAACCTTGAAGGGGTGACCTCACTTCCCTGGGGACAGATCCCCAACAGAAATGGGAACCGTGGTAACCAGGTACCCACATTCTAGAGACAACTGCCTTTCCAGCTCACTTGAGTGGAGAAGGTCAGGAGACCAGGATGTCTCTCTGTTGCTTCCCGTTCTTCCGATGCTCTGGCAAGAAGAAAGCCCAGGGCAAGAGATGTTTCTGTTGCTGGGGAAACAGGCGCAAGCGCCACCAACGAGACCCCTCGCCCTCTGGCAGGAGGCACACACAGGTAACCGAGGGCAGGCCCTTTAAGCTCACACTTGGGTGCCAATTAGGGGTCACACCTGGGGAGCACCACACCTCTTACCCCTCATCCCGGGTGTGTGTGTGTGTGTCCGGGATGGTGAGGGGAAGCAAGCGGGGAATGAGGGATGCTCATCCTGGGCTCAGGAGCAGGTTGGTAAGTGTCAGAAGTCTGGAGGGTGCTGGAGGGTGTGTCATGTTCACTGCCCAGGTCATGGCTCACAGGAAGGGAAGCTGAGTGCTGGGGTCGGAGCTCTGCTACCCACTTGTGAAATCGCAGGGGTGCTCAAGGGGTCATCAACTTCACTCCCTGCCTGGAGGTCTTTGCAGATGCCCCTCTCTGCCTGATCTGGGGAGCAGAATGGGTGGTGGGCATCTTCCCCACTGGTAATGCCCGGGCCCCTCATGCCTCCTGGCCCGGTAGCGGGCTCTGTCTTTGCAGAGCTCCAACAAGGGCAGCGTCGAGGAGCTGGCTGACAGGTTCACTTATGCCCTCAACGGGTACAAAGGACAAGTGCGTCAGGGCAGGAAAACCGTCCAGTGCCAAACTGAGGTGAGAGCTGGCCCACACCCAGGACCCTGAGGTGACTGGGGTGGGACCAGAAGTCAGACTCAAATCTGCGGCCTCAAGTTCTCACAGGCCCACTCCCAAAGTGATCTGCACCTTCAATCCTCCCGACCAGCTCCCTGGTAGGGGAGAAAAGCAGTCTTTCTTCCTGTGTTCTTGGGATCAGAGAGAAAGCATCTGTTGCTGTCTTTGCCTCATGCCCCTTTCAACTGATGAACACCCTGCCCCAAGTATCCTGTGGACCAGCCCCTGCCCGACTGTCCTTGTAGGCCTTCTGCAAGCCTTACACATCATCCCACTTGATAGTGCAGTGTATTTAAGAAAGAAAAAAAAAAGGGGGGGAGCGGGGGGGCGGTTAGGGGTGTAGGAAGGGATTAAGGTCTTGAATACTTTTCTCTGCAACCTATCACCTCACAGAGGACGACAAACCATTGCAGTGCGGCCAGCTCAGGAGCTGTGGCCTGACCCAACTCCATATCATCCCAACAAGGACAGAGTTTTCTTCAGTCATTCAGGCTTTCACTGTGGCTACACCTTGACACAAATCAATTGTTGCTAGCTCAGCAGGGCTGCCAGGAACATCCTCCCTGTGTCCTCACAGACTAGGTCTGCCATGACACAGGACCACAGATTGGGTGGAAGGTTCCTGATGCCTCCTGGCTCAGTACCCACTCTGTCTTTGCAGAGCTCCAAGGAGGACATCATTGAGGTGCTGGCCCATGGACCCGACTACACCACCTACGGGGTCAGGGTGCAGGTGCACCAGGCTGATGACACAGACCAGTGCCTGTCTGAGGTGAGAGTTGGCCTCGAGGGTCTCTACACCCAAAACCCCAACACAACCTGGCAGTGCCCAGAACCCACACTCCAATCTGGGGACTCCGCGGGCACCCTCGCAGGACTCTCCCTAGTGTCCCACAGCCCCAAGACAAAGAAATGTGGACACCCACGCCCCCCTCCAGCTACATGGGATGGTAGAGAGACGCTCCTCACATATTTGTAGCAATATCAGAGAGAGAAATGTCGTGTGACTTCACAGTCGACCATGAGCACGTGGGCATTTCGCTGTTTGTGTTGCTTAAACTACACCTGCCATGTATCCTCTGGAGCACTCAGCTCCACTGTCCTTGCAGACCTGGTCCAGTCGGGGAGGTCGTTTGCCCAGCGATGCGGATTTCAGTGCTGATGGACATGGGCCTAATGCAGTTCAGCTGCCATGTCAGCAGTGCTGCCCGGAACACTGATGTGTGTCGGAACGGACTGTGTTAGGTTGCTTGCTTGTGCTGCCATAACATAGGGCCGCACTGGGTGGTGTTAACAGCAGACATTCATTTTCTCACAATTCCGGAGGCTAGAAATGAGAGGTGGTGCTGTCAGTGGGGCTGGTATCTCCTGAGGGGGTCGCTCCTCAGCTTGTAGATGGCTGTCTTCTCTCTGTGTGTCACATGGACTCCCCTCTGCACTGCCACGTGTCCTCCCCTCCTCTTCTAAGGACACTGGTCAGATTCGATGAAGACCCACACCACTGAATTCACGTCACCTGAATGACTTGCTTGAAGACTAAAACTCAAATGCAGACACATAATCAAGTTCGAGGGGTTGCAAAGTCATGGGATTAGGGGTACACAATTCAGGCCACAGGACATGTAATGTCCCCAGCTGGAGATGAACGCCCACTGCTGGGGGAAGGACGAGCACGTGTAAAATTTGAATGGCTGCAGGCAGATTCCAAGCCCAAAGGGCTGTGGCAGGGACGTTGCCAACAGCAGTTTCTGATGATGGCTGCTGCCTTGCTCTCAGCCTGGCCCAGGAAATCTCACTCATTGAAATTTTCACCTGGCCGACGTCAAGGTGTCCAACTCAAACACAGTGTTCCGTCCCTGGCAATTGCCTCATGGGGACACTGAGGCACCTGTCACTTTACACCCATCACCTGGATCAGCTCCTCCCCGAGTCCTCTGGTCAGATTCCTGCCCCGTGATCGCCTTTCTCCCATCTGCAGTCTCCAGGCATTTGCCACCTTGCGGAATCTGCCATCCCCATAATGAGGGTCTGACAATGCCCTTTAATGTAAAAGGATAAAACATAACTTTCTCTTTTGAAGTCAAAGGCTTTCACAGGCCATTTCTACCGTGTACACTGTTCCCACGCTGGGGAGGGACAAGGTCCCCACACCCTTCCCACCCATGTCAGTAGCAGGGAAGTCTCTGGCACCTGAGAGGGGATGGCATGCGGGACAGCACCCAGTTCTGACCTGCATGCCCGTGAGCAGGCATCTGATATTTCCTAAGCCTCTGTGTTCTCATCTCTGTAACGAGGACCTTTCTCTGGGACTCACAGGGCCCGGGCTCTCCATATACACTATTACTACAAGGAGGTTTGTGGATCCTCAGCTAAAGGGAAGGGGGCCGTGAGGGGGGAAAGGTGCCGAGAAGGTGGCAATTGTATGAACATGTACGGAACTTCAGTGGCACTTTGAAGGCCTAGAACCTCCTCCAGCCGGGGCACTCCTGTCCCTCCTCTTGCACACGTCCCAGTGGGGCTGGGACCTCCCGACTGAGCTCCGAACCTCCATCCTTGTGGGATTCACGGTCATGCCGCTGACATGGATATCCTTCCTTCTCCCACCCAGTGTGCAGCTGAGCGAACTGGTAACCTGCATGAGTCCTGCAGGATGCAGGCCCTCCAGGAAGGCACCTCGGAGAAGGTGGCCATGGCCATGGTACCAGCTTTCCCGGGGGGAATCGTCCCCCACGTCTCCACGCTGGCCTGCTCCAGAGCCCAACGGTTCCTGGACGAGCTTCTAACTAGGTGAGCACACACTCGTGACTCTGCCCACTGCTAGCTGTGAGGTATGAAAACGTCACCACATCTTCCCGAGTCTCAGGATGCTCCTCTGAAAGTGGGCTGCTGTGGGGGGAACCTCATAGCACTACTGTGGGGACAAGCCAGGGCAGGTCTCACCTGCTCCCTGGCTCTGCAGACAGGGAAGCTGGATGTGCGGCGCTTATTGGTGGCAACTCTTTCACTCTGTCCCACGGAAAGAACTATGACACACCCATCAGCGGCCTGTGGCATCAGAGGTTGGAAAAGCACATGCAAAGCAACCTGTTAAGCAGTGTGAGATTTCACCTAGCCGGTCCTGGAACTTGGTGTAGCCACACTTGGGATTTCTGGGGAGAGCACGGGCCCAGGCCCACTCAGATGTATGGCATGCTTCTGGTTGGAGTTTCTTTACTCGACAATGTGCACGCACTTGTGGAGACACTTAGCCTGACTCAAGGAATGAAGCAGACACAATCCCTGGGACTCAGTTCTGGGCATTGGGTCCAGCAGTCACGCTCTCCATCATTCGCAGGTCGTGTCCACCATCCATCAGGGCTGATGCAATCAGAGTGATTTTTCCATCTGGAGGCACACATGCTTACAATGACCGCGCTGACACACCGCAGGACCAAGTCATAAAGTGAGTGGTCTCCGGGTCCAGAAGGAGGGCCCCCAGAGTCAGCATCGTGGGGACTGTGGTGGGTGGGGGGTGGAGAGTGCCTGGCAGAACCCTAATCTTATACATCATCTGATTCCCAAGAAAGGCCTGGGCTCTGGAGTCTTCTATTCCAGGAGGACAGGAGTTAAAGATGACAGTGGGTGGGGTCCCGGGCCTTGTAGACCCAGAGGAGACGCTGTGCTGAGTTGTCCCTCACAGTCCCCTCCCACCCCCCACAGACCCACCCGCTCTGCCTGCCCTTCTCCATATCCATCTCCCCTGACCACGGTGGCCAGGCTCAGAACAGGCCTGTGGTGAGCAGGCTGCTCACAAGTCTGTCTCAGTCCTCAGCCCAGATGCCCAGGGCCTGGAGGGTGGGGGTGGGCAGTGCACTGGACCTTCAGGAGAGCTGCCAGTGGGAAGAAGAGTCTCACACAGACTCCATGTTGAACCTGCTGGATCCCACAACTGCTACAACCAGGACAGCCACACTGGGGCCGGGGGTGGCATGGGGCTGTCCCCTGGGTGGGCAAGGGGGGGCCTGCATAGAGGCTCAGATCTAAACAAGTGTGCCATGGGAGGGCAGAGTGGAAGGAAAGACCAGGACTCAGAATCTGCTGCCCACCTGCCTCTCCCCAGGGCCTTTGCTGCGATGGTGGGGACCTGGCTGGACCACGTCCAGGGTTTGGGGCAGCGCCTTCCTTTCGCCTGCTTCGAGGTAGAGCAGGTCTTGGTGCCCGTCAACTCCCCTGCCTCACACCTGGTGGGCCACGCCCAAAATCTATGGTTGGCGCTGCAGCACCTTGAGCCCACCGAGGCAACTCAACAAGGTGAGGCGGAATGATCATCCGGGCAGATCATCGGGGGAGGGCAGGCTCATGGGCTGGAGTTCCCTTAAAGGCGGTGGCATCTTTCCTGTCTGCACTAAGTCACAGGAAAGCCAGGAGTGTGAGTCAATGTGTCTCTTTCTCCTGCTCCAGGTCCACGCCCAGAGCTCCAGAGCTGTCCGGAGGCAGAGGAAGGGCCCGCTCAGGGGCCACAGCCTGGTCCAACGAGAGGCCCTGCCCTGGCCAGGCTTGGCCCGAGGCAGTACCTGAAGCCATTATGGAGCCAGCTACTGGCTGCGCTGGAAGCCTTCTCTCGTGCTATCAGAAGAGTTCTAGGCGATTATCTTAAATAATTCAGAGGAATACATCCCAACTGGACATTTATAATAGTAAATAAGGATAATTTCTAAAAGTACCTACCTATTTATGTAGACTATTTCCCATTCAGTTAAATACTCCTTTTGAATAAATAAGTTTGTTTATTAAAAACATGTGTAGATCATGTCTTCTCACGTACATATACATAGTTCCATACACACACACACACACACACACACACATGCACGTACACATATATGCTGACATGGAAGGTGCTCACTGTATAATACAGTTTTAAAATAAGTTCTGAAACATTTAATTTCCTCTGATAACTACGTATACACTGATAAAATGGGGAAATAAAATCTGGAAATATATACACCAGAATGTTCACACTGGTGAACTGTCAGCAGTGAAACTACCAGAAGTGACAGTTTCTTCTCATTTTGCTTCATGTATAGGTTCTGGTTGACACAAGGATCATACCTCCAAGATATAGACAGACAGTAGAGAGAGGAAGGGAGAGGCAGAGAACACAGATGAGAGGCACACCAGCCGCCTCCTGCCCACCCCCGTGACATGGAATTGACCACAAAACCCTGCCATGTGCCCTCCCTGGGAACAGATCCAGAAACTTTCAGTGCAAGGGGAGAGGCCAATCCAATGAGCCCCATCAGCTGGGGTTAGACTCAGTATATATTTTAACAATACACTTTGATTGATTTCAGGGCGGGACAAAGGGCGAGACAGAAACGTGAACCATGAGAGACAAACATGGATAGGTTGCCTCCTTCACGACCCCTATTGGTGATCCAGTCTGCAACCCAGGCCTGTGCCCTGACCCGGAATCAAACCAACTGTGCACTCCTGCCTGCTTCACAGACGGACGCTCGACCACCGTGCAACACTGGCCAGAGTCAATCATATCTTTCTAAACTTTCCCAAGTGCCAATTTGTGTCCTGAAATGGTCTCAGGAAAGGAAAAATTACTTAATGGGGGGCATTCTACTTCCCTCGCCGTTTAGCTGCATTTGCTATTTGGCCAGAAACAACCAGTAGACTAGCTCTCAACCATACTTAAAATCACTAGGGATAGCAAGAGCATTGCTTTGGTTGCAACAGGAGTAACTCAAAACAACTCCCTCCACTAAACACTTCCTGAATCATTTCCCTTCCTCCATGAGCCCAGTATTTAACTCACCAGTCAAACTCAGCTTAGGGAGAGGCAATGGTTCCACTGGAACAGGACAGTATGGAAACAAGGTACACAGCCCTGGTTCTACCCGAGGGGCCATAGTTCACTGACACCACCACTGGAACAATCTATAATTAAAATGAAAACCACCATGTCAGAAAATTCTAAGCAGAAAAGGACAAAGGAATGCCACTGGTGAGTATTTCAAAAGGAGGCACGCTGTGCAAGAGGGATCCATTCAGTGCTGTGGCCCAATCATCCAAAGCTCATCGTTCTCATGTGAGCAGTACTCTTGCTCTGAGGGGAGACACATTTCCTTTCTTTCATTTCATATTTGCTTTCAAGGAAAACCAGCTGGTCAATACACCAAGCCAACACTCCTCAGGTATCCAACAAGCGAAACCGAAATGTCTCAGTGAATTTTAAGTTTTACTAAATTTGACTTAAGAAAAGGTTTCATTTTAAATTGATATGTGGCTGCCCGACTGGCGTGGCTCAGTGCTTGAGCGTGGACCCCGGAACTAAGAGATCCCCGATTCATTCCCAGTCAGGGCCCGTACTGGGGTTGCGCGCTAGGAGCTATGGGACTGATGATGCTCTCTCATCATTGATGTTTCTCTCTCCCCTTCCCCAGCCTCCTCACCACCCCCACCCCCACCCCCACCCCCGGCTCTCTCTGTTCCCCTTCCCTTCCTCTCTCTGAGATCAATAAAAACATATATGTTTAACCAGTTCTATGTGGATAATATGGACCCTATGAGACAGGGTACTTCAAAACACTAGGCAACTGTTGTGAAACAGTCATCCCTGAGTCTCGGGACACCTTTCCTCCACAAGTCCACACAGAAGAAATGTACGGGGCCCTTAGTGATCACAGTAGAAACAGGAAGTTCTCCATCCGACAGGTCCCCACTGCCCTTCCCCTCACCACCTCCTCCTGGGCTGAGGCACCTCCTTCAGGAGCACTTTGACACTAAACTGCCCCATGTCCCTTGCAATTTGGCCCGTTCTGCCCAAGGGTTCACGCCAGAGTTTCATAGTTGATTTCTGAGACACTAAGTTTCTCCCTGATATAAAGCACAATAGCGAGCAGAGGATTTTTTTCCTCTCCTTGATGCTGGCAGCCTACCCTGACATCACTGAGCAGCTGAATTCAATATTGGATCCACCTACCTGTGGAATTGTTCTCTTGTGAGAAAGACAAGTCCCTACTGTTAGCTTCATCACTATTCTGCTGCTTATAATTCTCAGCTGCCACACTGAATGAGATCCTTAAAACTCCTGAGGGTGGACAAGGTTGTAGCATTTCATGGTACTGCAAAACAACAACAACAACAAACACGAAAACAAAAACAAAAGACGATGGGAGCAGAGAGCAGGACAGGGGAAAGATGGGCGATTCTGGAATGTACACCAGCCTTCCACGGACTCCAGAGTGAGACGTCGGGATACAGGGCATGGCACAGCTCTAAGCTGGGCTGGCAGAGTGTGATGCCAATGAGGATCTCAAAGTGTGACCACAGAAAAGGGGTGAGGCAGAGACAAGACTGCAAAAGAAGCTAAGGTCGGATCATGGACGGCCTGGACGGACACGCTAAGGATTTGGGACTCATTTCTAAAGGCCATAGGAGACCACTGCCAGTTTTCAGAAGAGACATGATCATACTGACATTTTCAAAAGATCCTTCGGGCTGCTGGTAGAGAATGCTTAGGGACCTGGCGATACTAGAGGTTGACAGGTCACAGAGAACACATGGGATCAGGAGGCCCTGAAGTCAATGTGGCTTAGTACTCTTGCTGTTAACCTTGATGGTTCCACACTAGAATCGTCGTATCAGGAATGTCAAGGTGGAAATCTATCCCACTCATGGGACTAGACAGCTTATGTCTAGAAGTTATAATAAAGTAGCAGGATATGCCGTATGTTTTCTCAGACCAAGACACTCTCCGAACAAAGTGGAGAACATACCAAAACCAAGACTGGTTAAAGTGGTAAGGAAAAGGGTGTGGACTCAGCTTCCAGACAGAACAACCGGTCAGTGGCACAGACAGAGACGCACACACACACAGAAAGCCAGAGAGAGGCTGAGAGGAAGGAAGGGACCTCAAGAACGAGAGTACAAGACAAGTGACAGGACCTGACACCCCATCAGCTGGGCTGTCCTCTATGTTGTTCAGAAGCCAGTTACTGAGCACTCAGCGGACACACAAGGATGTTCCCACCAGGAGGCTGGACTCACTCGAAGCCACTGTGAAGGCCCCTAACGATTGGACCCACATGAGGCACTTGTCCGAGGCTAAGTTTATAACAAGAGACCACGGTGAGGTTTTAGGCCAGTGAGTGACCATATCTGAATTTCCTGTCCTTTCAAACCCTTAAAGGTACAGACTTGAAAATGAGGCCCACATGAGCAGTGACTTCCCTGAGATCACAGGCTGGGCCCAGGGCTCTTTTGTCTAGTGTTGCATGCTGTGTCCCACTCATTCTTGTCACCTTCCACCTCTATGTTTGTGTACCAGATTCATGGGACACCAGCCCACAGCTGTTAGGGGAATTGTCCCATCTGCACCTGATGACTTCCTATGGAAATGGTGTCTAGCATCATCCTCACTGGGCAGCTTGGGAGCCTGGTGGAGGCCCTGAGAGGCACAGAGGCTTCCCCCAGGGCACAGATCACCTAAGAAAAAGGAGGTGTGAACTCGGCTTTCTCCCCCAAAACCAGGGGCCTCCTTCTTCCCAGGGAGCATGGGGGAGGGCTGTGTTGGATGCTTGTATACAGGTATGGAGATAACATGGGCCAGGAAGGTGAGAGGTCAGCAGCCCAGAGGGCCCAGTGGGTGGCCCTGATTGGAGGAAGGGGCACAGGTCATGGAACCTTGAAGGGGTGACCTCACTTCCCTGGGGACAGATCCCCAACAGAAATGGGAACCGTGGTAACCAGGTACCCACATTCTAGAGACAACTGCCTTTCCAGCTCACTTGAGTGGAGAAGGTCAGGAGACCAGGATGTCTCTCTGTTGCTTCCCGTTCTTCCGATGCTCTGGCAAGAAGAAAGCCCAGGGCAAGAGATGTTTCTGTTGCTGGGGAAACAGGCGCAAGCGCCACCAACGAGACCCCTCGCCCTCTGGCAGGAGGCACACACAGGTAACCGAGGGCAGGCCCTTTAAGCTCACACTTGGGTGCCAATTAGGGGTCACACCTGGGGAGCACCACACCTCTTACCCCTCATCCCGGGTGTGTGTGTGTGTGTCCGGGATGGTGAGGGGAAGCAAGCGGGGAATGAGGGATGCTCATCCTGGGCTCAGGAGCAGGTTGGTAAGTGTCAGAAGTCTGGAGGGTGCTGGAGGGTGTGTCATGTTCACTGCCCAGGTCATGGCTCACAGGAAGGGAAGCTGAGTGCTGGGGTCGGAGCTCTGCTACCCACTTGTGAAATCGCAGGGGTGCTCAAGGGGTCATCAACTTCACTCCCTGCCTGGAGGTCTTTGCAGATGCCCCTCTCTGCCTGATCTGGGGAGCAGAATGGGTGGTGGGCATCTTCCCCACTGGTAATGCCCGGGCCCCTCATGCCTCCTGGCCCGGTAGCGGGCTCTGTCTTTGCAGAGCTCCAACAAGGGCAGCGTCGAGGAGCTGGCTGACAGGTTCACTTATGCCCTCAACGGGTACAAAGGACAAGTGCGTCAGGGCAGGAAAACCGTCCAGTGCCAAACTGAGGTGAGAGCTGGCCCACACCCAGGACCCTGAGGTGACTGGGGTGGGACCAGAAGTCAGACTCAAATCTGCGGCCTCAAGTTCTCACAGGCCCACTCCCAAAGTGATCTGCACCTTCAATCCTCCCGACCAGCTCCCTGGTAGGGGAGAAAAGCAGTCTTTCTTCCTGTGTTCTTGGGATCAGAGAGAAAGCATCTGTTGCTGTCTTTGCCTCATGCCCCTTTCAACTGATGAACACCCTGCCCCAAGTATCCTGTGGACCAGCCCCTGCCCGACTGTCCTTGTAGGCCTTCTGCAAGCCTTACACATCATCCCACTTGATAGTGCAGTGTATTTAAGAAAGAAAAAAAAAAGGGGGGGAGCGGGGGGGCGGTTAGGGGTGTAGGAAGGGATTAAGGTCTTGAATACTTTTCTCTGCAACCTATCACCTCACAGAGGACGACAAACCATTGCAGTGCGGCCAGCTCAGGAGCTGTGGCCTGACCCAACTCCATATCATCCCAACAAGGACAGAGTTTTCTTCAGTCATTCAGGCTTTCACTGTGGCTACACCTTGACACAAATCAATTGTTGCTAGCTCAGCAGGGCTGCCAGGAACATCCTCCCTGTGTCCTCACAGACTAGGTCTGCCATGACACAGGACCACAGATTGGGTGGAAGGTTCCTGATGCCTCCTGGCTCAGTACCCACTCTGTCTTTGCAGAGCTCCAAGGAGGACATCATTGAGGTGCTGGCCCATGGACCCGACTACACCACCTACGGGGTCAGGGTGCAGGTGCACCAGGCTGATGACACAGACCAGTGCCTGTCTGAGGTGAGAGTTGGCCTCGAGGGTCTCTACACCCAAAACCCCAACACAACCTGGCAGTGCCCAGAACCCACACTCCAATCTGGGGACTCCGCGGGCACCCTCGCAGGACTCTCCCTAGTGTCCCACAGCCCCAAGACAAAGAAATGTGGACACCCACGCCCCCCTCCAGCTACATGGGATGGTAGAGAGACGCTCCTCACATATTTGTAGCAATATCAGAGAGAGAAATGTCGTGTGACTTCACAGTCGACCATGAGCACGTGGGCATTTCGCTGTTTGTGTTGCTTAAACTACACCTGCCATGTATCCTCTGGAGCACTCAGCTCCACTGTCCTTGCAGACCTGGTCCAGTCGGGGAGGTCGTTTGCCCAGCGATGCGGATTTCAGTGCTGATGGACATGGGCCTAATGCAGTTCAGCTGCCATGTCAGCAGTGCTGCCCGGAACACTGATGTGTGTCGGAACGGACTGTGTTAGGTTGCTTGCTTGTGCTGCCATAACATAGGGCCGCACTGGGTGGTGTTAACAGCAGACATTCATTTTCTCACAATTCCGGAGGCTAGAAATGAGAGGTGGTGCTGTCAGTGGGGCTGGTATCTCCTGAGGGGGTCGCTCCTCAGCTTGTAGATGGCTGTCTTCTCTCTGTGTGTCACATGGACTCCCCTCTGCACTGCCACGTGTCCTCCCCTCCTCTTCTAAGGACACTGGTCAGATTCGATGAAGACCCACACCACTGAATTCACGTCACCTGAATGACTTGCTTGAAGACTAAAACTCAAATGCAGACACATAATCAAGTTCGAGGGGTTGCAAAGTCATGGGATTAGGGGTACACAATTCAGGCCACAGGACATGTAATGTCCCCAGCTGGAGATGAACGCCCACTGCTGGGGGAAGGACGAGCACGTGTAAAATTTGAATGGCTGCAGGCAGATTCCAAGCCCAAAGGGCTGTGGCAGGGACGTTGCCAACAGCAGTTTCTGATGATGGCTGCTGCCTTGCTCTCAGCCTGGCCCAGGAAATCTCACTCATTGAAATTTTCACCTGGCCGACGTCAAGGTGTCCAACTCAAACACAGTGTTCCGTCCCTGGCAATTGCCTCATGGGGACACTGAGGCACCTGTCACTTTACACCCATCACCTGGATCAGCTCCTCCCCGAGTCCTCTGGTCAGATTCCTGCCCCGTGATCGCCTTTCTCCCATCTGCAGTCTCCAGGCATTTGCCACCTTGCGGAATCTGCCATCCCCATAATGAGGGTCTGACAATGCCCTTTAATGTAAAAGGATAAAACATAACTTTCTCTTTTGAAGTCAAAGGCTTTCACAGGCCATTTCTACCGTGTACACTGTTCCCACGCTGGGGAGGGACAAGGTCCCCACACCCTTCCCACCCATGTCAGTAGCAGGGAAGTCTCTGGCACCTGAGAGGGGATGGCATGCGGGACAGCACCCAGTTCTGACCTGCATGCCCGTGAGCAGGCATCTGATATTTCCTAAGCCTCTGTGTTCTCATCTCTGTAACGAGGACCTTTCTCTGGGACTCACAGGGCCCGGGCTCTCCATATACACTATTACTACAAGGAGGTTTGTGGATCCTCAGCTAAAGGGAAGGGGGCCGTGAGGGGGGAAAGGTGCCGAGAAGGTGGCAATTGTATGAACATGTACGGAACTTCAGTGGCACTTTGAAGGCCTAGAACCTCCTCCAGCCGGGGCACTCCTGTCCCTCCTCTTGCACACGTCCCAGTGGGGCTGGGACCTCCCGACTGAGCTCCGAACCTCCATCCTTGTGGGATTCACGGTCATGCCGCTGACATGGATATCCTTCCTTCTCCCACCCAGTGTGCAGCTGAGCGAACTGGTAACCTGCATGAGTCCTGCAGGATGCAGGCCCTCCAGGAAGGCACCTCGGAGAAGGTGGCCATGGCCATGGTACCAGCTTTCCCGGGGGGAATCGTCCCCCACGTCTCCACGCTGGCCTGCTCCAGAGCCCAACGGTTCCTGGACGAGCTTCTAACTAGGTGAGCACACACTCGTGACTCTGCCCACTGCTAGCTGTGAGGTATGAAAACGTCACCACATCTTCCCGAGTCTCAGGATGCTCCTCTGAAAGTGGGCTGCTGTGGGGGGAACCTCATAGCACTACTGTGGGGACAAGCCAGGGCAGGTCTCACCTGCTCCCTGGCTCTGCAGACAGGGAAGCTGGATGTGCGGCGCTTATTGGTGGCAACTCTTTCACTCTGTCCCACGGAAAGAACTATGACACACCCATCAGCGGCCTGTGGCATCAGAGGTTGGAAAAGCACATGCAAAGCAACCTGTTAAGCAGTGTGAGATTTCACCTAGCCGGTCCTGGAACTTGGTGTAGCCACACTTGGGATTTCTGGGGAGAGCACGGGCCCAGGCCCACTCAGATGTATGGCATGCTTCTGGTTGGAGTTTCTTTACTCGACAATGTGCACGCACTTGTGGAGACACTTAGCCTGACTCAAGGAATGAAGCAGACACAATCCCTGGGACTCAGTTCTGGGCATTGGGTCCAGCAGTCACGCTCTCCATCATTCGCAGGTCGTGTCCACCATCCATCAGGGCTGATGCAATCAGAGTGATTTTTCCATCTGGAGGCACACATGCTTACAATGACCGCGCTGACACACCGCAGGACCAAGTCATAAAGTGAGTGGTCTCCGGGTCCAGAAGGAGGGCCCCCAGAGTCAGCATCGTGGGGACTGTGGTGGGTGGGGGGTGGAGAGTGCCTGGCAGAACCCTAATCTTATACATCATCTGATTCCCAAGAAAGGCCTGGGCTCTGGAGTCTTCTATTCCAGGAGGACAGGAGTTAAAGATGACAGTGGGTGGGGTCCCGGGCCTTGTAGACCCAGAGGAGACGCTGTGCTGAGTTGTCCCTCACAGTCCCCTCCCACCCCCCACAGACCCACCCGCTCTGCCTGCCCTTCTCCATATCCATCTCCCCTGACCACGGTGGCCAGGCTCAGAACAGGCCTGTGGTGAGCAGGCTGCTCACAAGTCTGTCTCAGTCCTCAGCCCAGATGCCCAGGGCCTGGAGGGTGGGGGTGGGCAGTGCACTGGACCTTCAGGAGAGCTGCCAGTGGGAAGAAGAGTCTCACACAGACTCCATGTTGAACCTGCTGGATCCCACAACTGCTACAACCAGGACAGCCACACTGGGGCCGGGGGTGGCATGGGGCTGTCCCCTGGGTGGGCAAGGGGGGGCCTGCATAGAGGCTCAGATCTAAACAAGTGTGCCATGGGAGGGCAGAGTGGAAGGAAAGACCAGGACTCAGAATCTGCTGCCCACCTGCCTCTCCCCAGGGCCTTTGCTGCGATGGTGGGGACCTGGCTGGACCACGTCCAGGGTTTGGGGCAGCGCCTTCCTTTCGCCTGCTTCGAGGTAGAGCAGGTCTTGGTGCCCGTCAACTCCCCTGCCTCACACCTGGTGGGCCACGCCCAAAATCTATGGTTGGCGCTGCAGCACCTTGAGCCCACCGAGGCAACTCAACAAGGTGAGGCGGAATGATCATCCGGGCAGATCATCGGGGGAGGGCAGGCTCATGGGCTGGAGTTCCCTTAAAGGCGGTGGCATCTTTCCTGTCTGCACTAAGTCACAGGAAAGCCAGGAGTGTGAGTCAATGTGTCTCTTTCTCCTGCTCCAGGTCCACGCCCAGAGCTCCAGAGCTGTCCGGAGGCAGAGGAAGGGCCCGCTCAGGGGCCACAGCCTGGTCCAACGAGAGGCCCTGCCCTGGCCAGGCTTGGCCCGAGGCAGTACCTGAAGCCATTATGGAGCCAGCTACTGGCTGCGCTGGAAGCCTTCTCTCGTGCTATCAGAAGAGTTCTAGGCGATTATCTTAAATAATTCAGAGGAATACATCCCAACTGGACATTTATAATAGTAAATAAGGATAATTTCTAAAAGTACCTACCTATTTATGTAGACTATTTCCCATTCAGTTAAATACTCCTTTTGAATAAATAAGTTTGTTTATTAAAAACATGTGTAGATCATGTCTTCTCACGTACATATACATAGTTCCATACACACACACACACACACACACACACATGCACGTACACATATATGCTGACATGGAAGGTGCTCACTGTATAATACAGTTTTAAAATAAGTTCTGAAACATTTAATTTCCTCTGATAACTACGTATACACTGATAAAATGGGGAAATAAAATCTGGAAATATATACACCAGAATGTTCACACTGGTGAACTGTCAGCAGTGAAACTACCAGAAGTGACAGTTTCTTCTCATTTTGCTTCATGTATAGGTTCTGGTTGACACAAGGATCATACCTCCAAGATATAGACAGACAGTAGAGAGAGGAAGGGAGAGGCAGAGAACACAGATGAGAGGCACACCAGCCGCCTCCTGCCCACCCCCGTGACATGGAATTGACCACAAAACCCTGCCATGTGCCCTCCCTGGGAACAGATCCAGAAACTTTCAGTGCAAGGGGAGAGGCCAATCCAATGAGCCCCATCAGCTGGGGTTAGACTCAGTATATATTTTAACAATACACTTTGATTGATTTCAGGGCGGGACAAAGGGCGAGACAGAAACGTGAACCATGAGAGACAAACATGGATAGGTTGCCTCCTTCACGACCCCTATTGGTGATCCAGTCTGCAACCCAGGCCTGTGCCCTGACCCGGAATCAAACCAACTGTGCACTCCTGCCTGCTTCACAGACGGACGCTCGACCACCGTGCAACACTGGCCAGAGTCAATCATATCTTTCTAAACTTTCCCAAGTGCCAATTTGTGTCCTGAAATGGTCTCAGGAAAGGAAAAATTACTTAATGGGGGGCATTCTACTTCCCTCGCCGTTTAGCTGCATTTGCTATTTGGCCAGAAACAACCAGTAGACTAGCTCTCAACCATACTTAAAATCACTAGGGATAGCAAGAGCATTGCTTTGGTTGCAACAGGAGTAACTCAAAACAACTCCCTCCACTAAACACTTCCTGAATCATTTCCCTTCCTCCATGAGCCCAGTATTTAACTCACCAGTCAAACTCAGCTTAGGGAGAGGCAATGGTTCCACTGGAACAGGACAGTATGGAAACAAGGTACACAGCCCTGGTTCTACCCGAGGGGCCATAGTTCACTGACACCACCACTGGAACAATCTATAATTAAAATGAAAACCACCATGTCAG
This sequence comes from Myotis nattereri, assembly GCF_964212035.1. Taxonomy (NCBI): domain Eukaryota; kingdom Metazoa; phylum Chordata; class Mammalia; order Chiroptera; family Vespertilionidae; genus Myotis; species Myotis nattereri. The sequence continues at coordinate 6,382,360 of NC_138085.1, read as the reverse complement.
AAAATTCTAAGCAGAAAAGGACAAAGGAATGCCACTGGTGAGTATTTCAAAAGGAGGCACGCTGTGCAAGAGGGATCCATTCAGTGCTGTGGCCCAATCATCCAAAGCTCATCGTTCTCATGTGAGCAGTACTCTTGCTCTGAGGGGAGACACATTTCCTTTCTTTCATTTCATATTTGCTTTCAAGGAAAACCAGCTGGTCAATACACCAAGCCAACACTCCTCAGGTATCCAACAAGCGAAACCGAAATGTCTCAGTGAATTTTAAGTTTTACTAAATTTGACTTAAGAAAAGGTTTCATTTTAAATTGATATGTGGCTGCCCGACTGGCGTGGCTCAGTGCTTGAGCGTGGACCCCGGAACTAAGAGATCCCCGATTCATTCCCAGTCAGGGCCCGTACTGGGGTTGCGCGCTAGGAGCTATGGGACTGATGATGCTCTCTCATCATTGATGTTTCTCTCTCCCCTTCCCCAGCCTCCTCACCACCCCCACCCCCACCCCCACCCCCGGCTCTCTCTGTTCCCCTTCCCTTCCTCTCTCTGAGATCAATAAAAACATATATGTTTAACCAGTTCTATGTGGATAATATGGACCCTATGAGACAGGGTACTTCAAAACACTAGGCAACTGTTGTGAAACAGTCATCCCTGAGTCTCGGGACACCTTTCCTCCACAAGTCCACACAGAAGAAATGTACGGGGCCCTTAGTGATCACAGTAGAAACAGGAAGTTCTCCATCCGACAGGTCCCCACTGCCCTTCCCCTCACCACCTCCTCCTGGGCTGAGGCACCTCCTTCAGGAGCACTTTGACACTAAACTGCCCCATGTCCCTTGCAATTTGGCCCGTTCTGCCCAAGGGTTCACGCCAGAGTTTCATAGTTGATTTCTGAGACACTAAGTTTCTCCCTGATATAAAGCACAATAGCGAGCAGAGGATTTTTTTCCTCTCCTTGATGCTGGCAGCCTACCCTGACATCACTGAGCAGCTGAATTCAATATTGGATCCACCTACCTGTGGAATTGTTCTCTTGTGAGAAAGACAAGTCCCTACTGTTAGCTTCATCACTATTCTGCTGCTTATAATTCTCAGCTGCCACACTGAATGAGATCCTTAAAACTCCTGAGGGTGGACAAGGTTGTAGCATTTCATGGTACTGCAAAACAACAACAACAACAAACACGAAAACAAAAACAAAAGACGATGGGAGCAGAGAGCAGGACAGGGGAAAGATGGGCGATTCTGGAATGTACACCAGCCTTCCACGGACTCCAGAGTGAGACGTCGGGATACAGGGCATGGCACAGCTCTAAGCTGGGCTGGCAGAGTGTGATGCCAATGAGGATCTCAAAGTGTGACCACAGAAAAGGGGTGAGGCAGAGACAAGACTGCAAAAGAAGCTAAGGTCGGATCATGGACGGCCTGGACGGACACGCTAAGGATTTGGGACTCATTTCTAAAGGCCATAGGAGACCACTGCCAGTTTTCAGAAGAGACATGATCATACTGACATTTTCAAAAGATCCTTCGGGCTGCTGGTAGAGAATGCTTAGGGACCTGGCGATACTAGAGGTTGACAGGTCACAGAGAACACATGGGATCAGGAGGCCCTGAAGTCAATGTGGCTTAGTACTCTTGCTGTTAACCTTGATGGTTCCACACTAGAATCGTCGTATCAGGAATGTCAAGGTGGAAATCTATCCCACTCATGGGACTAGACAGCTTATGTCTAGAAGTTATAATAAAGTAGCAGGATATGCCGTATGTTTTCTCAGACCAAGACACTCTCCGAACAAAGTGGAGAACATACCAAAACCAAGACTGGTTAAAGTGGTAAGGAAAAGGGTGTGGACTCAGCTTCCAGACAGAACAACCGGTCAGTGGCACAGACAGAGACGCACACACACACAGAAAGCCAGAGAGAGGCTGAGAGGAAGGAAGGGACCTCAAGAACGAGAGTACAAGACAAGTGACAGGACCTGACACCCCATCAGCTGGGCTGTCCTCTATGTTGTTCAGAAGCCAGTTACTGAGCACTCAGCGGACACACAAGGATGTTCCCACCAGGAGGCTGGACTCACTCGAAGCCACTGTGAAGGCCCCTAACGCTTGCACCCACATGAGGCACTTGTCCGAGGCTAAGTTTATAACAAGAGACCACGGTGAGGTTTTAGGCCAGTGAGTGACCATATCTGAATTTCCTGTCCTTTCAAACCCTTAAAGGTACAGACTTGAAAATGAGGCCCACATGAGCAGTGACTTCCCTGAGATCACAGGCTGGGCCCAGGGCTCTTTTGTCTAGTGTTGCATGCTGTGTCCCACTCATTCTTGTCACCTTCCACCTCTATGTTTGTGTACCAGATTCATGGGACACCAGCCCACAGCTGTTAGGGGAATTGTCCCATCTGCACCTGATGACTTCCTATGGAAATGGTGTCTAGCATCATCCTCACTGGGCAGCTTGGGAGCCTGGTGGAGGCCCTGAGAGGCACAGAGGCTTCCCCCAGGGCACAGATCACCTAAGAAAAAGGAGGTGTGAACTCGGCTTTCTCCCCCAAAACCAGGGGCCTCCTTCTTCCCAGGGAGCATGGGGGAGGGCTGTGTTGGATGCTTGTATACAGGTATGGAGATAACATGGGCCAGGAAGGTGAGAGGTCAGCAGCCCAGAGGGCCCAGTGGGTGGCCCTGATTGGAGGAAGGGGCACAGGTCATGGAACCTTGAAGGGGTGACCTCACTTCCCTGGGGACAGATCCCCAACAGAAATGGGAACCGTGGTAACCAGGTACCCACATTCTAGAGACAACTGCCTTTCCAGCTCACTTGAGTGGAGAAGGTCAGGAGACCAGGATGTCTCTCTGTTGCTTCCCGTTCTTCCGATGCTCTGGCAAGAAGAAAGCCCAGGGCAAGAGATGTTTCTGTTGCTGGGGAAACAGGCGCAAGCGCCACCAACGAGACCCCTCGCCCTCTGGCAGGAGGCACACACAGGTAACCGAGGGCAGGCCCTTTAAGCTCACACTTGGGTGCCAATTAGGGGTCACACCTGGGGAGCACCACACCTCTTACCCCTCATCCCGGGTGTGTGTGTGTGTGTCCGGGATGGTGAGGGGAAGCAAGCGGGGAATGAGGGATGCTCATCCTGGGCTCAGGAGCAGGTTGGTAAGTGTCAGAAGTCTGGAGGGTGCTGGAGGGTGTGTCATGTTCACTGCCCAGGTCATGGCTCACAGGAAGGGAAGCTGAGTGCTGGGGTCGGAGCTCTGCTACCCACTTGTGAAATCGCAGGGGTGCTCAAGGGGTCATCAACTTCACTCCCTGCCTGGAGGTCTTTGCAGATGCCCCTCTCTGCCTGATCTGGGGAGCAGAATGGGTGGTGGGCATCTTCCCCACTGGTAATGCCCGGGCCCCTCATGCCTCCTGGCCCGGTAGCGGGCTCTGTCTTTGCAGAGCTCCAACAAGGGCAGCGTCGAGGAGCTGGCTGACAGGTTCACTTATGCCCTCAACGGGTACAAAGGACAAGTGCGTCAGGGCAGGAAAACCGTCCAGTGCCAAACTGAGGTGAGAGCTGGCCCACACCCAGGACCCTGAGGTGACTGGGGTGGGACCAGAAGTCAGACTCAAATCTGCGGCCTCAAGTTCTCACAGGCCCACTCCCAAAGTGATCTGCACCTTCAATCCTCCCGACCAGCTCCCTGGTAGGGGAGAAAAGCAGTCTTTCTTCCTGTGTTCTTGGGATCAGAGAGAAAGCATCTGTTGCTGTCTTTGCCTCATGCCCCTTTCAACTGATGAACACCCTGCCCCAAGTATCCTGTGGACCAGCCCCTGCCCGACTGTCCTTGTAGGCCTTCTGCAAGCCTTACACATCATCCCACTTGATAGTGCAGTGTATTTAAGAAAGAAAAAAAAAAGGGGGGGAGCGGGGGGGCGGTTAGGGGTGTAGGAAGGGATTAAGGTCTTGAATACTTTTCTCTGCAACCTATCACCTCACAGAGGACGACAAACCATTGCAGTGCGGCCAGCTCAGGAGCTGTGGCCTGACCCAACTCCATATCATCCCAACAAGGACAGAGTTTTCTTCAGTCATTCAGGCTTTCACTGTGGCTACACCTTGACACAAATCAATTGTTGCTAGCTCAGCAGGGCTGCCAGGAACATCCTCCCTGTGTCCTCACAGACTAGGTCTGCCATGACACAGGACCACAGATTGGGTGGAAGGTTCCTGATGCCTCCTGGCTCAGTACCCACTCTGTCTTTGCAGAGCTCCAAGGAGGACATCATTGAGGTGCTGGCCCATGGACCCGACTACACCACCTACGGGGTCAGGGTGCAGGTGCACCAGGCTGATGACACAGACCAGTGCCTGTCTGAGGTGAGAGTTGGCCTCGAGGGTCTCTACACCCAAAACCCCAACACAACCTGGCAGTGCCCAGAACCCACACTCCAATCTGGGGACTCCCCGGGCACCCTCCCAGGACTCTCCCTAGTGTCCCACAGCCCCAAGACAAAGAAATGTGGACACCCACGCCCCCCTCCAGCTACATGGGATGGTAGAGAGACGCTCCTCACATATTTGTAGCAATATCAGAGAGAGAAATGTCGTGTGACTTCACAGTCGACCATGAGCACGTGGGCATTTCGCTGTTTGTGTTGCTTAAACTACACCTGCCATGTATCCTCTGGAGCACTCAGCTCCACTGTCCTTGCAGACCTGGTCCAGTCGGGGAGGTCGTTTGCCCAGCGATGCGGATTTCAGTGCTGATGGACATGGGCCTAATGCAGTTCAGCTGCCATGTCAGCAGTGCTGCCCGGAACACTGATGTGTGTCGGAACGGACTGTGTTAGGTTGCTTGCTTGTGCTGCCATAACATAGGGCCGCACTGGGTGGTGTTAACAGCAGACATTCATTTTCTCACAATTCCGGAGGCTAGAAATGAGAGGTGGTGCTGTCAGTGGGGCTGGTATCTCCTGAGGGGGTCGCTCCTCAGCTTGTAGATGGCTGTCTTCTCTCTGTGTGTCACATGGACTCCCCTCTGCACTGCCACGTGTCCTCCCCTCCTCTTCTAAGGACACTGGTCAGATTCGATGAAGACCCACACCACTGAATTCACGTCACCTGAATGACTTGCTTGAAGACTAAAACTCAAATGCAGACACATAATCAAGTTCGAGGGGTTGCAAAGTCATGGGATTAGGGGTACACAATTCAGGCCACAGGACATGTAATGTCCCCAGCTGGAGATGAACGCCCACTGCTGGGGGAAGGACGAGCACGTGTAAAATTTGAATGGCTGCAGGCAGATTCCAAGCCCAAAGGGCTGTGGCAGGGACGTTGCCAACAGCAGTTTCTGATGATGGCTGCTGCCTTGCTCTCAGCCTGGCCCAGGAAATCTCACTCATTGAAATTTTCACCTGGCCGACGTCAAGGTGTCCAACTCAAACACAGTGTTCCGTCCCTGGCAATTGCCTCATGGGGACACTGAGGCACCTGTCACTTTACACCCATCACCTGGATCAGCTCCTCCCCGAGTCCTCTGGTCAGATTCCTGCCCCGTGATCGCCTTTCTCCCATCTGCAGTCTCCAGGCATTTGCCACCTTGCGGAATCTGCCATCCCCATAATGAGGGTCTGACAATGCCCTTTAATGTAAAAGGATAGAACATAACTTTCTCTTTTGAAGTCAAAGGCTTTCACAGGCCATTTCTACCATGTACACTGTTCCCACGCTGGGGAGGGACAAGGTCCCCACACCCTCTCCACCCATGTCCGTACCAGGGAAGTCTCTGGCACCTGAGAGGGGATGGCATGCGGGACAGCACCCAGTTCTGACCTGCATGCCCGTGAGCAGGCATCTGATATTTCCCAAGCCTCTGTGTTCTCATCTCTGTAACGAGGACCTTTCTCTGGGACTCACAGGGCCCGGGCTCTCATATACACTATCACTACAAGGAGGTTTGTGGATCCTCAGCTAAAGGGAAGGGGGCCGTGAGGGGGGAAAGGTGCCGAGAAGGTGGCAATTGTATGAACATGTACGGAACTTCAGTGGCACTTTGAAGGCCTAGAACCTCCTCCAGCCGGGGCACTCCTGTCCCTCCTCTTGCACACGTCCCAGTGGGGCTGGGACCTCCCGACTGAGCTCCGAACCTCCATCCTTGTGGGATTCACGGTCATGCCGCTGACATGGATATCCTTCCTTCTCCCACCCAGTGTGCAGCTGAGCGAACTGGTAACCTGCATGAGTCCTGCAGGATGCAGGCCCTCCAGGAAGGCACCTCGGAGAAGGTGGCCATGGCCATGGTACCAGCTTTCCCGGGGGGAATCGTCCCCCACGTCTCCACGCTGGCCTGCTCCAGAGCCCAACGGTTCCTGGACGAGCTTCTAACTAGGTGAGCACACACTCGTGACTCTGCCCACTGCTAGCTGTGAGGTATGAAAACGTCACCACATCTTCCCGAGTCTCAGGATGCTCCTCTGAAAGTGGGCTGCTGTGGGGGGAACCTCATAGCACTACTGTGGGGACAAGCCAGGGCAGGTCTCACCTGCTCCCTGGCTCTGCAGACAGGGAAGCTGGATGTGCGGCGCTTATTGGTGGCAACTCTTTCACTCTGTCCCACGGAAAGAACTATGACACACCCATCAGCGGCCTGTGGCATCAGAGGTTGGAAAAGCACATGCAAAGCAACCTGTTAAGCAGTGTGAGATTTCACCTAGCCGGTCCTGGAACTTGGTGTAGCCACACTTGGGATTTCTGGGGAGAGCACGGGCCCAGGCCCACTCAGATGTATGGCATGCTTCTGGTTGGAGTTTCTTTACTCGACAATGTGCACGCACTTGTGGAGACACTTAGCCTGACTCAAGGAATGAAGCAGACACAATCCCTGGGACTCAGTTCTGGGCATTGGGTCCAGCAGTCACGCTCTCCATCATTCGCAGGTCGTGTCCACCATCCATCAGGGCTGATGCAATCAGAGTGATTTTTCCATCTGGAGGCACACATGCTTACAATGACCGCGCTGACACACCGCAGGACCAAGTCATAAAGTGAGTGGTCTCCGGGTCCAGAAGGAGGGCCCCCAGAGTCAGCATCGTGGGGACTGTGGTGGGTGGGGGGTGGAGAGTGCCTGGCAGAACCCTAATCTTATACATCATCTGATTCCCAAGAAAGGCCTGGGCTCTGGAGTCTTCTATTCCAGGAGGACAGGAGTTAAAGATGACAGTGGGTGGGGTCCCGGGCCTTGTAGACCCAGAGGAGACGCTGTGCTGAGTTGTCCCTCACAGTCCCCTCCCACCCCCCACAGACCCACCCGCTCTGCCTGCCCTTCTCCATATCCATCTCCCCTGACCACGGTGGCCAGGCTCAGAACAGGCCTGTGGTGAGCAGGCTGCTCACAAGTCTGTCTCAGTCCTCAGCCCAGATGCCCAGGGCCTGGAGGGTGGGGGTGGGCAGTGCACTGGACCTTCAGGAGAGCTGCCAGTGGGAAGAAGAGTCTCACACAGACTCCATGTTGAACCTGCTGGATCCCACAACTGCTACAACCAGGACAGCCACACTGGGGCCGGGGGTGGCATGGGGCTGTCCCCTGGGTGGGCAAGGGGGGGCCTGCATAGAGGCTCAGATCTAAACAAGTGTGCCATGGGAGGGCAGAGTGGAAGGAAAGACCAGGACTCAGAATCTGCTGCCCACCTGCCTCTCCCCAGGGTCTTTGCTGCGATGGTGGGGACCTGGCTGGACCACGTCCAGGGTTTGGGGCAGCGCCTTCCTTTCGCCTGCTTCGAGGTAGAGCAGGTCTTGGTGCCCGTCAACTCCCCTGCCTCACACCTGGTGGGCCACGCCCAAAATCTATGGTTGGCGCTGCAGCACCTTGAGCCCACCGAGGCAACTCAACAAGGTGAGGCGGAATGATCATCCGGGCAGATCATCGGGGGAGGGCAGGCTCATGGGCTGGAGTTCCCTTAAAGGCGGTGGCATCTTTCCTGTCTGCACTATGTCACAGGAAAGCCAGGAGTGTGAGTCAATGTGTCTCTTTCTCCTGCTCCAGGTCCACGCCCAGAGCTCCAGAGCTGTCCGGAGGCAGAGGAAGGGCCCGCTCAGGGGCCAGAGCCTGGTCCAACGAGAGGCCCTGCCCTGGCCAGGCTTGGCCCGAGGCAGTACCTGAAGCCATTATGGAGCCAGCTACTGGCTGCGCTGGAAGCCTTCTCTCGTGCTATCAGAAGAGTTCTAGGCGATTATCTTAAATAATTCAGAGGAATACATCCCAACTGGACATTTATAATAGTAAATAAGGATAATTTCTAAAAGTACCTACCTATTTATGTAGACTATTTCCCATTCAGTTAAATACTCCTTTTGAATAAATAAGTTTGTTTATTAAAAACATGTGTAGATCATGTCTTCTCACGTACATATACATAGTTCCATACACACACACACACACACACACACACACACATGCACGTACACATATATGCTGACATGGAAGGTGCTCACTGTATAATACAGTTTTAAAATAAGTTCTGAAACATTTAATTTCCTCTGATAACTACGTATACACTGATAAAATGGGGAAATAAAATCTGGAAATATATACACCAGAATGTTCACACTGGTGAACTGTCAGCAGTGAAACTACCAGAAGTGACAGTTTCTTCTCATTTTGCTTCATGTATAGGTTCTGGTTGACACAAGGATCATACCTCCAAGATATAGACAGACAGTAGAGAGAGGAAGGGAGAGGCAGAGAACACAGATGAGAGGCACACCAGCCGCCTCCTGCCCACCCCCGTGACATGGAATTGACCACAAAACCCTGCCATGTGCCCTCCCTGGGAACAGATCCAGAAACTTTCAGTGCAAGGGGAGAGGCCAATCCAATGAGCCCCATCAGCTGGGGTTAGACTCAGTATATATTTTAACAATACACTTTGATTGATTTCAGGGCGGGACAAAGGGCGAGACAGAAACGTGAACCATGAGAGACAAACATGGATAGGTTGCCTCCTTCACGACCCCTATTGGTGATCCAGTCTGCAACCCAGGCCTGTGCCCTGACCCGGAATCAAACCAACTGTGCACTCCTGCCTGCTTCACAGACGGACGCTCGACCACCGTGCAACACTGGCCAGAGTCAATCATATCTTTCTAAACTTTCCCAAGTGCCAATTTGTGTCCTGAAATGGTCTCAGGAAAGGAAAAATTACTTAATGGGGGGCATTCTACTTCCCTCGCCGTTTAGCTGCATTTGCTATTTGGCCAGAAACAACCAGTAGACTAGCTCTCAACCATACTTAAAATCACTAGGGATAGCAAGAGCATTGCTTTGGTTGCAACAGGAGTAACTCAAAACAACTCCCTCCACTAAACACTTCCTGAATCATTTCCCTTCCTCCATGAGCCCAGTATTTAACTCACCAGTCAAACTCAGCTTAGGGAGAGGCAATGGTTCCACTGGAACAGGACAGTATGGAAACAAGGTACACAGCCCTGGTTCTACCCGAGGGGCCATAGTTCACTGACACCACCACTGGAACAATCTATAATTAAAATGAAAACCACCATGTCAGAAAATTCTAAGCAGAAAAGGACAAAGGAATGCCACTGGTGAGTATTTCAAAAGGAGGCACGCTGTGCAAGAGGGATCCATTCAGTGCTGTGGCCCAATCATCCAAAGCTCATCGTTCTCATGTGAGCAGTACTCTTGCTCTGAGGGGAGACACATTTCCTTTCTTTCATTTCATATTTGCTTTCAAGGAAAACCAGCTGGTCAATACACCAAGCCAACACTCCTCAGGTATCCAACAAGCGAAACCGAAATGTCTCAGTGAATTTTAAGTTTTACTAAATTTGACTTAAGAAAAGGTTTCATTTTAAATTGATATGTGGCTGCCCGACTGGCGTGGCTCAGTGCTTGAGCGTGGACCCCGGAACTAAGAGATCCCCGATTCATTCCCAGTCAGGGCCCGTACTGGGGTTGCGCGCTAGGAGCTATGGGACTGATGATGCTCTCTCATCATTGATGTTTCTCTCTCCCCTTCCCCAGCCTCCTCACCACCCCCACCCCCACCCCCACCCCCGGCTCTCTCTGTTCCCCTTCCCTTCCTCTCTCTGAGATCAATAAAAACATATATGTTTAACCAGTTCTATGTGGATAATATGGACCCTATGAGACAGGGTACTTCAAAACACTAGGCAACTGTTGTGAAACAGTCATCCCTGAGTCTCGGGACACCTTTCCTCCACAAGTCCACACAGAAGAAATGTACGGGGCCCTTAGTGATCACAGTAGAAACAGGAAGTTCTCCATCCGACAGGTCCCCACTGCCCTTCCCCTCACCACCTCCTCCTGGGCTGAGGCACCTCCTTCAGGAGCACTTTGACACTAAACTGCCCCATGTCCCTTGCAATTTGGCCCGTTCTGCCCAAGGGTTCACGCCAGAGTTTCATAGTTGATTTCTGAGACACTAAGTTTCTCCCTGATATAAAGCACAATAGCGAGCAGAGGATTTTTTTCCTCTCCTTGATGCTGGCAGCCTACCCTGACATCACTGAGCAGCTGAATTCAATATTGGATCCACCTACCTGTGGAATTGTTCTCTTGTGAGAAAGACAAGTCCCTACTGTTAGCTTCATCACTATTCTGCTGCTTATAATTCTCAGCTGCCACACTGAATGAGATCCTTAAAACTCCTGAGGGTGGACAAGGTTGTAGCATTTCATGGTACTGCAAAACAACAACAACAACAAACACGAAAACAAAAACAAAAGACGATGGGAGCAGAGAGCAGGACAGGGGAAAGATGGGCGATTCTGGAATGTACACCAGCCTTCCACGGACTCCAGAGTGAGACGTCGGGATACAGGGCATGGCACAGCTCTAAGCTGGGCTGGCAGAGTGTGATGCCAATGAGGATCTCAAAGTGTGACCACAGAAAAGGGGTGAGGCAGAGACAAGACTGCAAAAGAAGCTAAGGTCGGATCATGGACGGCCTGGACGGACACGCTAAGGATTTGGGACTCATTTCTAAAGGCCATAGGAGACCACTGGCAGTTTTCAGAAGAGACATGATCATACTGACATTTTCAAAAGATCCTTCGGGCTGCTGGTAGAGAATGCTTAGGGACCTGGCGATACTAGAGGTTGACAGGTCACAGAGAACACATGGGATCAGGAGGCCCTGAAGTCAATGTGGCTTAGTACTCTTGCTGTTAACCTTGATGGTTCCACACTAGAATCGTCGTATCAGGAATGTCAAGGTGGAAATCTATCCCACTCATGGGACTAGACAGCTTATGTCTAGAAGTTATAATAAAGTAGCAGGATATGCCGTATGTTTTCTCAGACCAAGACACTCTCCGAACAAAGTGGAGAACATACCAAAACCAAGACTGGTTAAAGTGGTAAGGAAAAGGGTGTGGACTCAGCTTCCAGACAGAACAACCGGTCAGTGGCACAGACAGAGACGCACACACACACAGAAAGCCAGAGAGAGGCTGAGAGGAAGGAAGGGACCTCAAGAACGAGAGTACAAGACAAGTGACAGGACCTGACACCCCATCAGCTGGGCTGTCCTCTATGTTGTTCAGAAGCCAGTTACTGAGCACTCAGCGGACACACAAGGATGTTCCCACCAGGAGGCTGGACTCACTCGAAGCCACTGTGAAGGCCCCTAACGCTTGCACCCACATGAGGCACTTGTCCGAGGCTAAGTTTATAACAAGAGACCACGGTGAGGTTTTAGGCCAGTGAGTGACCATATCTGAATTTCCTGTCCTTTCAAACCCTTAAAGGTACAGACTTGAAAATGAGGCCCACATGAGCAGTGACTTCCCTGAGATCACAGGCTGGGCCCAGGGCTCTTTTGTCTAGTGTTGCATGCTGTGTCCCACTCATTCTTGTCACCTTCCACCTCTATGTTTGTGTACCAGATTCATGGGACACCAGCCCACAGCTGTTAGGGGAATTGTCCCATCTGCACCTGATGACTTCCTATGGAAATGGTGTCTAGCATCATCCTCACTGGGCAGCTTGGGAGCCTGGTGGAGGCCCTGAGAGGCACAGAGGCTTCCCCCAGGGCACAGATCACCTAAGAAAAAGGAGGTGTGAACTCGGCTTTCTCCCCCAAAACCAGGGGCCTCCTTCTTCCCAGGGAGCATGGGGGAGGGCTGTGTTGGATGCTTGTATACAGGTATGGAGATAACATGGGCCAGGAAGGTGAGAGGTCAGCAGCCCAGAGGGCCCAGTGGGTGGCCCTGATTGGAGGAAGGGGCACAGGTCATGGAACCTTGAAGGGGTGACCTCACTTCCCTGGGGACAGATCCCCAACAGAAATGGGAACCGTGGTAACCAGGTACCCACATTCTAGAGACAACTGCCTTTCCAGCTCACTTGAGTGGAGAAGGTCAGGAGACCAGGATGTCTCTCTGTTGCTTCCCGTTCTTCCGATGCTCTGGCAAGAAGAAAGCCCAGGGCAAGAGATGTTTCTGTTGCTGGGGAAACAGGCGCAAGCGCCACCAACGAGACCCCTCGCCCTCTGGCAGGAGGCACACACAGGTAACCGAGGGCAGGCCCTTTAAGCTCACACTTGGGTGCCAATTAGGGGTCACACCTGGGGAGCACCACACCTCTTACCCCTCATCCCGGGTGTGTGTGTGTGTGTCCGGGATGGTGAGGGGAAGCAAGCGGGGAATGAGGGATGCTCATCCTGGGCTCAGGAGCAGGTTGGTAAGTGTCAGAAGTCTGGAGGGTGCTGGAGGGTGTGTCATGTTCACTGCCCAGGTCATGGCTCACAGGAAGGGAAGCTGAGTGCTGGGGTCGGAGCTCTGCTACCCACTTGTGAAATCGCAGGGGTGCTCAAGGGGTCATCAACTTCACTCCCTGCCTGGAGGTCTTTGCAGATGCCCCTCTCTGCCTGATCTGGGGAGCAGAATGGGTGGTGGGCATCTTCCCCACTGGTAATGCCCGGGCCCCTCATGCCTCCTGGCCCGGTAGCGGGCTCTGTCTTTGCAGAGCTCCAACAAGGGCAGCGTCGAGGAGCTGGCTGACAGGTTCACTTATGCCCTCAACGGGTACAAAGGACAAGTGCGTCAGGGCAGGAAAACCGTCCAGTGCCAAACTGAGGTGAGAGCTGGCCCACACCCAGGACCCTGAGGTGACTGGGGTGGGACCAGAAGTCAGACTCAAATCTGCGGCCTCAAGTTCTCACAGGCCCACTCCCAAAGTGATCTGCACCTTCAATCCTCCCGACCAGCTCCCTGGTAGGGGAGAAAAGCAGTCTTTCTTCCTGTGTTCTTGGGATCAGAGAGAAAGCATCTGTTGCTGTCTTTGCCTCATGCCCCTTTCAACTGATGAACACCCTGCCCCAAGTATCCTGTGGACCAGCCCCTGCCCGACTGTCCTTGTAGGCCTTCTGCAAGCCTTACACATCATCCCACTTGATAGTGCAGTGTATTTAAGAAAGAAAAAAAAAAGGGGGGGAGCGGGGGGGCGGTTAGGGGTGTAGGAAGGGATTAAGGTCTTGAATACTTTTCTCTGCAACCTATCACCTCACAGAGGACGACAAACCATTGCAGTGCGGCCAGCTCAGGAGCTGTGGCCTGACCCAACTCCATATCATCCCAACAAGGACAGAGTTTTCTTCAGTCATTCAGGCTTTCACTGTGGCTACACCTTGACACAAATCAATTGTTGCTAGCTCAGCAGGGCTGCCAGGAACATCCTCCCTGTGTCCTCACAGACTAGGTCTGCCATGACACAGGACCACAGATTGGGTGGAAGGTTCCTGATGCCTCCTGGCTCAGTACCCACTCTGTCTTTGCAGAGCTCCAAGGAGGACATCATTGAGGTGCTGGCCCATGGACCCGACTACACCACCTACGGGGTCAGGGTGCAGGTGCACCAGGCTGATGACACAGACCAGTGCCTGTCTGAGGTGAGAGTTGGCCTCGAGGGTCTCTACACCCAAAACCCCAACACAACCTGGCAGTGCCCAGAACCCACACTCCAATCTGGGGACTCCGCGGGCACCCTCGCAGGACTCTCCCTAGTGTCCCACAGCCCCAAGACAAAGAAATGTGGACACCCACGCCCCCCTCCAGCTACATGGGATGGTAGAGAGACGCTCCTCACATATTTGTAGCAATATCAGAGAGAGAAATGTCGTGTGACTTCACAGTCGACCATGAGCACGTGGGCATTTCGCTGTTTGTGTTGCTTAAACTACACCTGCCATGTATCCTCTGGAGCACTCAGCTCCACTGTCCTTGCAGACCTGGTCCAGTCGGGGAGGTCGTTTGCCCAGCGATGCGGATTTCAGTGCTGATGGACATGGGCCTAATGCAGTTCAGCTGCCATGTCAGCAGTGCTGCCCGGAACACTGATGTGTGTCGGAACGGACTGTGTTAGGTTGCTTGCTTGTGCTGCCATAACATAGGGCCGCACTGGGTGGTGTTAACAGCAGACATTCATTTTCTCACAATTCCGGAGGCTAGAAATGAGAGGTGGTGCTGTCAGTGGGGCTGGTATCTCCTGAGGGGGTCGCTCCTCAGCTTGTAGATGGCTGTCTTCTCTCTGTGTGTCACATGGACTCCCCTCTGCACTGCCACGTGTCCTCCCCTCCTCTTCTAAGGACACTGGTCAGATTCGATGAAGACCCACACCACTGAATTCACGTCACCTGAATGACTTGCTTGAAGACTAAAACTCAAATGCAGACACATAATCAAGTTCGAGGGGTTGCAAAGTCATGGGATTAGGGGTACACAATTCAGGCCACAGGACATGTAATGTCCCCAGCTGGAGATGAACGCCCACTGCTGGGGGAAGGACGAGCACGTGTAAAATTTGAATGGCTGCAGGCAGATTCCAAGCCCAAAGGGCTGTGGCAGGGACGTTGCCAACAGCAGTTTCTGATGATGGCTGCTGCCTTGCTCTCAGCCTGGCCCAGGAAATCTCACTCATTGAAATTTTCACCTGGCCGACGTCAAGGTGTCCAACTCAAACACAGTGTTCCGTCCCTGGCAATTGCCTCATGGGGACACTGAGGCACCTGTCACTTTACACCCATCACCTGGATCAGCTCCTCCCCGAGTCCTCTGGTCAGATTCCTGCCCCGTGATCGCCTTTCTCCCATCTGCAGTCTCCAGGCATTTGCCACCTTGCGGAATCTGCCATCCCCATAATGAGGGTCTGACAATGCCCTTTAATGTAAAAGGATAAAACATAACTTTCTCTTTTGAAGTCAAAGGCTTTCACAGGCCATTTCTACCGTGTACACTGTTCCCACGCTGGGGAGGGACAAGGTCCCCACACCCTCTCCACCCATGTCCGTACCAGGGAAGTGTCTGGCACCTGAGAGGGGATGGCATGCGGGACAGCACCCAGTTCTGACCTGCATGCCCGTGAGCAGGCACCTGATATTTCCTAAGCCTCTGTGTTCTCATCTCTGTAACGAGGACCTTTCTCTGGGACTCACAGGGCCCGGGCTCTCCATATACACTATTACTACAAGGAGGTTTGTGGATCCTCAGCTAAAGGGAAGGGGGCCGTGAGGGGGGAAAGGTGCCGAGAAGGTGGCAATTGTATGAACATGTACGGAACTTCAGTGGCACTTTGAAGGCCTAGAACCTCCTCCAGCCGGGGCACTCCTGTCCCTCCTCTTGCACACGTCCCAGTGGGGCTGGGACCTCCCGACTGAGCTCCGAACCTCCATCCTTGTGGGATTCACGGTCATGCCGCTGACATGGATATCCTTCCTTCTCCCACCCAGTGTGCAGCTGAGCGAACTGGTAACCTGCATGAGTCCTGCAGGATGCAGGCCCTCCAGGAAGGCACCTCGGAGAAGGTGGCCATGGCCATGGTACCAGCTTTCCCGGGGGGAATCGTCCCCCACGTCTCCACGCTGGCCTGCTCCAGAGCCCAACGGTTCCTGGACGAGCTTCTAACTAGGTGAGCACACACTCGTGACTCTGCCCACTGCTAGCTGTGAGGTATGAAAACGTCACCACATCTTCCCGAGTCTCAGGATGCTCCTCTGAAAGTGGGCTGCTGTGGGGGGAACCTCATAGCACTACTGTGGGGACAAGCCAGGGCAGGTCTCACCTGCTCCCTGGCTCTGCAGACAGGGAAGCTGGATGTGCGGCGCTTATTGGTGGCAACTCTTTCACTCTGTCCCACGGAAAGAACTATGACACACCCATCAGCGGCCTGTGGCATCAGAGGTTGGAAAAGCACATGCAAAGCAACCTGTTAAGCAGTGTGAGATTTCACCTAGCCGGTCCTGGAACTTGGTGTAGCCACACTTGGGATTTCTGGGGAGAGCACGGGCCCAGGCCCACTCAGATGTATGGCATGCTTCTGGTTGGAGTTTCTTTACTCGACAATGTGCACGCACTTGTGGAGACACTTAGCCTGACTCAAGGAATGAAGCAGACACAATCCCTGGGACTCAGTTCTGGGCATTGGGTCCAGCAGTCACGCTCTCCATCATTCGCAGGTCGTGTCCACCATCCATCAGGGCTGATGCAATCAGAGTGATTTTTCCATCTGGAGGCACACATGCTTACAATGACCGCGCTGACACACCGCAGGACCAAGTCATAAAGTGAGTGGTCTCCGGGTCCAGAAGGAGGGCCCCCAGAGTCAGCATCGTGGGGACTGTGGTGGGTGGGGGGTGGAGAGTGCCTGGCAGAACCCTAATCTTATACATCATCTGATTCCCAAGAAAGGCCTGGGCTCTGGAGTCTTCTATTCCAGGAGGACAGGAGTTAAAGATGACAGTGGGTGGGGTCCCGGGCCTTGTAGACCCAGAGGAGACGCTGTGCTGAGTTGTCCCTCACAGTCCCCTCCCACCCCCCACAGACCCACCCGCTCTGCCTGCCCTTCTCCATATCCATCTCCCCTGACCACGGTGGCCAGGCTCAGAACAGGCCTGTGGTGAGCAGGCTGCTCACAAGTCTGTCTCAGTCCTCAGCCCAGATGCCCAGGGCCTGGAGGGTGGGGGTGGGCAGTGCACTGGACCTTCAGGAGAGCTGCCAGTGGGAAGAAGAGTCTCACACAGACTCCATGTTGAACCTGCTGGATCCCACAACTGCTACAACCAGGACAGCCACACTGGGGCCGGGGGTGGCATGGGGCTGTCCCCTGGGTGGGCAAGGGGGGGCCTGCATAGAGGCTCAGATCTAAACAAGTGTGCCATGGGAGGGCAGAGTGGAAGGAAAGACCAGGACTCAGAATCTGCTGCCCACCTGCCTCTCCCCAGGGCCTTTGCTGCGATGGTGGGGACCTGGCTGGACCACGTCCAGGGTTTGGGGCAGCGCCTTCCTTTCGCCTGCTTCGAGGTAGAGCAGGTCTTGGTGCCCGTCAGCTCCCCTGCCTCACACCTGGTGGGCCACGCCCAAAATCTATGGTTGGCGCTGCAGCACCTTGAGCCCACCGAGGCAACTCAACAAGGTGAGGCGGAATGATCATCCGGGCAGATCATCGGGGGAGGGCAGGCTCATGGGCTGGAGTTCCCTTAAAGGCGGTGGCATCTTTCCTGTCTGCACTATGTCACAGGAAAGCCAGGAGTGTGAGTCAATGTGTCTCTTTCTCCTGCTCCAGGTCCACGCCCAGAGCTCCAGAGCTGTCCGGAGGCAGAGGAAGGGCCCGCTCAGGGGCCAGAGCCTGGTCCAACGAGAGGCCCTGCCCTGGCCAGGCTTGGCCCGAGGCAGTACCTGAAGCCATTATGGAGCCAGCTACTGGCTGCGCTGGAAGCCTTCTCTCGTGCTATCAGAAGAGTTCTAGGCGATTATCTTAAATAATTCAGAGGAATACATCCCAACTGGACATTTATAATAGTAAATAAGGATAATTTCTAAAAGTACCTACCTATTTATGTAGACTATTTCCCATTCAGTTAAATACTCCTTTTGAATAAATAAGTTTGTTTATTAAAAACATGTGTAGATCATGTCTTCTCACGTACATATACATAGTTCCATACACACACACACACACACACACACACACACATGCACGTACACATATATGCTGACATGGAAGGTGCTCACTGTATAATACAGTTTTAAAATAAGTTCTGAAACATTTAATTTCCTCTGATAACTACGTATACACTGATAAAATGGGGAAATAAAATCTGGAAATATATACACCAGAATGTTCACACTGGTGAACTGTCAGCAGTGAAACTACCAGAAGTGACAGTTTCTTCTCATTTTGCTTCATGTATAGGTTCTGGTTGACACAAGGATCATACCTCCAAGATATAGACAGACAGTAGAGAGAGGAAGGGAGAGGCAGAGAACACAGATGAGAGGCACACCAGCCGCCTCCTGCCCACCCCCGTGACATGGAATTGACCACAAAACCCTGCCATGTGCCCTCCCTGGGAACAGATCCAGAAACTTTCAGTGCAAGGGGAGAGGCCAATCCAATGAGCCCCATCAGCTGGGGTTAGACTCAGTATATATTTTAACAATACACTTTGATTGATTTCAGGGCGGGACAAAGGGCGAGACAGAAACGTGAACCATGAGAGACAAACATGGATAGGTTGCCTCCTTCACGACCCCTATTGGTGATCCAGTCTGCAACCCAGGCCTGTGCCCTGACCCGGAATCAAACCAACTGTGCACTCCTGCCTGCTTCACAGACGGACGCTCGACCACCGTGCAACACTGGCCAGAGTCAATCATATCTTTCTAAACTTTCCCAAGTGCCAATTTGTGTCCTGAAATGGTCTCAGGAAAGGAAAAATTACTTAATGGGGGGCATTCTACTTCCCTCGCCGTTTAGCTGCATTTGCTATTTGGCCAGAAACAACCAGTAGACTAGCTCTCAACCATACTTAAAATCACTAGGGATAGCAAGAGCATTGCTTTGGTTGCAACAGGAGTAACTCAAAACAACTCCCTCCACTAAACACTTCCTGAATCATTTCCCTTCCTCCATGAGCCCAGTATTTAACTCACCAGTCAAACTCAGCTTAGGGAGAGGCAATGGTTCCACTGGAACAGGACAGTACGGAAACAAGGTACACAGCCCTGGTTCTACCCGAGGGGCCATAGTTCACTGACACCACCACTGGAACAATCTATAATTAAAATGAAAACCACCATGTCAGAAAATTCTAAGCAGAAAAGGACAAAGGAATGCCACTGGTGAGTATTTCAAAAGGAGGCACGCTGTGCAAGAGGGATCCATTCAGTGCTGTGGCCCAATCATCCAAAGCTCATCGTTCTCATGTGAGCAGTACTCTTGCTCTGAGGGGAGACACATTTCCTTTCTTTCATTTCATATTTGCTTTCAAGGAAAACCAGCTGGTCAATACACCAAGCCAACACTCCTCAGGTATCCAACAAGCGAAACCGAAATGTCTCAGTGAATTTTAAGTTTTACTAAATTTGACTTAAGAAAAGGTTTCATTTTAAATTGATATGTGGCTGCCCGACTGGCGTGGCTCAGTGCTTGAGCGTGGACCCCGGAACTAAGAGATCCCCGATTCATTCCCAGTCAGGGCCCGTACTGGGGTTGCGCGCTAGGAGCTATGGGACTGATGATGCTCTCTCATCATTGATGTTTCTCTCTCCCCTTCCCCAGCCTCCTCACCACCCCCACCCCCACCCCCACCCCCGGCTCTCTCTGTTCCCCTTCCCTTCCTCTCTCTGAGATCAATAAAAACATATATGTTTAACCAGTTCTATGTGGATAATATGGACCCTATGAGACAGGGTACTTCAAAACACTAGGCAACTGTTGTGAAACAGTCATCCCTGAGTCTCGGGACACCTTTCCTCCACAAGTCCACACAGAAGAAATGTACGGGGCCCTTAGTGATCACAGTAGAAACAGGAAGTTCTCCATCCGACAGGTCCCCACTGCCCTTCCCCTCACCACCTCCTCCTGGGCTGAGGCACCTCCTTCGGGAGCACTTTGACACTAAACTGCCCCATGTCCCTTGCAATTTGGCCCGTTCTGCCCAAGGGTTCACGCCAGAGTTTCATAGTTGATTTCTGAGACACTAAGTTTCTCCCTGATATAAAGCACAATAGCGAGCAGAGGATTTTTTTCCTCTCCTTGATGCTGGCAGCCTACCCTGACATCACTGAGCAGCTGAATTCAATATTGGATCCACCTACCTGTGGACTTGTTCTTTGGTGAGAAAGACAAGTCCCTACTGTTAGCTTCATCACTATTCTGCTGCTTATAATTCTCAGCTGCCACACTGAATGAGATCCTTAAAACTCCTGAGGGTGGACAAGGTTGTAGCATTTCATGGTATTGCAAAACAACAACAACAACAAACACGAAAACAAAAACAAAAGACGATGGGAGCAGAGAGCAGGACAGGGGAAAGATGGGCGATTCCGGAATGTACACCAGCCTTCCACTGACTCCAGAGTGAGACGTCGGGATACAGGGCATGGCACAGCTCTAAGCTGGGCTGGCAGAGTGTGATGCCAATGAGGATCTCAAAGTGTGACCACAGAAAAGGGGTGAGGCAGAGACAAGACTGCAAAAGAAGCTAAGGTCGGATCATGGACGGCCTGGACGGACACGCTAAGGATTTGGGACTCATTTCTAAAGGCCATAGGAGACCACTGGCAGTTTTCAGAAGAGACATGATCATACTGACATTTTCAAAAGATCCTTCGGGCTGCTGGTAGAGAATGCTTAGGGACCTGGCGATACTAGAGGTTGACAGGTCACAGAGAACACATGGGATCAGGAGGCCCTGAAGTCAATGTGGCTTAGTACTCTTGCTGTTAACCTTGATGGTTTCACACTAGAATCGTCGTATCAGGAATGTCAAGGTGGAAATCTATCCCACTCATGGGACTAGACAGCTTATGTCTAGAAGTTATAATAAAGTAGCAGGATATGCCGTATGTTTTCTCAGACCAAGACACTCTCCGAACAAAGTGGAGAACATACCAAAACCAAGATTGGTTAAAGTGGTAAGGAAAAGGGGGTGGACTCAGCTTCCAGACAGAACAACCGGTCAGTGGCACAGACAGAGACGCACACACACACAGAAAGCCAGAGAGAGGCTGAGAGGAAGGAAGGGACCTCAAGAACGAGAGTACAAGACAAGTGACAGGACCTGACACCCCATCAGCTGGGCTGTCCTCTATGTTGTTCAGAAGCCAGTTACTGAGCACTCAGCGGACACACAAGGATGTTCCCACCAGGAGGCTGGACTCACTCGAAGCCACTGTGAAGGCCCCTAACGCTTGCACCCACATGAGGCACTTGTCCGAGGCTAAGTTTATAACAAGAGACCACGGTGAGGTTTTAGGCCAGTGAGTGACCATATCTGAATTTCCTGTCCTTTCAAACCCTTAAAGGTACAGACTTGAAAATGAGGCCCACATGAGCAGTGACTTCCCTGAGATCACAGGCTGGGCCCAGGGCTCTTTTGTCTAGTGCTGCATGCTGTGTCCCACTCATTCTTGTCACCTTCCACCTCTATGTTTGTGTACCAGATTCATGGGACACCAGCCCACAGCTGTTAGGGGAATTGTCCCATCTGCACCTGATGACTTCCTATGGAAATGGTGTCTAGCATCATCCTCACTGGGCAGCTTGGGAGCCTGGGGGAGGCCCTGAGAGGCATAGAGGCTTCCCCCAGGGCACAGATCACCTAAGAAAAAGGAGGTGTGAACTCGGCTTTCTCCCCCAAAACCAGGGGCCTCCTTCTTCCCAGGGAGCATGGGGGAGGGCTGTGTTGGATGCTTGTATACAGGTATGGAGATAACATGGGCCAGGAAGGTGAGAGGTCAGCAGCCCAGAGGGGCCATTGGGTGGCCCTGATTGGAGGAAGGGGCACAGGTCATGGAACCTTGAAGGGGTGACCTCACTTCCCTGGGGACAGATCCCCAACAGAAATGGGAACCGTGGTAACCAGGTACCCACATTCTAGAGACAACTGCCTTTCCAGCTCACTTGAGTGGAGAAGGTCAGGAGACCAGGATGTCTCTCTGTTGCTTCCCGTTCTTCCGATGCTCTGGCAAGAAGAAAGCCCAGGGCAAGAGATGTTTCTGTTGCTGGGGAAACAGGCGCAAGCGCCACCACCGAGACCCCTCGCCCTCTGGCAGGAGGCACACACAGGTAACCGAGGGCAGGCCCTTTAAGCTCACACTTGGGTGCCAATTAGGGGTCACACCTGGGGAGCACCACACCTCTTACCCCTCATCCCGGGTGTGTGTGTGTGTGTCCGGGATGGTGAGGGGAAGCAAGCGGGGAATGAGGGATGCTCATCCTGGGCTCAGGAGCAGGTTGGTAAGTGTCAGAAGTCTGGAGGGTGCTGGAGGGTGTGTCATGTTCACTGCCCAGGTCATGGCTCACAGGAAGGGAAGCTGAGTGCTGGGGTCGGAGCTCTGCTACCCACTTGTGAAATCGCAGGGGTGCTCAAGGGGTCATCAACTTCACTCCCTGCCTGGAGGTCTTTGCAGATGCCCCTCTCTGCCTGATCTGGGGAGCAGAATGGGTGGTGGGCATCTTCCCCACTGGTAATGCCCGGGCCCCTCATGCCTCCTGGCCCGGTAGCGGGCTCTGTCTTTGCAGAGCTCCAACAAGGGCAGCGTCGAGGAGCTGGCTGACAGGTTCACTTATGCCCTCAACGGGTACAAAGGACAAGTGCGTCAGGGCAGGAAAACCGTCCAGTGCCAAACTGAGGTGAGAGCTGGCCCACACCCAGGACCCTGAGGTGACTGGGGTGGGACCAGAAGTCAGACTCAAATCTGCGGCCTCAAGTTCTCACAGGCCCACTCCCAAAGTGATCTGCACCTTCAATCCTCCCGACCAGCTCCCTGGTAGGGGAGAAAAGCAGTCTTTCTTCCTGTGTTCTTGGGATCAGAGAGAAAGCATCTGTTGCTGTCTTTGCCTCATGCCCCTTTCAACTGATGAACACCCTGCCCCAAGTATCCTGTGGACCAGCCCCTGCCCGACTGTCCTTGTAGGCCTTCTGCAAGCCTTACACATCATCCCACTTGATAGTGCAGTGTATTTAAGAAAGAAAAAAAAAAGGGGGGGAGCGGGGGGGCGGTTAGGGGTGTAGGAAGGGATTAAGGTCTTGAATACTTTTCTCTGCAACCTATCACCTCACAGAGGACGACAAACCATTGCAGTGCGGCCAGCTCAGGAGCTGTGGCCTGACCCAACTCCATATCATCCCAACAAGGACAGAGTTTTCTTCAGTCATTCAGGCTTTCACTGTGGCTACACCTTGACACAAATCAATTGTTGCTAGCTCAGCAGGGCTGCCAGGAACATCCTCCCTGTGTCCACACAGACTAGGTCTGCCATGACACAGGACCACAGATTGGGTGGAAGGTTCCTGATGCCTCCTGGCTCAGTACCCACTCTGTCTTTGCAGAGCTCCAAGGAGGACATCATTGAGGTGCTGGCCCATGGACCCGACTACACCACCTACGGGGTCAGGGTGCAGGTGCACCAGGCTGATGACACAGACCAGTGCCTGTCTGAGGTGAGAGTTGGCCTCGAGGGTCTCTACACCCAAAACCCCAACACAACCTGGCAGTGCCCAGAACCCACACTCCAATCTGGGGACTCCCCGGGCACCCTCCCAGGACTCTCCCTAGTGTCCCACAGCCCCAAGACAAAGAAATGTGGACACCCACGCCCCCCTCCAGCTACATGGGATGGTAGAGAGACGCTCCTCACATATTTGTAGCAATATCAGAGAGAGAAATGTCGTGTGACTTCACAGTCGACCATGAGCACGTGGGCATTTCGCTGTTTGTGTTGCTTAAACTACACCTGCCATGTATCCTCTGGAGCACTCAGCTCCACTGTCCTTGCAGACCTGGTCCAGTCGGGGAGGTCGTTTGCCCAGCGATGCGGATTTCAGTGCTGATGGACATGGGCCTAATGCAGTTCAGCTGCCATGTCAGCAGTGCTGCCCGGAACACTGATGTGTGTCGGAACGGACTGTGTTAGGTTGCTTGCTTGTGCTGCCATAACATAGGGCCGCACTGGGTGGTGTTAACAGCAGACATTCATTTTCTCACAATTCCGGAGGCTAGAAATGAGAGGTGGTGCTGTCAGTGGGGCTGGTATCTCCTGAGGGGGTCGCTCCTCAGCTTGTAGATGGCTGTCTTCTCTCTGTGTGTCACATGGACTCCCCTCTGCACTGCCACGTGTCCTCCCCTCCTCTTCTAAGGACACTGGTCAGATTCGATGAAGACCCACACCACTGAATTCACGTCACCTGAATGACTTGCTTGAAGACTAAAACTCAAATGCAGACACATAATCAAGTTCGAGGGGTTGCAAAGTCATGGGATTAGGGGTACACAATTCAGGCCACAGGACATGTAATGTCCCCAGCTGGAGATGAACGCCCACTGCTGGGGGAAGGACGAGCACGTGTAAAATTTGAATGGCTGCAGGCAGATTCCAAGCCCAAAGGGCTGTGGCAGGGACGTTGCCAACAGCAGTTTCTGATGATGGCTGCTGCCTTGCTCTCAGCCTGGCCCAGGAAATCTCACTCATTGAAATTTTCACCTGGCCGACGTCAAGGTGTCCAACTCAAACACAGTGTTCCGTCCCTGGCAATTGCCTCATGGGGACACTGAGGCACCTGTCACTTTACACCGATCACCTGGATCAGCTCCTCCCCGAGTCCTCTGGTCAGATTCCAGCCCCGTGATCGCCTTTCTCCCATCTGCAGTCTCCAGGCATTTGCCACCTTGCGGAATCTGCCATCCCCATAATGAGGGTCTGACAATGCCCTTTAATGTAAAAGGATAAAACATAACTTTCTCTTTTGAAGTCAAAGGCTTTCACAGGCCATTTCTACCGTGTACACTGTTCCCACGCTGGGGAGGGACAAGGTCCCCACACCCTTCCCACCCATGTCAGTAGCAGGGAAGTCTCTGGCACCTGAGAGGGGATGGCATGCGGGACAGCACCCAGTTCTGACCTGCATGCCCGTGAGCAGGCATCTGATATTTCCTAAGCCTCTGTGTTCTCATCTCTGTAACGAGGACCTTTCTCTGGGACTCACAGGGCCCGGGGTCTCATATACACTATTACTACAAGGAGGTTTGTGGATCCTCAGCTAAAGGGAAGGGGGCCGTGAGGGGGGAAAGGTGCCGAGAAGGTGGCAATTGTATGAACATGTACGGAACTTCAGTGGCACTTTGAAGGCCTAGAACCTCCTCCAGCCGGGGCACTCCTGTCCCTCCTCTTGCACACGTCCCAGTGGGGCTGGGACCTCCCGACTGAGCTCCGAACCTCCATCCTTGTGGGATTCACGGTCATGCCGCTGACATGGATATCCTTCCTTCTCCCACCCAGTGTGCAGCTGAGCGAACTGGTAACCTGCATGAGTCCTGCAGGATGCAGGCCCTCCAGGAAGGCACCTCGGAGAAGGTGGCCATGGCCATGGTACCAGCTTTCCCGGGGGGAATCGTCCCCCACGTCTCCACGCTGGCCTGCTCCAGAGCCCAACGGTTCCTGGACGAGCTTCTAACT
Source organism: Myotis nattereri (assembly GCF_964212035.1). NCBI lineage: Eukaryota > Metazoa > Chordata > Mammalia > Chiroptera > Vespertilionidae > Myotis > Myotis nattereri. Next base: position 6,356,874 of record NC_138085.1, on the reverse strand, counting down.
AGGTGAGCACACACTCGTGCCTCTGCCCACTGCTAGCTGTGAGGTATGAAAACGTCACCACATCTTCCCGAGTCTCAGGATGCTCCTCTGAAAGTGGGCTGCTGTGGGGGGAACCTCATAGCACTACTGTGGGGACAAGCCAGGGCAGGTCTCACCTGCTCCCTGGCTCTGCAGACAGGGAAGCTGGATGTGCGGCGCTTATTGGTGGCAACTCTTTCACTCTGTCCCACGGAAAGAACTATGACACACCCATCAGCGGCCTGTGGCATCGGAGGTTGGAAAAGCACATGCAAAGCAACCTGTTAAGCAGTGTGAGATTTCACCTAGCCGGTCCTGGAACTTGGTGTAGCCACACTTGGGATTTCTGGGGAGAGCACGGGCCCAGGCCCACTCAGATGTATGGCATGCTTCTGGTTGGAGTTTCTTTACTCGACAATGTGCACGCACTTGTGGAGACACTTAGCCTGACTCAAGGAATGAAGCAGACACAATCCCTGGGACTCAGTTCTGGGCATTGGGTCCAGCAGTCACGCTCTCCATCATTCGCAGGTCGTGTCCACCATCCATCAGGGCTGATGCAATCAGAGTGATTTTTCCATCGGGAGGCACACATGCTTACAATGACCGCGCTGACACACCGCAGGACCAAGTCATAAAGTGAGTGGTCTCCGGGTCCAGAAGGAGGGCCCCCAGAGTCAGCATCGTGGGGACTGTGGTGGGTGGGGGGTGGAGAGTGCCTGGCAGAACCCTAATCTTATACATCATCTGATTCCCAAGAAAGGCCTGGGCTCTGGAGTCTTCTATTCCAGGAGGACAGGAGTTAAAGATGACAGTGGGTGGGGTCCCGGGCCTTGTAGACCCAGAGGAGACGCTGTGCTGAGTTGTCCCTCACAGTCCCCTCCCACCCCCCACAGACCCACCCGCTCTGCCTGCCCTTCTCCATATCCATCTCCCCTGACCACGGTGGCCAGGCTCAGAACAGGCCTGTGGTGAGCAGGCTGCTCACAAGTCTGTCTCAGTCCTCAGCCCAGATGCCCAGGGCCTGGAGGGTGGGGGTGGGCAGTGCACTGGACCTTCAGGAGAGCTGCCAGTGGGAAGAAGAGTCTCACACAGACTCCATGTTGAACCTGCTGGATCCCACAACTGCTACAACCAGGACAGCCTCACTGGGGCCGGGGGTGGCATGGGGCTGTCCCCTGGGTGGGCAAGGGGGGGCCTGCATAGAGGCTCAGATCTAAACAAGTGTGCCATGGGAGGGCAGAGTGGAAGGAAAGACCAGGACTCAGAATCTGCTGCCCACCTGCCTCTCCCCAGGGCCTTTGCGGCGATGGTGGGGGCCTGGCTGGACCACGTCCAGGGTTTGGGGCAGCGCCTTCCTTTCGCCTGCTTCGAGGTAGAGCAGGTCTTGGTGCCCGTCAACTCCCCTGCCTCACACCTGGTGGGCCACGCCCAAAATCTATGGTTGGCGCTGCAGCACCTTGAGCCCACCGAGGCAACTCAACAAGGTGAGGCGGAATGATCATCCGGGCAGATCATCGGGGGAGGGCAGGCTCATGGGCTGGAGTTCCCTTAAAGGCGGTGGCATCTTTCCTGTCTGCACTAAGTCACAGGAAAGCCAGGAGTGTGAGTCAATGTGTCTCTTTCTCCTGCTCCAGGTCCACGCCCAGAGCTCCAGAGCTGTCCGGAGGCAGAGGAAGGGCCCGCTCAGGGGCCAGAGCCTGGTCCAACGAGAGGCCCTGCCCTGGCCAGGCTTGGCCCGAGGCAGTACCTGAAGCCATTATGGAGCCAGCTACTGGCTGCGCTGGAAGCCTTCTCTCGTGCTATCAGAAGAGTTCTAGGCGATTATCTTAAATAATTCAGAGGAATACATCCCAACCGTACATTTATAATAGTAAATAAGGATAATTTCTAAAAGTACCTACCTATTTATGTAGACTATTTCCCATTCAGTTAAATACTCCTTTTGAATAAATAAGTTTGTTTATTAAAAACATGTGTAGATCATGTCTTCTCACGTACATATACATAGTTCCATACACACACACACACACACACACATGCACGCACACATATATGCTGACATGGAAGGTGCTCACTGTATAATACAGTTTTAAAATAAGTTTTGAAACATTTAATTTCCTCTGATAACTACGTATACACTGATAAAATGGGGAAATAAAATCTGGAAATATAGACACCAGAATGTTCACACTGGTGAACTGTCAGCAGTGAAACGACCAGAAGTGACAGTTTCTTCTCATTTTGCTTCATGTATAGGTTCTGGTTGACACAAGGATCATACCTCCAAGATATAGACAGACAGTAGAGAGAGGAAGGGAGAGGCAGAGAACACAGATGAGAGGCGCACCAGCCGCCTCCTGCCCACCCCCGTGACATGGAATTGACCACAAAACCCTGCCATGTGCCCTCCCTGGGAACAGATCCAGAAACTTTCAGTGCAAGGGGAGAGGCCAATCCAATGAGCCCCATCAGCTGGGGTTAGACTCAATATATATTTTAACAATACACTTTGATTGATTTCAGGGCGGGACAAAGGGCGAGACAGAAACGTGAACCATGAGAGACAAACATGGATAGGTTGCCTCCTTCACGACCCCTATTGGTGATCCAGTCTGCAACCCAGGCCTGTGCCCTGACCCGGAATCAAACCAACTGTGCACTCCTGCCTGCTTCACAGACGGACGCTCGACCACCGTGCAACACTGGCCAGAGTCAATCATATCTTTCTAAACTTTCCCAAGTGCCAATTTGTGTCCTGAAATGGTCTCAGGAAAGGAAAAATTACTTAATGGGGGGCATTCTACTTCCCTCGCCGTTTAGCTGCATTTGCTATTTGGCCAGAAACAACCAGTAGACTAGCTCTCAACCATACTTAAAATCACTAGGGATAGCAAGAGCATTGCTTTGGTTGCAACAGGAGTAACTCAAAACAACTCCCTCCACTAAACACTTCCTGAATCATTTCCCTTCCTCCATGAGCCCAGTATTTAACTCACCAGTCAAACTCAGCTTAGGGAGAGGCAATGGTTCCACTGGAACAGGACAGTATGGAAACAAGGTACACAGCCCTGGTTCTACCCGAGGGGCCATAGTTCACTGACACCACCACTGGAACAATCTATAATTAAAATGAAAACCACCATGTCAGAAAATTCTAAGCAGAAAAGGACAAAGGAATGCCACTGGTGAGTATTTCAAAAGGAGGCACGCTGTGCAAGAGGGATCCATTCAGTGCTGTGGCCCAATCATCCAAAGCTCATCGTTCTCATGTGAGCAGTACTCTTGCTCTGAGGGGAGACACATTTCCTTCCTTTCATTTCATATTTGCTTTCAAGGAAAACCAGCTGGTCAATACACCAAGCCAACACTCCTCAGGTATCCAACAAGAGAAACCTAAATGTCTCAGTGAATTTTAAGTTTTACTAAATTTGACTTAAAAAAAGGTTTCATTTTAAATTGATATGTGGCTGCCCGACTGGCGTGGCTCAGTGCTTGAGCGTGGACCCCGGAACTAAGAGATCCCCGATTCATTCCCAGTCAGGGCCCGTACTGGGGTTGCGCGCTAGGAGCTATGGGACTGATGATGCTCTCTCATCATTGATGTTTCTCTCTCCCCTTCCCCAGCCTCCTCACCACCCCCACCCCCACCCCCACCCCCGGCTCTCTCTGTTCCCCTTCCCTTCCTCTCTCTGAGATCAATGAAAACATATATGTTTAACCAGTTCTATGTGGATAATATGGACCCTATGAGACAGGGTACTTCAAAACACTAGGCAACTGTTGTGAAACAGTCATCCCTGAGTCTCGGGACACCTTTCCTCCACAAGTCCACACAGAAGAAATGTACGGGGCCCTTAGTGATCACAGTAGAAACAGGAAGTTCTCCATCCGACAGGTCCCCACTGCCCTTCCCCTCACCACCTCCTCCTGGGCTGAGGCACCTCCTTCGGGAGCACTTTGACACTAAACTGCCCCATGTCCCTTGCAATTTGGCCCGTTCTGCCCAAGGGTTCACGCCAGAGTCTCATAGTTGATTTCTGAGACACTAAGTTTCTCCCTGATATAAAGCACAATAGCGAGCAGAGGATTTTTTTCCTCTCGTTGATGCTGGGAGCCTACCCTGACATCACTGAGCAGCTGAATTCAATATTGGATCCACCTACCTGTGGACTTGTTCTTTTGTGAGAAAGACAAGTCCCTACTGTTAGCTTCATCACTATTCTGCTGCTTATAATTCTCAGCTGCCACACTGAATGAGATCCTTAAAACTCCTGAGGGTGGACAAGGTTGTAGCATTTCATGGTACTGCAAAACAACAACAACAACAAACACGAAAACAAAAACAAAAACCGATGGGAGCAGAGAGCAGGACAGGGGAAAGATGGGCGATTCCGGAATGTACACCAGCCTTCCACTGACTCCAGAGTGAGACGTCGGGATACAGGGCATGGCACAGCTCTAAGCTGGGCTGGCAGAGTGTGATGCCAATGAGGATCTCAAAGTGTGACCACAGAAAAGGGGTGAGGCAGAGACAAGACTGCAAAAGAAGCTAAGGTCGGATCATGGACGGCCTGGACGGACACGCTAAGGATTTGGGACTCATTTCTAAAGGCCATAGGAGACCACTGGCAGTTTTCAGAAGAGACATGATCATACTGACATTTTCAAAAGATCCTTCGGGCTGCTGGTAGAGAATGCTTAGGGACCTGGCGATACTAGAGGTTGACAGGTCACAGAGAACACATGGGATCAGGAGGCCCTGAAGTCAATGTGGCTTAGTACTCTTGCTGTTAACCTTGATGGTTTCACACTAGAATCGTCGTATCAGGAATGTCAAGGTGGAAATCTATCCCACTCATGGGACTAGACAGCTTATGTCTAGAAGTTGTAATAAAGTAGCAGGATATGCCGTATGTTTTCTCAGACCAAGACACTCTCCGAACAAAGTGGAGAACATACCAAAACCAAGATTGGTTAAAGTGGTAAGGAAAAGGGTGTGGACTCAGCTTCCAGACAGAACAACCGGTCAGTGGCACAGACAGAGACGCACACACACACAGAAAGCCAGAGAGAGGCTGAGAGCAAGGAAGGGACCTCAAGAACGAGAGTACAAGACAAGTGACAGGACCTGACACCCCATCAGCTGGGCTGTCCTCTATGTTGTTCAGAAGCCAGTTACTGAGCACTCAGCGGACACACAAGGATGTTCCCACCAGGAGGCTGGACTCACTCGAAGCCACTGTGAAGGCCCCTAACGCTTGGACCCACATGAGGCACTTGTCCGAGGCTAAGTTTATAACAAGAGACCACGGTGAGGTTTTAGGCCAGTGAGTGACCATATCTGAATTTCCTGTCCTTTCAAACCCTTAAAGGTACAGACTTGAAAATGAGGCCCACATGAGCAGTGACTTCCCTGAGATCACAGGCTGGGCCCAGGGCTCCTTTGTCTAGTGTTGCATGCTGTGTCCCACTCATTCTTGTCACCTTCCACCTCTATGTTTGTGTACCAGATTCATGGGACACCAGCCCACAGCTGTTAGGGGAATTGTCCCATCTGCACCTGATGACTTCCTATGGAAATGGTGTCTAGCATCATCCTCACTGGGCAGCTTGGGAGCCTGGGGGAGGCCCTGAGAGGCACAGAGGCTTCCCCCAGGGCACAGATCACCTAAGAAAAAGGAGGTGTGAACTCGGCTTTCTCCCCCAAAACCAGGGGCCTCCTTCTTCCCAGGGAGCATGGGGGAGGGCTGTGTTGGATGCTTGTATACAGGTATGGAGATAACATGGGCCAGGAAGGTGAGAGGTCAGCAGCCCAGAGGGGCCATTGGGTGGCCCTGATTGGAGGAAGGGGCACAGGTCATGGAACCTTGAAGGGGTGACCTCACTTCCCTGGGGACAGATCCCCAACAGAAATGGGAACCGTGGTAACCAGGTACCCACATTCTAGAGACAACTGCCTTTCCAGCTCACTTGAGTGGAGAAGGTCAGGAGACCAGGATGTCTCTCTGTTGCTTCCCGTTCTTCCGATGCTCTGGCAAGAAGAAAGCCCAGGGCAAGAGATGTTTCTGTTGCTGGGGAAACAGGCGCAAGCGCCACCACCGAGACCCCTCGCCCTCTGGCAGGAGGCACACACAGGTAACCGAGGGCAGGCCCTTTAAGCTCACACTTGGGTGCCAATTAGGGGTCACACCTGGGGAGCACCACACCTCTTACCCCTCATCCCGGGTGTGTGTGTGTGTGTGTGTGTGTGTGTGTGTGTGTGTGTCCGGGATGGTGAGGGGAAGGAAGCGGGGAATGAGGGATGCTCATCCTGGGCTCAGGAGCAGGTTGGTAAGTGTCAGAAGTCTGGAGGGTGTTGGAGGGTGTGTCATGTTCACTGCCCAGGTCATGGCTCACAGGAAGGGAAGCTGAGTGCTGGGGTCGGAGCTCTGCTACCCACCTGTTAAATCGCAGGGGTGCTCAAGGGGTCATCAACTTCACTCCCTGCCTGGAGGTCTTTGCAGATGCCCCTCTCTGCCTGATCTGGGGAGCAGAATGGGTGGTGGGCATCTTCCCCACTGGTAATGCCCGGGCCCCTCATGCCTCCTGGCCCGGTAGCGGGCTCTGTCTTTGCAGAGCTCCAACAAGGGCAGCGTCGAGGAGCTGGCTGACAGGTTCACTTATGCCCTCAACGGGTACAAAGGACAAGTGCGTCAGGGCAGGAAAACCGTCCAGTGCCAAACTGAGGTGAGAGCTGGCCCACACCCAGGACCCTGAGGTGACTGGGGTGGGACCAGAAGTCAGACTCAAATCTGCGGCCTCAAGTTCTCACAGGCCCACTCCCAAAGTGATCTGCACCTTCAATCCTCCCGACCAGCTCCCTGGTAGGGGAGAAAAGCAGTCTTTCTTCCTGTGTTCTTGGGATCAGAGAGAAAGCATCTGTTGCTGTCTTTGCCTCATGCCCCTTTCAACTGATGAACACCCTGCCCCAAGTACCCTGTGGACCAGCCCCTGCCCGACTGTCCTTGTAGGCCTTCTGCAAGCCTTACACATCATCCCACTTGATAGTGCAGTGTATTTAAAAAAGAAAAAAAAAGGGGGGGGGAGCGGGGGGGCGGTTAGGGGTGTAGGAAGGGATTAAGGTCTTGAATACTTTTCTCTGCAACCTATCACCTCACAGAGGACGACAAACCATTGCAGTGCGGCCAGCTCAGGAGCTGTGGCCTGACCCAACTCCATATCATCCCAACAAGGACAGAGTTTTCTTCAGTCATTCAGGCTTTCACTGTGGCTACACCTTGACACAAATCAATTGTTGCTAGCTCAGCAGGGCTGCCAGGAACATCCTCCCTGTGTCCTCACAGACTAGGTCTGCCATGGCACAGGACCACAGATTGGGTGTAAGGTTCCTGATGCCTCCTGGCTCAGTACCCACTCTGTCTTTGCAGAGCTCCAAGGAGGACATCATTGAGGTGCTGGCCCATGGACCCGACTACACCACCTACGGGGTCAGGGTGCAGGTGCACCAGGCTGATGACACAGACCAGTGCCTGTCTGAGGTGAGAGTTGGCCTCGAGGGTCTCTACACCCAAAACCCCAACACAACCTGGCAGTGCCCAGAACCCACACTCCAATCTGGGGACTCCCCGGGCACCCTCGCAGGACTCTCCCTAGTGTCCCACAGCCCCAAGACAAAGAAATGCGGACACCCACGCCCCCCTCCAGCTACATGGGATGGTAGAGAGACGCTCCTCACATATTTGTAGCAATATCAGAGAGAGAAATGTCGTGTGACTTCACAGTCGACCATGAGCACGTGGGCATTTCGCTGTTTGTGTTGCTTAAACTACACTTGCCACAAATCCTCTGGAGCACTCAGCTCCACTGTCCTTGCAGACCTGGTCCAGTCGGGGAGGTCGTTTGCCCAGCGATGCGGCCTTTCAGTGCTGATGGGCATGGGCCTAATGCAGTTCAGCTGCCATGTTAGCAGTGCTGCCCGGAACACTGATGTGTGTCGGAACGGACTGTGTTAGGTTGCTTGCTTGTGCTGCCATAACATAGGGCCGCACTGGGTGGTGTTAACAGCAGACATTCATTTTCTCACAATTCCGGAGGCTAGAAGTGAGAGGTGGTGCTGTCAGTGGGGCTGGTATCTCCTGAGGGGGTCGCTCCTCAGCTTGTAGATGGCTGTCTTCTCTCTGTGTGTCACATGGACTCCCCTCTGCACTGCCACGTGTCCTCCCCTCCTCTTCTAAGGACACTGGTCAGATTCGATGAAGACCCACACCACTGAATTCACGTCACCTGAATGACTTGCTTGAAGACTAAAACTCAAATGCAGACACATAATCAAGTTCGAGGGGTTGCAAAGTCATGGGATTAGGGGTACACAATTCAGGCCACAGGACATGTAATGTCCCCAGCTGGAGATGAACGCCCACTGCTGGGGGAAGGACGAGCACATGTAAAATTTGAATGGCTGCAGGCAGATTCCAAGCCCAAAGGGCTGTGGCAGGGACGTTGCCAACAGCAGTTTCTGATGATGGCTGCTGCCTTGCTCTCAGCCTGGCCCAGGAAATCTCACTCATTGAAATTTTCACCTGGCCGACGTCAAGGTGTCCAACTCAAACACAGTGTTCCGTCCCTGGCAATTGCCTCATGGGGACACTGAGGCACCTGTCACTTTACACCGATCACCTGGATCAGCTCCTCCCCGAGTCCTCTGGTCAGATTCCTGCCCCGTGATCGCCTTTCTCCCATCTGCAGTCTCCAGGCATTTGCCACCTTGCGGAATCTGCCATCCCCATAATGAGGGTCTTACAATGCCCTTTAATGTAAAAGGATAAAACATAACTTTCTCTTTTGAAGTCAAAGGCTTTCACAGGCCATTTCTACCATGTACACTGTTCCCACGCTGGGGAGGGACAAGGTCCCCACACCCTCTCCACCCATGTCAGTAGCAGGGAAGTCTCTGGCACCTGAGAGGGGATGGCATGCGGGACAGCACCCAGTTCTGACCTGCATGCCCGTGAGCAGGCATCTGATATTTCCTAAGCCTGTGTGTTCTCATCTCTGTAACGAGGACCTTTCTCTGGGACTCACAGGGCCCGGGCTCTCCATATACACTATCACTACAAGGAGGTTTGTGGATCCTCAGCTAAAGGGAAGGGGGCCGTGAGGGGGGAAAGGTGCCGAGAAGGTGGCAATTGTATGAACATGTACGGAACTTCAGTGGCACTTTGAAGGCCTAGAACCTCCTCCAGCCGGGGCACTCCTGTCCCTCCTCTTGCACACGTCCCAGTGGGGCTGGGACCTCCCGACTGAGCTCAGAGCCTCCATCCTTGTGGGATTCACGATCATGCCGCTGACATGGATATCCTTCCTTCTCCCACCCAGTGTGCAGCTGAGCGAACTGGTAACCTGCATGAGTCCTGCAGGATGCAGGCCCTCCAGGAAGGCACCTCGGAGAAGGTGGCCATGGCCATGGTACCAGCTTTCCCGGGGGGAATCGTCCCCCACGTCTCCACGCTGGCCTGCTCCAGAGCCCAACGGTTCCTGGACGAGCTTCTAACTAGGTGAGCACACACTCGTGACTCTGCCCACTGCTAGCTGTGAGGTATGAAAACGTCACCACATCTTCCCGAGTCTCAGGATGCTCCTCTGACAGTGGGCTGCTGTGGGGGGAACCTCATAGCACTACTGTGGGGACAAGCCAGGGCAGGTCTCACCTGCTCCCTGGCTCTGCAGACAGGGAAGCTGGATGTGCGGCGCTTATTGGTGGCAACTCTTTCACTCTGTCCCACGGAAAGAACTATGACACACCCATCAGCGGCCTGTGGCATCAGAGGTTGGAAAAGCACATGCAAAGCAACCTGTTAAGCAGTGTGAGATTTCACCTAGCCGGTCCTGAAACTTGGTGTAGCCACACTGGGGATTTCTGGGGAGAGCACGGGCCCAGGCCCACTCAGATGTATGGCATGCTTCTGGTTGGAGTTTCTTTACTCGACAATGTGCATGCACTTGTGGAGACACTTAGCCTGACTCAAGGAATGAAGCAGACACAATCCCTGGGACTCAGTTCTGGGCATTGGGTCCAGCAGTCACGCTCTCCATCATTCGCAGGTCGTGTCCACCATCCATCAGGGCTGATGCAATCAGAGTGATTTTTCCATCGGGAGGCACACATGCTTACAATGACCGCGCTGACACACCGCAGGACCAAGTCATAAAGTGAGTGGTCTCCGGGTCCAGAAGGAGGGCCCCCAGAGTCAGCATCGTGGGGACTGTGGTGGGTGGGGGGTGGAGAGTGCCTGGCAGAACCCTAATCTTATACATCATCTGATTCCCAAGAAAGGCCTGGGCTCTGGAGTCTTCTATTCCAGGAGGACAGGAGTTAAAGATGACAGTGGGTGGGGTCCCGGGCCTTGTAGACCCAGAGGAGACGCTGTGCTGAGTTGTCCCTCACAGTCCCCTCCCACCCCCCACAGACCCACCCGCTCTGCCTGCCCTTCTCCATATCCATCTCCCCTGACCACGGTGGCCAGGCTCAGAACAGGCCTGTGGTGAGCAGGCTGCTCACAAGTCTGTCTCAGTCCTCAGCCCAGATGCCCAGGGCCTGGAGGGTGGGGGTGGGCAGTGCACTGGACCTTCAGGAGAGCTGCCAGTGGGAAGAAGAGTCTCACACAGACTCCATGTTGAACCTGCTGGATCCCACAACTGCTACAACCAGGACAGCCACACTGGGGCCGGGGGTGGCATGGGGCTGTCCCCTGGCTGGGCAAGGGGGGGCCTGCATAGAGGCTCAGATCTAAACAAGTGTGCCATGGGAGGGCAGAGTGGAAGGAAAGACCAGGACTCAGAATCTGCTGCCCACCTGCCTCTCCCCAGGGCCTTTGCTGCGATGGTGGGGACCTGGCTGGACCACGTCCAGGGTTTGGGGCAGCGCCTTCCTTTCGCCTGCTTCGAGGTAGAGCAGGTCTTGGTGCCCGTCAACTCCCCTGCCTCACACCTGGTGGGCCACGCCCAAAATCTATGGTTGGCGCTGCAGCACCTTGAGCCCACCAAGGCAACTCAACAAGGTGAGGCGGAATGATCATCCGGGCAGATCATCGGGGGAGGGCAGGCTCATGGGCTGGAGTTCCCTTAAAGGCGGTGGCATCTTTCCTGTCTGCACTAAGTCACAGGAAAGCCAGGAGTGTGAGTCAATGTGTCTCTTTCTCCTGCTCCAGGTCCACGCCCAGAGCTCCAGAGCTGTCCGGAGGCAGAGGAAGGGCCCGCTCAGGGGCCAGAGCCTGGTCCAACGAGAGGCCCTGCCCTGGCCAGGCTTGGCCCGAGGCAGTACCTGAAGCCATTATGGAGCCAGCTACTGGCTGCGCTGGAAGCCTTCTCTCGTGCTATCAGAAGAGTTCTAGGCGATTATCTTAAATAATTCAGAGGAATACATCCCAACTGTACATTTATAATAGTAAATAAGGATAATTTCTAAAAGTACCTACCTATTTATGTAGACTATTTCCCATTCAGTTAAATACTCCTTTTGAATAAATAAGTTTGTTTATTAAAAACATGTGTAGATCATGTCTTCTCACGTACATATACATAGTTCCATACACACACACACACACACACACACACACACACACATGCACGTACACATATATGCTGACATGGAAGGTGCTCACTGTATAATACAGTTTTAAAATAAGTTTTGAAACATTTAATTTCCTCTGATAACTACGTATACACTGATAAAATGGGGAAATAAAATCTGGAAATATAGACACCAGAATGTTCACACTGGTGAACTGTCAGCAGTGAAACGACCAGAAGTGACAGTTTCTTCTCATTTTGCTTCATGTATAGGTTCTGGTTGACACAAGGATCATACCTCCAAGATATAGACAGACAGTAGAGAGAGGAAGGGAGAGGCAGAGAACACAGATGAGAGGCGCACCAGCCGCCTCCTGCCCACCCCCGTGACATGGAATTGACCACAAAACCCTGCCATGTGCCCTCCCTGGGAACAGATCCAGAAACTTTCAGTGCAAGGGGAGAGGCCAATCCAATGAGCCCCATCAGCTGGGGTTAGACTCAATATATATTTTAACAATACACTTTGATTGATTTCAGGGCGGGACAAAGGGCGAGACAGAAACGTGAACCATGAGAGACAAACATGGATAGGTTGCCTCCTTCACGACCCCTATTGGTGATCCAGTCTGCAACCCAGGCCTGTGCCCTGACCCGGAATCAAACCAACTGTGCACTCCTGCCTGCTTCACAGACGGACGCTCGACCACCGTGCAACACTGGCCAGAGTCAATCATATCTTTCTAAACTTTCCCAAGTGCCAATTTGTGTCCTGAAATGGTCTCAGGAAAGGAAAAATTACTTAATGGGGGGCATTCTACTTCCCTCGCCGTTTAGCTGCATTTGCTATTTGGCCAGAAACAACCAGTAGACTAGCTCTCAACCATACTTAAAATCACTAGGGATAGCAAGAGCATTGCTTTGGTTGCAACAGGAGTAACTCAAAACAACTCCCTCCACTAAACACTTCCTGAATCATTTCCCTTCCTCCATGAGCCCAGTATTTAACTCACCAGTCAAACTCAGCTTAGGGAGAGGCAATGGTTCCACTGGAACAGGACAGTACGGAAACAAGGTACACAGCCCTGGTTCTACCCGAGGGGCCATAGTTCACTGACACCACCACTGGAACAATCTATAATTAAAATGAAAACCACCATGTCAGAAAATTCTAAGCAGAAAAGGACAAAGGAATGCCACTGGTGAGTATTTCAAAAGGAGGCACGCTGTGCAAGAGGGATCCATTCAGTGCTGTGGCCCAATCATCCAAAGCTCATCGTTCTCATGTGAGCAGTACTCTTGCTCTGAGGGGAGACACATTTCCTTTCTTTCATTTCATATTTGCTTTCAAGGAAAACCAGCTGGTCAATACACCAAGCCAACACTCCTCAGGTATCCAACAAGCGAAACCTAAATGTCTCAGTGAATTTTAAGTTTTACTAAATTTGACTTAAGAAAAGGTTTCATTTTAAATTGATATGTGGCTGCCCGACTGGCGTGGCTCAGTGCTTGAGCGTGGACCCCGGAACTAAGAGATCCCCGATTCATTCCCAGTCAGGGCCCGTACTGGGGTTGCGCGCTAGGAGCTATGGGACTGATGATGCTCTCTCATCATGGATGTTTCTCTCTCCCCTTCCCCAGCCTCCTCACCACCCCCACCCCCACCCCCACCCCCGGCTCTCTCTGTTCCCCTTCCTTCCTCTCTCTGAGATCGATAAAAACATATATGTTTAACCAGTTCTATGTGGATAATATGGACCCTATCAGACTGGGTACTCAAAACAGTAGGAAACCGTTGTGAAACAGTCATCCCTGAGTCTCGGGACACCTTTCCTCCACAAGTCCACACAGAAGAAATGTACGGGGCCCTTAGTGATCACAGTAGAAACAGGAAGCTCTCCATCCGACAGGTCCCCACTGCCCTTCCCCTCACCACCTCCTCCTGGGCTGAGGCACCTCCTTCAGGAGCACTTTGACACTAAACTGCCCCATGTCCCTTGCAATTTGGCCCGTTCTGCCCAAGGGTTCACGCCAGAGTCTCATAGTTGATTTCTGAGACACTAAGTTCCTCCCTGATATAAAGCACAATAGCGAGCAGAGGATTTTTTTCCTCTCGTTGATGCTGGGAGCCTACCCTGACATCACTGAGCAGCTGAATTCAATATTGGATCCACCTACCTGTGGACTTGTTCTTTTGTGAGAAAGACAAGTCCCTACTGTTAGCTTCATCACTATTCTGCTGCTTATAATTCTCAGCTGCCACACTGAATGAGATCCTTAAAACTCCTGAGGGTGGATGAGGTTGTAGCATTTCATGGTATTACAAAACAACAACAACAACAACAAACACGAAAACAAAAACAAAAAACGATGGGAGCAGAGAGCAGGACAGGGGAAAGATGGGCGATTCCGGAAAGTACACCAGCCTTTCACCGACTCCAGAGTGAGACATCGGGACACAGGGCATGGCACAGCTCTAAGCTGGGCTGGCCGAGTGTGATGCCAATGAGGATCTCAAAGTGTGTCCACAGAAAAGGGGTGAGGGAGAGACAAGACTGCAAAAGAAGCTAAGGTCGGATCATGGAGGGCCTGGACACACACGCTAAGGATTTGGGACTCATTTCTAAAGGCCATAGGAGACCACTGGCAGTTTTCAGAAGAGACATGATCATATTGACATTTTCAAAAATCCTTCGGCCTGCCGGTAGAGAATGCTTAGGGACCTGGCGATACTAGAGGTTGACAGGTCACAGAGCACACATGGTATCAGGAGGCCCCGAAGTCAATGTGGCTTAGTACTCTTCTGCTCACCTTGATTGCTTCACACTAGAATCATCGTATCAGGAATGTCAAGGTGGAAATCTATCCCACTCATGGGACTTGACAGCTTATGTCTAGAACAGCCGTGGGCAAACTATGGCCTGCGGGCCGGATCCGGCCCATTTGAAATGAATAAAACTATTGAAATAAAAGACTGTACCCTTTTATGTAATGATGTTTACTTTGAATTTATATTAGTTCACACAAACACTCCATCCATGCTTTTGTTCCGGCCCTCTGGTCCAGTTTAAGAACCCATTGTGGCCCTGGAGTCAAAAAGTTTGCCAACCCCTTTTCTAGAAGTTATAATAAAGTAGCAGGATATGCAGTATCTTTTCTCAGACCAAGACACTCTCAGAACAAAATGGAGCACTTACCAAAACCAAGATTTACTAAAGTGGTAAGAAAAAGGGGGTGGACTCAGCTTCCAGACAGAACAACAGGTCATTGGCACAGACAGAGACGCACACACAGAGAGAAAGGGAGAGAGAGGCTGAGAGGAAGGAAGGGACCTCAAGAACGAGAGTACAAGACAAGTGACACGACCTGACACCCCATCAGCTGGGCTGTCCTCTATGTTGTTTAGAAGCGAGTTTATAACATAGAGTCCAAACATAACCGAAATACAAGCAAATGTCACCATACTGTTCAAAAAACCTTTAATGACACAGATGCTTACCTTGATCAAGTGTGCATACTTCTTAAGTTGTTCTGAAAAGTATTGTGTAATCCTTCCAGTAATGACCTAAGTAAAACTCCATTTTTAAGTCCCTACAACAACAAGAACATATAAAATACAAATAACTAGGAAGGTATTCCAATATTTACCCCCAACAGCGTTCATCAATAGAACTTTCCCATTTAAAAACATACTTATGAGAAAAAAGATAATCAAATCCAGAGCCCCTTTATTCTATTTCTGGACTTTCCTGTGCCCAGTATTGTAAGTGCAACCTCAACTACTTTTGCTAGACAGATTTTGTGCAGGTGAAACTACTGTAAAAACACTGTGATCTCGGTTCTCTTCCATTACCTATTGGCTGTTGATCTTGAACAAACAATCTCTAGAGCCTCAATATTTTCTTCCAGAAAATGGGGAAATACCAGTTAATTCACTGTGAAGTTTTAAAACTAAATAAAATATGTGAAAAATACCAGAGCCCATTATTAGGGTTGAAAATCATTTCATTATAAAACAGTTTTCATGATAGTAATGATCTGTCCTAAGAGAAATAAAAAAAAAAATTAAAAGTGCCATGTCTCAGAATACAACTTCTTTATCTCAAGGAAGATCACAAAAATTAGAAAACGTTCTGTAATATTAACTCAGATGTTGATATTTTTATTCCATTCAATTTTAGTATCAAGGGTCACAATACCCAAGTGTGTGACCTTTAGAATTCAGCGTTAAACAGAGTGCTGGCCAGGCTGGGAGAGTGCAGTGTCAGCACCATTTAAACGCAGAGCCACCAGGAACCTGAGAGACACAGAAGGCGACAGCACAGGTGCAGCCTAGCCCACAGCGAACCAAGCGTCATGGTCTTGGAAACACACTCTGACAGGTTTTCTCATCACTGATGGGGTCATGGTTCCCTGGCCTTGTTGACAGTTTATGTAGCTAAACTGCAATTCTCTGAACTGTAAGCACTACTAGAATGTAGGTATTGTTACAGCATAGCAGGTATTGTTATAGACCTTCATCCACAGTGCAGGCAGTCAGTTTGTCAACATGAAATGCTCTTCGGGTCACCCCCAGTGTTTACCCTGTTTCCTGGCTTCCTGCTGATCTTAGGACAAAGGTGACTCACAAGCCCTTACATAGCCAGTATCTTCAAACAATTCTGTGTTTTGCAAAAAATGCTCTGGGTTCCTAAGGCCAACGTCTGAGTCACCTGAGCACTCCTGGAAGTTTTCACTCTACACACAGTATTTACCTTGCCAACTGAACAAGGGGGGCGGGGGGGTCAACAAGTGAATGAATTCCTTCTCCCATCAGAGTATTCCATTTAGGCTCCTCAGAGACCCAGTGAAGTAGGAAAAAGATTGCAGGTATGTGAGAGAAGTGTAGAAGTATCCAGACTAAGATTCTGTGACAAGTCTTCATCCTTCATCTGAGAAACTTTCCAAAGGATTCAGACATAAAGATCTGTTCAAAAGGTGAGACTCAACCTTCTGGTGGTGGTCTGAATTCAGTAAATACTCCCAATCCCGAGAAGAAGAAACAGATATTGATTTTTTAAATCATGCCTCCTTGTAATTAGGGGGGTGGGAGTGATCAAGGAGGGGTCGATGGGGGGAGAAGGAGACATATGTAATACTTTAAACCAGTGTTAAACTCAACCTTCCTAATGCCGCGACCCTTTAATATAGTTCCTCATGTTATGTTGAACCCAATTTCACTGTTACAAATTGAACATAATTAAAGCATAGTGATTAATCACAAAAACAATATGTAATTATATATGTGTTTTCCCATGGTATTAGGCGACCCCTGTGAAAGGGTCATTCGACCCCTAAAGGGCTCACGACCCACAGGTTGAGAACCGCTGCTTTAAACAATAAAAAAATTCAATTAAAGCAATTCAAGTTCCATTTTCACATTAAGTTGATCTAAGAATATGAAAAAAAAAATCACAATGCTGGCCCAGCAGGTGTGGCTCAGTGGTTGAGCATCAATCCATGAACCAAGAGGTCATGGTTCAATTCCTGACCAGGGCACATGCCCAGGTTTCTGGTTTTATTCCCAGGAGGGAGTGTGCAGGAGGCAGCCAACTGATGATTCTCTCTCATCAAGGATATTTCTATCTCTCTCCCTCTCCCTTCCTGTCCCTGAAATCAATGAAAACATTTTAAAAATTAAGTAATCACAATGCTGGAAAATGAAAGGAATATCAAAACACCTAAATGACTTTAGTGATCTTCTAAATCCTCTGTTGTCATTTCCAGTCTCCAAAGCACTTACTCCAGGAGATTTGAGGCTCTTTGTTGTCATTTCCACAGTCTCCACAGCACCTTATACGGAAAGAGATGTGGACTCTTCCTTTAATGAATGATATAAAAATGCTTAGACAAAACCACCATTATTCATTTTGTTTTGAACAACAAAAAAAGAGGTATACATTTGGAATCAAAAAGTTCAATAAAATTCCAAAAAGAAACTTATTGTAGGCTTTTTCAGACTTACCCTGTGATATGATAAATGCCTAAAATTAAAACAAAATGCTTATCTAAGAATTGCATCTAAATAATAGCCTATTAACAAGTAATATCTAAATAAGAATTGTGGTGAGCTAGAAGGGGACAATGAAAAAGGGGGGACATCTATAATACTTTCAAAAGGAAAGATTTTAAAAATAAATAAATAAATAATTATGACATATAGCTATATACTACCTCTCACCAGCTCAACACATGCACCATGGGAACTAAAAAAGGTAAAATAAAATTAAACAAATTAATGATAAATATAAGATAAAGTATGTGTGTAAATAAATTTTAAGAAAAGAGTAGACAAAAATTTAAAAATCTACTAGCTAGAAGCCTTGCCACAAAAGTGACCTCAAACCGTGGCTCAACCTGTATTGACCTTATGTCCTTTATAAAACTAAAGATTACCAGAAGAGCTATTCATAACCTACAGGTTTCTTAATGATCTTATCATTCTTAGACAGTCAGAAAAATATCTTTAGAAAAACTAAACTTTCCCTTTCATCTTACAAAACATAAACTAGGAAATGCCATTCAACTTTCACTAGCATGCCTAACAATCACTTACTTGAAATTATTTCATGGTATTTTATGGGTTTTTTAATTGTGGTTAAATATACATAATGTAAAATTTACCATTTTAACCATTTTGTGGTGTACAAATTCAGTACCATTAAATACATTCATTCATAAAGTTGTGTAACCTCAATGCTATCCATTTCCAGAACTTTTCCATTACCCAAACAGAAACTGCCAATTCAACAACTCCCCCGTTCTCCCTCCCTCAGCTTCTATTATATTTTCTGTCCTTATGAATTTACCTATTCAAAGCAAAGTACCCCATGAAGGTGGAATTATACAGTATTTATGTTATGTTGGGTATAACATCCTCAAGGTTCATCCATGTTGTAGCACATCTAAGAATTTCCTTCATTTTAAAGGCTAAATATTTCATTGTAGGCATATACCACATATTGTATATCCAGTCATCTCTCCATACACACTGGGGTTGTTTCCAATTTCAACTATTGTGAATAATGCTGCTATGAACACTGGTGTTCGACTGAGTCCCTGCTTTCAAAACTTTTCTTTTTATTTCAACATTTTCTTATTAAGGAATTACATATGTCCTTATCCCCCCATTGCCCCCCACCCCACTCCCGTTCATGACCTCACTCCCCTGGGTCTGTGTCCATTGGTTATGCTTATATGCATGTATACAAGTCCTTTGGTTGACCTTGATCCCTTACTCCCACCCTCCCCTACCTTCCCTCTGAGGTTTGAGCACCTGATCGATGCTTCTGTCTTTTGTGTATATATAATCAAAAGGGGAATTGTTGGATCATATGGTGATTCTAGGTTTAACTCCCCCCCCTAATTTATCTTGAAATTTATTGTTGAAATTATTATAGATGTCCCTTTCTATCCCCCATTCATCCCATCCACCCTGCCTAGGTTTAATATTTTGAGAAACAGCAAATGGTTTCCCACAGTGGCATTTTTTACTTTTCCACCAGTAATCACAGGGTTCCAGTATCGACATCCTCACTTATTTTTTTCATTGTTTAATAAATCAGTCATCTCACTAGGTATGACATGGTATCTCACTGTGGTTTTGATTTGCATTTGCCTAATGATTAAACATGCTGAGCACTGTTTCATGTGCTCATTGGCCATGTACATATCTTTAGAGAAATGTCCGTTCAAGCCCTCTGTCCAGTTTTAAATTGAATTGTCTGATCTGTGGTTGTTGAATTTAGGAAAAACCGGCATTAGAGCTGCACTCCCACCTGAAATGTCTCAAATCTACACTGTACCTATTATTGACTCAGCTTCCTTTTATGAAATCCCATCGTCCCAGTCTCTAAAAGCAGATAGCATTTTATTTTATTTTTATTTTTTAAATCTACATTGTTGAAAGTATTACATAGGTCCTGCTTTCCCCACATTAATCTCTTCCGGGCCACTCCCATCCCCACCCCAATAGTATTTTCATACTCTCCCTTACTCCTGATGTCTCAGGACTTGCACATTCCCTCAGCTCTGTCTCTCATCTCTGTCTTCTCTCTTCAGAGCCAATCTTTTTCCCCTGAACTATCATAGAACAGTATCCTTGACAACAGTCTCTCTACTCTCCAGCCAATCCTACACATCCTACACATTGCCACCAAAGTCATATCTTCTCAAAATACAGAACTGAAGATGTACTTTCCATTTTAACATCCTTGACAGGCTCCTTCTGTGTACAGTTTAAATTTCAAGTTCCCAGGTACAAACAAGGCCCTTCAGTTTGGATCCACTCAGCACCAGCAAGCATCTCTCCACACCCAAACCTTGTGTACATCCATTCTGAACTTAGAAAACATCATGTTTTTCCATAAATCGTTTGGCTGATTCGCTCTGCCTAGAATGCCCTTCTTTTACCAACTTCCAGTTAAATCAGCAACTTCTTTGAGAAATCCTTCCTTCAGAGCCAGTCCCCTGACTCTCACCACACTGGGGACACACAGGTATTATATGGCATTTTAATTTATCTGCATACAGCATTTTAGTTATCTGTTTATTTGTTCAACTAAATCTGAGTCACATACACCTGGTATTGATTCCTAACCAAAATATAAAATATCTTCCTACATATAGTAAGAAGACTAAAGAAGAATATGTTTTCCAGACCAAAAGGACTGAAATTAAAAATCTTATCGTTCTATTTACAAGCAGTCTTAAGATAATGGAGACAAAAGAGACAATCATCTAACTGCACATCCATGGAATCTAGTAAACATGCAATCATCCTTTGGAGAATTGAAGATGGAAACATAGAAGCAAAGAATGAGTTTGAGCCCGGCCAGCATGGCTCTGTGGTTAAGCATCGACCAATGAACCAGGAGGTCACAGTTTGATTCCAGGTCAGGGCATATGTTTGAGTTGCAGCCTCGATCCCCAGGAGGCAGCCAATCAATGATTCTTTCTCATCATTGATGTTTCTATCTCTCTCTCCCTCTCCGTTCCTCTCTGGAAAATAAAAATACATATTAAAAACAAACAAACCCTTGTTGGATATCATCATGCCACTTTCACAACTACACTAACCATATGGTTACGGGGGGGGGGGGGGGGAGGGGGGGGCGGAAATATCATCAAAATGGTCACTGGGGCCCTAGCTGGTTTGGCTCAGTGGATAGAGCATTAGCCTGTAGACTGAAGGGTCCCAGGTTCGATTCCAGTCAAGGGCACATGCCCAGGTTGCGGGCTCAATCCCCAGTAGGGGGCGTGCAGGAGGCAGCCGATCAATGATTCTCTCTCATCATTGATGTTTCTATCTTTCTATCCCTCTCCCTTCCTCTCTGAAATCAATAAAAATATATTTTAAAAAAATTGGTCACTGGCTTCAACACTCCTTGACAGAAATGCTTTTACACATGCCCTCAAGTTTAGGAATAATTCAGTTTATCGTTCCCAGTATATTGTTAGAAGGCTACAATGTTCATCAGGAAACAGTTAATGGGGGAAAACACAAAAAAGCAATGCCCAGGTACCAAGATTGCAGTGCTTACCACTAAGGAATTTAACATTAGTCAAAAAGTCTTGAAATCTCTTGTCAATAGCCCAATAATTAATTCAACTGCTATAAATATATTCTCCCTCGCCCCAAAACTTTTTATTCTAAAAATATTCAGTAAGAAAAGTTGAAATAATACAGTGAACACCTGTTTCATCTAAATCTAACAGTTGTTAAGGCCTAGCCGGTTTGGCTCAGTGGATAGAGCATCGGCCTGCGGACTGGTCCTGGGTTTGATTCCAGTCCAGGGCACATACCCAGGTGTTGGTCTCAGTCCCCAGTAGTGGGCATGCAGGAGGCAGCCAATCAATGATTCTCTTCTTACCATTGATGTTACTGATGTTTCTCTCTCTCTCTCTCTCTCTCTCTCTCTCTCTCTCTCTCTCTCTCTGTCTGTCTCTCTCTCTCTCTCCCTTCCTCCCTAAAATCAATAATAAATGTTTTAAAAATAAACAAATAAATCTACCAGTGGTTACCATTATGCCGTATCTGCTTATGTGCATGTGAGGGATTTGACTGGGGGATGATGACTACCTGAAAATCCCCCACATCATGACTTCATCATGCATTTCCCCAAAATAAATATTCTCTCCTATACACCACAAAACCATCATCTTGCCTAAGAAAAAATTTTTCTAACATCACCTAATATTCAGTCCATTTGCAACTTTTTCAAATTTTCCCCAAAATGTTTTTTTAAGACAATTTTCTAGAACCAGGACTCAATCAAAGTTCATTCAAAATGGTGCAAAAAATATTGCATTTGGTGATGTCCTTTAGTCTCTTTTAACCTAGAATAGGCCCCACCTTTTTCCCCCTCCATGACTCTTTTTTATTTTTTGCTTTCTACTACTGTTCTTTTTATTAATTAAATCTTTATTGTTCAGATTATTACATTTGTTCCTCTTTTTTCCCCCCATAACTCCCCTCCACCCAGTTCCCACCCCACCCTCCTCCCTCACTCCCCATCCACTGTCGTCATCCATAGGTGTGCGATTTTTGTCCAGTCTCTTCCCACATCCCCCTCACCCCTTTGCCCCCCAAGAATAGCCAGTCCACTCCCTTTCTATGCCCCTGATTCTATTATAATCACCAGTTCATTCTGTTCATCAGATTAGTCACTTGATTTTCAGATTCACTTGTTGATAGATGTGTATTTGGTGTTCATAATTTGTATCTTTACCTTTTTCTTCTTCCTCCTCTTCTGAAAGGGATACCTTTCAGCATTTCATATAATACTGGTTTGGTGGTGATGAACTCCTTTAGCTTTTCCTTATCTGTGAAGCTCTTTATCTGACCTTCAATTCTGAATGATAGCTTTGCTGGATAAAGTAATCTTGGTTGTAGGTTCTTGGCATTCATCACTTTGAATCTTTCTTGCCACTCCCTTCTGGCCTGCAAAGTTTCTGTTGAGAAATCAGCTGACAGTCGTATGGGTACTCCCTTGTAGGTAACTGACTGTCTTTCTCTTGCCGCTTTTAAGATTCTCTCTTTGTTTTTTGCTCTTGGCATTTTAATTATGATGTGTCTTTGTGTGGTCCTCTTTGGATTCCTTTTGTTTGGGGTTCTCTGCACTTCCTGGACTTCTAAGTCTATTTCTTTCACCAGGTAGAGGAAGTTTTCTGTCATTACTTCTTCAAATAGGTTTTCAATATCTTGCTCTCTCTCTTCTTCTGGCACCCCTATAATTCGGATGTTGGTACACTTGAAGCTGTCCCAGAGGCTCCTTACACTATCTTCGTATTTTTGGATTCTTTTTTCATTTTGCTTTTCTGGTTGGATGTTTTTTGCTTCTTCATATTTCCAATCGTGGACTTGATTCTTGCAATCAAGACTAGAGAGTCTGCTGTTGGGAGTCTGTATAATATTCTTTATTTCAGTCATTGTATGCTTAATTTCTAGTTGGTCTTTTATCACAACCTCGAGGGTCTCATTAGATTTCTTATAGATCTCATTAAGTTTATCGGCAGTTTCTAGGAAATTCTTGAAAAACCTTAAAAGTGTGGTTTTGAACTCTATATCCAGTAGTTTGCTTTCCTCCATTTCTGTCATTTGTGTCCTTCTTCTTTGTCTCCGCATTTTTATGCTTCCCTGTGTTGATAAAGTGGTTTTCTGTGCTGAGTGTCCACTAGGGCCCAGTGGTTCAGCCTCTCCAATTACCTGAGGAGGACACTCTTGGTGCACCCCCTTGTGGTCTTTGTGCACAGTCTTGCTGTAGTTAAGCCTTGATTGTTGTAGTTATCACTGGGAGGAATTGACCTACAGGCCAATTGGCTGTGAGTATCAGCTGTGTCTGCAGTGGGAGAACTTCTGTGCTGGACACACTCCTCTGGGGCAAGACTTCCTTCAATGGGGCTTTGGTGCTCACTGAGTCTGTCCCCTGAGTGTGTCATTTATGGTTCCACGGAGCTGCAAACTGGATGGTTCCACTCTGACCTCTGGGTTTCCTGGCTCCTGGATCTCTAGGGAGGTGCTAATCTAGCCTTTGCCTGAGGCTATCCAGCAAAAGCCTCCCTGCAGGGCTTAGGCGGGGCGGGTCCCACGGGATCAACAGGGCAGGGCTAGCAGTTATGGCTGCTCTCAGTCCAGCCCTCAGAGGCTCTGCTTCTTAATGTCCTGGTAATCGCTGCAAGCCCTTCGGAGAGAAAGCTGCCCTCGAGTTCTAAACTATGCCAGACAGTCCCGCTTCTCCCGTATGAGTCTGGGTCCCTAGAGACTTGCCTGGAACTGGAGCTCAGAGCCTGAGACTCCCTTCTGATTGAAAACAACAACCACGCCCTCAGCCGCCAGCCCGCTCCGCATGCACCTCCCCACCATAGTATTTTACTGCCATACTGCGTCTCCTCTGAGTCTCGGTATGCTTTTCTCTTTCCTTCTCCCTTCTTAGTTGTACAATTTCCACTCAGCCAACCTACCTGTGGTTCTGGATGGTGTCCGTTCCGTCTTTTAGTTGTATTTTTGAAGTGGTTGTTCGAGGCAGCAAACTCCAGTGTTTACCTATGCTGCCATCTTGGTTTCTCTCCATGACTAACTCTTTAAGGAGACCAGAATGTAGACTATCCCATATTCTGGATTTGTCTAATTGTATCTCATAGTGGTTTTTTCTTTAAGTCTTTATTATAGAAAATTTCAAATATATACAAAGTAAACAGAGTAACATAATAAATCTCCAACAGCCAGCTTCAATAATTCTCAATTTCTGGTGGTTCTTGTTTCATCTATACCTCCACCCATTCCTCATCTCATTTTACAAACTGATCCTCTAGGCCCCATACTTCCTATAACTGGAAGTTAGGTCTACATATTCATATCAAATATTTGGGGGAAGAAAACTGAGTAGATGACATCATGTCTCCATGCCACATTACAGCTGTAGGTATAAAAGAGTCCTCTGTCCCCTATCAGTGATGGTAAACCCACCAGGTTGTGGAGGTGGAGAACAACATGCAGCTTCAAAGTAGAGATGCATTTGTTTCTTCGCTTTGGGTGACACTTTGGTGCCATGCTAACACCTTTCACGCAATGGCATTACTACCCCATTTACAATCCTTGTCTGAATCAGAGGTTACACTGGAGTAAGAGGTTACACAGAATAGCGATTTTCAAATTCTACCATTCCTTCTATATTTATTAGCTGGTATTCTTCTTTAAATAAGGGTTTTCCTTTATTAACTGGAGATGAACTGCAAGGCTTCCTAAAAAGGCAGGGCAAATGCTGAATTCTGTCCCTTTAATTACTAATTTTTATTTGTTTCTATTCTTCTTTTATAATCAGTTAGAAATATATGTAGTTTACATATAAATAAGTATACATATAAATTTATATATAAATTTATGAAATATAAATACATATATAAATATATTTTCATTGACTTCAGAAAGGAAGAGATAGATAGAAACATCAATGATGAGAAACTTTGATTGGCTGCCTCCTGCATGCCCCCTACTGGGGATCAAGCCAGCAACCCAAGCATGTGCAATGACAGCAAATTAGATTTTTTTTCCTGTCCTTTACTCTCTGAGTATTTTTACTATGAAGTTGATTTTTATTTATTCAACACTTTGCAACCAAATATAATCATGTGCTAATATATTCTTATACCCTTAAATTTAAGTCTTATAAATTTTCTTGGCAATAACTAATTAAATTACTCAAGTGTTTAAACATTACCATGAAATTGACAAAGAACAGGGCAAAAAAATGATGATATAGAAAATAAATGAAATGTTTATTTCCCTACCATTATCTTCACTACATGTTAAAACATATATCTAGCTACTGGGATCATTATATATTGTTTTTATTATTTCTGTTAAATTTTAGGATAAAAGCTTTGTTTTTTTTAAAAAAATTAATAATCAATCAAATACTAAAATTCCAATCAACTCACCTGTTGAACAGGACTATCAACTGTAAAGGCCTTGTAAAGAGCCAATGCCTGGCTTTTACTTCCTTTGCTCCAGATCACCATATTTCCAGCCACATAGAGTTCCTCGTCATAATCCATTTCTCCAATTTCACTTCTGCCTCTCCTTAACTGCCAGCTTTCCTTAAAAATTTACATACGTAAGACATGTTGACGCGGTTTTTATTTCTTTTGCAACATTATGGAGCAAGATTTATTAATTAAAATTGAACAGCAATCCAGATACAAGTCTCCTGCTCTGTCTGTGGAGTAAGGCTCAGTCCAAGCCCAACTCTTAGGTTTGGTGCCACTGATTAACAGAGAAGGGGGTGTGGGTGTATGTATCATGCTGTATCTTACAGGATTTCAAAAATGGGAATTTACCTCAAGAATTCTGTATATTAAGTATTTTATTATTACACTACCATTTTATGCTGCCAAAAACATAAATAAACAAAAACTAGACCTTACCTATATATCCAAAAATTAAACCAACATTCTTGGGAGACTAAAACATATGAAGCATATGGGGGTGAAGCAGAGGGGGCAGTGAAGTGCACATGGGACACTGGGGGAGCTTACCCACCATGCAGACTTCCCTGCTTCACAACTGCATATACATTCAACTTCCTGCCCTTGTGCCAACCATCAGAATGAACAGGGCAGAGAAAGGTTTGGATTCCTAACTACAGACTTCCGCTCCTGGAAATTTTGGTATCCCAAAAGGGATACAGAAATGGAATTAAGATGAGAAAGACTGACTGTTTAACATGCACTTACTTCTCATTCCCCTATTTAAAAACTAGTACTGTATCTACTTATGTGGCATTTCTTTTCTCCTCTAGAAACATGTAAGTTTTTGGCAGCAGGGACCATTGCTAACTCAACTATCTAACCATCAAATAACATGAAATCTGGTCCCACATACTAAGTGAAGAAAAAGAGATTTAAATGGACCATAATCATAGTGACTCTCATTATAAATCCCTGAGTTATATGTCTAAACAGCCATGACACTGTAATACAATTAAGGTCATTATTTTTAGCTTTCATAAAAATGACCAAATCTTAACCAATACCCTAGAAGTAGCATCATACTCATTTCTCAGTTGCATCTGGGTAGCCTTAAATTACAAGTAGATCGAATCTCTCTACATTTCAAAAGCAAACTGAGAATCTTGATAAAACCTTCTGTTTTTCGTGGATTGTAACCTCCTGCAGGGATCCCACCAAAACAGCAGCACCATCAGACGACCACAACTCAGAGGCTGGCTGCAGCTGCCGAAGCTGAAGGTTCAAAGCATTAGGGTGGTGTCTGCAGTGGTCTCGACCAAAAGGAACAAATTCCTGCAAATCCCCAGCTGCAATCATTGTTTCCCTTTCTTCAGAGAAGTTCAGCATGGCTTTCAGATATCAATATTATTTCTGTATGAATTCAAACACATTCTGGCCAGCTGTTGGAATCAAAACGAGAAGAAAACTATCAGAAGTTTACAGAAGAGCCATTAATCCTTAGATGAGTGTCATACAATCCTATCACATTGTAGGTGTACAAGTAATCATAACATCAACGGGCATTCCAGATCTGATTCTTTCAGGTAATTAGTTACCATTTCATAGTTACCTTACACTATCAGTACATAATTAACATTACAGCTACATGTTAGCTGCTGACAAAATCAACTGTAGGAAATCACTGGGCTGAGAGATAAGCACTTATGTCTGACAATATTGATCCTACATTTCCTACTACTACTCACTAATTTCTCCACATTTCACATTTAAGGATTTAGACAAGTTTTACTTCATAGTAAATGGCTCTCAACATTTAAGGGCATTTCTGTTCAAATGCTGGAACAACATTTAAAAAGCACACCTAACAGATCACTGGCATATTGAAATGAAACAAACAAAAACAACATATCATTTCTAATTCATCAAAAGTTGAACCTCTTGGTGCTTTAAGAAACTAGTAAATGTCATCATTAATTGTGAGCCTCAATCCACCTAAACATGTAATTGCAAGCAATTCCAATTTCTGGGACAAACCCCAAAGACCAAGGCATGAACAAAATTACTGGCAATGGAACAGTCTGCTTGTTTGCAAACTTAACAGTTCTGGCTTTGAAAGAACATAATCTACTACAGTTCAGCTTATTACTACAAAGAAGTGGGTGAGCTGTGGGTGGAAACAGCCCTCACCCCTTACTTCCAGAACATTTCTACGAACAGTAACTGACAGCCAGTCAAATTCGGCCACTGTAGAAGGTGGATGACAGTTCTGTCTCAGACAACTCTTATATGAAAAACGGTTTTGTGGCATAGCGGTCAAGCTGCAATCCTCAAATACAGGAATCAAAACAAACATTCATGTCAGCACTAGACAACCTTTAAAAACAGTGTTGGAAATGGCTTTCACATCACAAACAGTTTAATACGACTTTGTTTCTCCTCTGAGATCTTTTTGGCACCAGCAGCTTTCTTGGCTGAAATATCTGAGCCTGTGGTTCCCATGCAGCTCCTCTAGGGTTGCAGTTATGTTTTCTGTGAGTTAAGTGTTATTCCTGAGAGAACGGTTATGTCACATTCATGACACTTTTTCCTCCTTCTGATAAGTCAGTTTTGAGAACAGTTTAACATGGGCCATGACTGAGATAGTGCCTGTGGGAGCCTAATCAGAGTACGCCGGATGTTCAAGGCCAATCTGAGCAAGAGAATGCTAATTAGGATGTTCAAGGCCAATCTAAGCAAGGACACAGAGATTGTACTGTACACACTGGGCAGGAGTCCCTTACTAGTACCCAAATACTGATGTCACTGTTGGGCAGGAAGCCTTTGTGTCTAAGTTAGTATAAAGGTGTTACTAACCAGCCGGTGGGTGGCTGCTTGGTATGGCTCCTGTTTGCTACTGTATTAGCAAGGGCTGCTTGGCGCAGCCACTGTGTGAAGCTACTTTGAAGGACTGTTTTGTCTGATGGCTCCTTGTTAGCAATGGCTACATGGCCTGCAAAAGAGACTCTCCTGCCCTAACCGGTTTGGCTCAGTGGATAGAGAACAGCCTGTGGACTGAAGGGTCCCAGTCCAGGGCATGTACCTTGGTTGCAGGTACATCCCCAGTAGGGAGTGTGCAGGAGGCAGGTGATCCATGTTTCTCTCTCAGGATGTTTCTAACTATCCCTCTCCCTTCCTCTACGTAAAAAAAAAAAAGAAAAGATATTTTTAAAAAGACTCTCCTATATGCCTCTGTCTTCTCATGTCCTCTTTGTCTACTGCCCGGCGTTCAAGTGGGTACAGCCCCTGGCAGAGGACTGTGCACCCCACAGTGCCTTATAAAACTTACACCAAACACCCACAAAATCCAGCCGGCCTTCCTATGTTCTAGTCAACGGGTTAACCAACATATTAACTCTGAGAGGAAGCCACAGAATCGGTAATTAAAGGATCGCCTGCACAGAACAATGGCCACTTTGTGCTGATTAGTATATTTAGATCTTAACAGCCCCAATTGTGTGTGCGCTTCCCGGGGGCCCTATAACAGCACCGCATGGAACTGATGCGCTCCCAGGGAGACCGCGGCCTCGCTTCCTGGGAACAGGGAACTGCCAAGAGCACCCGAGGCGGCTGGGGGGAGGGAGGGGACCCTAAGGCACAGGAGGCACCAGAGCCGGGTCTGGGCGGAAGGGCCACGTCCAGGGCCTCAGGATCGGGCGAGACCCACGGGCTGATCCTGGGCCTCAGCAGCGCAGGCCACTGGGCCGGCCCGCCCAGAGGTGCGGCTGCGGGGACCCCGCGCTCAGCTGAGAAGGAGGCCGGGGGCGGCGCGGGGAGGGGCGGCGCGGAGCCCAGGCCACGCCGCCCGGGGCCGTCGGGTGCGGGGACAGGGACACGCGGCGACCAGCAGCGCTGCCGGCCTGGCCTCGCCTGAGTCACTCGGGACGCGCGAGGCGCGGGAGCCCGGCTGCGCCCCCGGGGCCACAGCAGAGTCGGTCACGGGGACTCCGCCGCCGCTGAGCGTTTCCTCCCCCTCCGTCCCCCGCTCCCGAGAACTGGCGAGCAGCAGCCAAGGACCGCGGGCGTCAGCTCCCGCTCTAAAACCAAACGAAGGACTCCGCTGAATTTCCCGTCCTGCTTCGCGCGGGGCCCGGGGGCGGGGCCTTGAAGCACCGGGTCTCGCAGGAGGCGCCGCAGCCCACGGTCCGGCTCTGCTCGCCTTGGGGGAGGATGCTGGGTCCGCCCGCCGGTACCGTGTGGAACCGGCGCCGCGTGGAGCCCGGAAGCAGGACCTGGTCAGCTGGAGTCTGAGCTGTGACCTGACCGTTCCGGCCTCTCCATCTGCACTGGGTCCTGTCACTAGGAGCCTGAGTTGCCTCCACCTGGAGCTGCCGCACTTCCAGGCCAGTTCTGCTCGCTCCCCCATGGGACTGGGGCGGTGAGGGGCGCGCTGATTTCCCCTCTGCCGGTGCTCCTTCACCCTGTAGGGCCAGACCCTGTGAAAAGTGCAGGAAAGACACGGAGGTCCTCACAGAAACATGGCGTGTAATTTCTGAGCTTCACAGACACACCCCCAGGTGACGCCTAGACCTGGATGAAGCACCCCAGCTTTACCTGCCCTCCCTCTCCGTGGACTTAGCTGTACAATCGCACACTGATGGAAACTAGAAAACTTTCCTGAGCTCTGCTCTCCCACGGCATAGGATGTCTAGGTTAAAAATGTCAATGGAGCCGAGACCGGCTTGGCTCAGTGGATACAGAGTCAGCCTGCGGACTGAGGGGTCCCAGGTTCCATCCAGGCCAAGGGCATATGCCTGGGTTGCAGGCTCCATCCCCTGTAGGGGGTGTGCAGGAGGCAGCTGATCAGTGATTCTCTCTCATCATTGATGTTTCTATCTCTCTCTCCTCCCTTCCTCTCTGAAATCAATAAAAAAAATATATTTTTAAAAAATATCAATGGAGCTCTGACCTGTTGTTCAATTGGTTGAGTGTCCTCTTGTAACCAAAAAAGGTTGGGAGTATGATTTCCAATCAGGGCACATACCTAGGTTGCAGTTTGATCCCGGGTGAGGGGCATGCAGGAGGCAATTGATTGAAGTTTTTCTCTCACATAGATGTCTCTCTAAATAAATAAATAAATAAATAAATAAATAAATAAATAAATCCTCAGGTGAAAACTATATATTCAATAGACAACTTATGGCCTAAGAAATCAAGTTCAAATTCTTTATCCTGAAATATAAAATTGGCTGAAACCTATGTCTGCACTAAGATCATCTCCTGAGCGTCCCCAAACACACCTTGCACATTGTGGTCTTGGGATCTGGGTACATCCTCATTTCTTTATTTGGAATGCCAGCCCTCAGGGTTTAGCTCAAATGCCTCTTCTCAGAAGACTTCAATCCAAGAAGGAGCGTGCTGAGAGGACGGAAAACTTGTGCCCCCTCCCCCCCCCCGCGCCCCAAAATTCCCATGTGGAAGCCATATGCTGTATGTGATGGTGTTTGGAGGTGGTGCTTAGGTCATGAGAGTGGAGCATTCCTGACTGGCATTAGTGCCCCTTCCACAAAGTGAGGACCCAGTGAAGGGAAGGTTGGCAATGAGCCAGAAAGCAGGCCCTCAGCAGACACTGAAACTACCAGCACCATGATCTTGGACTTCCCAGCCTGCAGAACTATGAGAAATAAATTGTTGCCTATAAGCCATGCAGTTTATGGTATTTTTGTCATAGCAGCCCAAACATACAAAGACAGAGTCACTCTTAGAACTTTGAGTGGCCTGTCGTTCTCTATGGTCATTTCCCTAAAAGCAAAATCTCCACATATTTCCTTGGCCTAAGGATACAGGGGGCAAAGTTTGATCTGTAGGAATAAGGCAGGAAGGAGCCAGTTAAGTCTCATTTCTTCTCTCTCCAGTACAAGGAGATTGTCCTGTGTGACTGAGTGGGCGCACCTGCCACACAGGTTTTCACCCATTGCCCGCAAAGAGTACGGGAACTTCCCTGCGGTGCCCCCCCGCCCCCCAGTGCCCTGGGCTGTGCTGCATGAACCAGGGCCTGCACATGTGCACGGGGCAGAGGATGGAAGCCCATGAAGGGCCTGGTCAGGGACGGCTAGTTTGGATGCTAGAGTGGGAGCTGGAGGAAATGCAAACCCGGAACCCACAGCTGCAGGACTCCTGCCCCCAAGAATCACAGATGCAGCCCCAGCTCTCAGGAGAACACGCCTCCTCCCTGGTGTTTCCATGGATGGTGAAGCTGGGCTTCCAGCCAAGGCCTTTGGGGAAAAGCCCAGTTAATGCTTCCTGTCTTGGGACCCTGCTCCACTTGGTGACCTTCAGGGCCTTGGGTCAGGGAATGGTCAGGCTGTGGGACAGAGACACACCCAGTCAGATCATTCAATGACAATTCAGCGGCCACTTCTCTCAAGTTTCTAAGTCCACAGGCACCTCGCGCCCACACCCTCCTCACACACACACTGTCACTCAACCCCAATGGTGCCTTTTGCCAGGACACCCTGGCATCCACCCCACTGATTCTGATCCCATCCAGCCCCATCCAGGAACACATCTGAAGACAGCAGGAGAGCACATGTCCACCGTGGTGGCACCGACACATTGACGGTTCCTCACACAGACCGCAGCGCCCATTCAGCTGGAGTTGCTGGCCCTTTGCTCTGTGGGCTCTGCAGCAGCAAGTGACCCACGGGTCAAGAAGCTCCCTGTGGCCTCTCGGAGCTGAGGACGCCTGCAGCCGCAGCCACAGGAGATCCACCCTCAGTCCTACACCTGCAGGAAACCGAATTCTGCCCGCAACTGGGGTGAGATTGGAAGCATCTCCTTTCCTCCTGGACACTCAGGGGAGACCACAGTCTCAGCCAAAACCCTGGTCTTGTGAGCCCCAAATCAGAGGGACCACTTATGCCATGCCCTGCTCTTGACTGCAGAAGCTGTCAGATAGCCAGGAATGTGTACTGTCACTAGGTTAGTGATAACAGCAAGGAATAACTACGCCATGTCCTTTATCTAATCAGGTTCTCCGTCCTTAGTTGACTTGTATAGAAGAACCTTCCTATTAGAGAGGGTGCTTGTTCATAACACAATTTCCTGAAAGTGAAAGTTACATGTTGCCTGATGGGAGACAGTTCTCTGGGGCTTCCCCATGGTTCTGCTTGTCTTGCACGGAGCACTGTCTGCCTTTGTTCCTTGGTGTGTAGGGAACAGTTTTGGAAGAGTGTGGGAAACTGATATAGGGTTGAGCCTCGGACTGACCTGCTGGCAAAGTCACAAACAAGTCCCGGCTTAGAGGGCTCAGTCCTCTTAGCATAATTAGGCTTGACCTTATAACACTCCCCAGATCTTACCTGGGAAGCTAATGGGCTGAGGGAAGTGCAGGGAGTGTAAACATCATCAAAACAGGTGAAACTCACAAGAACTGTAACTATGGTAACCACTGCCTTGTTTACCTCAGAATATAAAAGTTCGGTGCAGACTGAGCACAGGTGGAAGTCCTTCCTCTTGAGTTGGACTTACCCGCCTGGTCCACCAATATTTCCAAATTATCTCTTGTCTTTTTAATTTCATTTGTGTGTGGCTCCTCTTCCAGATATTGAACCCTGAACCACGCAGGACGTGGAAGGAAACATTTACGACAGAAGAGCATGTCAGCCTCTGGAACAAAGGGCAGGCTTGCTTTCAGCCCTAGGAGATGCAGATGAGGTCTCCCTTTGAGATGTGGCTGGTCAAGGAGAATGGGCCCTGTCCATGGTGCTGATGTATACTTTGGTCAGGACACTGAAAGCAGACAAGCTCTGAAGGGATTGGTGGGTTTTGCTTAGCTTATCCTGGTAGACATCTAACTCATGATTCAAGAAAAGTGGTGTTCTTTCATCTGAACTGGGAGTAAAATAGTTGTATCTCAGCATGGATTTCTTGGGTTTATCCTAGTTGGGGTTTGTGTAGCTTATTAAATCTGTAGCTTATGTCTTTTGCCAGATTTTGGGATTTTTCAGCCATTATTTTCTCTATTACATTCTGGCTCCAAACTCTCCTCTACTTGGCACCTTAGAATAAATAAAATGCAGTCTCACCTTAAACAGAAGATAATAGTCAGAAGGAGTTTGTACTCCAAGAGTCCAGGTTGATAATACATACATATTATTTAGGGAGAGTTTAAATAAATTCATGTGTATTAGGTGTTGAGGGAGACGGGAACTTTCGTATGTGGAAAACTACTGGGATGCCCGTGAGATACTGCTAACTGCCTACCAGTAGGGGCTTGGAGGGCAATGGATTGAATTTGACCTAAGCTGACATGTTTGGGGTAATTTCTAATTACTTTTAAAGCTTAGTTTTAGAAGTGCTATACTAAAATACATTTGTTGAAAATAAAAATTGATTATTCCTTTGAAAGATGCCAATTTTGACCATAAATTTACAGAATTTGAACCTATCTTTAGAGTTGTGGCCCCTGTTGTGTTTCATTGTTTTATGTATATTGTGGGGCTAGGTTCTACAGTGGCATTTTAAAAGAAATAAATTGCAGGAAGAATATAATGTACTAGAGGCCCAGGGCACGAAAATCGTGCATGGGGGGGGTGGTCCCTAAGCCCACCCTGCACCCTCTTGCAGTCCAGGAGCCCTTGGGAGAAGTCAGCAGTCAGACATCCTTAGCGCTGCCACAGAGGCAAGAGAGGCTCCCACCACCACCGCTGTGCTCACCAGCTGTGAGGCTGGTTTCTGGGTGAGTGGTGCTCCCACTGTGGGAGCACACTGACCACCAGGGGGAAGCTCCTGCCCCCAAGTGGTCAGTGTGCATCCTAGTGTACAGTTGTTCCACCGTTTGGTCAATTTGCATATTAGACTTTTATTATGTAGGATGGGCCTTGAGATCTTGAAGATGATGGAAGCCTGTATCTGAGCTGTTGCCTAGTCTGTCTGAGGGGCAGGTGAGGGACTACACATGAAATGCTCTGACAAGGTCACGTGTCCTAAAAGGTCATTTGTATCCGAAATTTCACTGACTTTTCTGATAAATCCAGTTCAGTTCAGATGTATCTCACTTAATGTAATTTATTACTAGTGCAAAGATCTGAGTCTGGGTTCATTTTATTAGTTCCTTTTCTGTTTTATAAATAAGTCCTGTAAAATTTGTTTTTGTTAATCATTTTTAAAGTGATATATGTACTTGATAATTGTTTTTGGCATTGCCTAAATGTCCTTGCATTTATTTTTAATTATTAGTTAAGGTATTACAAATGCGTCCTCATCCCCACCCCATTAAAGCCCAACCTCCCCACCTGACTCCTCCCCCCACCCCCCCGCACACTCATGCATGCTCCCATCCCCCTGTTGTCCATGTCCATTGGTTTGGCTTATATGCATGTATACAAGTCCTTCAGTTGATCTCTTCTCCTTACCCCCTCCCTCCCCAACTTTCCTTCTGGGGATTGATAGCCTGATCGCTGTTTCTCAGTCTTTGGATCTGTCCCTTTTCATCACTCTATGTTGTTCTCTATAATCCACAAATGAGTGAGATCATGTGGTATTTATCTTTCTCTGACTGGCTTATTTCACTTAGCATAATGCTCTCCAGTTCCATCCATGCTGTTGCAAAAGGCAAGAGTTCCTTCCTTTTTACCGCAGCATAGTATTCCATTGTCTGGATGTACCACAGTTTTCTAATCCACTCATCTGCTGATGGGTACTTAGGCTGTTTCCAAATCTTAGCTACGGTGAATTGTGCTGCTATGAACATAGGGTGCATATATCCTTTCTGATTGGCATTTCTCATTTCTTGGGATATATTCCTAGTAGTGGGATCACTGGGTCAAATGGGAGTTCCATTTTTAGTTTTTTGAGGAAGCTCCATACTGTTCTCCTATGTACTTGACATTAAACGAAAAGGAATCACAGAATTGCACAAAGAAAGAAGTGAAAGATCCTTCTCCCCCTGCCCCAGACAGCATAGTCCCTGTTAACTGTTTGGGGTGTTGAGGTTTCCTGGTGTCTCAGAGAGCTTCCTACATGCTTCAAATGGGAAAATATCATTTCCGGTTCTGAGCATCATTTGTGCAGTGAGAGCCACATGGCAGCCTAGAAAGCCCAAAACATGGACCTTTCTCCCCAGGTGAGTCATCTGCTGAATGAATGCAATGGAAGGTGAACTTCTCTTATCTGTCAAGTGATAGGCAATTAATTTCTAAGGCCAGAATGTAAAGTGTATTTCTGAAATGGCATGGTTATGTTTAGAAAATATGGGGTCAGATTCAAATCTTTAGATTATTTAATGTTCTTTGAAGATGTAGTTAAAAATTACTCACGTTATTGACTCAGCAAAGTCATAATTCCTATGAATCATCTCATTCAATGCATTTCAGGGTTCAAGTCTAAGAAATCCCCTCTGATGAAAACAGAAAAATGACATTTAGGAGGTGTTTTCCAAAGATGAAAGCTGTGCTTTCTTCAGATAAAATCAAGGTTGACGCCTAGGTGTCTGGGACATCACGCCCAGGGACTGTTAATACAGGGATGAAGGGACTGGAGTGAGACCCGGTGGTTTCCACCCCCTGAGTCAGCACTGCGTGGCAGCAATGAAGAGGAAGGTGTCGGTGCTCTTTCGATAAGATTACTTGTCTGTGGTTTATTTCACTTTATTTTCTCTTCCCTCACATTTTCATTACTTTAGTATTTACTTCCCTGCCACACTAGTTCCCGTGTGTCCCTGCACCCTAAGAGCCTTCATTAACTCCCTCTTATGGCATCAAAAGACCTGAAAGCAGGATAGAGGTTCAGTGAGACGGCACCAGGTGTGGCAGAGGTGCCTGCAGGCTGTGTGCTGTGTGTGTACACGTGTCTGGAGTACAATTCCTGAAAGGCCCTGTGATCCTCTAAACTTCCTCCTGCTGGTATTTTGGCACAACACTTCATAGTCCTGCTGTGGCGTGTCTGTGTATGTGAAGTGTTTGGAGTAGAGTTTTCTAATGTTTTCTCAGACAGAGAGGTGAACTGTTTGGAAGGATAAGTATGTTGAATGAAATTCAGCATCTGTGAAGTACAAGGCACCTTTCCTAGGTATTGAGGGAACTTACATGGTGTTAGGGAAGAAACCTATGCACACATAATTAAACACCTGTGTTTATGCAGCTCTAACCATGTGCATTATCTCATGGAATCCTTAGAGCACCCTATGGGGTGGGTACTGTTAGAACTGTCTCAATGGCAGAATGTAGCAGTTATGGGCCTCCTGTGCTGTGGAAGCACAGAGGAGGGAGAACTAGACCTTGAAGGATGGTAGGGTTTTATTGGCAGGAAAGAGGTATGTGGATGTCCCAGGAGAGGGAGGAGAATGAGCAAAGGGAAATTCACAGGGCTCACATATCAATGTGAGTATGAAGTCTTTAATTTTAGCTCTGTTCACAAGGAACTGTGGCCAGTATAAAGATCTTATATGTGCAAATGACATCCATCACACCCTGGGCGTGTAGGTGTAGTACTTGTTTTACTTAGCCTCTCTAAGGAAAGGGTAAGTGAAGGTAAAGTTATTTCCCTTTAACACAAACTGAAAGTTTTGCATTTCAAATCATTGGTTCAGATGAGTCCAGTCCATCTGCTTTTTGTTTCCTGTAAGAGACCTTTACTGTGCTACAAGGTCATGAAGCATTTACAAGTGAATGGAGCTGAACACTCCCTCCCCCCACCCCCCATTTTAATTTTTATTAGTGACTTTAATTTTTCATTGTTTCAGGTTACTGGCACCTTGCCATGCTTGCTTGATGGTGATTGTTTTATCAGGTCAAATCCTTCATCTCCAGATTTGGGATATTATTTGACCTTAGAATTTCTTATATTCCCAATGTATGTCAGTTGAAAGTTAAAGCTTTCTAATGTATTAGTTAAAAGAGAAGGTTTCAAAAAAAGCTTGTATTTACAAGTAAAATAATTGATGTTTTTAGTGTAGTAGAATTATAATCCTTGAGGAATGGGGATGGCAGTGGTTTCACTTTTACATACAGTGCTGCCTATTCTTTAGCATTCAAAATCAAATTATAGGAGATGCTCAAGGTCACTAATCACACGGAAAATGCAAATAAGAACCACAAAATGTCACCTCCCACTGCCAGAAAGACAGTTATCAAAAAGACAAGAAGGGACAAGTGGTGTGAGGAAGGGGGGAAAAGGGAACCCTTGGGCACTGTTGGTAGGATTATAAATTGGTGCACCTACTAGGGAAAAAAAGTATGAAAGTTCCTCAAAAGATTAAAAATACAACTATGATACGACCCAGCTATTTCAATTATGGTTCTAGGAGGAAATCCCAAACACTAATTCAAAAGGATATATGTGCCTCTGTGTTTATTGCAACATTACTTACAAGAGCACAGCTATGGAAGCAGCCTAAGTGTCCACCCATAGACAACTGGATAAAGAAGATGTGGGGCATATACACAGGAGAGTCTTATTCAGTCATAAAAACGAATGAAATCTTGACATTTGCAACAACATAGATGGTCTTCAGGGCATGATGCTAAGTGAACTAAGTTGGACAGAGAAAGACAAATACCATACGATCTGGCTTATATGTGGAATTAAAAACAAAACACCCTCATAGATGCAGAGGACAGACTAGTGGCTGCCATAGTTGGCGGACGGTAAAAATGGATAAAGGGGTAAAAAGGAAAAACAACCATGGTGCATTACTGAGCAACACCAGAAAACCTTACTATTGGCTAGTGATTGGTGACAACAAGCAAATAAAACAACAAAAAATACCTTTTTTTAAAAAAAGAAAAACAATCTCAAATCAGATGTCAGCTACATGTATTCTGTAACTAAACCAAGCCAGATTTCAGGTTCTAAAGGTTATGTGCCAGGTAATGGACAATTTATACCCAGGGGTTTCCCTCTCTCCTGGAGATAGAGGGAAGTTAACCTTGTGAATGTGGATTCTAATTAAGGGATCTGGCCAAGTGGTGATTTTTTAAAGGGAACACCAGAAACTTGGATTAGCTGAACATCATGTGAAGTATTGAGCCAGTGGGTGTGGGTCTGTGATAGTAGTTAAACCTCTCCATAGTCTAATAGCTTGAAAGATGTGGTATATATTGTGGGCCTCGTGGCATCTCAGAGAGCCCACAGTTCTTACATGGATGGTTGTGCACCGTCCTTTCATTTCTCTAAGGGAAATTCACCAATCTGTGTAGTGTGGGCAGGACAAGATAATCACTCGGTTTGCTGCTTCTTTGTCGGAGTGATATTTCTCAATAAAACTTTGCATTTCTCCCCATTTCCCAAACATTTCCTTGATTAGTGAAGTGGGAATATCCTCCCTGCCCTCCTCCTCTGAAGAGAGCTCCTCTGCTGCCGTCTCTTGCTGCTCCCTCGGAAGGGTCTTGGAGTTCCTCGGTGGTCAGCTCAGTGGTGAGGTCTTCCAACAACTCCTCCCCATTATCATCATCCACCTCCAAGCCCTTGGACTTGCTCGGAGACACCATAGCCTTCACATCAGACACCAGCTCATCCTCAAAGTCTCTTTCAGCAACACACTCAGGCCACAGTTTCTTCCAGGCTGACTGCATGGTCCTGGAAAACACTTCCCCCCATGCTTTGTCTATGAGCCTCAAGCCAGTGAGGATATTAAAATGTTCCTTCCAACCCTCGCCAGTTTTGCTCAGTGGATAGAGCATCCGCCTTGGGACTGAAGGGTCCCAGGTTCAATTCCTGGTCAGGGCACATGCACAGGTTGCCGGCTCAATCCCCAGTAGGGGGCACGCAGGAGGCAGCCAATCAATGATTCTCATCATCAATGTTTCTATCTCTCTCTCCTTCTTTCCTCTCTGAAATCAAAATATACTTAAAATAAATAAATAAAATGTTCCTTCCAGAACTCTCTCTGAGGGTTAAATTAGGATCAGAGGTCACCTCAAAACACCTGTGAAATAGTGTCGCTGTGTAGAGTTTCTTAAAGTTAGAAATGAGCTGCTGGTCCATGGCCTGGAAGAGAGGAATGGCGTTAGGTGGCAAGAACCTGACAGTGATGAAGCTGTACTCCTCCGCCAACTCGGTCTCCAAGCCCAGGGGGTGGGCAGGAGCCTTGTCCATCCCAAGTGCTCTGAGTGGCGACTGTTCTTCCCCGAGGAATTTCTTCACGCCTGGGCAAACACTTTGTGAATCCACTCAATAAAAAATTTCCTGGTTACCCAAGCTTTGCTCTAAGCCTTCCACATCGCATGCACCTTGTTTTTCATGACATTATTTTTCTCAAAACCTCGT
Source organism: Myotis nattereri (assembly GCF_964212035.1). Classification (NCBI taxonomy): domain Eukaryota; kingdom Metazoa; phylum Chordata; class Mammalia; order Chiroptera; family Vespertilionidae; genus Myotis; species Myotis nattereri. Next base: position 6,317,034 of record NC_138085.1, on the reverse strand, counting down.
GAGTTTCCAGAATGGTAGATGAGTAGAGGTTTCATTCTGAAGTCCCCACTCGCATTCCACTAACAATAATATCAGCCTGTCCTTCACTGGTTTGTGTCCTGGCAATGACTTCTCCTCCCGGGTGATGTAGGTCCTCGTTGGCATTTTCTTCCAGAAGAGGCCTGTCTCATCACAACTGAACACTTGTTGGGGAACAAATCCTTCAGCATCTCTATTTTCTTGAAATTTTGTCATGAAATTATCAGCAGCTACTTGCGTAGGACAGGCAGCCTCCCCTGCCTCACTACACTATGAATGCCACCTCTTTTCTTACATTTATCGAACCACCTCCTACTGGGTTTAAATGAATCTCTTTCAGCGTTCATCCCAGGGTGTCTTTCAGGAGGCCAGTATGCAGCATCTTCTACTTTTCACATATCATTGCCTCCAAAATGCTATCACCTGCTAACTACTTTTTCTTTATCCCAATCAACAACAATTTTTCTACCTCTTCACTTGCCAGTGATGTTGTTTTGTAAGCATTTTCATACCCTTGGCAACATCAGTGCTCTTGATGGCCACTTCATGTTTTAAAATTGTGTTAATGGTCAATTTCTGCCATACTGGGTAGCCAGATCAGACACACAAACACCTCTATTATACTTGGCAATTATTTTTTGTGTGTTTTTTTAAAATATATTTTATTGATTTTTTACAGAGAGGAAGGGAGAGGCATAGAGAGTCACAAACATCGATGACAGAGAAACATGCATCAGCTGCCTCCTGCGAATTCCCCACTAGTGATGTGCCCGCAACCAAGGTACATGCCCTTGACCGGAATCAAACCTGCTACCCTTCAGTCCACAGGCCAATGCTCTATCCACTGAGCCAAACCGGTTAGGGCAAATATTGTACCAGTCTTGCATTCCTGGAATAAACTCCACTTGGACATGGTGTATGATCTTTTTAATGTACTGCTAGATCCGATTTGCTAATATTTTGTTGAGGATTTCAGCATCTGTGTTCATCAGGGATATTGGCCTATAATTCTATTTCTTTGTAGTCTCTTTATCTGGTTTTGGAATTAGGATAATCCTGGCCTCATTAAAAGAACTTGATAGTGTTCCTTCCTCTTGGACTTTTTGGAATAATTTGAGGAGTGTACGTGATAGTTCTTCTTTGAATGTTCGGTAAAACTCCCCTGTAAAGCCGTCTGGACCTGGGCTTTTGTTTGCTGGGAATTTTTTCATTACTGCTTCTATTTCATCAGTTGTTATTGGCCTATTCAGATTTTCTGATACTTCCTGGTTCAGTTTTGGAAGATTGTATTTTCCTATGAATTTGTCCATTTCACCCACATTGTCCAGCTTCTTGGCATATAGTTATTCATAGTATTTGTTACAATCCTTTGTATTTCTGTGGTGTCAGTGGTTACTTCTCTGCTTTTGTTTCTGATTTTATTCACTTGGGTCCTTTCTCTTTTTTTCTTGATGAGTCTGGCTAATGGTTCATCAATTTTGTTTATCCTTTCAAAAAACGAGCTCTAGGTTTCATTGGTTTTTTTTGGTCTCTATTTAATTTACTTCTGCTCTAATCTTTATTATTTCATTCCTTCTACTTACTCAGGGCTTTTCATTTTGTTTTCTTTCTAGTTCTTTAAGTTGCAGGGTTAAATAGTTTAGTGTTGATTTTTCTTGTTTCTTGAGGTATGCCTGTAGTACTATGAACATCCCTCTCAGGACTGCTTTTGCTGTGTCCCAGAGATTTTTGGGTTGTTGTGTGTTCATTTTCATTTGTTTCAGGAAGTTTTTGATTTCTTTCTTGATCTCCTTGATAACCCATTCATTGTTTAATAACATGCTATTTAATCTTCATGTGTTTGCTTTTGGCTATTTATACTCTGATTGATTTCTACTATCATTCCACTACTCTCATCTTGTCTGTATCTTTTGTTCTGTGGGGTAGCTGAATGGATACAAAAATGTGACCCAACTATATGCTGTGTACAAGAGACCCATCTCAGAACAAGAAATGAAGTAGTAAAGGAACATCATGAAAGAAATAGAAAAAATAAGAGGCTTGACAAAGTTATTTATTGGATGATAATAATAAAATAGACATATCTCTAGCATGTTGACTTTACTACACTTTAATTTTACTACAATTAAAAGAGGTTAAAAAATAAGGAAATTTTATAAACGACATGGTGAAGATCTTATTTCTTTTTATATAGATAATCCAGTTGACCCAACTTTCATTGAATAGTCAGTTATTCCTTTCCTTACTGATTTAAAATTCAATCTTTCATATGCCAGATTCCTATGCATGCTCGTGAATCTATTCCTAGGCTCTTCATTCAATTCCTTTTGTCTATTTGCCTCGCCTTAAGTCAAACCCAAATGTCTTAAAGGCCATGATTTTACACTAGGTCTTAAATCTGGAAAGCTGAGATCTTTTTAAAAAATATATATTTTTATTCATTTCAGAGAGGAAGAGAGATAGAAGCATCAATGATGAGAGAGAATCATTGATCGGCTGCCTTTTGCACACTCCACACTAGGGATGGAACCCACAACCTGAACCTATAACCTTACCAGGAATCAAACTGTGATCGTCTGGTTCATAGATTGACACTCAACTACTGAGCCATGTCAGCTGGGCAGTGAGATCTTTTTCCTCTTCACTCTTTACCTACTATTCTCTTCTCCTTTCCCCTGACCGACTTCCTCCTCCTTCACTATCTTCTCTAGTCTCAGTCTGTTGCTTCCCTACAGGAAGTGTGGAATGGAATTTATAAGTAAATTTGGAGAGAACTGCCATCTTTGGATATTGAATTCTCCAATCAATGATTTTGCCTAAGTGAATATTTATATCTTCCCATTTTTTGTCTTTATGTTCTTCAATAACATTTTTATGATTTTCTTTGTAATGCTGCATACATATATTAAATTTATTTCTGTTGATGTTATAGTTTTCGTTCCTATTTATAAAAGTTAGAATATCTAAGTTTTTCTTGACAAAGCGTAGGAATGTTATCTTGTACATAGCAATATTGCTGACTTCATATTAGTTCCACTAATTTAAAGATTCACTTAGAATTTTTACATTGATGCGTATAGAAAAAGAAAAAATCAGAAGCACTGTTGGTAAGTAATGGCTTTATATGAAATGAATTTGGAATAGTTTATATAAGACAGGGATCCTATTCCTATTCCTCTACATGCTATCAGGGTACATTTTTTCCTTTTCTTTTTTCTCTCTTAGGTGAGTTTGATTGGCTTTTAAAATACTGATTTAATGTTTTAAAAACATTTGTTAACATAAAAAAGCATTTAAACTTGTAAAGAATTTTTGTGAGTTTATTTGAGCCAAACTGTCGACATATGCCGGGAAGCAGAACCTCAACGAATTGAGATAATGCTCCAGAGAATGGCGGGTTACATCTGTATTTATACATTGCAATCAAAGGAAAGGGACGTAGGTGGGTTACATGAAATCCATTGGTGCTAGACTAGAGAGGCGGGAGAAAGCAAAGGGGTGGGGTGGCGGGAACCCCTGGGATTGAATAAAAAGTAAAATGATAGACACACACTTAGGTGGGTGCAGAAACAATTAACATGATAACAATGAAGGAATTTGTGGTATCTGTCCTGGTGCCCAGCACATTAGGTTGTGCCCCAAGGGGTCCAGAAAAGAGAAGTCACAAGTTACCTAGACATCTCAAGGGTAAGTTATTATAGATGCACAACGGCACATAGGCTCACTGAAGGTAAAGGTTGACCTTGTCAGTGAAGATATGGGCCTACGATGTAACTGCCCACCATAACTGGTTTTAGTTAAAGTTTAATTTCAGACCATCCTTTGTGGTGACTTTAGGTCTGAGTTTTCAAGACCGACAAGCAGGCCTTCCCTGAGCTTGTCAGGTTAGCATGTGACCCCTTTCATCCACACATTTTTAGTTATATGTAGGTTTTTGATTTCTTCTTGAGTGGATTTTGGTAAGTTATATGTTTACAGAAAATGGTATATTTTTTCTTTTTACATTTTCTGGCACCATGTTGTTTATAGAATTTCCTTATTTTTTATCCTTTTAATTATAGTAATATTTTCTTTCAAATTACTACTATTGACTTTTAACTTTTCTAATTGAGCAATTTGCTAGAGATTTGTCCATTTTCTTATTCTCATTCAATAAATAACTTTGCCAAGCCTCTCATTTTTTTCTATTTCTTTCATGATGTTCCTTTACTACTTCATTCCTTTTATTTTCTTTGTTTCTTTCATATTCTTTTTCTAAACTTTTGAGTTGACATCTAGCTCACTGGTATTTAATCATCTATACTAATGAGAGAGTAATATGCTAATTAGACTGGGAGACCTTCCAGAGACCTTCTGGATGTCCTTCCAGACAAAGCCGGGGGCTTGGCCAGCCTGCAAACCACCCCCAAACGGCCCTCAGCTCCTCGCCCAGGCCAGCCATACCCCCGAGCAGGTACTCTCACCCTAGTGGGGGCATGGCCAGTCTGCAAACAGCCCTCAGCCACTCAACCAGGCAGGCCACGCCCCCCAGGAAGACCCCCCCCCACCCTGATCAGGGTGTGACCGCCTGCAAACCCTTGGCAGCCCCTCACCCAGGCCGGTCCCGGCCCCCATAGGGACCCCCACCCTGAAGCGGGACCCCCTACACGGCACAGCAGCCAGCCCCCACCTGTGCACCAGACCTCTATACTAATAAAGGGTAATATGCTAATTAGACCAGGACCTTCCGGGAAACCTTTCAGAAGTCCTTCCAGACAAAGCCATGGTGGCGAAGTCGCGGCAGAGGCAGTTAGGGGCGATCAGGCCGGAAGGGGAGGGCAGTTGGGGGTGATCAGGCCAGAAGGGGAGGGCAGTTGGGGGTGAGCAGGCTGGTGTGGGGGCAGCTGGGGGAAAACAGGCCTGCAGGGGTCAGTGGAGGTAATCAGGCTGGCAAAGGGGGGGAGAGATTGGGGGCAAGAAGGCCAGTGGAGGGGGCAGTTGGGGGTGAGCAGGCAGGCAGAGTGCTTAGGGGCGATCAGGCAGGCAGGCAGGTGAGCGGTTACGAGCCAGTGGTCCTGGATTGCGAGAGGGATGTCTGACTGCCAGTTTAGGCCTGATCCTACAGCGATTGACTACAGGATCAGGCCTAAACCAGCAGTCAGATAATCCCCGAGGGGGTCCCAGATTGGAAAGGGTGCAGGCTGCGGGGGAGAGGGAGGGCGGGCACTAGGAAACCCTGGCACAGCCCCGAGTCCTGGCAGCACAGGGCACGAGGAAGGCGCTGGGCTCCGTCACACTCTGCAGGGAGGAGCGGGCCTGGCTGTGGTGAGGATGAAGGGAAACCCTGACCTCAGAAGGTGGCTCCCTAAGCAGCTGGTGCCCGCAGAGCGGGGGCCCCAACGGGAGGACATGAGCCCCGCCTGCCCTGGCCACCTTCTGGGGGAAGGAAATGGACTCCCTGCAATGGGCGCTGCTCCACTGCAGGGCTGGCCTCGGAGGCCCCAGAAAGGACTCCTCACCATGGGCTTAGCTGCTTCAGGGCACTGACCCCTCTGGGCTTCCAGCGGCCACGTGGTGCATAACCACCAGCAGAAGCTCCCTCCCTGTGGACTTCTGGCCTGGGCAGGATTTCCAGGTAGAGAGCAGCGCTCTGCGAGAGGTGGGGTGGCGCCCCCTGTAGGCGGGAGGGCAGCAGTGCCGGAAAAGGCTCAGCAGCCTCAGTGTGTCTCCTCTCAGAACACATGGTCCCCTGACTTGGTGGTGAGTGCAGGGATATGTTCTCACTTCGTACAGGAGGTCCCTACAGGTTATGGACAAGAGGCCTCTTCAGGACCTGCCACCGAAGGAGCCCTGCTTGTCGGCAGGGCGTGAACCTTTTCACACGTGGGCACATCTACCTGGATGCCCATCTACCCACAGGAAAATGTGCCGAGTTATTCCTGCTTGTGTTACCAGTGGTTATGGGGTATTTCATACTGAACTTGCTGCTCTGAGACTTGGGTTTCGACTCAACCCTGGGCCTCTGTCTCCTTCGTGTGGCCTGTGATACGTCTCCTGGGGTGTGTTCTACAGTGTCCCCAACCCATGCCTTTGGGAATAGTGGCCGTGACCTTATTTGGAATAGGGCCTTTGCAGATGTAATTAAGTTCAGAGGAGGGCTTGGATTGGGTGGGCCTTACCTGCAATGACAGGTGTTCTTCTAAGATGAAATTTGGACTCACAGGCCATGTGACTGGGACTCAGGGGTGGGTGGGGGATGGGTGTCCGAGTCATGGACCAAGGATAGCTGGCTGCCACCAGCAGCTGGGGTGGACCCAGAAGGAGCCCACCCTGCCCGCACCTTGATTTCTGGGGATGAGTATTTCACAGGCTGAGCTGGGAGCCCTGGAGGCTGGACAAGCTTCAGTGTGGAGGGCTCTGGTCACTGCCCACCTGCCTGGACCACAGTTTCCTAAGCTCCTGGAGACAAGCGCCAGAGGGGAAGAGACTCCCAGCCAATGCCCCCAGTCTGAGGGTTTGGAGCAGGGGGAGGGGGTGCCTGGGGCACTGGCCTGCCCCCATCCCTGGGTACCTCCCACCGTGCCGACTGGTGGGCCATGGCTGACTTCTGCCCGGGGGCCTGGGGACCAGTGTGCAGGGCTGTGCAAGGGAGAGGCAAGAGCACACACACTGCCCTTGGTGAGGATGGTGGGACCGGTGCAACACAGGGTCAGGGAGAAAAGCCAGATGGCACGAGGCAGCCCCTAACTTCACCAGCAAGAAAACAGACCCAGAGAGGGAAGTGGCTTTCCACAAACTCATCCACTCAGGGCAGGTCACACCTGGAAGCCTGAGCACAGCCCACTGTTTCCTTCTGTTCCTCATTTCCCGCCCAGCAGAGGGGGAGGCGGAGCTGACTGGGCAGACTGTGCTCTGTCCTCAGTCCACCAGCTCAGGCGCCTGGCGAGGGTTTCATCTTAGGCCACAAGGAAGAGAAATGCATGAAGACCAGCCCCACTCAAAACCCTTGCAGCCACCTAGACCCTTCTCCTGATCTGGGAAAGGGGGTGGTGGGAGGGAACGAGTGAGGCAGGTGAGGGGAACTCAAGGCCAAGACTATGCAGGGGATGGCCACCCACCACTTTTCCCTTCAGGCTGCCCCCCGCTGAGCAGCGTGCCAGCTGGGCTTCCCTTTGGCGATGCAACCAGTCCTTTCCCACCACAAGGGGGGTCGGCAGAGCCCACGGAGGCCCAGTTCTGACCCTGCTCTGGGGACTGCCACCTTCTGTCAGCACCTCCCAGCCTGGAGCAGCCTAGTGCAGGTGTTACAGAAGACCGGAGAAGAACCAAGCAACGCTTAGAGAGATGGAGTTACATTTATTATTACTCGCGGGCCCAGAGAAAAATGCCTCTAGAATTCTGGGCGAAGTCACACAGGAAGTTTCCTGTATTTATACCTTTTTACCCTCTTTGTCTCCCAAATATGGGGTTTTCTGGTCACCTTTGCGAGTTCTTAGAGAGGCCCTGTTTTCTGGGGCTTTGAGACCTCAACCAAAGGCTTGGCCTGGTGCCAGCACTGATAAGTTCGTCGGGGAAGGTTTAATGGCCTCTCTAGAATGGGAGTAGTCTTATTTTCCTTATTATTTAACCAAGCAAGCATTTACAGAAGCCAAATAGCAGGGTTAAAATTTCAAACAGTTGAGGGGAGAAACCAAGATGGCAGCAGCCGGGCCAGCCAGACCCGGAACTTCCAAGAGAAGGCCCAAGGCCCCGCAGCGGCTTGCATTGCTTCACAGCTGAGCCTCTTCGTAGTTCCTGCTGTGTGGCCTCAGGCAGGGGCTGAATTAGCACCCCCTTAGATCCAGGAGCCACTGTACCCAGTGGTCAGAGGGGGTCCATTCTCCCACTTCAGACACAGCTGCTTCCCACAGCCAATTGGCCTGGAGGTCAATTCCTCCCAGTGATCCTACAACAAGCGAGGCACCAAGAGTGCACCAAGAGTGTCCACCCCAGGTAACTGGGGAGGCTGAGCCACTGGGCCCTACAGGACACCTGGCGCGCAGGCCACTCTATCAACACAGGGAAGCAGCCAAAATGCGGAGACAAAGAAACAGGTCACAATTGGCAGAAACGGAGGAGGCCAGACGACTGGATATAGAGTTCAAGGCCACGTTTATAAGGTTTGTCAAGAATTTTATGGAAACCGCCGATAAATTTAATGAATCCCTCAAGGAGTATGGTGAGACCATGGAGGTCATGAAAAAGGACCAATTAGAAATTATGTTGAGTTGTATGAGTTCCCTATAAATTTTGGAGATTAGGCCCTTATCAGATATGACATTGGCAAATATGTTTTCCCACACAGTGGGTTTTCTTGTTGTTTTGTTGATGGTTTCTTTTGCTGTGCAGAAGCTTTTTATTTTGATGAAGTCCCATTTGTTTATTTTCTCTTTAGTTTCAAGTGCCCTAGGAGCTGTGTCAGTGAAGAAATTGCTTCGGCATATGTCTGAGATTTTGTTGCCTTTGGATTCTTCTAGAATTTTTATGGTTTCCTGTCGTACATTTAAGTCCTTTATCCATTTTGAGTTTATTTTTGTGTATGGTGTAAGTTGGTGGTCTAGTTTCATTTTCTTGCATATATCTGTCCAATTTTCCCAACACCATTTATTGAAGAGACTATCTTGGCTCATACAACTCAACAAAAGGAAGATAAACAATCCAATCAAAAAGTGGGCAAAGGACCTAAATAGACACCTTTCAAAAGAGGACATTCAGAAAGCCAAGAGACATATGAAAACATGCTCAAAGTCACTAATCATCCGAGAGATGCAAATCAAAACAACAATGAGGTATCATCTCACACCTGTCAGACTGGCTATCATCAACAAATCAACAAACGACAAGTGCTGGAGAGGATGTGGAGAAAAAGGAACACTTGTGCACTTCTGGTGGGAATGCAGACTGGTGCAGCCACTATGGAAGACAGTATGGAGTTTCCTTAAAAAACTGAAAATGGAACTCCCATTTGACCCTGTGATCCCACTTCTGGGAATATATCCCAAGAAACCAGAAACACCAATCAGAAAGGATATATGCACCCCTATGTTCATAGCAGCACAATTCACCATAGCTAAGATCTGGAAACAGCCTAAGTGCCCATCAGTAGATGAATGGATTAGAAAACTGTGGTACATCTACACGATGGAATACTATGCTGCTGTAAAAAGGAAGGAACTCTTACCATTTGCAACGTCATGGATGGAACTGGAGAGCATTATGCTAAGTGAAATAAGCCAGTCAATGAAGGAGAAATACCACATGATCTCACTCATTCATGGATAATAGAGACCATTATAAACTTTTGAACAATAATAGATACAGAGGCAGAGCAGCCTCAAACAGATTGTCAAACTGCAGCGGGAAGGCCGGGGAGGGTTGGGGGGCAGGGGGTAGGGGAGTAAGAGATCAACTAAAGGACTTGTATGCATGCATATAAGCATAACCAGTGGACATAAGACATTGGGGGATAGGGGAGGCTAGGGGACTGTCTAGGGCGGGGTGATAAAATGGACACATATGTAATACCCTTTGTAATACTTTAAGCAATAAAAAAAATAAATAAATAAATAAATAAAAAGTATTAAAACTGAAAAAAAAAAAAAGAAATTATGCATACACTGACTGAAATAAAGAATACTTTACAGAGCTCCAACAGCAGACAAGAGGATCCCAAGAATCAAGTCAAAGATTTGAAATGCAAAGAAACAAAAAATACCCAACCGAAAAAGAAAAAAGAAAAGAGATTCAAAAAATATGAAGATAGTGTAAGGAACCTCTGGGACAACTTCAAGCGTACCAACATCAGAATTATAGGGGTACCAGAAGGAGAGAGAGGGCAAGATATTGAAAACCTTTTCGAAGAAATAATGACAGAAAACTTCCCCCACCTGGTGAAAGAAATGGACTTACAAGTCCAGGAAGCGCAGAGAACCCCAAACAAAAGGAATCCAAAGAGGACCACACCAAGACACATCATAATTAAAATGCCAAGAGCAAAAGATAAAGAGAGAATCTTAAAAGCAGCAAGAGAAAGACAGTCAGTTACCTACAAGGGAGTACCCATCCGGCTGTCAGCTGATTTCTCAACAGAAACCATGCAGGCCAGAAGAGAGTGGCAAGAAATATTCAAAGTGATGAATACCAAGAACCTACAACCAAGATTACTTTATCCAGCAAAGTTATCATTCAGAATTGAAGGTCAGATAAAGAGTTTCACAGATAAGGAAAAGCTAAAGGAGTTCATCACCACCAAACCAGCATTATATGAAAAGCTGAAAGGTATTCTTTAAGAAGAGGAAGAAGAAAAAGGAACTCTTACCATTTGCCACAGCATGGATGGAACTGGAGAGCGGATAAATACCACAAGATCTCACTTATTTGTGGAATATAATGAACAACATAAACTGATGAACAAGGACTGATCCAGAGACGGAGAGGCTTTGATTGGACTGTCGGGCCTTGGAGGGAAGGTAGGGGAGGGTGGGGGCAAGGGGGAAAGATCAACCAAAGGACTTATATGCAAGCATATAGGCCTAACCAATGGACACGGACAACGGGGGGGTGAGGGGGTGAGCGGGGAGAGGGGGGGTAGAGGGTACACATATGTAATATCTTAATCAATAAAAAATATTAAAAAAAAAAAGATGGCAGCATAGATCAACACCGGGAAATAGTGGCCCCACACAACAACTGAAAATTATCCCAAAGGACGGAGCAAACATCGTCCAAAACAACAGGAAGGCTGGCTGAGTGTAATTTCTACAACTAGAAGAAAAGAAAAGCACGCTGAGAGCCAGAGGAGCTGCGGAGGCTGAGTGCAGAGGTACGGAGGCGGCGGCGGCGGCGGCTGCGGCTGCGGCTCGCGCGCGGAAAGGGGGTGGCACCTGAGGACGCGGCTGTCTTTTTGAATCACAAGCTCCCGACTGCTCTGAACTCCAGTTCCGGGAAGTCTCTGGGGACCCAGGTCTCATACGGGGGAGAGGCGACTCTGTCAGGCGGCAGCGGGCGAACTTGAGGGCGGATTTCCCTCAGAGGTGCTTGCAGCCGTTACCGGAACACTGAGACACGCAACTCCGGGCGCGGAGAATCAGCCATAGCGTCTTTCTCCGCCCCTTTTGACTCCCTGAGACCCCGCCCCACCCAGGCTGTGGCAGAGGCTTTTGCATGTGAATGTACCTAACTATAGCCCAGCCAAGCAGACCCGGAACTTCCAAGAGAAGGCCCAAGGCCCCGCAGCGGCTTGCATTGCTTCACAGCTGAGCCTCTTCCTGGTTCCTGCTCTGTGGCCTCAGGCAGGGGCTGACTTAGCACCTCCTTAGATCCAGGAGCCACTGTACCCAGTGGTCAGAGGGGGATCATTCTCCCACTTCAGACACAGCTGCTTCCCACAGCCAATTGGACTGGAGGTCAATTCCTCCCAGTGATCCTACAACAACCGAGGCACCAAGAGTGCACCAAGAGTGTCCACCCCGGGTAACTGGGGAGGCTGAGCCACTGGGCCCTACAGGACACCTGCCGCACAGGGCCACTCTATCAACACAGGGAAGCAGCCAAAATGCGAAGACAAAGAAACAGGTCACAATTGGCAGAAACGGAGGAGGCCAGACGACTGGATATAGAGTTCAAGGCCACGTTTATAAGGTTTGTCAAGAATTTTATGGAAACCGCCGATAAATTTAATAAATCCCTCAAGGAGTATAGTGAGACCATGGAGGTCATGAAAAAGGACCAACTAGAAATTAAGCATACACTGACTAAAATAAAGAATAATTTACAGAGATCCAAGAGCAGACAAGAGGATCCCAAGAATCAAGTCAAAGATTTGAAATGCAAAGAAACAAAAAATACCCAACCGAAAAAGAAAAAAGAAAAGAGATTCAAAAAATACGAAGATAGTGTAAGGAACCTCTGGGACAACTTCAAGCATACCAACATCAGAATTATAGGGGTACCAGAAGGAGAGAGAGGGCAAGATATTGAAAACCTTTTCGAAGAAATAATGACAGAAAACTTCCCCCACCTGGTGAAAGAAATGGACTTACAAGTCCAGGAAGCGCAGAGAACCCCAAACAAAAGGAATCCAAAGAGGACCACACCAAGACACATCATAATTAAAATGCCAAGAGCAAAAGATAAAGAGAGAATCTTAAAAGCAGCAAGAGAAAGACAGTCAGTTACCTACAAGGGAGTACCCATCCGGCTGTCAGCTGATTTCTCAACAGAAACCATGCAGGCCAGAAGAGAGTGGCAAGAAATATTCAAAGTGATGAATAGCAAGAACCTGCAACCAAGATTACTTTATCCAGCAAAGCTATCATTCAGAATGGAAGGTCAGATAAAGAGCTTCACGGATAAGAAAAAGCTAAAGGAGTTCATCACCACCAAACCAGCAGTATATGAAATGCTGAAAGGTATTCTTTAAGAAGAGGAAGAAGAAAAAGGAACTCTTACCATTTGCCACAGCATGGATGGAACTGGAGAGCGGATAAATACCACAAGATCTCACTTATTTGTGGAATATAATGAACAACATAAACTGATGAACAAGGACTGATCCAGAGACGGAGAGGCTTTGATTGGACTGTCGGGCCTTGGAGGGAAGGTAGGGGAGGGTGGGGGCAAGGGGGAAAGATCAACCAAAGGACTTATATGCAAGCATATAGGCCTAACCAATGGACACGGACAACGGGGAGGTGAGGGGATGAGCGGGGGGAGGGGGGGTAGAGGGTACACATATGTAATATCTTAATCAATAAAAAATATTAAAAAAAAATTTCAAACAGTTTTTGTATAAGATGGATACTTCATTCCCCATTGGTTTTATGTACATGAGTCAAATCATTGACTCTTTTGTGTCATTGTTGGGGAGGGAGTTATATTGACCCCTGAGGACTATAAGCTTCATAGAATTAATTCTCTGCCAAATAAAGTCAGTGGGCCTGTTTATAAGATAAGGGCCCAGAATGAGGGCCAGGAATAATCTCTACAGCATTGGTTCTCAACCTGTGGGTCGAGACCCCTTTAGCGGTCGAACAACCCTATCACAGGGGTCGCCTAAGACCATCCTGCATATCAGACATTTACATTACGATTCATAACAGTAGCAACATTACAGTTATGAAGTAGCAACGAAAATAATTTTATGGCCGAACCGGTTTGGCTCAGTGGATAGAGCATCAGCCTGTGGACTGAAGGGTCCCAGATTCGATTCCGGTCAAGCGCATGTACCTGGGTTGCGGGCACATCCCCAGTAGGAGATGTGCAGGAGGCAGCTGATTGATGTTTCTCTCTCATCGATGTTTCTAACTCTCTATCCCTCTACCTTCCTCTCTGTAAAAAAATCAATAAAATATATATTTTTTTAAAAAAAAAGAAAATAATTTTATGGTTGGGTCACAACATGAGGGACTGTATTTAAAGGGCCATAAGGTTGAGATCCACTGCTCTAGAGGGTCTGAAGAGTCCTGGACTCTATTTTGCCTGGTTCTCTTAAGCTGTCTGTGGTAAAGACACTTCGGGATCCCATTGACCTTGAATGCCATGGGGATGGTCCTTTTCAGGTAGGAGTCAGTCCTTGGGTGGCAAATTTCTTTATCTAAAGAGAGTCACCAGGTTTGAAGGGATGGACCAGATCAGAAGTTGATAAAGGCAGAGCATCTGGCACGTGCTTCTGGACTGTTTCTGGGGGGACTGTAAAGCCTGTAAGAACTCAAATAAAGATTGGTTATGGATTTCAGATTTTTTAGATTGGGTAGGTCAGGGTCTGGAAGAGTCACTAGAATCTGTAGAGGCCCCACTGGATTTAGGGCAGCCTCCCAGGCTGCGTAGTCTATTGCCGGTTCCCTCTTGCTTCTGTGGAGTCCCCTACCTTGTAAATAGCATTATGTACATGAGCCATTGCAAATGAGTATCTGCTATCAGTATAAAGTGCTCAATGGGCAGCAGGAGGAGCTACAGATCTACACACAGGAACTGCAAACCCCATTGAATGACAGACAAAAGGAGGATAACTGCTTGCATTCTTAGTGCAACTGGCTAATAGTGGAAGAGTTTGAGCTGGAGACCCACACCAAGGGGGTGCAAACTGCCCTGAAAGGCACACAGCTGGAGGTAAAGTGTTTGTCTGCCCAGTGCAATTGGCTGAGCAAGGAGCAGGAGGAGCTGCAGATCTACACCCAGGAACTGGGAAACTCATTGAATGACCTGCAAATGGAGGTGATCCTCTGGTAGGCCCAGTTAAAGGGGCTGAATGGGCATCAGGAGGAGCTGCAGATGTACACCCAGGAACAGCAAACCTCACTGATTGACAGGCAAAAGAAGGTTAATTACTTGCATTCTTTTTTTTTTTTTTTTTTTTTTTTTTTGTAGAAAATTACCAGGATGCTCATCACATTTATTGAACAACGTAATGGAAATTTTAGCCAAGGTGTGAAAACAAAAAGTTATAAGGAATTGTTATGTCAGAAACAGAAAATTTCCAATTTTTACAAATCAGTCATGTTCTGGTTAAACCAACTGGGTAAGCTTCAAAAATAACAAAACAAAGAAACCCAAAGGAACAACGCACTAGAAACGAAGGAACATTTTTTATCAGCAAGGAGTTGCGGCTCTCATCCTGGGTGCAAGGGCAGGAAGAGGTGATGTCCTGCGTAGACCAGTCGCCTTGGCTGGCGTGTGGGCTTAGAAACCCAGAGAACCACACCACAGAGGCGTTTCCAGCCACTCTTTCCCCTGGGTCATCACGGACCCTTAGGGATAGTATGACAAGTATGGGGTTGGCAGAGAAAGCGAAAAATGAAAGATTGGGCTGACTTCTAAGTGCAAGGCAGACGCTATCTGAGGGCAGGAAGGTGGACAATGCAATAGTTGAAGGAAACCCATTCGAGGCGATCTGTACTCTTTTAGGCTGAGAGACGGGTAAAGGACTCAGAGAGCACACCATCCCTTGCCTGTTGCTGCCCACCCCCTCAGGTATATGAAAACCACCCCAATGCACGTAGGGCTTTGCACTACAAAACATGGGGGAGGGCTCAGGAGAGCTAGGCCTTCACACAGGGCTGGGAGCTCTGAAGTCAGAACTGGAAAGCAAAGGGATCTCAGATCCCAGAAAAGCACTCGCGCTGTGAGGCAGGGCGATGGAGCTCACGTTTTCCAAAAGCTGTTGGCTTCCCTGTGAGCACAAGCGGATCGCAAACGTGCAGGTTCAGGTCTCAGGCCCCGCTGAGGGAAACATCCTGCTTCGGAATAGTTGAAAGGAGTGAACTAAATCGAACCTAAACCCGCAACAAAGTCCACGCAGCTTAAATACAGGTCAGACTGATTCTGTCTCACCCAGTCTCCTAATGTAACGCCTGACATTTGAAAATATGTACCCTTTTCTGGAAATACCCAGGGCAAAGGTAGTTGTCAGGAATAGAGTCCTAATTCTAAAAGTACTATTTCACCAAAAATAAATCCTAACTCTGCCTGCACTGAACACTAACGCTTAAAAATCACGAAAAAATAGAGGTGAAAGAACTGCCCTCTGATGTTACTTGGACACATTTGTCCGTAACTTGGAGAACACATTTCAGCTGTCTGAATTGCTTCCAGATTTTTCACTTGAGCTAACGTGACACTGTGCTCACCTGGGAAGGAGGCCGGTGTTGTGCCCAGATTTCAAAGTTCCCAAGACCTCCAGGGAGCCAGTCAGTCCGATGCAAAAGCAAAGAGTCATTTATTTCAAACCTAGGTTTGGCTCCCCTGCCACACTCACCGATGCAACGGTAAGCTCCAGTGGCCGAGAAAGAGAGAGGCCTGATGGGACAGAGGGTTTTAAAGGGGGGTGGACTGAGGGCAGGAGAGGGGACTGTGGGCCCCGCCGATTGGCCAGGCGCGAGTAGGTACAGGATGTGGTCATAGTGACGGCGTGCACTTCCCTTGATTATTATTGGTTAGTCCAGAGAAATCCTGGGTGTGGCTAGCAGTGGCTTCTTCCCGTGAGGAAGCACATGGCACCCTCCCAAAATGGAGGACCCAAGGCAAGTTGGAGGGCGCACATGGCTCTGGCCCAAGATGGAAGACCCAAGGCAAGATGGAGGGCACAGTCCTTGTCCGGCCCCTGCTGCTGCCGCTCGAACTCGCCACAAGGCAGGATGGCCCTCCCGCACAGCACCCACAGCTGGCCTGCGGGCAGACTGGGACTCCAGCGCGTCTGGGCGGCACAGGCCCATCAAACGGGGTGCGGCCGGTGGAGTGGCCCAGCTCCGGAGGAGCGACATCCGCTCGGAGCAGGCCCGGCCATGGGGCCGGTGCACTGCAGCATGGCGGCCTCCCCAAGCTAGGGCACGCGCCCCACTCCGCTGCTGCTGCTGCTGCACTGGGCCCGGTCTGGGGGGCAGCGGGCGGGTGGCAGCCAGCGCTGGGCTCCCGCCATGGGCCGGGGAGCCAATGCCCCCCGCCCATGGGGCCCGGCGGTCGGCCCACGCAGGCCCCGGTCCCCCCGACCGGGCCCCAAGGGCCGCATGGACCCCCGGCCCCAGCGCGGGCAAGCGGGAGCCAACCACAGGGGAAGGGAGGAAAGAGCCAGGCGGTGAGGCCTTCCGCTCCCATGACCTCCCCCGTGGTCGGTCGCCGCCCGGCCCCAACCCTCGGCCCGCCGCCGGCCACCATGCAGCCGGTCCGGACACTCGGACCCGCTCCAGGGAGGCCAGGCCCTAAGGCGGGCGCAGAGGGATTTCAGAGCCCAGCGGCCAGACTCCTCCTCCCGCACTGCCGGGAGAGGCGGGCGGCGCACCTTTCATTCCCCCCTTGTCTTGGAACTTCTGGCTCAATCATGAGACGGACTGCAATTCTATTCCACCAAAACTATCAACTGAACTATCCCTATAAGGTTAACAAATGGTCCGGTGGAAGTGAAAGAAACCATTTTAGATTTAATAACTTCTATTGAAATAGGATCTTTCTTCTTAGAATTCCTCCATGGTTATCATAAAAAACCAAATCAAGATTTAGTATTATTTGCCTTGAAGAGGCTCAAGCATTCCTGTTTGTTAGGCTAGGTTTAAATTTAGAGTCTGTTGAACTAAGCCTCCGTTTTTCTGGGCACCATTTTCAGCTGGACCAAGTCTCTTCTGTTATTTGGTTCCTGGTCTGGGATGGGCATGGGAAGCAAGAAGCAGCCACGGGGACAGGAGACCTTCCTCAGAAGGGGTGAGTGTTCAAGCCCCTGCACCATTGGGGGGGTGAGGATCTGTGCCCCACCTCTGTTGAACCCCAAGTTCTCTCCTACTGGCCCTCGGCTGTGTCTGTCTTAGGTCGCCCCACCTCTGTGGAGTCTTACCCGTCTCTGACTACCAACCATCTCTGGGCCAAGTAGGGTGATGTGAGGTTCAGTTCCGTCTCCTTGTTAGCCTATGCCCCCTGTGGCCTCCACGCCCAGCACCCGCCTTGGGTTCCCCTCGCCTGTTGGCGGGGCCCCGGCATTGATCACATCTCTTGGGAAACCCAGGTTTCTTCTCCAGAGAGGGCCCGGCTTACGCCATTGGGCAAGAGACAGATCCATGGTACCAGCTCTTCATAAACCCAGCTTGAACGGAGAGCTCAGACAACAGCTGTAGACAATTGGGATCCTTTTGGCAATACAGAATGCTTAAGTGCCCTCCCAGGAGGGAATAAATCCCTTCACATATCGCCAGATTCCGGAGGAATTACATAAGGAGAAGAATATACTGATCTACTCTAAGATTTTCTGACTTTCTTTGCTAATTCCTTTTCATAGATTTAAAACAAAACAGTAACTGTTGGCATAAAACCTTCTATCCATGCATAACTATGCCCCAGACCTTCTATTCTAAACAGGCTTTTTTCCTAGCTTTACTACCCAACATGGGCATGGTGACTCAGGCCTGCAAGGCAGTATACAGGCTGCCAACTGTTAGCTGTCTCTCAACAGAGTCCAAAACCTGATGGGCACCCTTTCCTGCCCAGTTGGGCACCTGCCCCCTTGGCAGCTAGACACCCTTTACTTTTGGGGGTCACCCCACACAGCTCCCTTCCAGGACAGCCAACACACACTCAAACCTGCAAAAGAAGCAAAGGTTAATATAACATATCAATACAATGAAACATCATGGCCGCTTTAAGCAGCCAAATCTTCTGCTACTAAACATGTGACCCCATAAATTGTCCTTGTCTCTTTGGAGCCTTGTCCATGAAGATGCAGGCATTATCTAAGTGTATTACACAGTATTGTGGGGGCTCCTGATGACAGGAGTGATCGCGAGTCATGTTACCAGCATCAGGCAGGTCAAGCACGCCGTAGCTTGAGCTTGAGCGGGTTGCGTTGATGTCGATTGATGCTCCATTTGGTGATGAAGTCTTTCCGGGTCATGGATGGATCCGCTGACCGGACGTGAGTGTGATGGATCCAGGTTGCGACACCGTCTACCTTGAGAGCGGTGGGGGTCGTCAGCACCACAGTGTAGGGACCCTTCCAAACGTGGTTCTAGGGTCTCCCGGCGGTGCCTTCTGACGTAGACCCAATCTCCTGGTCTGTAGCTGGGGAATAGCGCCTCTATCTGCCTTGCATCCCCAGAGGGCTGCTTCTCTGGCCCCAGATCTATAGAGGGACGGCCTACCCTAGTGGCAACATAGGAACAGCAGGACTGGCGGATGTCGCAAGGTCCTGCAGGTTCTCCCTCTCTCTCCCTGAAGGACCGGGGGAGCCTTTCCCTTCTGGGGCCTGGCCAAAAGAATTGTCTGTCTCTGTCCTAATTTTCCCCTCGGGAGGCATGCCCTCATCCACTGGGGTTTCTTGGACAATATGTCAATCTAAACCTGAATATAAGGAATTTGATCAGGATGCCCTGGGCATCCTGTCCGTATATGACATAATGGACCCGGTAGGCAGCTGTCAGATCAAAAGACCCTGCATCCGGCCACCCCTCCTGGAAAGTGGGCCACTCCCATTCACAGAATCGCTGTAAATCAAAATCATTAACATTATAACTTTTAAATCTACCCCAGAACTTCAGTTTAATACAGTAAATTACAACCCAGGTAAGAGCAACTGATAGACAGAAATCTTTATTAACTAAGTGGGCTGATTCCCTTTAACAGTGAGCAAAAGACTCTGAGAAAAAATAATTCTCGCAGCTGCAAGAGGCTTTGAAGACTATTAAAGGGGCCAGCCCAAACGTTCAGCCAAGCGCATCAACAGAAAGCAGAATAAATCAAAGTAGCTTTTACTTTACATAGACCAGTAATGATTTACACTTTCTTAGTAGATCAGCCCAGGCTAGAGCTGTATCTAGTCCTCCTTCTCTATAGTAATTTGGCTAGTCCCAAACAAACAAATGTTTTCCCGACCTCATGATGATCGGTGGTGAGAGACAGACAAGGGAGGGGGTGACCTGTTTTCACAGATCCTCACGCAGATGCCCGCCTGGCCATGTCCCTTGGGAGCTTAGATTCGTCTTAGCTAAGGTGCACCCATATAAACCCTGGGCCTGGTCACCTCCACGTGTGGGTGAGTTACCGTTATGCCATATGACGAATCGCGGAACCGCAGGTTGGGACCCACTCGGACTCCGTAACCGAAGTCGTGGAGCCACACAAAGGAGAGGAGAGGGCAGGCCCCCTCCCTCCACACTCACACACTTTCACCAGACATTCACTCAGAGTTTAAACAATCCACCCGATTCCTAACAATTTCCCAATTCCTGAGGGAGCTCTATAGCTTCCCGGGAGGTGATCAAGCTCCCCTTCCACTCACCCGGAGTGGGCCTGACTGATAGGGGGTCGACGAAGATGACTGACCCTATCCCATTTGACAAAGACAAAGACAACAAAGAACAGAGACAAAATAAATCAGCCAAATGCAACCTAAGGTTGCCTGGAACCTGCAGCTTGCTCCCTGAAGTCCTGAAAATTTTCAAAAAACATTGCAGCAGGGTGTACACAGAAGCAGACAACTTTTTGACAATAAACACCAAGACAAACAAATACCAGACAGACAAACCCAGTGAAGCCTACAGCCGCACGAACCAGGGACCGCGGCCACGTCAGGACCAGGAGTACCGCTGAGTCCAGCCCTCTGTATAGGTCCTTCCGTGGGACGTCCCAATTCCAGTTTAACGACCGGTCCTTACCTCTCTCGAGAGTCCAGGTGGCTCGGTTTCCGAACTGAAAGTTTTTGGGTGCACTGGAGGCCTCCTTGGTAGTCGTAATCCACAGGTGTGGGGTATCTCGCTGAGTGCCCTGCGACAAGTGGGGGAGAGCCTCCTGCCCTAAACAAGGGGTCCCTCTCACCCCTGCTGGGGGAGAGCCTCCTGCCTTGAATAGGGGGTCCCTCTCCTCCCTGCCGGGTATCTCGCTGCGGGCCTCCAAATGTTATGGGTTGGCTCAACGAGATAGACCACCGACTCAGAATTTAAATTTAAGAGCCTTTTATTAAGCTGGCCAGCTGACCACAGTGCCTATCTCCCTGGAACAAAAAGTCTGCCACCGGTCTTTCTGAACCTCTGCACTGAGGTCCCTGGCTCTTTCCCTTACCTCTCTGAAATGATCGACCATAATGCTTAAAAGAGTAGTTTGAGTCTGTCCCATAATGTCCGTCCAGTGAGTCCACAAAATAAAACCAAAAAGACACAAACACAAACAACAAACGGGCCCGAAAATACAGTCTTCCAACTCCATGGAAGCAGAACCAAAACAGGCTTCCAATTCCACGGAAGCCAAACCCGAAAGCTAGACAATGGCCTTATACCAAACTAGCTAGCATGAGCGACCTGCTTTCCGCGAGGGGCATATCCATCCCTCCTGGGGGGGCGGAACGTCTTCCAACTCCCCCCCCGCCTGTGGTCTTCATCGAGCGCGTCCACCTAGACCCCTCAGGCAATTACAGATTCCAGAAACGAGCTCACACCGAACAGAACACACAACAAACAACAACACACGTACCGTGTGGTCAGTCAGACTCTTCGGACTGGGGGTCCCTCAATGGTCCTGGAAATCCCGGACGAGCCCCCAAAATGTTGTGCCCAGATTTCAAAGTTCCCAAGACCTCCAGGGAGCCAGTCAGTCCGATGCAAAAGCAAAGAGTCATTTATTTCAAACCTAGGTTTGGCTCCCCTGCCACACTCACTGATGCAACGGTAAGCTCCAGTGGCCGAGAGAGAGGCCTGATGGGACAGGGGGTTTTAAAGGGGGGGTGGACTGAGGGCAGGAGAGGGGACTGTGGGCCCCGCCAATTGGCCAGGCGCGAGTAGGTACAGGATGTGGTCATAGTGATGGCGTGCACTTCCCTTGATTATTATTGGTTAGTCCAGAGAAATCCTGGGTGTGGCTAGCAGCGGCTTCTTCCCGTGAGGAAGCACATGGCACCCTCCCAAAATGGAGGACCCAAGGCAAGTTGGAGGGCGCACATGGCTCTGGCCCAAGATGGAAGACCCAAGGCAAGATGGAGGGCACAGTCCTTGTCCGGCCCCTGCTGCTGCCGCTCGAACTCGCCACAAGGCAGGATGGCCCTCCCGCACAGCACCCACAGCTGGCCTGCGGGCAGACTGGGACTCCAGCGCGTCTGGGCGGCACAGGCCCATCAAACGGGGTGCGGCCGGTGGAGTGGCCCAGCTCCGGAGGAGCGACATCCGCTCGGAGCAGGCCCGGCCATGGGGCCGGTGCACTGCAGCATGGCGCCCTCCCCGAGCTAGGGAACGCGCCCCACTCCGCTGCCGCTGCTGCTTCACTGGGCCCGGTCTGGGGGGCAGCGGGCGGGTGGCAGCCCACGCCGGGCTCCTGCCGAGGGCCGAGGAGCCAATGCCCCCCCCCCCACGGGGCCCGGTGGTCGGCCCACGCAGGCCCCGGTCCCCCTGACCGGGCTCCAAGGGCCGCATGGACCCCCGGCCCCAGCGCGGGCAAGCGGGAGCCGACCACGGGGGAAGGGAGGAAAGAGCCAGGCAGTGAGGCCTTCTGCTCCCATGACCTCCACTGCGGTCGGTTGCCTCCCAGCCCCTCCCCTCGAACCGCTGCCAGCCACCACGCAGCCTGTCTGGACACTCGGAACCGCTCTGGAGAGGCCAGGCCCTACTGTGGGCACGGAGGGATTTCAGAGCCCAGCGGCCAGACTCCTCCTCCTGCACCTCCAGGAGAGGCAGGCAGCGTGCCTTTCAGCTGGGGGGCAGTGCAGGGAGGGCGCCCAAGGTGGTCAGGCGCTGGGTCAGGGACATGCGGCGACCAGCAGGGCCGCCAGCCGGGCCTCGCCTGAGTCACCCAGGACGCGTGAGGCACAGGAGCCCGGCTGCGCCCCCGGGGCCACAGCAGAGTCCGTCACAGGGACTCCGCCGCCACTGCAGCATTTCCTTGCCTTCTGTCCCCCGCTCTGAGAACCTTCGAGCAGCAGCAGAGGACCGCAGGCATTACCTCCCGCTCTAAAACCAAAGGATGGGACTCAACTGAATTTCCCATCCTGCTTCGCGCGGGGGCCCGGTGGCGGGGCCTTGAAGCACCGGGTCTCGCGGGAGGCGCCACAGCCCGTGGTCCGGCTCTGCTTGCCTAGGGGGAGGATGTTGGGTCCGCCCGCTGATACTGCCTCGTCCCCGGTACCTCGTGGAGCCCGGAAGCAGCACCTGGTCAGCTGGAGTCAGAGCTGTGACCGGACCATTCGGCCTCTCTATCTGCGCTGGGTCCTGTCACTAGGAGCCTGAGTTGCCTCCACCCGGAGCTGCTGCACTTCCAGGCCGGTTCTGCTCGCTCCCCGGTGGGACTGGGGCGGTGAGGGGCGCGCTGATTTCCTCTCTGCTGGTGCTCCTTCACCCTGTAGGGCCAGACCTGTGAAAAGTGCAGGAAAGACACGGAGGTCCTCACAGAAACATGGCGTGCAATTTCTGAGCTTCACAGACACACCGCCAGGTGACCCCTAGACCTGGATGAAGCACCCCAGCTTTACCTGCCCTCCCTCTCCATGGACTTAGCTGTACAATCTCACACTGATGGAAACTAGAAAACTTTCCTGAGCTCTGCTCTCCCACTGCATAGGATGTCTAGGTTAAAAATGTCAATGGAGCCCTAGCCGGCTTGGCTCAGTGGATACAGCTTTAGCCTGAGGACTGAGGGGGTCCCAGGTTCCATCCAGGTCAAGGGCATATGCCTGGGTTGCAGGCTCCATCCCCAATAGGGGCTGTGCAGGAGGCAGCTGATCAGTGATTCTCTCTCATCACTGATGTTCCTATCTCTCTCTCCTCCCTTCCTCTCTGAAATCAATAAAGAAATACATATTTTAAAAATATCAGTGGAGCTCTGACCCCCGTTGTTCAATTGGTTGAGCATCCTCCTGTAACAAAAAAAGGTTGTGAGTTTGATTTCCAATCAGGGCACATACCTAGGTTGCAGTTTGATCCCGGGGGTGAGGGGCATGCAGGAGGCAATTGATTGAAGTTTCTCTCTCACATAGATGTCTCTCTCTTTTTCTCTCTCTCTCTAAATAAATAAATAAGTAAATATATCCTCAGGTGAAAACTATATATATATATATATTCAATAGACAACTTATGGCCTAAGAAATCAAGTTCAAATTCTTTATCCAGAAATATAAAATTGGCTGAAACCTATGTCTGCACTAAGATCATCTCCTGAGCGTCCCTAAACACACCTTGCACTTTGTGGTCTTGGGATCTGGGTACATCCTCATTTCTTTATTTGGAATGCCAGCCCTCAGGGTTTAGCTGAAATTCCTCTTCTGAGAAGACTTCAATCCAAGAATGAGCGCACTGAGAGGACGGAATACTTGTGCTCCCACCCCAAAATTCCCATGTGGAAACCATATGCTGTATGTGATGGTGTTTGGAGGTGGTGCTTAGGTCATGAGAGTGGAGCATTCCTGACTGGCATTAGTGCCCCTTCCACAAAGTGAGGACCCAGTGAAGGGAAGGTTGGCAATGATCGAGAAAGCAGGCCCTCAGCAGACAATGAAACTACCAGCACCATGATCTTGGACTTCCCAGCCTGCAGAACTATGAGAAATAAATTGTTGCTTATAAGCCATGCAGTTGATGGTATTTTTGTCATAGCAGCCCAAACATACTAAGACAGAGTCACTCTTAGAACTTTGAGTGGCCTGTCGTTCTCTATGGTCATTTCCCTAAAAGCAAAATATCCACGTATTTCCCTGGCCTGAGATACAGGGGGCAAAGTTTGATCTGTAGGAATAAGGCAGGAAGGAGCCAGTTAAGTCTCATTTCTTCTCTCTCCAGTACAAGGAGATTGTCCTGTGTGACTGAGTGGGCACACCTGCCACACAGGTTCTCACCCATTCCCCAGAAAGGGTACGGGAACTTCCCAGTGGTGCCCCCCCAGGGCCTTGGGCTGTGCGCCATGAACCGGGGCCTGCACCTGTGCACAGGGCAGAGGGTGGAAGGCCATGAAGGGCCTGGTCAGCGATGGCTAGTTTGGATGCTAGAGTGGGAGCTGGAGGAAATGCAAACCCGGAACCCACAGCTGCAGGACTCCTGCCCCCAAGAATCACAGATGCAGCCCCAGCTTTCAGGAGAACACGCCTCCTCCCTGGTGGTTCCATGGGCAGTGACGCTGGGCTTCCAGCCGAGGCCTTTGGGGAAAAGCCCAGTAAGGGCTTCCTGTCCTGGGACCACACTCCACTTGCTGACCGTCAGGGCCTTGGGTCAGGGAATGGTCAGGCTGTGGGACAGAGACACACCCAGTCAGATCATTCAATGACAATTCAGCGGCCACTTCTCTCAAGTTTCTAAGTCCACAGGCACCTCGTGCCCACACCCTCCTCACACACACACTGTCACTCAACCCCAATGGTGCCTTTTGCCAGGACACCCTGGCATCCACCCCACTGATTCTGATCCCATCCAGCCCCATCCAGGAACACATCTGAAGACAGCACGAGAGCACATGTCCACCGTGGTGGCACCGACACATTGACGGGTTCCTCACACAGACTGCAGTGGCCATTCTGCTGGAGTTGCTGGCCCTTTGCTCTGTGGGCTCTGCAGCAGCAAGTGGCCCACGGGTCAAGAAGCTCCCTGTGGCCTCTCGGAGCTGAGGACGCCTGCAGCCACAGGAGATCCACCCCTCAGTTCTACACCTACAGGAAACCGAATTCTGCCCGCAACTGGGGTGAGATTGAAAGCACCTCCTTTCCTCCTGGACACTCAGGGGAGACCACCGTCTCAGCCAAAACCCTGGTCTTCTGAGCCCCAATCAGAGGGACCGCTTACCCAGGGGTGGGCAAACTTTTTGACTCGAGGGCCACAATGGGTTCTTAAACTGGACCGGAGGGCCGGAACAAAAGCATGGATGGAGTGTTTGTGTGAACTGATATAAATTCAAAGTAAACATCATTACATAAAAGGGTACGGTTCTTTTTTTTTTGTTTGTTTTTTTTTTTAGTTTTATTCATTTCAAACGGGCCGGATCCGGCCCGCGGGCCGTAGTTTGCCCACGGCTGGCTTACGGCATGCCCTGCTCCTGACTGCAGAAGCTGTCAGATAGCCAGGAATGTGTACTAGGTTAGTGATAACAGCAAGGAATATACGCCATGTCCTTTATCTAATCAGGTTCTCCGTCCTTAGTTGAACTTGTATAGAAGAACCTTCCTATTGGAGAGGGTGCTCGTTCATAACACAATTTCCTGAAAGTGAAAGTTACATGTTGCCTGATGGGAGACAGTTCTCTGGGGCTCCCCCATGGTTCTGCTTGTCTTGCACGGGGCACTGTCTGCCCTTGTTCCTTGGTGTGTAGGGAACAGGTTTGGAAGAGCATGTCAGCCTCTGGAACAAAGGGCAGGTTTGCTTTCAGTCCTAGGAGATGCAGATGAGGTCTCCCTTTGAGATGTGGCTGGTCAAGGAGAATGTGTCCTGTCCATGGTGCTGATGTACACTTTGGTCAGGACACTGAAAGCAGATAAGCTCTGAAGGGGTTGGTGGGTTTTGCTTAGCTTATCCTGGTAGACATCAAACTCATGATTCAAGAAAAGTGGTGTTCTTTCATCTGAACTGGGAGTAAAATAGTTGTATCTCGGCATGGATTTCTTGCGTTTATCCTAGTTGGAGTTTGTGTAGCTTATTAAATCTGTAGCTTATGTCTTTTGCCAGAGTTTGGGATTTTTCAGCCATTATTTTCTCTATTACATTCTGGCTCCAAACTCTCCTCTCCTTGGCACCTTAGAATAAATAAAATGCAGTCTCACCTTAAACAGAATAGTCAGAAGGAGTTTGTACTCCAAGAGTCCAGGTTGATAATCCATATTATTTTAGGGAGAGTTTAAATAAATTCATGTGTATTAGGTGTTGAGGGAGACGGGAACTTTCGTATGTGGAAAACTACTGGGATGCCCGTGAGATACTGCTAACTGCCTACCAGTAGGGGCTTGGAGGGCAATGGATTGAATTTGACCTAAGCTGACATGTTTGGGGTAATTTCTAATTACTTTTAAAGCTTAGTTTTAGAAGTGCTATACTAAAATACACTTGTTGAAAATAAAAATTGATTACTATTCCTTTGAAAGATGTCAATTTTGACCATAAATTTACAGAATTTGAACCCATCTTTACAGTTTCGGCCCCTTTTGTGTTTCATTGTTTTATGTATATTGTGGGGCTAAGATCTACAGTGGCATTTTAAAAGAAATAAGTTGCAAGAAGAATATAATGTACTAGAGGCCCAGTGCCCAGGAGCCCTTGGGAGAAGTCAGCAGTCGGACATCCTTAGCGCTGCCATGGAGGCGAGAGAAGCTCCCACCACCACCACTGTGCTCACCAGCTGTGAGGCTGGTTTCTGGGTGAGCAGTGATCCCCCTGTGGGAGCACAATGACCACCAGGGGGCAGCTCCTGAATTGAGCATCTGCCCCCAGGTGGTCAGAGTGCATCATAGCGTCCAGTCATTCCACCCTTTGGTCAATTTGCATAGTAGACTTTTATTATGTAGGATGGGCCTTGAGATCTTGAAGAAGATGGAAGCATGTATCTGAGCTGTTGCCTTGTCTGTCTGAGGGGCAGGTGAGGGACTACACATGAAATGCTCTGACAAGGTCACGTGTCCTAAAAGGTCATTTGTACCCGAAATTTCACTGACTTTTCTGATAAACCTAGTTCAGTTCAGATGTATCTCACTTAATGTAATTTATTACTAGTGCAAAGATCTGAGCCTGGGTTCATTTTATTAGTTCCTTTTCTGTTTTATAAATAAGCCTTTAAAATTTGCTTTTGTTAGTCTTTTTAAAATTGATATATGTACTTGATATTAAATGAAAAGGAATCACAGAATTGTACAAAGAAAGAAGGAGACGGTTGGCAGCCGGGAAGAGCAGAACTCCTCTGGAAAGGTAAAAAAACCAGGGATTTGGGCAGGAAAGTTTGCCAGACCTCTGAGCCCAGAGAGTCGGAGGGAGACCACTTGGCAGACAGCTGCGTCCCTTGGGAGAGGCACAGCCCCTGACTGGGGAAAGGAGATCCGTGGGATTCCTGGTGTCGCCGGGGGAATTGAGAGCTGGGTTCAGTGATCACAGAGGACTGAGCCTAAAGGGGGCAGCCTGAAGAGCTGACCAGACCATGCAGTCCCGGTAAGAGAAGAAGCTTACAGAAACCAAGCCTTCCCTACGCCGCAGCCCGCGTTTGTTTGTTTGTTTTCACTGAATCCTGTTCATGGGACATTTTGGATATAGAAACTCACCTGTGCTGAAGAGAGGGAGAGTGTGCGGAGGAGTGGAATCTGGGGAGAGACTGAGGAGAGAAGGGGGGCCGAGAGAGGTGGCAGCGAATTGAGTGCTGAGACACTCCTGAGCCCAGGAATGGGGCAGCCATTCTCTCAGGAGAGTGAGACTCCTCCCCCCAGACCCCAGGCAAGGAGCACAGCCACACCCAGATTCCACCCTGTAGGAGATCAAGGATTAAAATAACCTGATCAGTCCCTGGGAGTTAACAGGGTCTGGCCTATAGAAGGATTTTCAATCCCAGCAACAACACAGCACCCTTAACTATTACATAGCCAGCTCAGGACAGTGAACTTAAACTGGACAGAGAGGGCTTACAGCCTCACAGGCCAACCCCAGAACACTGCCACCCAGAGGCTGACCCACAAACTGACTCTTTGCTAAACACAAAATAAGGCAGTCTGGGAAACAAATGCAGCCTGCTTTAAAATAAGAACTGTGGTCTACAACACAGAGGAACAGTGTATCGCAGGGAAACTCAACACTCTCCTGAATACCTGGCAGGTCGAAGGCGAGCCACACTGAAGAATAGAAGAACCGAAGTACCTTCACTACTGCAATTTTTTTTCTCTTTTTTCACCTTTTAACTAAGAAACCAATTTTCAAAATTCACATCTTGAGCTGACCATCCTTTCAATAGTTTAACAATATTCAATAGTCTGCCATGTAAAAAGAAAATCAAATTCGTTACTATACACTGCCAGCGCTAACACCGCAAACTGTTACCCATGACTGCGACCTCCAGCATCCATCCCACCTACCCCCAATACAAACATAAATTCACTTTTCGACTTGCAGTGTCTTCATCCACCCTTCTGTTTGGAGTCTTATTTGTCATGTCGACTAGTCTACAATATCGTCTTATTAAGCTTCGCTATCTTGAGGAAACAGACACTACTCAGAGGGTACTAGCCTCTATATGTACTTTTTAGGTTAATGAGGAGCCACTCACTTAAGACCTGGTTGCCAAAAATCAGAGGTTGCGATGGCGTGCCTTAACATCACAACGCCTCAGCTAGACCATCCAGGAGGGGCGGGAGTAGCAGAAGATGCAGAAATCTCACACACTCTGGATATAAAACAGAGACCTTCCTCTTAACTCCAAAAATGTTTCCCAAACTGTCCTCTCTCTCTCTCATTTCCTCTAGATCCATTATAGTCCAGTACATGGCAGGGAGGTGGTGTTTCCACTAAGACAATTCCCATACTCCCCCGTCAATTCAGTGGTCCATTCCTCTATGCTCAGTTCCTATCATTTCCTAGGATTTAGAGTGTTGGTTTAATGGATGTTTAATTTTAGAATAGTTCAGGATTTACAGAAAAATCGTGAAGATAATAACCATGTACATCATACCCAATTTCCCTTATTACTAATATCTTACTTATGTTTGGGCAAATGTAACATGAAGTGAATAATCATTGAAACAGTTAGAGTGAAACCTCAATTCTCTAGTATCTCCAATATACAACAATGCTGTTCTAGACCAAGTTGTTAAAGGAAAAACTGGACCAGTTATGGCATAAAACTTTAGATATTGAGCTGACCATCCTTTCAAGAGTTTAACAATATTCAATAGTCTACCATGTAAAAGGAAATCAAATTCATTATTATACATGCCAGCTCTAACACAACACCCTGTTCCTCATGACTGCGACCACTACCATCCATCCCACCCCCCGAATCCAAACCTAAATTAAACATCAGCTCCTTTTTTCATTTCCAGTATAAGAAAGTGTTGTGAAAAAAATCCCCATTCAGACTTCTCCTTGTCCTTATTCTAAGTGTCTGGCTCAGTATGGAATGGCTTCTCTGGTGAACCAACGTAGAAAATCTACATTACTCCCTTCTCACATGCCTGCCCCCTGCTTAGATCCCTCCCCATCAGTGAAACAGAGTCAAAAATCACTTCTCTGGTATCTCCAATATCCAACAATTCTGTTCTACACCATGATGTTAAACGATAAACTGTACCAGTTGTGGCATAAAACTTCTCATCTTGAGCTGACCATTCTTTCAATAGTTTAACAATATTCAATAGTCTGGCATGTAAAAAGAAAATCAAATTCTTCATTATACACTGCCAGCACTAACACCGCAAACTGTTACTCATGACTGCGAACTGCAGCATCCATCCCACCTACCCCCAATACAAACAAAAATTCACTTTTGGACTTGCAGTGTCTTCATCCACCCTTCTGTTTGGAGTCTTATTCCTCATCTCTACTAGTCTACAAGATCGTCTTATTAAGTTTCGCTATCTTGAGGCAACAGACACTACCCAGAGGGTACTGGCCTCTATATGTACTTTTAAGGTTAATGAAGAGCCACTCACTTATGATCTGGTTGCCCAAATTCAGTGGTTGCCATGGTGTGACTTGACATCACAACGCCTCAGCTAGGCCATCCAGGAGGGGCGGGGGTAGCAGAAGATGCAGAAATCTCACACACTCTGGTTATAAAACAGAGACCTTCCTCTTAACTCCTAAAATTTTTCCTAAACAGCCCTCTCTCACTCTCATTTCCTGTAGTTCCATTACACTCCAGCATAATGCAGGGAGGTGGTGTTTCCTCTAAGACAATTCCCATACTCCCCCGACATTTCAGTGGTCCAGTCCACCATGTTCAGTTGCTACAATTTCCTAGGAATTTGAGTGTTGTTTAATGGATGTTTCATTTTAGAATAGTTCCACATTTACAGAAAAATTGTGAAGATCATAACCATGTACACCATACCCAATTTCCCTTATTACTAATATCTTACTCATGTTTGGGGCAAAAGTTACATGAATTGAATCCTCAGCGAAACAGAGTAAAACGCCACTTCTCTAGTATCTCCAATATCCAACAGTGCTGGTCTAGACCAAGTTGTTAAAGGAAAAACTGGACCAGTTGTGGCATAAACCTTCAGCTATGGAGCTGACCATCCTTTAAAGAGTTTAACAATATTCAATAGTCTACCATGTAAAAGGAAATCAAATTCATTATTATACATTGCCAGCTCTAACACAACACCCTGTTCCTCATGACTGTGACCACCACCATCCATCCCAGCCCCCGAATCCAAAGCTATCATTAAAAATCAGCTTCTTTTGTCCTTGCCAGTATGCGAAAGTTTTGTGAAAAACATCCCCAATCAGACTTCTCGTTCTCCTGACCTAAGTCTCTGGCCCAGTACGAAATGGCATGTCTGTTGCCCCAACTAAAGAAATCTACATTACTCCCTTCTCACATGCCTGTCCCCTCCTTAAATCCCTCCCCATCAGTGAAACAGAGTCAAACCTCACTTCTCTAGTATCTCGAATATCCAACAATGTTGTTCTAGACCATGATGTTAAAGGAAAAACTGTACAAGTTGTGGCATAAAATTCACATCTTGAGCTGACGATCCTTTCCATAGTTTAACAATATTCAATAGTCTGCCATATAAAAAGGAAATCAAATTCTTTATTATACACTGCCATCACTAACACAACACCCTGTTACTCATGACTGCGATCTCCACCATCCATCCCACTTACCCCCAATACGAACATAAAATCACTTTTGGACTTAAAGTTCCTTCATCCATCCTTTTGTTTGCAGTCTAACTCCTTATCTCTACTAGTCTACAATATCGTCTTATTAAGTTTCGCTATCTTGAGGCAACAGACACTACTGAAGAGGGCCTGGCCTCTATTTATAAACTTTGGGTTAATGAGGAGCCACTCCCTTCAGCTCTGGCGGGGGTGGCAGAAGATGCAGAAATCTCACACACTCTGGTTATAAAACAGAGACCTTCCTCTTAACGCCTAATATTTTTCCCAAACTGTCCTCTAACTCTATCATTTCCTGTAGTTCCATTACAGTCCAGCATATGGCAGGGAGGTGGTGTTTCCTCTAAGACAATTCCCATACTCCCCAGTCATTGCAGTGGTCCATTCCATGAGGTTCATTTAATATAATTTCCTATGATTTTGAGTGTTGTTGTAAGGGCTTTTTTATTTTACAACAGTTCCAGATTTACAGAAAAATTGTGAAGATAATAACCATGTACACCATACCCATTTTCCCTCATTACTAACATCTTACTTATGTTTGGGCAAATGTAACTGAAGTGAATAATCAGTGAAACAGTTAGAGTGAAACCTCAATCCTCTAGTATCTCCAATATCTAGCAGTGCTGTTCTAGACTAAGTTGTTAAAGAAAAAACTGGACCAGTAGTGGCATAAAACCTCAGATCTGGAGCTGACCATCCTTTCAAGAATTTATCAAAATTCAATAGTCTACCATGTAAAAGGAAATCAAATTCATTATTATACATTGCCAGCTCTAACACAACACCCTGTTCCTCATGACTGCGACCACCACCATCCATCCCAGCCCCCGAATCCAAAGCTATAATTAAAAATGAGCTTCTTTTGTCCTTGCCAGTATGGGAAAGTTTTGTGAAAAACATCCTCAATCAGACTTCTCGTTCTCCTGCTATAAGTCTCTGCCCCAGTATGAAATGGCTTGTCTGTTGCCCCAACTAAAGAAATCTACAGTACTCCCTTCTCACATGCCTGCCCCCTCCTTAGATCCCTCCCCATCAGTGAAACAGAGTCAAACCTCACTTCTCTAGTAATCTCCAATATCCAACAATGCTGTTCTAGACCATGATGTTAAAGGAAAAAATGTACAAGTTGTGGCATAAAATTCACATCTTGAGCTGACTATCCTTTCCATAGTTTAACAATGTTCAATAGTCTGCCATATAAAAAGTTAATCAAATTCTTTATTATACACTGCCTTCACTAACACAACACCCTGTTACTCATGACTGCGATCTCCACCATCCATCCCACTTACCCCCAATACGAACATAAAATCACTTTTGGACTTACAGTTTCTTCATCCATCCTTGTGTTTGGAGTCTTACTCCTTATCTCTACTAGTCTACAATATCGTCTTATTAAGTTCCGCTATCTTGAGGCAACAGACACTACTGAAGGAGGCCTGGCCTCTATTTATACACTTTAGGTTAATGAGGAGCCACTCCCTTCAGCTCTGGTTGCCCAAATTCTGTGGTTGCCATGGTGTGGCTTGACATCACAGAGCCTAAGCTAGACCATCCAGGAGGGGCGGGGGGCGGGGGGGGGCAGAAGATGCAGAAATCTCACACACTCTGGTTGTAAAACAAAGACCTTCCTCTTAACGCCTAATATTTTTCCCAAACTGTCCTCTCATTTCCTGTAGTTCCATTACAGTCCAGCATATGGCAGGGAGGTGGTGTTTCCTCTAAGACAATTCCCAGACTCCCCCGTCACTGCAGTGGTCCATTCCACTAAGTTCAGTTAATATAATTTCCTATGATTTTGAGTGTTGTTGTAAGGGCTCTTTTATTTTACAACAGTTCCAGATTTACAGAAAAATTGTGAAGATAATAACCATGTACACCATGCCCAATTTCCCTTATTACTAACATCTTATTTATGTTTGGGCAAATGTAACTGAAGTGAATAATCAGTGAAACAGTTAGAGTGAAACCTCAATCCTCTAGTATCTCCAATATCGAGCAGTGCTGTTCTAGACTAAGTTGTTAAAGGAAAAACTGGACCAGTAGTGGCATAAAACCTCAGATCTGGAGCTGACCATCCTTTCAAGGATTTATCAAAATTCAATAGTCTACCATGTAAAAAGAAAATCAAATGCATTATTATACACTGCCAGCACCAACACAACACCCTGTTCCTCATGACTGCGACCACTACCATCCATCCCACCCCCCGAATCCAAACCTAAATTAAACATCAGCTCCTTTTTTCTTTTCCAGTATGAGAAAGTGTTGTGAAAAAAATCCCCATTCAGACTTCTCCTTGTCCTTATTCTAAGTGTCTGGCTCAGTATGCAATGGGTTCTCTGGTGCCCCAACGTAGGAAATCTACATTACTCCCTTCTCACATACATGCCCCCTGCTTAGATCCCTCCCCATCAGTGAAACAGAGTCAAAAATCACTTCTCTGGTATCTCCAATATCCAACAACTCTGTTCTACACCATGATGTTAAAGGATAAACTGTACCAGTTGTGGCATAAAACTTCCCATCTTGAGCTGACCATCCTTTCAAGACTTTAACAATATTCAATAGTCTGCCATGTAAAAAGAAAATCAAATTCATTATACATTGCCAGCACTAACACCGCAAACTGTTCCTCATGACTGCGACCACCACCATCCATCCAACCCCCCGAATCCTAAGCTAAATTAAAAATCCGCTTCTTTTTTCCTTGCCAGTATGCGAAAGTTTTGTGAAAAACATCCCCAATCAGACTTGTTGTTCTCCTTATCTAAGTTTCTGGCTCAGTATGGAATGGCTTGTCTGTTGCCCCAACTAAAGAAATCTACATTACTCCCTTCTCACATGCCTGCCCCCTCCTTAGGTCACTCCCCATCAGTGAAACAGTCAAACCTCACTTCTCTAGTATCTCCAATATCCAACAATGCTGTTCTAGACCATGATGTTAAAGGAAAAACTGTACAAGTTGTGGCATAAAATTCACATCTTGAGCTGACGATCCTTTCCATAGTTTAAC
This sequence comes from Myotis nattereri, assembly GCF_964212035.1. Lineage (NCBI taxonomy): Eukaryota > Metazoa > Chordata > Mammalia > Chiroptera > Vespertilionidae > Myotis > Myotis nattereri. The sequence continues at coordinate 6,282,732 of NC_138085.1, read as the reverse complement.
AATATTCAATAGTCTGCCGTATAAAAAGGAAATCAAATTCTTTATTATACACTGCCATCACTAACACAACACCCTGTTACTCATGACTGCCATCTCCACCATCCATCCCACCTACCCCCAATACGAACATAAAATCACTTTTGGACTTACAGTTTCTTCATCCATCCTTGTGTTTGGAGTCTTACTCCTTATCTCTACTAGTCTACAATATCGTCTTATTAAGTTTCGCTATCTTGAGGCAACAGACACTACTGAAGGAGGCCTGTCCTCTATTTATACACTTAGGTTAATGAGGAGCCACTCCCTTCAGCTCTGGTTTCCCAAATTCTGTGGTTGCCATGGTGTGGCTTGACATCACAAAGCCTAAGCTTGACCATCCAGGAGGGGCGGGGTGTGGGGGTGGGGGGGGGGACAGAAGATGCAGAAATCTCACACACTCTGGTTGTAAAACAAAGACCTTCCTCTTAACGCCTAATATTTTTCCCAAACTGTCCTCTCTCTCTCTCATTTCCTGTAGTTCCATTACAGTCCAGCATATGGCAGGGAGGTGGTGTTTCCTCTAAGACAATTCCCAGACTCCCCCGTCATTGCAGTGGTCCATTCCACTAGGTTCAGTTAATATAATTTCCTATGATTTTGAGTGTTGTTGTAAGGGCTCTTTTATTTTACAACAGTTCCAGATTTACAGAAAAATTGTGAAGATAATAACCATGTACACCATGCCCAATTTCCCTTCTTACTAACATCTTAATTATGTTTGGGCAAATGTAACTGAAGTGAATAATCAGTGAAACAGTTAGAGTGAAACCTCAATCCTCTTGTATATCCAATATCGAGCAGTGCTGTTCCAGACTTAATTGTTAAAGGAAAAACTGGACCAGTAGTGGCATAAAACCTCAGATCTGGAGCTGACCATCCTTTCAAGAATTTATCAAAATTCAATAGTCTACCATGTAAATAGGAAATCAAATGCATTATTACACTGCCAGCACTAACACAACACCCTGTTCCTCATAACTGCGACTACTACCGTCCATCCCACACCCCGAATCCAAACCTAAATTAAACATCAGCTCCTTTTTTCTTTTCCAGTATGAGAAAGTGTTGTGAAAAAAATCCCCATTCAGACTTCTCCTTGTCCTTATTCTAAGTGTCTGGCTCAGTATGCAATGGGTTCTCTGGTGCCCCAACGTAGGAAATCTACATTACTCCCTTCTCACATGCATGCCCCCTGCTTAGATCCCTCCCCATCAGTGAAACAGAGTCAAAAATCACTTCTCTGGTATCTCCAATATCCAACAACTCTGTTCTACACCATGATGTTAAAGGATAAACTGTACCAGTTGTGGCATAAAACTTCCCATCTTGAGCTGACCATACTTTCAAGAGTTTAACAATATTCAATAGTCTGCCATGTAAAAAGAAAATCAAATTCATTATACATTGCCAGCACTAACACCGCAAACTGTTCCTCATGACTGCGACCACCACCATCCATCCAACCCCCCGAATCCAAAGCTAAATTAACAATCAGCTTCTTTTTTCCTTGCCAGTATGCGAAAGTTTTGTGAAAAACTTCCCCAATCAGACTTGTTGTTCTCCTTATCTAAGTTTCTGGCTCAATATGGAATGGCTTGTCTGTTGCCCCAACAAAAGAAATCTACATTACTCCCTTCTCACATGCCTGCCCCCTCCTTAGGTCACTCCCCATCAGTGAAAGAGTCAAACCTCACTTCTCTAGTATCTCCAATATCCAACAATGCTGTTGTAGACCATGATGTTAAAGGAAAAACTGTACAAGTTGTGGCATAAAATTCACATCTTGAGCTGACGATCGTTTCCATAGTTTAACAATATTCCATAGTCTGCCGTATAAAAAGGAAATCAAATTCTTTATTATACACTGCCATCACTAACACAACACCCTGTTACTCATGACTGCGATCTCCACCATCCATCCCACCTACCCCCAATACGAACATAAAATCACTTTTGGACTTACAGTTTCTTCATCCATCCTTGTGTTTGGAGTCTTACTCCTTATCTCTACTAGTCTACAATATCGTCTTATTAAGTTTTGCTATCTTGAGGCAACAGACACTACTGAAGGAGGCCTGTCCTCTATTTATACACTTAGGTTAATGAGGAGCCACTCCCTTCAGCTCTGGTTTCCCAAATTCTGTGGTTGCCATGGTGTGGCTTGACATCACAAAGCCTAAGCTTGACCATCCAGGAGGGGCGGGGGGGGGGGGGACAGAAGATGCAGAAATCTCACACACTCTGGTTGTAAAACAAAGACCTTCCTCTTAACGCCTAATATTTTTCCCAAACTGTCCTCTCTCTCTCTCATTTCCTGTAGTTCCATTACAGTCCAGCATATGGCAGGGAGGTGGTGTTTCCTCTAAGACAATTCCCAGACTCCCCCGTCATTGCAGTGGTCCATTCCACTAGGTTCAGTTAATATAATTTCCTATGATTTTGAGTGTTGTTGTAAGGGCTCTTTTATTTTACAACAGTTCCAGATTTACAGAAAAATTGTGAAGATAATAACCATGTACACCATGCCCAATTTCCCTTCTTACTAACATCTTAATTATGTTTGGGCAAATGTAACTGAAGTGAAAAATCAGTGAAACAGTTAGAGTGAAACCTCAATCCTCTTGTATATCCAATATCGAGCAGTGCTGTTCCAGACTTAGTTGTTAAAGGAAAAACTGGACCAGCAGTGGCATAAAACCTCAGATCTGGAGCTGACCATCCTTTCAAGAATTTATCAAAATTCAATAGTCTACCATGTAAAAAGGAAATCAAATGCATTATTACACTGCCAGCACTAACACAACACCCTGTTCCTCATAACTGCGACTACTACCGTCCATCCCACACACCGAATCCAAACCTAAATTAAACATCAGCTCCTTTTTTCTTTTCCAGTATGAGAAAATGTTGTGAAAAAAATCCCCATTCAGACTTCTCCTTGTCCTTATTCTAAGTGTCTGGCTCAGTATGGAATGGCTTCTCTGGTGCCCCAACGTAGGAAATCTACATTACTCCCTTCTCACATGCATGCCCCCTGCTTAGATCCCTCCCCATCAGTGAAACAGAGTCAAAAATCACTTCTCTGGTATCTCCAATATCCAACAACTCTGTTCTACACCATGATGTTAAAGGATAAACTGTACCAGTTGTGGCATAAAACTTCCCATCTTGAGCTGACCATCCTTTCAAGACTTTAACAATATTCAACAGTCTGCCATGTAAAAAGAAAATCAAATTCATTATACATTGCCAGCACTAACACCGCAAACTGTTCCTCATGACTGCGACCACCACCATCCATCCAACCCCCCGAATCCTAAGCTAAATTAAAAATCCGCTTCTTTTTTCCTTGCCAGTATGCGAAAGTTTTGTGAAAAACATCCCCAATCAGACTTGTTGTTCTCCTTATCTAAGTTTCTGGCTCAGTATGGAATGGCTTGTCTGTTGCCCCAACTAAAGAAATCTACATTACTCCCTTCTCACATGCCTGCCCCCTCCTTAGGTCACTCCCCATCAGTGAAACAGTCAAACCTCACTTCTCTAGTATCTCCAATATCCAACAATGCTGTTCTAGACCATGATGTTAAAGGAAAAACTGTACAAGTTGTGGCAAAAAATTCACATCTTGAGCTGACGATCCTTTCCATAGTTTAACAATATTCAATAGTCTGCCGTATAAAAAGGAAATCAAATTCTTTATTATACACTGCCATCACTAACACAACACCCTGTTACTCATGACTGCGATCTCCACCATCCATCCCACCTACCCCCAATACGAACATAAAATCACTTTTGGACTTACAGTTTCTTCATCCATCCTTGTGTTTGGAGTCTTACTCCTTATCTCTACTAGTCTACAATATCGTCTTATTAAGTTTCGCTATCGTGAGGCAACAGACACTACTGAAGGAGGCCTGTCCTCTATTTATACACTTAGGTTAATGAGGAGCCACTCCCTTCAGCTCTGGTTTCCCAAATTCTGTGGTTGCCATGGTGTGGCTTGACATCACAAAGCCTAAGCTTGACCATCCAGGAGGGGCGGGGGGTGGGGGTGGGGGGGGGGACAGAAGATGCAGAAATCTCACACACTCTGGTTGTAAAACAAAGACCTTCCTCTTAACGCCTAATATTTTTCCCAAACTGTCCTCTCTCTCTCTCATTTCCTGTAGTTCCATTACAGTCCAGCATATGGCAGGGAGGTGGTGTTTCCTCTAAGACAATTCCCAGACTCCCCCGTCATTGCAGTGGTCCATTCCACTAGGTTCAGTTAATATAATTTCCTATGATTTTGAGTGTTGTTGTAAGGGCTCTTTTATTTTACAACAGTTCCAGATTTACAGAAAAATTGTGAAGATAATAACCATGTACACCATGCCCAATTTCCCTTCTTACTAACATCTTAATTATGTTTGGGCAAATGTAACTGAAGTGAATAATCAGTGAAACAGTTAGAGTGAAACCTCAATCCTCTTGTATATCCAATATCGAGCAGTGCTGTTCCAGACTTAGTTGTTAAAGGAAAAACTGGACCAGTAGTGGCATAAAACCTCAGATCTGGAGCTGACCATCCTTTCAAGAATTTATCAAAATTCAATAGTCTACCATGTAAATAGGAAATCAAATGCATTTTTACACTGCCAGCACTAACACAACACCCTGTTCCTCATAACTGCGACTACTACCGTCCATCCCAGAAACCGAATCCAAACCTAAATTAAACATCAGCTCCTTTTTTCTTTTCCAGTATGAGAAAGTGTTGTGAAAAAAATCCCCATTCAGACTTCTCCTTGTCCTTATTCTAAGTGTCTGGCTCAGTATGGAATGGCTTCTCTGGTGCCCCAACGAAGGAAATCTACATTACTCCCTTCTCACATGCCTGCCCCCAGCTTAGATCCCTCCCCATTGTGAAACAGAGTCAAAAATCACTTGTCTAGTATCTCCAATATCCAACAGTGCTGTTCTAGACCAAGTTGTTAAAGTGTAAACTGTACCAGTTGTGGCATAAAACTTCCCATCTTCAGCTGACCATCCTTTCAAGAGTTTAACAATATTCAATAGTCTGCCATGTAAAAAGAAAATCAAATTCATTATTATACATTGCCAGCACTAACACCGCAAACTGTTCCTCATGACTGCGACCACCACCATCCATCCCACCCCCCGAATCCTAAGCTAAATTAAAAATCCGCTTCCTTTTTCCTTGCCAGTATGTGAAAGTTTTGTGAAAAACATCCCCAATCAGACTTCTCGTTCTCCTTTTCTAAGTTTCTTGCTCAATATGGAATAGCTTGTCTGTTGCCCCAACTAAAGTAATCTACATTACTCCCTTCTCACATGCCTGGCCCCTCCTTAGGTCCATCCCCATCAGTGAAACAGAGTCAAACCTCACTTCTCTAGTATCTCCCATATCCAACAATGCTGTTCTAGACCATGATGTTAAAGGAAAAACTGTACAAGTTGTGGCATAAAATTCACATCTTGAGCTAACGATCATTTCCATAGTTTAACAATATTCAATAGTCTGCCATATAAAAAGGAAATCAAATTCTTTATTATACACTGCCATCACTAACACAACACCCTGTTACTCATGACTGCGATCTCCACCATCCATCCCACCAACGCCCAATACGAACATAAATTCACTTTTGGACTCACAGTTTCTTCATCCACCATTCTGTTTGGAGGCTTACTCCTTATCTCTACTAGTCTACAATATCCTCTTATTAAGTGTCGCTATCTTGAGGCAACAGACACTACTGAAGAGGGCCATGCCTCTATTTATACAATAGGTTAATGAGGAGCCACTCCCTTCAGCTCTGGTTGCCCAAATTCTGTGGTTGCCATGGTGTGGCTTGACATCACAAAGCCTCAGCTAGACCATCCAGGAGGGGCGGGGAGGGGGGGCGGGGTGGGACAGAAGATGCAGAAATCTCACACACTCTGGTTGTAAAACAGACCTTCCTCTTAACGCCTAATATTTTTCCCAAACTGTACTCTCTCTCTCTCATTTCCTGTAGTTCCATTACAGTCCAGCATATGGCAGGGAGGTGGTGTTTCCTCTAAGACAATTCCCAGACTCCCCCGTCATTGCAGTGGTCCATTCCACTAGGTTCAGTTAATATAATTTCCTATTATTTTGAGTGTTGTTGTAAGGGCTCTTTTATTTTACAACAATTCCAGATTTACAGAAAAATTGTGAAGATAATAACCATGTACACCATGCCCAATTTCCCTTATTACTAACATCTTAATTATGTTTGGGCAAATGTAACTGAAGTGAATAATCAGTGAAACAGTTAGAGTGAAACCTCAATCCTCTAGTATCTCCAATATCTAGCAGTGCTGTTCTAGACTAAGTAGTTAAAGGAAAAACTGGACCAGTAGTGGCATAAAACCTCAGATCTGGAGCTGACCATGCTTTCAAGAATTTATCAAAATTCAATAGTCTACCATGTAAAAAGGAAATCATATGCATTATTATACACTGCCAGCACCAACACAACACCCAGTTCCTCATGACTGCGACCACTACCATCCATCCCACCCCCCGAATCCAAACCTAAATTAAACATCAGCTCCTTCTTTCTTTTCCAGTATGAGAAAATGTTGTGAAAAAAATCCCCATTCAGACTTCTCCTTGTCCTTATTCTAAGTGTCTGGCTCAGTATGGAATGGCTTCTCTGGTGCCCCAATGTAGGAAATCTACATTACTCCCTTCTCACATGCATACCCCCTGCTTAGATCCCTCCCCATCAGTGAAACAGAGTCAAAAATCACTTCTCTGGTATCTTCAAATCCAACAACTCTGTTCTACACCATGATGTTAAAGGATAAACTGTACCAGTTGTGGCATAAAACTTCCCATCTTCAGCTGACCATCCTTTCAAGAGGTTAACAATATTCAATAGTCTGCCATGTAAAAAGAAAATCAAATTCATTATACATTGCCAGCACTAACACCGCAAACTGTTCCACATGACTGCGACCGCCACCATCCATCCAACGCCCAGAATCCAAAGCTAAATTAAAAATCCGCTTCTTTTTTCCTTGCCAGTATGCGAAAGTTTTGTGAAAAACATCCCCAATCAGACTTGTTGTTCTCCTTATCTAAGTTTCTGGCTCAGTATGGAATGGCTTGTCTGTTGCCCCAACTAAAGAAATCTACATTACTCCCTTCTCACATGCCTGCCCCCTCCTTAGGTCCCTCCCCATCAGTGAAACAGTCAAACCTCATTTCTCTAGTATCTCCAATATCCAACAATGCTGTTCTAGACCATGATGTTAAAGGAAAAACTGTACAAGTTGTGGCATAAAATTCACATCTTGAGCTGACGATCCTTTCCATAGTTTAACAATATTCAATAGTCTGCCATATAAAAAGGAAATCAAATTCTTTATTATACACTGCCATCACTAACACAACACCCTGTTACTCATGACTGCGATCTCCACCATCCATCCCACCTACCCCCAATACGAACATAAATTCACTTTTGGACTCACAGTTTCTTCATCCACCCTTCTGTTTGGAGTCTTACTCCTTATCTCTACTAGTCTACAATATCGTCTTATTCAGTTTCCCTATCTTGAGGCAACAGACACTACTGAAGAGGGCCTGGCCTCTATTTCTACACTTTAGGTTAATGAGGAGCCACTCCCTTCAGCTCTGGCGGGGGTGGCAGAAGATGCAGAAATCTCACACACTCTGGTTATAAAACAGAGACCTTCCTCTTAACGTCTAATATTTTTCCCAAACTGTCCTCTCTCTCTCTCATTTCCTGTAGTTCCACTACAGTCCAGCATAAGGCAGGGAGGTGGTGTTTCCTCTAAGACAATTCCCAGACTCCCCCGTCATTGCAGTGGTCCATTCCACTAGGTTCAGTTAATATAATTTCCTATGATTTTGAGTGTTGTTTTAAGGGCTCTTTTATTTTACAACAGTTCCAGATTTACAGAAAAATTGTGAAGATAATAACCATGTACACCATACCCATTTTCCCTTATTACTAACATCTTACTTATGTTTGGGCAAATGTAACATGAAGTGAATAATCAGTGAAACAGTTAGAGTGAAACCTCAATCCACTAGTATCTCCAATATCTAGCAGTGCTGTTCTAGATTAAGTTGTTAAAGGAAAAACTGGACCAGTAGTGGCATAAAACCTCAGATCTGGAGCTGACCATCCTTTCAAGAATTTATCAAAATTCAATAGTCTACCATGTAAAAGGAAATCAAATTCATTATTATACATTGCCAGCTCTAACACAACAAACTTTTCCTCATGACTGCGACCACCACCATCCATCCCACCCCCCGAATCCAAAGCTAAATTAAAAATCAGCTTCTTTTTTCCTTGCCAGTATGCGAAAGTTTTGTGAAAAACATCCCCAATCAGACTTCTCGTTCTCCTAATCTAAGTTTCTGGCTCAGTATGGAATAGCGTGTCTGTTGCCCCAACTAAAGAAATCTACATTACTCCCTTCTCACATGCCTGGCCCCTGCTTAGATCCCTCCCCATCAGTGAAACAGAGTCAAACCTCACTTCTCTGTATCTCCAATATCCAACAATGTTGTTCTAGACCATGATGTTAAAGGAAAAACTGTACAAGTTGTGGCATAAAATTCACATCTTGAGCTGACCATCCTTTCCACAGTTTAACAATATTCAATAGTCTGCCATATAAAAAGGAAATCAAATTCTTTATTATACACTGCCATCACTAACACAACACCCTGTTACTCATGACTGCGATCTCCACCATCCTTTCCACCTACCCCCAATACGAACATAAATTCACTTTTGGACTCACAGTTTCTTCATCCACCCTTCTGTTTGGAGTCTTACTCCTTATCTCTACTAGTCTACAATATCGTCTTATTAAGTTTCACTATCTAGAGGCAACAGACACTACTGAAGAGGGCCTGGCCTCTATTTATACACTTTAGGTTAATGAGGAGCCACTCCCTTCAGCTCTGGTTGCCCAAATTCTGTGGTTGCCATGGTGTGGCTTGACATCACAAAGCCTCAGCTTGACCATCCAGGAGGGGCGGGGGTGGCAGAAGATGCAGAAATCTCACACACTCTGGTTATAAAACAGAGACCTTCCTCTTAACGCCTAATATTTTTCCCAAACTGTTCTCTCTCTCTCTCATTTCCTGTAGTTCCATTACAGTCCAGCATATGGCAGGGAGGTGGTGTTTCCTCTAAGACAATTCCCATACTCCCCCGTCATTGCAGTGGTCCATTCCACTAGGTTCAGTTAATATAATTTCCTATGATTTTGAGTGTTGTTTTAAGGACTCTTTTATTTTACAATAGTTCCAGATTTACAGAAAAATTGTGAAGATAATAACCATGTACACCATACCCATTTTCCCTCATTACTAACATCTTACTTATGTTTGGGCAAATGTAACATGTAGTGAATAATCAGTGATATAGTTAGAGTAAAACCTCAATCCTCTAGTATCTCCAATATCTAGCAGTGCTGTTCTAGACTAAGTTTTTAAAGGAAAAACTGGACCAGTAGTGGCATAAAACCTCAGATCTGGAGCTGAGCATCCTTTCAAGAATTTATCAAAATTGAATAGTCTACCTTGTAAAAAGGAAATCAAATGCATTATTACACTGCCAGCACTAACACAACACCCTGTTCCTCATAACTGCGACTACTACCATCCATCCCACACCCCGAATCCAAACCTAAATTAAACATCAGCTCCTTTTTTCTTTTCCAGTATGAGAAAGTGTTGTGAAAAAAATCCCCATTCAGACTTCTCCTTGTCCTTATTCTAAGTGTCTGGCTCAGTATGGAATGGCTTCTCTGGTGCCCCAACGTAGGAAATCTACATTACTCCCTTCTCACATGCATACCCCCTGCTTAGATCCCTCCCCATCAGTGAAACAGAGTCAAAAATCACTTCTCTGGTATCTCCAATATCCAACAACTCTGTTCTACACCATGATGTTAAAGGATAAACTGTACCAGTTGTGGCATAAAACTTCTCATCTTGAGCTGACCATCCTTTCAAGAGTTTAACAATATTCAATAGTCTGCCATGTAAAAAGAAAATCAAATTCATTATACATTGCCAGCACTAACACCGCAAACTGTTCCTCATGACTGCGACCACCACCATCCATCCAACGCCCCGAATCCAAAGCTAAATTAAAAATCCGCTTCTTTTATCCTTGCCAGTATGCGAAAGTTTTGTGAAAAACATCCCCAATCAGACTTGTTGTTCTCCTTATCTGAGTTTCTGGCTCAGTATGGAATCGCTTGTCTGTTGCCCCAACTAAAGAAATCTACATTACTCCCTTCTCACATGCCTGCCCCGTCCTTAGGTCACTCCCCATCAGTGAAACAGTCAAACCTGACTTCTCTAGTATCTCCAATATCCAACAATGCTGTTCTAGACCATGATGTTAAAGGAAAAACTGTACAAGTTGTGGCATAAAATTCACATCTTGAGCTGACGATCCTTTCCATAGTTTAACAATATTCAATAGTCTGCCGTATAAAAAGGAAATCAAATTCTTTATTATAAACTGCCAACACTAACACAACATCCTGTTACTCATGACTGCGATCTCCACCATCCATCCCACCTACCCCCAATACGAACATAAAATCACTATTGGACTTACAGTTTCTTCATCCATCCTTGTGTTTGGAGTCTTACTCCTTATCTCTACTAGTCTACAATATCGTCTTATTAAGTTTCGCTATCTTGAGGCAACAGACACTACTGAAGGAGGCCTGTCCTCTATTTATACACTTAGGTTAATGAGGAGCCACTCCCTTCAGCTCTGGTTTCCCAAATTCTGTGGTTGCCATGGTGTGGCTTGACATCACAAAGCCTAAGCTTGACCATCCAGGAGGGGCGGGGGTGGGTGGGGAGGGGAACCAAAGATGCAGAAATCTCACACACTCTGGTTGTAAAACAAAGACCTTCCTCTTAACGCCTAATATTTTTCCCAAACTGTCCTCTCTCTCTCTCATTTCCTGTAGTTCCATTACAGTCCAGCATATGGCAGGGAGGTGGTGTTTCCTCCAAGACAATTCCCAGACTCCCCCGTCATTGCAGTGGTCCATTCCACTAGGTTCAGTTAATATAATTTCCTATGATTTTGAGTGTTGTTGTAAGGGCTCTTTTATTTTACAACAGTTCCAGATTTACAGAAAAATTGTGAAGATAATAACCATGTACACCATGCCCAATTTCCCTTCTTACTAACATCTTAATTATGTTTGGGCAAATGTAACTGAAGTGAATAATCAGTGAAACAGTTAGAGTGAAACCTTAATCCTCTTGTATATCCAATATCGAGCAGTGCTGTTCTAGACTAAGTTGTTAAAGGAAAAACTGGACCAGTAGTGGCATAAAACCTCAGATCTGGAGCTGACCATCCTTTCAAGAATTTATCAAAATTCAATAGTCTACCATGTAAAAAGGAAATCAAATGCATTATTACACTGCCAGCACTAACACAACACCCTGTTACTCATAACTGCGACTACTACCATCCTTCCCCACCCCGATTCCAAACCTAAATTAAACATCAGCTCCTTTTTTCTTTTCCAGTATGAGAAAGTGTTGTGAAAAAAATCCCCATTCAGACTTCTCCTTGTCCTTATTCTAAGTGTCTGGCTCAGTATGGAATAGCTTCTCTGGTGCCCCAACGAAGGAAATCTACATTACTCCCTTCTCACATGCCGGCCCCCTGCTTAGATCCCTCCCCATCAGTGAAACAGAGTCAAAAATCACTTCTCTGGTATCTCCAATATCCAACAGTGCTGTTCTAGACCAAGTTGTTAAAGTGTATACTGTACCAGTTGTGGCATAAAACTTCCCATCTTGAGCTGACCATCCTTTCAAGAGTTTAACAATATTTAACAGTCTGCCACGTAAAAAGAAAATCAAATTCATTATTATACATTGCCAGCACTAACACCGCAAACTGTTCCTCATGACTGCGACCACCACCATCCATCCCAACCCCCGAATCCAAAGCTAAATTAAAAATCAGCTTCTTTTTTCCTTGCCAGTATGTGAAAGTTTTGTGAAAAACATCCCCAATCAGACTTCTCGTTCTCCTAATCTAAGTTTCTGGCTCAGTATGGAATAGCGTGTCTGTTGCCCCTACTAAAGAAATCTACATTACTCCCTTCTCACATGCCTGGCCCCTCCGTATGTCCCTCCCCATCAGTGAAACAGAGTCAAACCTCACTTCTCTGTATCTCCAATATCCAACAATGTTGTTCTAGACCATGATGTTAAAGGAAAAACTGTACAAGTTGTGGCATAAAATTCACATCTTGAGCTGACCATCCTTTCCACAGTTTAACAATATTCAATAGACTGCCATATAAAAAGGAAATCAAATTCTTTATTATACACTGCCATCACTAACACAACACCCTGTTACTCATGACTGCGATCTCCACCATCCATCCCACCTACCCCCAATACGAACATAAATTCACTTTTGGACTCACACTTTCTTCATCCACCCTTCTGTTTGGAGTCTTACTCCTTATCTCTACTAGTCTACAATATCGTCTTATTAAGTTTCGCTATCTAGAGGCAACAGACACTACTGAAGAGGGCCTGGCCTCTATTTATACACTTTAGGTTAATGAGGAGCCACTCCCTTCAGCTCTGGTTGCCCAAATTCTGTGGTTGCCATGGTGTGGCTTGACATCACAAAGCCTCAGCTAGACCATCCAGGAGGGGCGGGGGTGGCAGAAGATGCTGAAATCTCACACACTCTGGTTATAAAACAGAGACCTTCCTCTTAACGCCTAATATTTTTCCCAAACTGTCCTCTCTCTCTCTCATTTCCTGGAGTTCCATTACAGTCCAGCATATGGCAGGGAGGTGGTGTTTCCTCTAAGACAATTCCCAGACTCCCCCGTCATTGCAGTGGTCCATTCCACTAGGTTCAGTTAATATAATTTCCTATGATTTTGAGTGTTGTTTTAAGGGCTCTTTTATTTTACAACAGTTCCAGATTTACAGAAAAATTGTGAAGATAATAACCATGTACACCATACCCATTTTCCCTCATTACTAACATCTTACTTATGTTTGGGCAAATGTAACATGAAGTGAATAATCAGTGATACAGTTAGAGTGAAACCTCAATCCTCTAGTATCTCCAATATCTAGCAGTGCTGTTCTAGACTAAGTTGTTAAAGGAAAAACTGGACCAGTAGTGGCATAAAACCTCAGATCTGGAGCTGACCATCCTTTCAAGAATTTATCAAAATTCAATAGTCTACCATGTAAAAAGGAAATCAAATGCATTATTATACACTGCCAGCACCAACACAACACCCTGTTCCTCATGACTGCGACCACTACCATCCATCCCACCCCCGGAATCCAAACCTAAATTAAACATCCGCTCCTTTTTTCTTTTCCAGTATGAGAAAGTGTTGTGAAAAAAATCCCCATTCAGACTTCTCCTTGTCCTTATTCTAAGTGTCTGGCTCAGTATGGAATGGCTTCTCTGGTGCCCCAACGTAGGAAATCTACATTACTCCCTTCTCACATGCCGGCCCCCTGCTTAGATCCATCCGCATCAGTGAAAAAGAGTCAAAAATCACTTCTCTGGTATCTCCAATATCCAACAGTGCTGTTCTAGACCAAGTTGTTAAAGTGTATACTGTACCAGTTGTGGCATAAAACTTCCCATCTTGAGCTGACCATCCTTTCAAGAGTTTAACAATATTCAATAGTCTGCCATGTAAAAAGAAAATCAAATTCATTATTATACATTGCCAGCACTAACACCGCAAACTGTTCCTCATGACTGCGACCACCACCATCCATCCCACCCCCCGAATCCAAAGCTAAATTAAAAATCCGCTTCTTTTTTCCTTGCCAGTATGTGAAAGTTTTGTGAAAAACATCCCCAATCAGACTTCTCGTTCTCCTTATCCAAGTTTCTGGCTCAGTATGGAATAGCTTGTCTGTTGCCCCAACTAAAGAAATCTACATTACTCCCTTCTCACATGCCTGCCCCCTCCTTAGGTCCCTCCCCATCAGTGAAACAGAGTCAAACCTCACTTCTCTAGTATCTCCAATATCCAACAATGTTGTTCTAGACCATGATGTTAAAGGAAAAACTGTACAAGTTGTGGCATAAAATTCACATCTTGAGCTGACCATACTTTCCATAGTTTAACAATATTCAATAGTCTGCCATATAAAAAGGAAATCAAATTCTTTATTATACACTGCCATCACTAACACAACACCCTGTTACTCATGACTGCGATCTCCACCATCCATCCCACATACCCCCAATACGAACATAAATTCTCTTTGGACTCACAGTTTCTTCATCCACCCTTCTGTTTGGAGTCTTACTCCTTATCTCAACTAGTCTACAATATCGTCTTATTAAGTTTCACTATCTTGAGGCAACAGACACTACTGAAGAGGGCCTGGCCTCTATTTATACACTTTAGGTTAATGAGGAGCCACTCCCTTTAGCTCTGGCGGGAGTGGCAGAAGATGCAGAAATCTCACACACTCTGGTTATAAAACAGAGACCTTCCTCTTAACGCCTAATATTTTTCCCAAACTGTCCTCTCTCTCTCTCATTTCCTGTAGTTCCATTACATTCCAGCATATGGCAGGGAGGTGGTGTTTCCTCTAAGACAATTCCCAGACTCCCCCGTCATTGCAGTGGTCCATTCCACTAGGTTCAGTTAATATAATTTCCTATGATTTTGAGTGTTGTTGTAAGGGCTCTTTTATTTTACAACAGTTCCAGATTTACAGAAAAATTGTGAAGATAATAACCATATACACCATGCCCAATTTCCCTTCTTACTAACATCTTAATTATGTTTGGGCAAATGTAACTGAAGTGAATAATCAGTGAAACAGTTAGAGTGAAACCTCAATCCTCTTGTATATCCAATATCGAGCAGTGCTGTTCTAGACTAAGTTGTTAAAGGAAAAACTGGACCAGTAGTGGCATAAAACCTCAGATCTGGAGCTGACCATCCATTCAAGAATTCATCAAAATTCAATAGTCTACCATGTAAAAAGGAAATCAAATGCATTATTACACTGCCAGCACTAACACAACACCCTGTTCCTCATAACTGCGACTACTACCATCCATCCCACACCCCGAATCCAAACCTAAATTAAACATCAGCTCCTTTTTTCTTTTCCAGTATGAGAAAGTGTTGTGAAAAAAATCCCCATTCAGACTTCTCCTTGTCCTTATTCTAAGTGTCTGGCTCAGTATGGAATAGCTTCTCTGGTGCCCCAACGAAGGAAATCTACATTACTCCCTTCTCACATGCATTCCCCCTGCTTAGATCCCTCCCCATCAGTGAAACAGAGTCAAAAATCACTTCTCTGGTATCTCCAATATCCAACAGTGCTGTTCTAGACCAAGTTGTTAAAGTGTATACTGTACCAGTTGTGGCATAAAACTTCCCATCTTGAGCTGACCATCCTTTCAAGAGTTTAACAATATTCAATAGTCTGCCATGTAAAAAGAAAATCAAATTCATTATTATACATTGCCAGCACTAACACCGCAAACTGTTCCTCATGACTGCGACCACCACCATCCATCCCACCCCCCGAATCCAAAGCTAAATTAAAAATCCGCTTCTTTTTTCCTTGCCAGGATGCGAAAGTTTTGTGAAAAACATCCCCAATCAGACTTCTCGTTCTCCTAATCTAAGTTTCTGGCTCAGTATGGAATAGCGTGTCTGTTGCCCCAACTAAAGAAATCTACATTACTCACTTCTCACATGCCTGGCCCCTCTGTATGTCCCTCCCCATCAGTGAAACAGAGTCAAACCTCACTTCTCTGTATCTCCAATATCCAACAATGTTGTTCTAGACCATGATGTTAAAGGAAAAACTGTACAAGTTGTGGCATAAAATTCACATCTTGAGCTGACCATCCTTTCCACAGTTTAACAATATTCAATAGACTGCCATATAAAAAGGAAATCAAATTCTTTATTATACACTGCCATCACTAACACAACACCCTGTTACTCATGACTGCGATCTCCACCATCCATCCCACCTACCCCCAATACGAACATAAATTCACTTTTGGACTCACAGTTTCTTCATCCACCCTTCTGTTTGGAGTCTTACTCCTTATCTCTACTAGTCTACAATATCGTCTTATTAAGTTTCGCTATCTAGAGGCAACAGACACTACTGAAGAGGGCCTGGCCTCTATTTATACACTTTAGGTTAATGAGGAGCCACTCCCTTCAGCTCTGGTTGCCCAAATTCTGTGGATGCCATGGTGTGGCTTGACATCACAAAGCCTCAGCTAGACCATCCAGGAGGGGCGGGGGTGGCAGAAGATGCTGAAATCTCACACACTCTGGTTATAAAACAGAGACCTTCCTCTTAACGCCTAATATTTTTCCCAAACTGTCCTCTCTCTCTCTCATTTCCTGTAGTTCCATTACAGTCCAGCATATGGCAGGGAGGTGGTGTTTCCTCTAAGACAATTCCCATACTCCCCCGTCATTGCAGTGGTCCATTCCACTAAGTTCAGTTAATATAATTTCCTATGATTTTGAGTGTTGTTTTAAGGGCTCTTTTATTTTACAACAGTTCCAGATTTACAGAAAAATTGTGAAGATAATAACCATGTACACCATGCCCAATTTCCCTTCTTACTAACATCTTAATTATGTTTGGGCAAATGTAACTGAAGTGAATAATCAGTGAAACAGTTAGAGTGAAACCTCAATCCTCTTGTATATCCAATATCGAGCAGTGCTGTTCTAGACTAAGTTGTTAAAGGAAAAACTGGACCAGTAGTGGCATAAAACCTCAGATCTGGAGCTGACCATCCTTTCAAGAATTTATCAAAATTCAATAGTCTACCATGTAAAAAGGAAATCAAATGCATTATTACACTGCCAGCACTAACACAACACCCTGTTCCTCATAACTGCGACTACTACCATCCATCCCACACCCCGAATCCAAACCTAAATTAAACATCAGCTCCTTTTTTCTTTTCCAGTATGAGAAAGTGTTGTGAAAAAAATCCCCATTCAGACTTCTCCTTGTCCTTATTCTAAGTGTCTGGCTCAGTATGGAATAGCTTCTCTGGTGCCCCAACGAAGGAAATCTACATTACTCCCTTCTCACATGCATTCCCCCTGCTTAGATCCCTCCCCATCAGTGAAACAGAGTCAAAAATCACTTCTCTGGTATCTCCAATATCCAACAGTGCTGTTCTAGACCAAGTTGTTAAAGTGTATACTGTACCAGTTGTGGCATAAAACTTCCCATCTTGAGCTGACCATCCTTTCAAGAGTTTAACAATATTCAATAGTCTGCCATGTAAAAAGAAAATCAAATTCATTATTATACATTGCCAGCACTAACACCGCAAACTGTTCCTCATGACTGCGACCACCACCATCCATCCCACCCCCCGAATCCAAAGCTAAATTAAAAATCCGCTTCTTTTTTCCTTGCCAGGATGCGAAAGTTTTGTGAAAAACATCCCCAATCAGACTTCTCGTTCTCCTAATCTAAGTTTCTGGCTCAGTATGGAATAGCGTGTCTGTTGCCCCAACTAAAGAAATCTACATTACTCACTTCTCACATGCCTGGCCCCTCCGTATGTCCCTCCCCATCAGTGAAACAGAGTCAAACCTCACTTCTCTGTATCTCCAATATCCAACAATGTTGTTCTAGACCATGATGTTAAAGGAAAAACTGTACAAGTTGTGGCATAAAATTCACATCTTGAGCTGACCATCCTTTCCACAGTTTAACAATATTCAATAGACTGCCATATAAAAAGGAAATCAAATTCTTTATTATACACTGCCATCACTAACACAACACCCTGTTACTCATGACTGCGATCTCCACCATCCATCCCACCTACCCCCAATACGAACATAAATTCACTTTTGGACTCACAGTTTCTTCATCCACCCTTCTGTTTGGAGTCTTACTCCTTATCTCTACTAGTCTACAATATCGTCTTATTAAGTTTCGCTATCTAGAGGCAACAGACACTACTGAAGAGGGCCTGGCCTCTATTTATACACTTTAGGTTAATGAGGAGCCACTCCCTTCAGCTCTGGTTGCCCAAATTCTGTGGATGCCATGGTGTGGCTTGACATCACAAAGCCTCAGCTAGACCATCCAGGAGGGGCGGGGGTGGCAGAAGATGCTGAAATCTCACACACTCTGGTTATAAAACAGAGACCTTCCTCTTAACGCCTAATATTTTTCCCAAACTGTCCTCTCTCTCTCTCATTTCCTGGAGTTCCATTACAGTCCAGCATATGGCAGGGAGGTGGTGTTTCCTCTAAGACAATTCCCAGACTCCCCCGTCATTGCAGTGGTCCATTCCACTAGGTTCAGTTAATATAATTTCCTATGATTTTGAGTGTTGTTTTAAGGGCTCTTTTATTTTACAACAGTTCCAGATTTACAGAAAAATTGTGAAGATAATAACCATGTACACCATACCCATTTTCCCTCATTACTAACATCTTACTTATGTTTGGGCAAATGTAACATGAAGTGAATAATCAGTGATACAGTTAGAGTGAAACCTCAATCCTCTAGTATCTCCAATATCTAGCAGTGCTGTTCTAGACTAAGTTGTTAAAGGAAAAACTGGACCAGTAGTGGCATAAAACCTCAGATCTGGAGCTGACCATCCTTTCAAGAATTTATCAAAATTCAATAGTCTACCATGTAAAAAGGAAATCAAATGCATTATTATACACTGCCAGCACCAACACAACACCCTGTTCCTCATGACTGCGACCACTACCATCCATCCCACCCCCGGAATCCAAACCTAAATTAAACATCCGCTCCTTTTTTCTTTTCCAGTATGAGAAAGTGTTGTGAAAAAAATCCCCATTCAGACTTCTCCTTGTCCTTATTCTAAGTGTCTGGCTCAGTATGGAATGGCTTCTCTGGTGCCCCAACGTAGGAAATCTACATTACTCCCTTCTCACATGCCGGCCCCCTGCTTAGATCCATCCGCATCAGTGAAAAAGAGTCAAAAATCACTTCTCTGGTATCTCCAATATCCAACAGTGCTGTTCTAGACCAAGTTGTTAAAGTGTATACTGTACCAGTTGTGGCATAAAACTTCCCATCTTGAGCTGACCATCCTTTCAAGAGTTTAACAATATTCAATAGTCTGCCATGTAAAAAGAAAATCAAATTCATTATTATACATTGCCAGCACTAACACCGCAAACTGTTCCTCATGACTGCGACCACCACCATCCATCCCACCCCCCGAATCCAAAGCTAAATTAAAAATCCGCTTCTTTTTTCCTTGCCAGTATGTGAAAGTTTTGTGAAAAACATCCCCAATCAGACTTCTCGTTCTCCTTATCCAAGTTTCTGGCTCAGTATGGAATAGCTTGTCTGTTGCCCCAACTAAAGAAATCTACATTACTCCCTTCTCACATGCCTGCCCCCTCCTTAGGTCCCTCCCCATCAGTGAAACAGAGTCAAACCTCACTTCTCTAGTATCTCCAATATCCAACAATGTTGTTCTAGACCATGATGTTAAAGGAAAAACTGTACAAGTTGTGGCATAAAATTCACATCTTGAGCTGACCATACTTTCCATAGTTTAACAATATTCAATAGTCTGCCATATAAAAAGGAAATCAAATTCTTTATTATACACTGCCATCACTAACACAACACCCTGTTACTCATGACTGCGATCTCCACCATCCATCCCACATACCCCCAATACGAACATAAATTCTCTTTGGACTCACAGTTTCTTCATCCACCCTTCTGTTTGGAGTCTTACTCCTTATCTCAACTAGTCTACAATATCGTCTTATTAAGTTTCGCTATCTTGAGGCAACAGACACTACTGAAGAGGGCCTGGCCTCTATTTATACACTTTAGGTTAATGAGGAGCCACTCCCTTTAGCTCTGGCGGGAGTGGCAGAAGATGCAGAAATCTCACACACTCTGGTTATAAAACAGAGACCTTCCTCTTAACGCCTAATATTTTTCCCAAACTGTCCTCTCTCTCTCTCATTTCCTGTAGTTCCATTACATTCCAGCATATGGCAGGGAGGTGGTGTTTCCTCTAAGACAATTCCCAGACTCCCCCGTCATTGCAGTGGTCCATTCCACTAGGTTCAGTTAATATAATTTCCTATGATTTTGAGTGTTGTTGTAAGGGCTCTTTTATTTTACAACAGTTCCAGATTTACAGAAAAATTGTGAAGATAATAACCATATACACCATGCCCAATTTCCCTTCTTACTAACATCTTAATTATGTTTGGGCAAATGTAACTGAAGTGAATAATCAGTGAAACAGTTAGAGTGAAACCTCAATCCTCTTGTATATCCAATATCGAGCAGTGCTGTTCTAGACTAAGTTGTTAAAGGAAAAACTGGACCAGTAGTGGCATAAAACCTCAGATCTGGAGCTGACCATCCATTCAAGAATTCATCAAAATTCAATAGTCTACCATGTAAAAAGGAAATCAAATGCATTATTACACTGCCAGCACTAACACAACACCCTGTTCCTCATAACTGCGACTACTACCATCCATCCCACACCCCGAATCCAAACCTAAATTAAACATCAGCTCCTTTTTTCTTTTCCAGTATGAGAAAGTGTTGTGAAAAAAATCCCCATTCAGACTTCTCCTTGTCCTTATTCTAAGTGTCTGGCTCAGTATGGAATAGCTTCTCTGGTGCCCCAACGAAGGAAATCTACATTACTCCCTTCTCACATGCATTCCCCCTGCTTAGATCCCTCCCCATCAGTGAAACAGAGTCAAAAATCACTTCTCTGGTATCTCCAATATCCAACAGTGCTGTTCTAGACCAAGTTGTTAAAGTGTATACTGTACCAGTTGTGGCATAAAACTTCCCATCTTGAGCTGACCATCCTTTCAAGAGTTTAACAATATTCAATAGTCTGCCATGTAAAAAGAAAATCAAATTCATTATTATACATTGCCAGCACTAACACCGCAAACTGTTCCTCATGACTGCGACCACCACCATCCATCCCACCCCCCGAATCCAAAGCTAAATTAAAAATCCGCTTCTTTTTTCCTTGCCAGGATGCGAAAGTTTTGTGAAAAACATCCCCAATCAGACTTCTCGTTCTCCTAATCTAAGTTTCTGGCTCAGTATGGAATAGCGTGTCTGTTGCCCCAACTAAAGAAATCTACATTACTCACTTCTCACATGCCTGGCCCCTCTGTATGTCCCTCCCCATCAGTGAAACAGAGTCAAACCTCACTTCTCTGTATCTCCAATATCCAACAATGTTGTTCTAGACCATGATGTTAAAGGAAAAACTGTACAAGTTGTGGCATAAAATTCACATCTTGAGCTGACCATCCTTTCCACAGTTTAACAATATTCAATAGACTGCCATATAAAAAGGAAATCAAATTCTTTATTATACACTGCCATCACTAACACAACACCCTGTTACTCATGACTGCGATCTCCACCATCCATCCCACCTACCCCCAATACGAACATAAATTCACTTTTGGACTCACAGTTTCTTCATCCACCCTTCTGTTTGGAGTCTTACTCCTTATCTCTACTAGTCTACAATATCGTCTTATTAAGTTTCGCTATCTAGAGGCAACAGACACTACTGAAGAGGGCCTGGCCTCTATTTATACACTTTAGGTTAATGAGGAGCCACTCCCTTCAGCTCTGGTTGCCCAAATTCTGTGGATGCCATGGTGTGGCTTGACATCACAAAGCCTCAGCTAGACCATCCAGGAGGGGCGGGGGTGGCAGAAGATGCTGAAATCTCACACACTCTGGTTATAAAACAGAGACCTTCCTCTTAACGCCTAATATTTTTCCCAAACTGTCCTCTCTCTCTCTCATTTCCTGTAGTTCCATTACAGTCCAGCATATGGCAGGGAGGTGGTGTTTCCTCTAAGACAATTCCCAGACTCCCCCGTCATTGCAGTGGTCCATTCCATTAGGTTCAGTTAATATAATTTCCTATGATTTTGAGTGTTGTTTTAAGGGCTCTTTTATTTTACAACAGTTCCAGATTTACAGAAAAATTGTGAAGATAATAACCATGTACACCATACCCATTTTCCCTCATTACTAACATCTTACTTATGTTTGGGCAAATGTAACATGAAGTGAATAATCAGTGATACAGTTAGAGTGAAACCTCAATCCTCTAGTATCTCCAATATCTAGCAGTGCTGTTCTAGACTAAGTTGTTAAAGGAAAAACTGGACCAGTAGTGGCATAAAACCTCAGATCTGGAGCTGACCATCCTTTCAAGAATTTATCAAAATTCAATAGTCTACCATGTAAAAAGGAAATCAAATGCATTATTATACACTGCCAGCACCAACACAACACCCTGTTCCTCATGACTGCGACCACTACCATCCATCCCACCCCCGGAATCCAAACCTAAATTAAACATCCGCTCCTTTTTTCTTTTCCAGTATGAGAAAGTGTTGTGAAAAAAATCCCCATTCAGACTTCTCCTTGTCCTTATTCGAAGTGTCTGGCTCAGTATGGAATGGCTTCTCTGGTGCCCCAACCTAGGAAATCTACATTACTCCCTTCTCACATGCATGCCCCCTGCTTAGATCCCTCCCCATCAGTGAAACAGAGTCAAAAATCACTTCTCTGGTATCTCCAATATCCAACAGTGCTGTTCTAGACCAAGTTGTTAAAGTGTAAACTGTACCAGTTGTGGCATAAAACTTCCCATCTTCAGCTGACCATCCTTTCAAGAGTTTAACAATATTCAATAGTCTGCCATGTAAAAAGAAAATCAAATTCATTATTATACATTGCCAGCACTAACACCGCAAACTGTTCCTCATGACTGCGACCACCACCATCCATCCCACCCCCCGAATCCAAAGCTAAATTAAAAATCCGCTTCTTTTTTCCTTGCCAGTATGCGAAAGTTTTGTGAAAAACATCCCCAATCAGACTTCTCGTTCTCCTTATCTAAGTTTCTGGCTCAGTATGGAATAGCTTGTCTGTTGCCCCAACTAAAGAAACCTACATTACTCCCTTCTCACATGCCTGGCCCCTGCTTAGGTCCCTCACCATCAGTGAAGCAGAGTCAAACCTCACTTCTCTAGTATCTCCAATATCCAACAATGTTGTTCTAGACCATGATGTTAAAGGAAAAACTGTACAAGTTGTGCCATAAAATTCACATCTTGAGCTGACCATACTTTCCATAGTTTAACAATATTCAATAGTCTGCCATATAAAAAGGAAATCAAATTCTTTATTATACACTGCCATCACTAACACAACACCCTGTTACTCATGACTGCGATCTCCACCATCCATCCCACCTACCCCCAATACGAACATAAATTCACTTTTGGACTCACAGTTTCTTCATCCACCCTTCTGTTTGGAGTCTTACTCCTTATCTCTACTAGTCTACAATATCGTCTTATTCAGTTTCGCTATCTTGAGGCAACAGACACTACTGAAGGGGGCCTGGCCCCTATTTATACTCTTTAGGGTAATGAGGAGCTACTCCCTTCAGCTCTGGTTTCCCAAATTCTGTGGTTGCCATGGTGTGGCTTGACATCACAATGCCTCAGCTAGGCCATCCAGGAGGGGCGGGGGTGGCAGAGGATGCAGAAATCTCACTCTGGTTATAAAACAGAGACCTTCCTCTTAACTCCTAAAATTTTTCCCAAACTGTGCTCTCTCTCTCTCATTTCCTGTAGTTCCATTATACTCCAGCATATGGCAGGGAGGTGGTGTTTCCTCTAAGACAATTCCCATACTCCCCCTTCATTTCAGTGGTTCATTCCACTATGTTCAGTTGCTACAATTTCCTAGGATTTTGAGTATTGTTTTAAAGGATGTTTTATTTTAGAATAGTTCCACATTTACAGAAAACTTGTGAAGATAATAACCATGTACCCAATTTCCCTTATTACTAATATCTTACTTATGTATGGGGCAAAAGTAACTTGAATCATCAGTGAAACAGAGTAAAACCTCACTTCTCTAGTATCTCCAATATCCAGCAATACTGTTCTAGACCAAGTTGTTAAAGGAAAAACTGTACCAGTTGTGGCATAAAACTTCAGATATTGAGCTGACCATCCTTTCAAGAGTTTAACAATATTCAATAGTCTACCATGTAAAAGGAAATTAAATTCATGATTATACACTGCCAACACTAACACAACACCCTGTTCCTCATAACTGCGACCACCACGATCCATCCCACCCTCCCAATTCCAAAACTATATTAAACATCACCTTCTTTTTTCCTTGCCAATATTAGAAAGTTTTGTGAAAAACATCCCCAATCAGACTTCTCCTTCTCCTTATTCTAAGTTTCTGGCTCAGTATGGAATGGCTTGTCTGGTGCCGCAACTAAAGAAATCTACATTACTCCCTTCTCAAACGCCTGCCCCCTCCTTAGATCCCTCCCCATCAGTGAAACAGAGTCAAACCTCACTTCTCTAATATCTCCAATATCCAACAATGCTGTTGTAGACCAAGTTGTTAAAGGTAAAATTGGACCAGTTGTGCCATGAAACTTCAGATATTGAGCTGACCATCCTTTCAAGAATTTAATAATATTCAATAGTCTACCATGTAAAATGGAAATAAATGCATTATTATACACTGCAAGCACTAACACAACACCCTGTTCCTCATGACTGCGACCACTACCATCCATCCCACCCCCTGAATCCAAACCTAAATTAAACATCAGCTTCTTTTTTCTTTTCCAGTATGAGAAAGTGTTGTGAAAAAAATCCCTATTCAGACTTCTCCTTGTCCTTATTCTAAGTGTCTGGCTCGGTATGGAATGGCTTCTCTGGTGCCCCAACTTAAGAAATCTACATTTCTCCTGTCTCACATGCCTGCCCCCTGCTTAGATCCCTCCCCATCAGTGAAACAGAGTCAAACCTCACTTCTCTAGTTTCTCCAATATCCAACAATTCTGTTCTACACCATGATGTTAAAGGAAAACCTGTACCAGCTGTGGCATAAAATTCACATTTTGAGCTGACCATCCTGTCCATACTTTAACAATATTCAATAGTCTGCCATATAAAAAGGAAATCAAATTCTTTATTATACACTGCCATCACTAACACAACACCCTGTTACTCATGACTGCGACCTCCAACATCCATCCCACCTACCCCCAATAGGAACATTAATTCACTTTTGGACTTACAGTTTCTTCATCCACCCTTCTGTTTGGAGGCTTACTCCTTATCTGAACTGGTCTACAATAGCGTCTTATTAAGTTTCGCTATCTAGAGGCAACAGACACTACTGAAGGGGGCCTGGCCTCTATTTATACTCTTTAGGGTAATGAGGAGTCACTCCCTTCAGCTCCAGTTGCCCAAATTCTGTGGTTGCCATGGTGTGGCTTGACATCAGGATGCCTCAGCTAGACCATACAGGAGGGGCGGGGGTGGCAGAAGATGCAGAAATATCACACACTCTAGTTATAATAGAGACCTTCGTCTTAACTCCTATAATTTTTCCCAAACTGTCCTCTCTCTCTCTCATTTCCTGTAGTTCCATTACACTCCAGCATATGGCAGGGAGGTGGTGTTTCCTCTAAGACAATTCCCATACTCCCCCGTCATTTCAGTGGTCCTTTCCACTATGTTCAGTTGCTACAATTTCCTAGGATTTTGAGTGTTGTTTTAATGGATGTTTGATTTTAGAATAGTTCCACATTTACAGAAAAATTCTGAAGATAATAACCATGTACACCATACCCAATTTCCCTTATTACTAATATCTTACTTATGTATGGGGCAAAAGTAACTTGAATCATCAGTGAAACAGAGTAAAACCTCACTTCTCTAGTATCTCCAATATCCAACAATGCTGTTCTAGAACAACTTGTTAAAGGAAAAACTAGACCAGTTGTGGCATAAAACTTCAGATATTGAGCTGACCATCCTTTCAAGAGTTTAACAATATTCAATTGTCGACCAAGTAAAAGGAAATTAAATTCATGATTATACACTGCCAGCACTAACACAACACCCTGTTCCTCATGACTGCGACCACCACCATCCATCCCACCCTCCCAATTCCAAACCTAAATTAAACATCAGCTTCTTTTTTCATTTCCAGTATGAGAAAGTGTTGTGAAAAAAATCCCCATTCAGACTTCTCCTTGTCCTTATTCTAAGTGTCTGGCTCAGTATGGAATGGCTTGTCTGGTGCCTTAACTTAAGAAATCTACATTTCTCCTGTCTCACATGCCTGCCCCCTGCTTAGATCCCTCCCCATCAGTGAAACAGATTCAAAAATCATTTCTCTAGTTTCTCCAATATCCAACAATGCTGTTCTAGACCATGATGTTAAAGAAAAACTGTACCAGTTGTCGCATAAAATTCACATTTTGAGCTGACCATCCTGGCCATACTTTAACAATATTCAATAGTCTGCCATATAAAAATGAAATCAAATTCTTTATTATACACTGCCAACACTAACACAACACCCTATTACTCATGACTGCGACCTCCACCATCGATCCCACCTACCCCCAATAGGAACATAAATTCACTTTTGGACTTACAGTTTCGTCATCCACCGTTCTGTTTGGAGTCTTACTCCTTATCTCTACTAGTCTACAATATGGTCTTAAGTTTCACTATCTTTATTCAACAGACACTACTGAAGGGGGCCTGGCCTCTATTTATACTCTAGCTTAATGAGGAGCCACTCCCTTCTGCTCTGGTTGCCCAAATTCTGTGGTTGCCATTGTGTGGCTTGACATCACAATGCCTCAGCTAGACCATCCAGGAGGGGCGGGGGTGACAGAAGAAGCAGAAATCTCACACACTCTGGTTATAAAACAGAGACCTTCCTCTTAACTCCTAAAATTTTTCCCAAACTCTCCTCTCTCTCTCTCAATTCCTGTAGTACCATTACACTCCAGCATATGGCAGCGAGGTGGTGTTTCCTCTAAGACAATTCCCATACTCCCCCGTCATTACAGTGGTCCATTCCACTATGTTCAGTTGCTACAATTTCCTAGGATTTTGAGTGTTGTTTTAATGGATGTTTGATTTTAGAATAGTTCCACATTTACAGAAAAATTGTGAGGATAATAACCATGTACACCATACCCAGTTTCCCTTATTGCTAATATCTTACTTATGTATGGGGCAAAAGTAAGGTGAAGTGAATCATCAGTGAAACAGAGTGAAACCTCACTTCTCTAGTATCTCCAATATCCAGCAATGCTGTTCTAGACCAAGTTGTTAAAGGTAAAACTGGACCAGTTGTGGCATAAAACTTCAGATATTGAGCTGACCATCCTTTCAAGAGTTTAACAATATTCAATAGTCTACCATGTAAAAGGAAATTAAATTCATTATTATACACTGCCAGCACTAACACACCACCCTGTTCCTCATGACTGCGACCACCACGATCCATCCCACCCTCCCAATTCCAAACCTATATTAAACATCAGCTTCTTTTTTCCTTGCCAGTATGAGAAAGTTTTGTGAAAAACATCCCCAATCAGACTTCTCCTTCTCCTTATTCTAAGTTTCTGGCTCAGTATGGAATGGCTTGTCTGGTGCCGCAACTAAAGAAATCTACATTACTCCCTTCTCAAATGCCTGCCCCCTGCTTAGATCCCTCCCCATCAGTGAAACAGAGTCAAGCCTCACTTCTCTAGTATCTCCAATATCCAACAATGCTGTTGTAGACCAAGTTGTTAAAGGTAAAATTGGACCAGTTGTGCCATGAAATTTCAGATATTGAGCTGACCATCCTTTCAAGAATTTAACAATATTCAATAGTCTACCATGTAAAATGGAAATAAATGCATTATTATACACTGCCAGCACTAACACAACACCCTGTTCCTCATGACTGCGACCACTACCATTCATCCCACCCCCTGAATCCAAACCTAAATTAAACATCAGCTTCTTTTTTCTTTTCCAGTATGAGAAAGTGTTGTGAAAAAAATCCCCATTCAGACTTCTCCTTGTCCTTATTCTAAGTGTCTGGCTCAGTATGGAATGGCTTCTCTGGTGCCCCAACTTAAGAAATCTACATTTCTACTGTCTCACATGCCTGCCCCCTGCTTAGATCCCTCCCCATCAGTGAAACAGAGTCAAAAATCACTTCTCTAGTTTCTCCAATATCCAACAATTCTGTTCTACACCATGATGTTAAAGGAAAAACTTTACCAGTTGTGGCATAAAATTCACATCTTGAGCTGACCATCCTGTCCATACTTTAACAATATTCAATAGTCTGCCATATAAAAAGGAAATCAAATTCTTTATTATACACTGCCATCACTAATACAACACCCTGTTACTCATGACTGCGACCTCCAACATCCATCCCACCTACCCCCAATAGGAACATTAATTCACTTTTGGACTTACAGTTTCTTCATCCACCCTTCTGTTTGGAGTCTTACTCCTTATCTGAACTGGTCTACAATAGCGTCTTATTAAGTTTCGCTATCTTGAGGCAACAAACACTACTGAAGAGGGCCTGGCCTCTATTTATACTCTTTAGGGTAATGAGAGCCACTCCCTTCAGCTCCAGTTGCCCAAATTCTGTGGTTGCCATGGTGTGGCTTGACATCACGATGCCTCAGCTAGACCATACAGGAGGGGCGGGGTTGGCAGAAGATGCGGAAATATCACACACTCTGGTTATAAAAGAGACCTTCGTCTTAACTCCTAAAATTTTTCCCAAACTCTCCTCTCTCTCTATTTCCTGTAGTTCCATTACACTCCAGCATATGGCAGGGAGGTGGTGTTTCCTCTAAGACAATTCCCATACTCCCCCATCATTTCATTGGTCCTTTCCACTATGATCAGTTGCTACAATTTGCTAGGATTTTGAGTGTTGTTTTAATGGATGTTTGATTTTAGAATAGTTCCACATTTACAGAAAAATTGTGAAGATAATAACCATGTACACCATACCCAATTTCCCTTATTACTAATATCTTAGTTATGTCCAGCCAATCCTACACATCCTACACATTGCCACCAAAGTCATATCTTCTCAAAATACAGAACTGAAGACGTATTTTCCATTTTAACATCCTTGACAGGCTCCTTCTGTGAACAGTTTAAATTTCAAGTTCCCAGGTACAAACAAGGCCCTTCAGTTTGGATCCACTCAGCACCTGCAAGCATATCTCCACAACCAAACCCTGTGTACATCCGTTCTGAACTTAGAAAACATCATGTTTTCCCATAAATCTTTTGGCTGATTCACTCTGCCTAGAATGCCCTTCTTTTCCCAACTTCCAGTTCAATCAGCAACTTCTTTGAGAAATCCTGCCTTCAGAGCCAGTCCCCTGATTCACCACACTGTGGACACACAGGTATTATATGGCATTTTAATTTATCTGCATACAGCATTTTAGTTATCTGTTTATTTGTTCAACTAAATCTGAGTCACATACACCTGGTATTGATTCCTAACCAAATACAAAATATCTTCCCCCATATAGTAAGAAGACTAAAGAACAATATGTTTTCCAGACCAAAAGGACTGAAATTAAAAATCTTATCGTGTTATTTACAAGCAATCTTAAGATAAAGGAGACAAAAGAGACAATTCATCTAACTGCACATGCATGGAATCTAGTAAACATGCAATCATCCTTTGGAGAATTTAAGATGGAAACAAAGAAGCAAAGAATTAGTTTGAGCCCAGCAAGCATGGCTATGTGGTTAAGCATCGACCAATGAACCAGGAGGTCACAGTTTGATTCCAGGTCAGGGCATATGTTTGAGTTGCAGCCTCGATCCCCAGTGTGGGTTGTGCAGGAGGCAGCCAATCAATGATTCTCTCTCATCATTGATGT
This sequence comes from Myotis nattereri, assembly GCF_964212035.1. Lineage (NCBI taxonomy): Eukaryota > Metazoa > Chordata > Mammalia > Chiroptera > Vespertilionidae > Myotis > Myotis nattereri. Next base: position 6,252,793 of record NC_138085.1, on the reverse strand, counting down.
TTCTATCTCTCTCTCCCTCTCCCTCTCTGAGGAAATAAAAATACATATTAAAAAAAAACAAAAGAAAAACAAACACTTGTTGGATATCGTCATGCCACTTTCACAACTACACTAACCATATGGTTACATGGGGGTGGAGGGGGAGGGCGGGGCGGAAATATCATCAAAATGGTCACTGGCGCCCTAGCTGGTTTGGCTCAGTGGATAGAGCGTTAGCCTGTAGACTGAAGGGTCCCAGGTTCGATTCCAGTCAAGGGCACATGCCCGGGTTGCGGGCTCAATCCCCAGTAGGGGGCGTGCAGGAGGCAGCCGATCAATGATTCTCTCTCATCATTGATGTTTCTATCTTTCTATCCCTCTCCCTTCCTCTCTGAAATCAATAAAAATATATTTAAAAAAAAATGGTCACTGGCTTCAACACTCCTGGACAGAAATGCTTTTACACATGCCCTCAAGTTTAGGAATAATTCAGTTTACCGTTCCCAGTATATTGTTAGAAGGGTACAATGTTCATCAGGAAACAGTTAATGGGGGAAAACACAAAAAAGCAATGTCCAGGTACCAAGATTGCAGTGCTTACCACTAAGGAATTTAACATTAGTCAAAAAGTCTTGAAATCTCTTGTCAATAGCCCAATAATTAATTCAACTGCTATAAATATATTCTCCCTCGCCCCAAAACTTTTTATTCTAAAAATATTCAGTAAGAAAAGTTGAAATAATACAGTGAACACCTGTTTCATCTAAATCTAACAGTTGTTAAGGCCTAGCCTGTTTGGCTCAGTGGATAGAGCATCGGCCTGCGGACTGGTCCTGTATTTGATTCCAGTCATGGGCACATACCCAGGTTGCAGGCTCAATCCCTAGTAGTGGGCATGCAGGAGGCAGCCAATCAATGATTCTCTTCTTACCATTGATGTTACTGATGTTCCTCTCTCTCTCTCTCCCTCTCCCTTCCTCCCTAAAATCAATAAAAAATGTTTTAAAAATAAACAAATAAATCTAACTGTGGTTATCATTATGCCATATCTGCTTATGTGCATGTGAGGGATTTGAGTGGGGGGTGCTGACTACCTGAAAATCCCCCACATCATGACTTCATCATGCATTTCCCAAAAATAAATATTCTCTCCTAGACACCACAAAACCATCATCTTGCCTAAGAAAAAATTTTTCTAACATCGCCTAATATTCAGTCCATTTGCAACTTTATCAAATTTCCCCCAAAATGTTTTTTTAAGATAATTTTCTAGAACCAGGACTCAATCAAAGTTCATTCAAAATGGTGCAAAAAATATTGCATTTGGTGATGTCCTTTAGCCTCTTTTAACCTAGAATAGGCCCCACCTTTTTCCCCCTCCGTGACTCTTTTTTTTTTTTTTTTTGCTTTTTACTACTGTTCTTTTTTTTTTTTTTAAATATATATTTTTTTATTGATTTTTTACAGAGAGGAAGGGAGAGAGAGAGAGAGTTAGAAACATCGATGAGAGAGAAACATCGATCAGCTGCCTCCTGCACATCTCCTACTGGGGATATGCCCCCAACCCAGGTACATGCCCTTGACCGGAATCGAACCAGGGACCTTTCAGTCCACAGGCCGACGCTCTATCCACTGAGCCAAACCGGTTTCGGCTCTTTTTTTTTTTTTTAATTAATTACATCGTTATTGTTCAGATTATTACATTTGTTCCTCTTTTTTTCCCCCCATAACTCCCCTCCACCCAGTTCCCACCCCACCCTCCTCCCTCACTCCCCATCCACTGTCCTCATCCATAGGTGCGCGATTTTTGTCCAGTCTCTTCCCACACCCCCCTCACCCCTTTGCCCCCCAAGAATAGCCAGTCCACTCACTTTCTATGCCCCTGATTCTATTATAATCACCAGTTCATTCTGTTCATCAGATTATTCACTTGATTTTCAGATTCACTTGTTGATAGATGTGTATTTGGTGTTCAAAATTTGTATCTTTACCTTTTTCTTCTTCTTCCTCTTCTTAAAGGATACCTTTCAGCATTTCATATAATACTGGTTTGGTGGTGATGAACTCCTTTAGCTTTTCCTTATCTGTGAAGCTCTTTATCTGACCTTCAATTCTGAATGATAGCTTTGCTGGATAAAGTCATCTTGGTTGTAGGTTCTTGGCATTCATCACTTTGAAAATTTCTTGCCACTCCCTTCTGGACTGCAAAGTTTCTGTTGAGAAATCAGCTGACAGTTGTATGGGCACTCCCTTGTAGGCAACTGACTTTCTTTCTCTTGCCGCTTTTAAGATTCTCTCTTTGTCTTTTGCTCTTGGCATTTTAATTACGATGTGTCTTGGTGTGGTCCTCTTTGGATTCCTTTTGTTTGGGGTTCTCTGCGCTTCCTGGACTTGTAAGTCTATTTCTTTCACCAGGAAGAGGAAGTTTTCTGTCATTATTTCTTCAAATAGGTTTTCAATATCTTGCTCTCTCTCTTCTTCTGGCACCCCTATAATTCGGATGTTGGTACGCTTGAAGCTATCCCAGAGGCTCCTTACACTATCTTCGTATTTTTGGATTCTTTTTTCATTTTGCTTTTCTGGTTGGGTGTTTTTTGCTTCTTCGTATTTCAAATCGTTGACTTGATTCTTGCAATCCTCTAGTCTGCTGTTGGGAGTCTGTATAATATTCTTTATTTCAGTCAGTGTATGCTTAATTTCTAGTTGGTCCTTTATCGCAACCTCGAGGGTCTCATTAGATTTCTTGTAGACCTCATTAAGTTTATCGGCAGTTTCTAGGAAATTCTTGAAAAACCTTAAAAGTGTGGTTTTGAACTCTATATCCAGTAGTTTGCTTTCCTCCATTTCTGTCATTTGTGTCCTTCTTCTTTGTCTCCGCATTTTTTATGCTTCCCTGTGTTGATAAAGTGGTTTTCTGTGCTGAGTGTCCACTAGGGCCCAGTGGTTCAGCCTCCCCAATTACCTGAGGAGGACACTCTTGGTGCACCCCCTTGTGGTCTTTGTGCACAGTCTTGTTGTAGTTAAGCCTTGATTGTTGTAGTTATCACTGGGAGGAATTGACCTCCAGGCCAATCGGCTGTGAGAATCAGCTGTGTCTGCAGAGGGAGAACTTCTGTGCTGGACACACCACTCTGGGGCAAGACTTGCTTCCATGGGGCTTTGGTGCTCACTGAGTCTGCCCCCTGAGTGCAACCCAAGCATGTGCAATGACAGCAAATTAGATTTTTTTTTTTACTTTCCCTTACTCTCTGAGTATTTTTACTATGAACTTGATTTTTATTTATTCAACACTTTGCAACCAAATATAATCATGTGCTAATATGTTCTTATACCCTTAAATTTAAGTCTTATAAATTTTTTTGGCAATAACTAATGGAATTACTCAAGTGTTTACACATTACCATTAAATTGACAAAGAACGGTGCAAAAAAATGATGATATAGAAAATAAATGAAATGTTTATTTCCCTACCATTATCTTCACTATATATTAAAACATATATCTAGCTACTGGGATCATTATATATTGTTTTTATTATTTCTGTTAAATTTTAGGATAAAAGCTTCGTTTTTTTAAAAAAATTACTCAAGAATCAATCAAATACTAAAATTCCAATCAACTCACCTGTTGAACAGGACTATCAACTGTAAAGGCCTTGTAAAGAGCCAATGCCTGGCTTTTACTTCCTTTGCTCCAGATCACCATATTTCCAGCCACATAGAGTTCCTTGTCATAATCCACTTCTCCAATTACACTTCTGCCTCTCCTTAACTGCCAGCTTTCCTTAAAAATTTACATACGTAAGACATGTTGACGCGGTTTTTATTTCTTTTGCAACATTATGGAGCAAGATTTATTAATTAAAATTGAACAGCAATCCAGATACAAGTCTCCTGCTCTGTCTGTGGAGTAAGGCTCAGTCCAAGCCCAACTCTTAGGTTTGGTGCCACTGATTAACAGAGGAGGGGGTGTGGGTGTATGTATCATACTGTATCTTACAGGATTTCAAAAATGGGAATTTACCTCAAGAATTCTCTATATTAAGTATTTTATTATTACATTACCATTTTATGCTGCCAAAAACATAAATAAACAAAAACTAGACCTTACCTATATATCCAAAAATTTAACCAACATTCTTGGGAGACCAAAGACATATGAAGCATATGGGGGGTGAAGCAGAGGGGGCAGTGAAGTGCACATGGGACACTGGGGGAGCTTACCCACCATGCAGACTTCCCTGCTTCACAACTGCATATACATTCACCTTCCTGCCCTTGTGCCAACCATCAAAATGAACAGGGCAGAGAAAGGTTTGGATTCCTAAATACAGACTTCCGCTCCTGGAAATTCTGGTATCCCAAAAGGGATACAGAAATGGAATTAAGATGAGAAAGACTGACTGTTTAACATGCACTTACTTCTCATTCCCCTATTTAAAAACTAGTACTGTATCTACTTATGAGGCATTTCTTTTCTCCTCTAGAAACATGTAAGTTTTTGGCAGCAGGGACCATTGCTAACTCGACTATCTAACCATCAAATAACATGAAATCTGGTCCCACGTACTAAGTGAAGAAAAAGAGATTTAAATGGACCATAATCATAGTGACTCTCATTATAAATCCGAGAGTTATATGTCTAAACAGCCATGACACTGTAATACAATTAAGGTCATTTTTAGATTTGATAAAAATGACCAAATCTTAACCTATACCCTAGAAGTAGCATCATACTCATTTCTCAGTTGCATCTGGGTAGCCTTAAATTACAAGTAGATCAAATCTCTCTACATTTCAAAAGCAAACTGAGAACCTTGATAAAACCTTCTGTTTTTCATGGATTGTAACCTCCTGCAGGGATCCCACCAAGCCAGCAGCACCATCAGAGGACCACAACTCAGAGGCTGGCTGCAGCTGCCGAAGCTGAAGGTTCAAAGCATTAGGGTGGTGTCTGCAGTGGTCTCGACCAAAAGGAACAAATTCCTGCAAATCCCCAGCTGCAATCATTGTTTCCCTTTCTTCAGAGAAGTTCAACATGGCTTTTAGATATCAATATTATTTCTGTGTGAATTCAAACACATTCTGGACAGCTGTTGGAATCAAAACGAGAAGGAAATTATCAGAAGTTTACAGAAGAGCCATTAATCCTTAGATGAGTGTCATACAATCCTATCACATTGTAGGTGTACAAGTAATCATAACATCAACGGGCATTCCAGATCTGATTCTTTCAGGTAATTACTTACCATTTCATAGTTACCTCACACTATCAGTACATAATTAACATTACAGCTACATGTTAGCTGCTGACAAAATCAACTGTGGGAAATCACTGGGCTGAGAGATAAGCACTTATGTCTGACAATATTGATCCTACATTTCCTACTACTACTCACTAATTTCTCCACATTTCACATTTAAGGATTTAGACAAGTTTTACTTCATAGTAAATGGCTCTCAACATTTAAGGGCATTTCTGTTCAAATGCTGGAACAACATTTAAAAAGCACACCTAACAGATCACTGGCATATTGAAATGAGACAAACAAAAACAACATATCATTTCTAATTCATCCAAAGTTGAACCACTTGGTGCTTTAAGAAACTAGTCAATGTCATCATTAATTGTGAGCCTCAATCCACCTAAACATGTAATTGCAAGCACTGCCAATGTCTGGTGCAAACCCCAAAGACCAAGGCATGAACAAAATCACTGGCCATGGAACAGTCACGCTTGTTTGCAAACTGAACGGTTCTGGCTTTGAAAGAACACAATCTACTACAGTTCCGCTCATGACTACAAAGAAGTGGGCGAGCTGTGGGTGGAAAGAGCCCTCACCCATTACCTCCAGAACATTTCTGCGAACAGTCACTGACAGCCAGTCAAATTCGGCCACTGTAGAAGGTGGATGACAGATCTGCCTCAGACAACTCTTATATGGAAAACGGTTTTGTGGCACAGAGGTTAAGCTGCAATCCTCAAATACAGGAATCAAAACACACATTCATGTCAGCACTAGACAACCTTTAAAAACAGTGTTGGAAATGGCTTTCCCATCACAAACAGTTTAATATGAACTGATGAGCTCCCAGGGAGACCGCGGCCTTGCTTCCTGGGAACACGGGCCTCCAAGAACACACAAGGCGGCTTGGGGGGGGGGGGGGGAGGGCGGGACCCGAAGGCACAGGAGGCACCGGACCCGGGTCTGGGCGGAAGGGCCTGGTCCGGGGCCTCAGGGTCCATGAGACCCTCGGGCTGAGCCCGGGCCTCAGCAGCGCTGGCCGCTGAGCGGGCCCGCCCAGAGCTGCGGCCGCGGGGACACCACGCTCAGCTGGGAAGGAGGCCGGGGGCGGCGCGGGGAGGGGCGGCGCAGAGCCCAGGCCACGCCGCCCGGGGCGGTCGGGTGCGGGGTCAGGGACACGCGGCGACCAGCAGCGCCGCCGGCCGGGCCTCGCCTGAGTCACTCGGGACGCGCGAGGCGCGGGAGCCCGGCTGCGCCCCCGGGGCCACAGCAGAGTCGGTCACGGGGACTCCGCCGCCGCTGACCGTTTCCTCCCCCTCCGTCCTCCGCTCCCGAGACCCGGCGAGCGGCAGCCGAGAGCCGCGGGCGTTAGCTCCCGCTCTAAAACCAAAGACGGGACTCAGCTGAATTTCCCGTCCTGCTTCGCGCGGGGCCCGGGGGCGGGGCCTTGAAGCACCGGGTCTCGCGGGAGGCGCCGCAGCCCGGGGTCCGGCTCTGCTCGCCTCCGGGGAGGATGCTGCGTCAGCCCGCGGGTTCCGCCTGGTCCCCGGCGCCGTGTGGAGCCCGGAAGCAGGACCCGGTCAGCTGGAGTCTGAGCTGTGACCGGACCGTCCCGGCCTCTCCATCTGGGCTGGGTCCTGTCACTAGGAGCCTGAGCTGCCTCCACCCGGAGCTGCCGCACTTCCAGGCCGGTTCTGCTCGCTCCCCCATGGGACTGGGGCGGTGAGGGGCGCGCTGCTTTCCCCTCTGCCGGTGCTCCTTCACCCTGTAGGGCCAGACCCTGTGAAAAGTGCAGGAAAGACACGGAGGTCCTCACAGAAACATGGCGTGCCATTTCTGAGCTTCACAGACACACCGCCAGGTGACCCCTAGACCTGGATGAAGCACCCCAGCTTTACGGGCCCTCCCTCTCCGTGGACTTAGCTGTACAATCTCACACTGATGGAAACTAGAAAACTTTCCTGAGCGCTGCTCTCCCACTGCATAGGATGTCTAGGTTAAAAATGTCAATGGAGCCCTAGCGGGCTTGGCTCAGTGGATACAGAGTCAGCCTGTGGACTGAGGGGTCCCAGGTTCCATCCAGGCCAAGGGCATATGCCTGGGTTGCAGGCTCCATCCCCAGTAGGGGGTGTGCAGGAGGCAGCTGATCAGTGATTCTCTCTCATCATTGATGTTTCTATCTCTCTCTCCTCCCTTCCTCTCTGAAATCAATAAAGAAATATATATTTTTAAAAAATATCAGTGGAGCTCTGACCCGTTGTTCAATTGGTTGAGTGTCCTCTTGTAACCAAAAAAGGTTGGGAGTTTGATTTCCAATCAGGGCACATAACTAGGATGCAGTTTGATCCCGGGTGCGGGGCATGCAGGAGGCAATTGATTGAAGTTTCTCTCTCACATAGATGTCTCTCTAAATAAATAAATAAATAAATAAATAAATAAATCCTCAGGTGAAAACTATATATTCAATAGACAACTTATAGCCTAAGAAATAAAGTTCAAATTCTTTATCCAGAAATATAAAATTGGCTGAAACCTATGTCTGCACTAAGATCATCTCCTGAGCATCCCCAAACACACCTTGCACTTTGTGGTCTTGGGATCTGGGTACATCCTCATTTCTTTATTTGGAATGCCAGCACTCAGGGTTTAGCTCAAATGCCTCTTCTCAGAAGATTTCAATCCAAGAATGAGCACGCTGAGAGGACTGAATACTTGTGACCCCCCCCCCCGCCCCACCCCAAAATTCCCATGTGGAAGCCATATGCTGTATGTGATGGTGTTTGGAGGTGGTGCTTAGGTCATGAGAGTGGAGCATTCCTGACTGGCATTAGTGCCCCTTCCACAAAGTGAGGGCCCAGTGAAGGGAAGGTTGGCAATGAGCCAGAAAGCAGGCCCTCAGCAGACACTGAAACTACCAGCACCATGATCTTGGACTTCCCAGCCTGCAGAACTATGAGAAATAAATTGTTGCTTATAAGCCATGCAGTTGATGGTATTTTCGTGATAGCAGCCCAAACACTAAGACAGAGTCACTCTTACAACTTTGAGTGGCCTGTCGTTCTCTGTGGTCATTTCCCTAAAAGCAAACTATCCACGTATTTCCCTGGCCTGAGGATACAGGGGGCAAAGTTTGATCTGTAGGAATAAGGCAGGAAGGAGCCAGTTAAGTCTCATTTCTTCTCTCTCCAGTACAAGGAGATTGTCCTGTGTGACTGAGTGGGCACACCTGCCACACAGGTTCTCACCCATTCCCCAGAAAGGGTATGAGAACTTCCCTGCGGTGCCCCCCAGGGCCCTGGGCTGTGCTGCATGAACCAGGGCCTGCACCTGTGCACAGGGCAGAGGGTGGAAGTCCATGAAGGGCCTGGTCAGGAATGGCTAGTTTGGGTGCTAGAGTGGGAGCTGGAGGAAATGCAAACCCGGAACCCACAGCTGCAGGACTCCTGCCCCCAAGAATCACAGATGCAGCCCCAGCTCTCAGGAGAACACGCCTCCTCCCTGGTGTTTCCATGGACGGTGAAGCTGGGCTTCCAGCCGAGGCCTTTGGGGAAAAGCCCAGTAAGTGCTTCCTGTCCTGGGACCCTGCTCCACTTGCTGACCGTCAGGGCCTTGGGTCAGGGAATGGTCAGGCTGTGGGAGAGAGACACGCCCAGTCAGATCATTCAATGACAATTCAGCGGCCACTTCTCTCAAGTTTCTAAGTCCACAGGCACCTCGTGCCCACACCCTCCTCACACACACACACTGCCACTCAACCCCAATGGTGCCTTTTGCCAGGACACCCTGGCATCCACCCCACTGATTCTGATCCCATCCAGCCCCATCCAGGAACACATCTGAAGACAGCAGGAGAGCACATGTCCACCGTGATGGCACCGACACATTGACGGGTTCCTCACACAGACCGCAGCGCCCATTCAGCTGGAGTTGCTGGCCCTTTGCTCTGTGGGCTCTGCAGCAGCAAGTGCTCCACGGGTCAAGAAGCTCCCTGTGGCCTCTCGGAGCTGAGGACGCCTGCAGCCGCAGCCACAGGAGATCCACCCTCAGTCCTACACCTGCAGGAAACCGAATTCTGTCCGCAACTGGGGTGAGATTGGAAGCATCTCCTTTCCTCCTGGACACTCAGGGGAGACCACCGTCTCAGCCAAAACCCTGGTCTTCTGAGCCCCAAATCAGAGGGACCGCTTACCCAGGGGTGGGCAAACTTTTTGACTCGAGGGCCACAATGGTTTCTTAAACTGGACCGGAGGGCCGGAACAAAAGCATGGATGGAGTGTTTGTGTGAACTGATATAAATTCAAAGTAAACATCATTACATAAAAGGGTACGGTCTTATTTTTTTTTTTTTAGTTTTATTCATTTCAAGGTCCGCGGGCCGTAGTTTGCCCACGGCTGCAGAAGCTTTCAGATAGCCAGGAATGTGTACTGTCACTAGGTTAGTAATAACAGCAAGGAATATACGCCATGTCCTCTATCTAATCAGGTTCTCCGTCCTTAGTTGAACTTGTATAGAAGAACCTTCCTATTGGAGAGGGTTCTCGTTCATAACACAATTTCCTGAAAGTGAAAGTTACATGTTGCCTGATGGGAGACAGTTCTCTGGGGCTCCCCCATGGTTCTGCTTGTCTTGCACGGGGCACTGTCTGCCCTTGTTCCTTGGTGTGTAGGGAACAGTTTTGGAAGAGCATGTCAGCCTCTGGAACAAAGGGCAGGCTTGCTTTCAGCCCTAGGAGATGCAGATGAGGCCTCCCTTTGAGATGTTGCTGGTCAAGGAGAATGTGTCCTGTCCATGGTGCTGATGTACACTTTGGTCAGGACACTGAAAGCAGATAAGCTCTGAAGGGGTTGGTGGGTTTTGCTTAGCTTATCCTGGTAGACATCAAACTCATGATTCAAGAAAAGTGGTGTTCTTTCATCTGAACTGGGAGTAAAATAGTTGTATCTCGGCATGGATTTCTTGCGTTTATCCTAGTTGGGGTTTGTGTAGCTTATTAAATCTGTAGCTTATGTCTTTTGCCAGAGTTTGGGATTTTTCAGCCATTATTTTCTCTATTACATTCTGGCTCCAAACTCTCCTCTCCTTGGCACCTTAGAATAAATAAAATGCAGTCTCACCTTAAACAGAAGATAATAGTCAGAAGGAGTTTGTACTCCAAGAGTCCAGGTTGATAATACATATTACTTTAGGGAGAGTTTAAATAAATTCATGTGTATTAGGTGTTGAGGGAGAAGGGAACTTTCGTATGTGGAAAACCACTAGGGTGCCCATGAGATACTGTTAACTGCCTACCAGTAGGGGCTTGGAGGGCAGTGGATTGAATTTGACCTAAGCTGACATGTTTGGGGTAATTTCTAATGACTTTTAAAGCTTAGTTTTAGAAGTGCTATACTAATATACACTTGTTGAAAATAAAAATTGATTACTATTCCTTTGAAAGATGTCAATTTTGACCATAAATTTACAGAATTTGAACCCATCTTTACAGTTTTGGCCCCTTTTGTGTTTCATTGTTTTATATATATTGTGGGGCTAAGTTCTACAGTGGCATTTTAAAAGAAATAAGTTGCAGGAAGAATATAATGTACTAGAGGCCCAGTGCACGAAATTCGTGCACTGGGAGGGGGGGTTCCCTCAGCCCAGCCTGCACCCTTTTGCAGCCCAGGAGCCCTTGGGAGAAGTCAGCAGTCGGACATCCTTAGCGCTGCCATGGAGGCAAGCTACCACCACCACCGCTGTGCTCACCAGCTGTGAGGCTGGTTTCTGGGTGAGCAGTGCTCCCCCTGTGGGAGCACACTGACCACCAGGGGGAGCTCCTGAATTGAGCTTCTGCCCCCAGGTGGTCAGTGTGCATCATAGCGTCCAGTCGTTCCACCGTTTGGTCAATTTGCATAGTAGACTTTTATTATGTAGGATGGGCCTTGAGATCTTGAAGAAGATGGAAGCCTGTATATGAGCTGTTGCCTTGTCTGTCTGAGGGGCAGGTGAGGGACTACACATGAAATGCTCTGACAAGGTCACGTGTCCTATAAGGTCATTTGTACCCGAAATTTCACTGACTTCTCTGATAAACCTAGTTCAGTTCAGATGTATCTCACTTAATGTAATTTATTACTAGTGCAAAGATCTGAGTCTGGGTTCACTTTATTAGTTCCTTTTCTGTTTTATAAATAAGTCCTGTAAAATTTGTTTTTGTTAATCTTTTTAAAAGTGATATATGTACTTGATATTAAACGAAAAGGAATCACAGAATTGCACAAAGAAAGAAGTGAAAGACCCTTCTCCCCTTGCCCCAGACAGCATAGTCCCTGTTAACCGTTTGGGGGCATTGAGGTTTTCTGGTGTTTCAGAGAGCTTCCTACATGCTTCAAATGAGAAAATATCATTTCTGGTTCTGAGCGTCATTTGTGCAGTCAGAGCGATATGGCAGCCTAGAAAGCCCATGGACCTTTCTCCCCAGGTGAGTCATCTGCTGAATGAATGCAATAGAAGGTGAACTTCTCTTATCTGTCAAGTGATAGGCAATTAATTTCTAAGGCCAGAATGTAAAGTGTATTTCTGAAATGGCATGGTTATGTTTAGAAAATATGGGGTCAGATTCAAATCTTTAGATTATTTAATGTTCTTTGAAGATGTAGATAAAAATTACTCACGTTATTGACTCAGCAAAGTCAGAATTCCTGAATCATCTCATTCAATGCATTTCAGGGTTCAAATCTAAGAAATCCCCTCTGATGAAAACAGAAAAATGACATTTAGGAGGTGTTTTTCAAAGACGAAAGCTGTGCTTTCTTCAGATAAAATCAAGGTTGACATCTAGGTCCTGGACATCACGCCCAGGGACTGTTAATACAGGGATGAAGGGACTGGAGTGAGACCCGGTGGTTTCCACCCCCTGAGTCAGCACTGCGTGGCAGCAATGAAGACGAAGGTGTCGGTGCTCTTTCGATAAGATTACTTGTCTGTGGTTTATTTCACTTTATTTTCTCTTCCCTCACATTGTCATTGCTTTAGTATTTACTTCCCTGCCACACTAGTTCCCGTGTGTCCCTGCACCCTAAGAACCTTCATTAACTCCCTCTTATGGCATCAAAAGACCTGAAAGCAGGACAGAGGTTCAGTGAGAGGGCACCAGGTGCCTGGCAGAGGTGCCTGCAGGCTGTGTGCTGTGTGTGCACATGTGTCTGGAGTACAACTCCTGAAAGGCCCTGTGATCCTCTAAGCTTCCTCCTGCTGGTATTTTGGCACAACACTTCATTGTCCTGCTGTGGCATATCTGTGTATGTGAAGTGTTTGGAGTAGAGTTTTCTAATGTTTTCTCAGACATAGAGGTGAACTGTTTGGAAGGATAAGTATGTTGAATGAAATTAAGCATCTGTGAGGTACAAGGCAACTTTCCTAGGTATTGAGGGAACTTACATGGTGTTAGAGAAGAAACCTATGCACACATAATTAAACACCTGTGTTTATGCAGCTCTAACCATGTGCATTATCTCATGGAATCCTTAGAGCACCCTATGGGGTGGGTACTGTTAGAACTGTCTCAATGGCAGAATGTAGCAGTTATGGGCCTCCTGTGCTGTGGAAGCACAGAGGAGGGAGAACTAGACCTTGAAGGATGGTGGGGTTTTATTGGCAGGAAAGAGGGATGTGGTTGTCCCAGGAGAGGGAGGAGAATGAGCAAAGGGAAATTCACAGGGCTCACATACCAATGTGAGTATGAAGTCTTTAATTTTAGCTCTGTTCATAAGGAACTGTAGCCAGTATAAAGATCTTATATGTGCAAATGACATCCATCACACCTGGGCGTGTAGGTGTAGTACTTGTTTTACTTAGCCTCTCTAAGGAAAGGGTAAGTGAACGTAAAGTTATTTCCCTTTAACACAAAGTGAAAGTTTTGCATTTCAAATCATTGGTTCAGATGAGTCCAGTCCATCTGCTTTTTGTTTCCTGAAGGGACCTTTACTGTGCTACAAGGCCATGAAGCATTTACAAGTGAATGGAGATGAACACTCCCTTCCCCCACGCCCCGTTTTAATTTTTATTGGTGACTTTAATTTTTTCATTGTTTCAGGTTACTGGCACCTTGCCATGCTTGCTTGATGGTGATTATTTCATCAGGTCAAATCCTTCATCTCCAGATCTTGGAATATTATTTGACCTTAGAATATCTTATATTCCCAATGTATGTCAGTTGAAAGTTAAAGCTTTCTAATCTATTAGCTAAAAGAGAAGGTTTCAAAAAAAGCTTGTATTTGCAAGTAAAATAATTGATGTTTTTAGTGTAGTAGAATTGTAATCCTTGAGGAACGGGGATGGCAGTGGTTTCACTTTTACATTTAGTGCTGCTTATTCTGTAGCATTTAAAATCAAATTATAGGAGATGCTCAAGGTCACTAATCACAGGGAAAATGCAAATAAGAACCACAAAATGTCACCTCCCACTGCCAGAAAGACCATTATCAAAAAGACAAGAAGGGACAAGTGGTGTGAGGAAGTGGGGAAAAGGGAACCCTTGGGCACTGTTGGTAGGATTATAAATTGGTGCAGCCACTAGGGAAAAAAGTATGAATGTTCCTCAAAAGATTAAAAATAGAACTATGATACGACCCAGCAATTTCACTTATGGTTCTAGGAAGAAATCCCAAACACTAATTCAAAAGGATATATGTGCCTCTGTGTTTATTGCAACATTACTTACAAGAGCACAGCTATGGAAGCAGCCTAAGTATCCACACATAGACAACTGGATAAAGAAGATGTGGGGCATATACACAGGAGAGTGTTATTCAGTCATAAAAACGAATGAATTCTTGACATTTGCAACAACATAGATGGTCTTCAGGGCATGAAGCTAAGTGAACTAAGTTGGACAGAGAAAGACAAATACCATATGATCTGGCTTATATGTGAAATTGAAAAAACACACCCTCATAGATGCAGAGGACAGACTAGTGGCTGCCATAGTTGGGGGATGGTAAAAATGGATAAAGGGGTAAATAGGAAAAACAACATGGTGCATTACTGAGCAACACCAGAAAACCTTACTATTGGCTAGTGATTGGTGACAACAAGCAAACAAAACAACAACAACAAATACATTTTTTCAAAAAAGAAAAACAATCTCAAATCGGATGTCAGCTACATGTATTCTGTAACTAAACAAAGCCAGACCTCAGGTTCTAAAGGTTATGTGCCAGGCAATGGACAATTTATACCCAGGGGTTTCCCTCTGTCCCAGAGAGGGAAGTTAACCTTGTGAATGTGGGCTCTAATTAAGGGACCTGGCCAAGTGGTGATTTTTTAAAGGAAATACCAGAAACTTGGATTAGCTGAACATCATGTGAAGTATTGATCCAGTGGGTGTGGGTCTGTGAAAGTAGTTATATGCCTCCATAGTCTAATAGCTTGAAAGATGTGGTATATATTGTGGGCCTCATGGCATCCCAGAGAGCACACAGTTCTTACATGGATGGTCGAACACCGTCCTTTCATTTCTCTAAGGCAAATTCACCCATCTGTGTAGTATAGGCAGGACAGGAGGGGAGCAGGACCCCAAGTGGGCCCCAGTGGCCTGTCAGTTGATAGTTGGACGACGTTCTGGGCAGGAAAGGCCCTTGAACAGTTGAACTTGCTCTTTTCTCTGTTTCTCTGTCAGGGACACAAGGCTTCCTGAGCCCAGGTGCTGTGGGTGGGATTTGAGCTCATCCTATCGCATGTGTCACTCAGGGGACTCGAGCACCAGTTGCCACCTCATCATTCAGGTGCAGGGAGTTTCAGGAGCAATTTAACTGGATGGGGTTTGCGCATGACCTTCAGCTCTGCAAGTACCATACACAGGGACACCGCTGTGCTTCTGTTTATTTCTTGTGAAGAGTGTCTTAGTCTACAGTGAACACTAACGTTGTTCCTTTAAAAGGACCTGGTCTGTGCTTATAAACTGAACTGCTTCAGACTGTCTCATCTAGGTTTTCATTTCCTAGTCAGCCCGTGAAAGAGGAGAATTAAGCGATGGCTGTTTCTGAAACATTTTGATGCCGGTAGAATTCCTAATCCCGCAAAGTAAGTTGGCGATATATTCCTTCCAAGGGGGTAACTTTTCAGAAATTCAGTTTTTAGGATCAAGATAACTCAGGTTTTCAGAATGTATGTTCTGTTAGCATTTCAATAACTTGTGGGGAGAGGGCTTTCATTGTTGATTTTCTGTTCCTTTAGGGAGTGTGTGAAAACAGCATGTACAGTCTCATGCCAGGCAGGGAAGTGATGCATAGAAAAGGGATTTTGGGAGATGTTTGCACCACTGTCTGCTGAGAATGTTCTTCAGTGGTTTCCTGTGGGATTAGCAGTCATCACGGTGCTGCACCAGCCCAGTTCCCTCCAATGAGGGGGAAGGTGAGTCCTGGTCCGGGTCCTCAGTGACTCTGCCTTTCCTCTGGAGGTGGGACAGGGACACAGGCCTGGCAGCCACTGTGAGCAGATTTAACACCTGAGACTGACAGGCACACTGGTACGAGTGTGTGCAATATGTACCTAACAGAAGGTTACTATCTTTGATATAAAAAGAGCCCTTAAAATTTGAGAAGACAATATAAATTCTAAAATGAGCACACACACAGAAATCTAACTATAAAATGGGCTCACACACAGAAATCTAACTATAAAATGGGCACACACACAGAAATCTATCTTTAAAATGGGCACACACACAGAAATCTAACTGTAAAATGGGCACACACGCAGAAATCTAACTGTAAAATGGGCACACACGCAGAAATCTAACTGTAAAATGGGCACACACGCAGAAATATAACTGTAAAATGGGCACACACACAGAAATATAACTGTAAAATGGGCACACACACAGAAATATAACTGTAAATTGGGCACACACGCAGAAATATAACTGTAAAATGGGCACACACACAGAAATATAACTGTAAAATGGGCACACACGCAGAAATATAACTGTAAAATGGGCACACATGCAGAAATCTAACTGTAAAATGGGCACACACGCAGAAATATAACTGTAAAATGGGCACACACACAGAAATATAACTGTAAATTGGGCACACACAGAAATCTAAGTCTAGGATATAAGCGGGAAATTCACAGAGAGATACAGTTGGGCAGTCAGGAAGAGGATGATGAAGATCCCTGGTTTATGAAAAATTCAGGGCTCTAGTCGCCCTGTGTCTGTGTAACTCAGTTTCCAAGTTGCAGAATCCCCCAGTTTTAGAATGGGGGATTATCATATTTTCTAACCCCAAAGGTTTAATTCAGGTCATACCACCGCTCCCCCCCCCCCCCCCCCGCCCCGGCCCTCCACCACCTCTGCTGACACCACCAGGTGGACAGGACCTCCTACCACATAAACCCACCCACGTATGTGCACAAACACAGCTCTGGGTGAACCAAAGGGGACTCACACTCTACATACTACCCTGCAATTAGCTTTTTCATATAATAATACACATTGGGCAAGTCCTGACTGCCCTAGTCCTCTGACGTCATGGGCAGAAGGGGGGGCACTTCGTTGTGTCCATCTGCCCTGCCCCCAATACATATCCAAGCACAGACTTCTTAGGATTTGGTGGTTTTAATAATAATGTTCAGGGGTTTTGTTGTTCTTAGTAGGAGGGAAAGATGTATATTCAATCTTTCCTAAAGTGAAGTTGCAGCTGCTTTTTAAAAAATTAATCTTAGAGAGAGGAAGGGAGAGAAAAACATTGATGTGAGAGAGAAACATTGATGGTTTCCTCCCCCATGAGTCCGACCAAGGATCAAACCTGCAACCTAGGTATGTGCCCTGACCAGGAAGCGAACCCACAACCTAGCTGTGTGCCCTGACTGGGGGGAGAACCCGAAACCTTTTGGTGTATGGGAAGACGCTCCAACTAACTGAGCCTCGGGGCCAGGGCAGTCACTGCTATTTTGTTTTAATGAGGTGAAGGCCTGTGCACTGATACAGAAACACTTCCAACGTATATTATTGTATAAACAAGGGAAGTAGAGGATAGGATGCGTACTGTGACTCCACTTTGGTCCATGAAGAGCTGCGTTTGTGCACCTTCATGGGTGGGTTTATGTGAACTGTTCCCAAGGCTGCCCATGGAACGGGAGAGGGGACTGGCAGCAGGATTAGAGAGGCCTTCTACCTCCTGCTTCTACACCTCTGCAGTTTGCAACTTTCAAAGAAAAGGTCTTCCTTTTGAGATTCACTGTGGAATGTATTTGTTCGCATTTGCATAGAACAAGATAGGGCGAGGGACTACCAAACTAGAGGGGAGGGAGGTGGCTGTCACTTTTTCCTTATTTCTAGTCATTCAAACTTTTTACAACACTCTACATGTTACTTTTATATTTTAAAAATAATAAAGTCATAATTGCTTTATTTCAAATGATGATTTGAAACAATTTAAAAATACTTCTCAAATAAGTCCTTAGAGGCAAAATACTCTAATGACATCAGTAATCTTGCTCACATTATTGTGGGAAAATGTATTTCTACGGTTCACAGGTAAGAAAGAGACTTATGCCGTCACTGCTTTGGCTCAGTGGATAGAGCGTCGGCCTGCGGACTGAAGGGTACCAGGTTTGATTCTGGTCAAGGGCATGTACCTTGGTTGCAGGCACATCCCCAGTAGGGGGTGTGCAGGAGGCAGCTGATCGATGTTTCTCTCTCGTGGATGTTGCTAACTCTCTATCCCTCTTCCTTCCTCTCTGTAGAAAATCAATAAAATATATTTTAAAAAAGAAAAGAAAAGAAAGAGACTTATTTACTGAGCTGATGCCCCCACAGAAGGGTCAGCTTCCATTCTCACTCATCAGTGACGTAGAAATGTCTGCAAAGGTATCTGCGCTGAAAGGGATTAACTCAGTTGACCACCGCAAATCTAGGTCACAGCACACCCTGCTTTTGTAGGACTTAGGAGCTCCCCCTGAACGGTGGCGCCCCTTGTGGAAAAGGTGTGGAAGTGGATCTTTCAGTCTCCAGAAGGGGTATAGCTCCCAGGGGGCACCTCCCTTCCTGGCCTTAGAGATCAAGCAAACAGGAGGCATCCGAGAAGATGGCCCTGTTCTAACACAAATAGGAAATTCACGTGTTAAAAATGTTTTGCTCGGCCGAAACCGGTTTGGCTCAGTGGATAGAGCATCGGCCTGCGGACTGAAGGGTCCCGGGTTCGATTCCGGTCAAGGGCATGTACCAGGGTTGCGGGCACATCCCCAGTGGGAGATGTGCAGGAGGCAGCTGATCAATGTTTCTCTCTCATAGATGTTTCTAACTCTCTATCTCTCTCCCTTCCTCTCTGTAAAAAAATCAATAAAATATATTTTAAAAAAATGTTTTGCTCGATGCTGAAGTCTTGGTCACTTTATCCGAGTGCTTCTTTTCTTGCCAGCACACCTGAGACTCTCCTGTAGGAAATGAGCGAGTGTGAGGAGCCTGTCTTTGCTCCTTCTCATTGAGCACTCGGCTAAACGCATAACCAGGCTAATCCAGAGACTGTCTATCCCTCGTCCAAGGGTGTAGACGTGCAGTTGTGTTGTATCGGGCAGATTGCCCTCCAGAAATACGGAGCACCTTCCAGTATTTTCCCTGGCCAGGCCCTGCCGTGGGCAGTGGGCATGGAGAGTCAGACAGGGGTGGTCCGTGCCTCCTGCAGCTCCGAGCCTGGCAGCCTTGGGCCTTCCCCTCACTCCTTAGGCCTCCCCACTGCTGCTGCCGCGGCCGTGCCAGGCCCTCTTCTTGGGACAGAAAGGAGCTCGGGGTCTGGCATGCAGGTGGTTGGACCTAAGGTCAGATATGCTTTTTAAAAAAATTCTTTAGGGTAATTATTTATTTTTAAAATATTTTTCAATGTATTTTTATTGATTTTAGAGAGAGAGGGAGAGATAGAAACATCGATGAGAGAGAAACATCCATTGCCTGCACGCCTCCTGCTGGGGATGGAGCCCGAAACTCCAGCATGTGCCCTCTTGGTGCAAGGGTCCATGCTCTAGCCACTAGGCCAAAAAAACACCCACAATATCTTTTTCATTGATTTCAGGGAAAGGAAGGAAGAGGGGAGAGAGAGAGAGAGAGAGAGAGAGAGAGAGAGAGGAGAGAAACATCAGTGATGATAGAGAAACATCATCCTGCACACCCCCTATTGGGGATCAAGCCCGCAACCTAGGCATGTGCCCTGACTGGGAATGGAAAGGTGACCTCCTGGTTCATGGGTTGACCCTCAAACCCTGAGCTACACTGGCCAGGCCAGATATGCTTTTTAAACTCCCCTCACCCCAACCCCCCCCCCTTTTTTTTTTTTTTTTGGTAATCTGGCAACAATGATGAAGTTGCCAGGGATGGCACTGGTGCTGAAAAGACTTTGTTGTGTTATAGCAAAATACCTTGTTTTTTAATTTTAATGAAAATACTTGGTTGTGTTTTTACTTAAAGTTGTGACATTTGTTAACTTTTTTAAGCACATGGCAGTGCTTTCCCTCAGATGATGATGAGGAGGCGGCAGCCAGCAGCTTCTGGTAACACTGAGGTCTTTGAACAGAGGATCAAGAGACTTGTGAAGCTGGTGCGGCTCCTGCCTGTCTGGGAGCTCAGGTCACTCAGCATGTGGGCCATCTCTGCTCCCAGCTTCCCTGCTTGTCACCTTTTGTTGGTTATTTTTTCCTCATTAACTCGTCTGCCAAAGATCGCTAAGGAAATGGAATAGTGATAAAGTTCAGATGAGCTTACTCTTCCACTTACTACTTCGCACAAAGGATAGATTTGGTCAGAAATAGTGTGGAGAACTTCTACGTGGGCTTACCGATCCGTGAACCTATCTTCAGAGAACTTTTTTTCTTTTTTAATCCTCACCTGAGGATATTTTTCTCATTGATTTTTAGAAAGAGTGGAAGGGAGGTAAGGAAGGCAGGGGAGAGAGAGACAGAAACACTGATGTGAGAGAGACATTGATTGGTTGCCTCCCATACGTGCCCCATCCAGGGCCCAGATTGAACCTCCAACCCAGGTATGTGCCCTTGACCATAATCGAATCCGAGACACTTCAGTCTACAGGCCAATGCTCTATCCACTGAGCCAAACCAGCTAGGGCCAGGTAACTTTTTAATGTTAAGTTTGTTGAGTTTTGACAAACGTATACAGTCATGTAACTGTCCACACAGTCAGATAGAGAATGTGTCCATCACCCAAGCAGCACCTCTGCCTCTTAGTCATCAATGCCCCAGCCCAGCCTCCGCCCCAGGCAATCACTCCTGTTTTCTTTCCCAATACTTTTGCCTTTTCCAGAATGTCTTATACATCAGATCATACAGTACGTGGACTTGTGAGTCAAGCTTTCACTCAGCCTAATGCTTCCAAGATTCATCCATGCCGATGCACGTATTAGAAGTTTGTTCTTTTTCATTCTAAACAGTACAGGTACACCTTGGGGATACTTTGAGCTCGGTCTTTATGTCTAGAAAACAATATATATACCTTAATTTAAAGTAGGCACCTGGCTGGTGTGGCTCAGTTGGGTGGGTGTCATCCCATGCACCAAAAGATTGCTGGTTCAATTCCCATTCAGGGCACATTGCCTGGGTTTCAGGCTTGATCCTCGTCGGCAGGAGGCATGCAGGAGGCAGCGAATCGATGTTTTGTTCTCACACCAATGTTTCTCTTTCTCTCTCCCTTCCCCTTCCTCTCTCTCTAAAAATCAATAAAAATATTAATTTAAAAATGCTTACCATTATATGAGCCTGTTGGAAAAGTGGCCAATATAACAGTGCAGGGTTGCCACAAATCTTCAATTTGTAAAAAATTCAGTATCTGCGATGCACAATAAAGCGAGGTGGGCCTGTGTTCCATTGGCTGGATGCACCATAGAGTGTTTATCCATACATTAGTTGATGGACATCTAGGTTGTTTCTAAGTTTGGGCAATTATGGATAAAACTGTGCTGAGTAGTTGCGTACGAGTTTTTTTTTAAGGTGGACATATGTTTGTATTTCTCATGGGTATAGACACCTAGGAGTGGGCTTGCTGGGGCATCTGGTGTTTGTTTTTACGAAGTTACCAAACTGTTTTCCAAAACGACCGCACCATTTTACACGCTCACCAGTAGTGTATGAGCGTTTTAGTTATTCTTGACAACACTTGGTATTCTCTGGGGTTTTGGTTTTTGATTTGCATTTTCTGCAGGGAGCCTTTACACTAGGAGAATCTAGGTCTATCCATTTCTAACTCAGGAACCTCTTGGACAAGTGAAAGCACTGCCTCCCTTGGGGTCTCAATGCCTATATTTTTAAAACGGGCACAGCAGAAATATAACCCCATCAGCTATAATGAGCTTTAATGAGAAAATACACATACGACACTTAGCTACTCTTTATAGTGCATGGCACACATTAACACACTGAAAGTGTGAGCTCTAAGTATTGACTGCTGTTGTAATTATATCCTATATAATAAAGAGCTATTACGCTAATTAGACCGAACAGCAGAACGACCATCTGGACGACCTTCGGGATGAAGCCAGGGCAGAAAGGGCCAGCCGAGGCTATGAGGGGCTGCGAGGGCCAAGCCCCTTGCACAAATTTCATGCATCAGGCCTCTAGTGTGTAAATAAATGCAAATGTAATGACAGGTAGCTGGTGCAGTATGTCATAGCATTCATCTAAGGCAGCGGTTTTCAACCTGTGGGTCGCGACCCCTTTGAGAGTCGAACGACCCTTTCACAGGGGTCACCTAAATACATCCTGCATATCAGATATTTACGTTATGATTCATAACAGTAGCAAAATTACAGTTATGAAGTAGCAACGAAGATAATTTTATGGTTGGGGATCACCACAACATGAGGAACTGTATTAAAGGGTCACAGCATTAGGAAGGTTGAGAAGCACTGATCTAAGTGAAGATGTGTGAGGTAGCTTGTAAGACAAGGGGCATTTGAAATGGGATTTGAAGGATTGGAGATGTGCCCTGTGAAGACGTCAGGAAAGGGCCTTTCTACAGAGGTGCACGGTGGAAGGGTAGAGGGGGCACACAGCACGGGACATGACTGGGACACACCCTGACTGTCCAGCAGGACATGCTCGCTGTGGCAGATTGTCCAGAAGTAGGAAGCCCTGGCCAGTGTGGCTCAGTTGGTTGAGCGTGATACTGTGCACCAAAATGTCACCAGTTCGATTCTGGTCAGGGCGCATGCCCGGGTTGCAGACTCCATCCCCAGTAGGGGGAGGGCTTGCACATCCATCAATATTTCTCTCTCTCTCCGGTCCTTCCTCTCTCTCTAAAAATCAATAAAAACATATATTTTTTTAAAGTTACAATTTAAAAAAGAAGAAGCAGAGGCATAATGAATGAGAACTTGGCCTACCTCTCTCAGTGGTTGTTTTTGTCATTCTAGAGTCTAGACCAGGGCTGGGCAAACTTTTTGACTCGAGGGCCACAATGGGTTCTTAAACTGGACCGGAGGGCCGGAACAAAAGCATGGATGGAGTGTTTGTGTGAACTAATATAAATTCAAAGTAAACATCATTACATAAAAGGGTACGGTCTTTTTTGTGAATAGTTTTATTCATTTCAAACAGGCTGGATCCGGCCCGCGGGCCGTAGTTTGCCCACGCCTGGTCTAGACCATGCCCTGAGTTGAACTTGACCTTGTTCTTAATCTCCAATACTGAAATGTGTCTTGTAATTATAGCATTAACAGTTAAATCTTTCAATCAATGCAGGTGTTACAGAAGACTGGAGAAAAACCAAGCAATGCTTAGAGAGATGGAGTTATATTTATTATTACACGCGGGCCCAGAGAAAAATGACTCTAGAATTCTGGGCAAAGTCACTCAGAAAGTTTCCTGTATTTGTATCTTTTTACCCTCTTTGTCTCCCAAATATGGGGTTTTCTGGTCCCCTTTGTGAGTTTTTAAAAAGCCCCTATGTGCTGGGTCTTTGAGACCTCAACCAAAGGCTTGGCCTGGTGCCACCACTGATAACTTTCTCTGGGGAAGATGGATACTTCATTCCCCACTGGTTTTCTATACAGGACTCAAATCATTGACTCTCTGGGGTCATTGTTGGGGAGGGAGTTATATTGACACCTGAGGACTATAAGCTCAATAGAATCAATTCTCTGCCAAATAAAGTTAGTGGGCTTGCTTATAAGGGCCTGGAATGAGGGCCAGGAATAATCTCTAGAGGGTCCGAAGAGTCCTGGACTCTATTTTCCATGGCTGTCTTAAGCCGGGTGTGATGAAGACACTTCAGGATCCCGTCGACCTTGATTGCCGTGGGGGTGGTCCTTCTCATGTAGGAGTCAGTCCTTGGGTGGCAGATTTCATTATCTAAACAGAGTCACCAGGTTGGAAGGGATGGACCAGATCAGAATTTGGTACAGGCAGAGCGTGTTGAACGTGCTTCTGGACTGCTTTCTGGGTGGACTGTAAAGCCTGCAAGAACTAGAGAAAAGATTGGTTATGGATTTCAGCTTTTCTAGATTGGGCAGGTCAGCGTCTGAAAGAGTCACTAGAATCTGTAGAGGCCCCAGTGGTTTTAGGGCAGCCTCCCAGGCCGCTTTGTCTGTGGCCTGGTTCCCTCTTGCTTCTGTGGAGTCTCCTTACCTTGTAAATAGCATTATGTACATGAGCCACTGCAAATGAGTACCTGCTATCATTATAAACTGTTACTGATTTTTCTTTTGCCCACTGGAGAACCTGAAACTGGGTGACTCGAGCGTTTGACATCTAGCGCTCCAGTGTGTTCTGGAGTAAAGCCTTGACTGCATGTGGGCCATTAGTTCCTGCCCTATGGTTAATTTATTTGCTTTTTTGATAAGCATAGCTGTGGCTGCTACTGCCCAGAGGCAAGTAGGTCACCCAAATGTAAAGGGGTCAAGTCTTTTGGACAAATAGGTTACTGGCCTTTTCTAGGGGCTGAGACTTTGGGTGAGTACCACTTTGGCTATGCCCCTTGTCTTACATACCCATCATGAAGTATAACATTGGCACTGCGGCCACTTCTGACAGCTAAATCTTTTGCTACTAAACATGACACATGGTAGAGCTATACAAACATCTTAGGGAGGTGACCTTCTATTTTTGACTTTCTCACACAAAGCAAAACTGTCCTTGTCTCTCTGGAGTCATGTCCATGAAGACGCAGGCATTATCGAAGTCTATTATACAGTTTTCTGGAGGCTACTGTTAGGGATGTGTATGGTGGCCAGTTCCTTTTTTTTCTAGCCACAAACACAGTCTGTCCAATTTCCCTAAAATGTATTCTGAGTTGTTTTGCTATACACAGGCAGCTTAACCACTATACAACTGGGCTTGGACCTCTGTCTAGCAAACTGCACTTTGTAAGTTCAATATGCAAACTCCGGTTCTCCTAACTCAATGGGGTCTCAACCAGTCCCTCAGTCAGACTCCTCCTCTCTTGGAGAATCTCAAAGTCCTGAAGGCTCCACAGTCCAGGGAGAGTGTCTTTCCTTTGCCCTTTGACTTTAAGCTGCCAGTCCAAAACAGCCAGAGTTGCAGTTAGAAACAGCTTTGCATATTGCAAAACACTCCTGTGGCAGTGACTTGGGTATTAGGCCCTTTGTCTTCCTCCCAGTCCCCTTTGTGGCATAGCAGCGAACAGGCCTCTCCCAAGGGAAGCACTGTAAGGGGATATCAGTCCCTCTTCTTCCAGCAGCAACAGGTACTGAACCCTTTCAGTACATTTGCAAACAGGGAGCTTTCACTAGCTCTATCTGCTGCTTTCACAGATCCTGAGCTCACTGCTCTATTCCTGGGGCTGCAGGAAGGCTAGTAACAGTCACTGGCTTCTGGTTTAACTGCTGTAGCCAGCAAGCCAAAGGTCTAAGTCTTGTATTGCTTGTTGTAAAACACTCATTACTCACTGGGCGGCAGTGGGGCAGCTCTAGTGTCAGGTAAATGTCTGCTGTCCTCCACTTTTCTAGCTGCTGCTGCTTCTTCCAGGGCTGCTGCAGGCAGCTCACGAATCCAGCCCCTACCCCCGCTTCTTTCACCTGGCTTTCTGGGGCTGAGTCTGCCTAGCAACCAGTTCTAAATCACCAGGGCAGCTGTGGACTTCAGCTCCATTTCTCCTCCACTTGGCTCCTGGGAATTTAGTGTTGTTTTTTTTTTTTTTTTCATGTATTAGAATTCTTTATTCTTAGAAATTTCAATCCTTTAATGATTACCAAAAGTGAATTGTCAGCATTTTTGTTTCTTTATTTTATTTTTAAAATCTTTAAATTCTTTATTAGTTAAGGAATTAAAAATGTGTCATCATCCTAGTCAGCATTTTTAGATTAATATTTATGAACTTAAAGTATATTGTATCGGTCTAATTTAGTATTGGAAGGGTTAAAAATAATAAACCGGAGCAGAGAAAGATTAATTGTACTTGCAGAAAACTTGCGACCTTGAATCTAGTGAAGTTCTGATAAGACACCTAATAGGCTATGGACCAGACCCCTACACCAGCAGAGTGGTCTTCAGCCAGTAAAAATCAACAAAAACCTACCTCTCCCTGCTTCATAATTAACAGCCGACACCCCCCTTGTCCCCCAGCCCAGGGCCCAGTGCTTGTCTCCCTCTCCTATTGTGAGTCAGAGGAAGACAATTCCTACAGAGGGGGGAAATAGAAACAGTGGGAGTTTTGGAGAAAACCACAGACTACCACTGTAGTAGTCCTCCCTCCTGGAGGCTGGGGTCCGACCTGTGGAGAAAAATGACTTTTAGTCAGCCTGGAAAGATAGCAGATGAGGATAAGGGTGTGTAGGGAGATTTCTTGCAACTGAAAGCCTGGAGGGCTTCCTGAAAGAAAAGATCTTTAATCCAGTTACAGATGTTGTCCGAATCAGGATGAAGGAGTAAGGGAAAGACCAGGTTATGTCCTCTATGAGGAGCCTAATAAGTAACTGAAAACAACAAGTCAAACAAAACACACAACCACGAAGACAACAGACTGCACAACAAACAACCAAGGTTAATGGGGTCCATAGACAGTTAATAATAACTTCAGACTTAGTTCCGCCTCAGGTGGCCCATGTTGGACTATGATGTCACCGGCAGGGGCAGGGCCCATAAATCTCTCTGCCCTGCAAAGCTGTAAGCCCTGCCCCTGGAAGTCTCTGTCCACCAAAAGAGATAAAGAAAAACCATAAATAACAAGTTTTTGTTTTTTGAAGTTTACTACTTTGTTGCAAATAGTTAACTTGAAAACACTTCTCTCTTGCTTTTCTTACAAGCAATCTCAGAACCAAGCAATCTTGGAACCTAGCTGGCCTTTGTTTTAGCCTTTCAATTTACCCCAGAACTTCAAAAATTTCTATTTAACACAGCAAATTCACAACCCAGGGAAGAGCAACCACTAGACAGAAATTTTTATTAGCTAAGTGGGCCGATTCCCTCCGTGATAGAGAGCAAATGTCTCTGAGAAAAATAACTCAGCAGCACTGCTTAAGACTTTTGCAGATTATCATGGGTTCAGCCTTTAATAAATCAAACGTTTAGCCAGACGAATCAACAGAAATGTAGAATAAATCAAAGTAGCTTTCGCTTTTACACAGGCTTTCACACTTATATTTATACACCAGACAATCCGAGTTTTTTACTTTACTAGATATTTACTCAGAGTTTAAATAGTCCATCTGATTCCTGATTAATTGCCTAAGGAAGCTGTAGGCAATTAATGGCTTCCGGGGAGGTGATTAAGCTCCCCCTTCCACTCACTTGGAGTGGGCCTGACTGATAGGGGCCCCTACCTTACCGATTCTGTCGACAGGTCCAGAGGTGTCTGTCCACTCTCTCCAGATGCTGGCCAGGTCCTGGGCTGAGGTGCAGGAGTGCTCAGAGTCCCCAGGTTTAATTCTGCTAAGATCAGCAGTGTGCATGCCTCTCAGAGGCCTGTCCGACACCCCTGGGTCCCCAACCTAGTCCAATCAGCGGAGGCCAAAAGTCCAAGCATGGGTTGGTTTTCTTGGTCAGGGAACCAATAATGTTACAGAAGACTGGAGAAGAACCAAGCAATGCTTAGAGAGATGGAGTTACATTTATTATTACATGCGGGCCCAGAATTCTAGAGACATTTTTCTCTGGGCCCGCACATAATACAAAATATAACTCCATCTCTCTCAGCATTGCTTGGTTCTTCTCCAGTCTTCTGTAACAGGCATCTCCTAGGTGGAGGCCACCAGGAGAAGAGGAGAGAGAAGGAGGGCATGTGAAAGGTGAGTCAGGGTTAAGACCCAGGCCACCAGACTGTGTCAGGCAGAATCAGTCTGCGGGATAGCTCAGCATCCTAGGAGACACCTCCACCTACCAACTCCCTGGCCCATGAAGACATCTGGATGCTCAACTGGCCAGAGACACAGCCTGCTGTTTCACATGCCAGTTAGGAGTCATATACCCTGGGAGTTTGTCCAGGAAGACCTGCGGTCACTAATACAATAGGTACCATGTATCACCTGCTTCCCATGTGCCAGGCACCATGCTAGAAACTACAGGTGCAACTGCAAAAGAACAAAACAAAAACAACCCCCCCACACTCATTCAATTATCAAAGCAATCTTGCAAGGTTGTATTAAGGTAACCTTCAACAGTGAGGCCACAGTCCAGCAGGTCTCACATCTAGAGAGTGGCAGGTGGGGGTTGAACCCAGAGCTGCCCGGCTCTGCAGCCGTCTTTCACACCACCCCGCCCCTCTCTGAACAGTTGTACATCTTTGACACCCATCTTCATGAGTGCACCCTCCCTAGCCACCCAGAGGACCCAACTGTGACACCCTCTCCCAGCATCAACACTCAGGGAGTGGAGGCAGGGGCACGGTTGTGAATTCCACTTCTTCAGGCCTGCTCGGGGGTGTCAGGTTAGTGGGGTGAGCACGCTGGGAAGAGGGAGGGAGGTGGCTCTCAGGAGGGAGTATCAGCTTCCACAACCAGCTCCTACAGCGAGGCTGCTTTGGTCTCACTGAGGCTGAAAAGGACCAGGTGACCTCTGGGCACTTGGTGGTGAGGCAGACTCTCAGGGAGCCCCACCCCCGGCCCCTGAGCCAGAAACCCAGGGTCCGTCCTGTGTCCAGGCAGCCCAGGTGAGCGTGAGGCAGGCCGCAGTCTGAGAAGCATGCATCAGACCATGAACTTGAGGGCAGGGCTTTGGTTTCTCTCCAGCCCCGGCACACAGTGCTCTGTAGACAGAAACAGAAATGATGAGAGGCAGAGACCATGTACATATTGCCTTCAGGACTGCCCACCTGACTAGGCACCTGGTTTACTTTGTTCTTTGGGGGGAGCAGGCATCATGCGTGCTGCCTAACACAGAGTACACGCTCAGTACATATCTACTGAACAAATAGTCTGTATTCCGTGTCACCAGGCTCCACTAATGCAGGCCAGAGAATTCGCTATGTGGCCGGAGAAAGTTCCACTGTGTATGCTTAAGGGGAAGGAGACAATTACTAAAATCCTCCAAGGGTCTCAACTGTCAGGCGGGGACCTTCATCTGTGCACAGAGGCAACAGCTCAGTAACAGTGCACGTGCAGGTTCAGGAAAGCTACACGGAGACTCGAGGGTTTCCTAAAGCCGCTCAGCAAACTGGTGCTGCAGGCCGACTCCAGCTCGCCACCCTTCTTTTGTTTGTGTTAATCCTGACCCAAGGATATTTCTTTCATTGATTTTTATAGAAAGTGGAAGGGGTTAAGGGAGGGGCAGAGAGAGAGAAACATCAATGTGAGAGAGACACAATGACTGGTTGCCTCCTACACATGCCCTGACCAAGACTGGTGGACCAAGCTTGCAACTGAGGCACATGCCCTTGACTCAAATTGAACTTGAGACCCTACAGTCCACAGGCTGATGCTCTAACCACTGATCCAAGCCGGCTAGGACTTGCCACTTGTTTTTGTATGGCCTGTGAGCTAAGCAGTCTTTACATTTTTTAATGATTAAAACAAAATATTTTTAAAGAACAGACTTTTGTGAAAACTCTATAGAATTCAAAGGACAGTGTCCATAACCAAAGTGTCATTGGAGCACAGCCTTCCCGTTTATTGATAGATGGCCTAGGACCGCCTCCTGCCCAGCGGCTGCGTAGAGTAACTGCACAGAGACTGCATGGCTCAGCCCTCCATGTTGGCCGTTCTGCCCGCTCCCTGCACAGATGGAGAGAACAGCCTCCCAGGTCTGGGTGGGCTGCCAGCACAGTCACTTTCTGGCTAGTGGTTATGTCCCCCATCCAAGCCAGCTCTGCAGACAGGTGGCGCCAGCCCCACCCTATCCCTCTCTATGACTTTGCTGTCCAGGTCTCCCCTCTGGTCCAGGTCCATCTGAGGGGAGAGAGGAAAGAGCACTCCCAGGCCTCACACAGCGTAGGGGGAGCCCGGTCAGGCTCCTCTAGGAACTCCTCCAGGGTGACCATCCTCTGCTCTGGGGGACCCAGGGCTGCCCCAAGGCCTGGGGCTGGGCCACACCCCTCTACTGGATGCTTCCTGGTGGAGAGGCCCATTCTGGGTGGCGGGTACTCCTGGAGGCTGATGGTAGTGTGGCCTGGGGTGCTGGCATCGCGGGGCGGGGCAGAGTGCTGGGCATCAGGTCCTCACTGCAGAAGCTCTCGGGCCTGCAGTGAACGGCGGGGTCAGAGGAACCTGGTGTCAGGGCGAGGGGACACAGAGGGACACACGTCAGTCTCTCACTCTCGCTCACCTACCTCCAGGGGGCTCTGTGCTGCCTCTGGCTCACGGAACACAGGGAGCCCTGCTGGGGAACCCAGAGCACACTTCTCCCAGGCTGGCACTGGGATGTCAAGGACATGCTGAGATTCTCTAGAAGTTCACAGTGGGGTTTAAAAACAAAATAATGTAGGAGGGAAGTGCAGAGCTCCTGCTAAAGCTGAAATTAGCAACAGCTGTGAGGTACCACCCTCCTTAGCCCCTGGGACAGCGTAGACAGACCATCTTCTGCACCATTAACAAACTTAAATGCTGTAAAGGAATCACACTCACCCGTGTCCTCTGAACACGATGGACCGGAACTCCCGGCCCTGTCCCCATCTGGAAGCTGCAGGAACCCACACTTGGAGGATGGGTGGCTCGCCCAGGTGCCCAGAGATGGTCAGTGAGGAGAAGGGATCTGAACCCAAATCCATGAAAACTCCCAGGTCTGAGCCTGAAACTGCATGATGTGCCCTATGGAGGCAAACCCATCATGCTGTGAAGAACTTGCTAATTTCCTTCTTTAAATCACACAAATAACACAAAGCCCAGAGCCCAGGTCCAAGGGCAGTGGAAAGTGCCCAGAAGGAAAGCCAACTTACCCTTCAGGCCACGAGGTGAGCTGTCACTGGATGCATCACTAGGGCTCTCCAAGCTGCCAGGCCGGGGCCCTGAGAGGAAAGGACAATCCTTAACCCAAAGGGCCGATGATCCAGTCTAGCCCAGACTAAGCTCTCCAGTCTGACAACAAGGACATAACAGAGTGATTCTGCCACAGCTCAGGGGAGCACCCCCAGGAGCACAGACCCGGATTCTGGAGACGCCCCGGAGGGGTCCCGCCTCCCCTGAGTGCCTGGCCCCGTGCACAGTGGGCATGAGCTGTACGGGATGACAGCCTGTGTTTCTGTGTCTGTGAGGTCTGGGGCTGGGGCTCAAACAATTTTGTTAACAAAGGAAATTTCACGCAGAACTCCGGTACAGGCCAAACAGGGCGGCTCTGGGAAAGCGAAGGGTTGGAGGGGTGTGGAGCCCACCCTTACTACACATAAAGCTTTCTAGAACACGTGGAAACACTCTGCCTAGACCAGGACAGTGGCACCTGGTGAGGGCGGGAGCCAGGACAGGGCAGAGTGTGGGCGCCACGTGTGCACAATGTAGCCTGTGCCCGCTCCAGGGCCCGCTTCCCCTCGGTGGTCGGAGGGGCGGGTGCTGGGGTCTCAGGAGGAAAGAACGTGCTGGCTTTCCATGGCTGTTTGCTGTCCTTCAGCTCCTTCTCTTTTTTGTCTCAAATTGACATCTGCCCCAAAGGGAAAAGAATCGGTCCTCCCCCGTGACAAGTGTGGGGCAGCTGCCCTCCTGTCTGCGGTGTGTGCCCGCCTGAGCCTGCCTAGGGCAGCCCTCCCTGCCTCCCTAGGATCACAGGGGGAGCACCTGCTGCAGGGAGGGAAGCACCTCCCGGTCAGGGCAGGTGGTCCCTTCCAGGCCTGCCGACCTCCCCTCCTGGTCCACGCCTCCAGCACACGCAGTCCCACGGTGCAGCCCCCCCCCCTCCCCCGGTATCATCAGGCAGGTCCAGCTGCACAGTCACAGCTGGGGACAGGAACTGTGTGTCTGTCATCCCTGCACACAGCTGGTGCTGAGCTGAACTGCACTGATAACCAGGGACACACCAGGAGCGGATCTGCTTCCTGCCCCACCAAGCAGTCTGCTCTGGCCTCACTGGGGCACAGGGCACCCAGGTCCCCAGCCCTGGCACACTCCCCAAATAGCAGGCACCAGAAAAAGCCTCTTAGCAGCGGGGTTTGGGGGTGAGTCAACAAGTACTTGGTTTCCGTGAAGAGCAGAAGCAGAACGAGCCCCCCCTTTCAGAAGGAAAAACTTGAACAAAAAATCCCACCTTCCTCTTTGAAAAGGACATGGCATTGAAAGGCAACTGTGATACAGATCAGCGGCTCCCAAAGCCTCCGTCCATCCCAGCCCTGCTCTGCCCACCCCTTCGCCTCTGTCTCTTGAGAGAAGCTCCAGGAATCACAATACTGAGGAAGATGATCCCTGTCCTCAGCAGATTCGGCATAAATCTGGCCCCTCGGTGACACTTCCAAGAACAGTGGCCGACTCCTTCTGTCCTGTTACCCTCCATCCGGTGTGAAGAGGGGAGGGCTCCGCAGTGTCACACTGCCCCCCACAGAGCCCGTCTCTGCCCATAAGTTGCAGGAGCCCATGCCAGCACCATGGAGCTTTCTAGGCAATGGGAGGGGGGGAGATAGTGCTCCTCCTGCACTTATTGTTGATACTTCAGAAGCCGAAGCCAATGTACACGCTCTCAGTTTTTGTTTTAATTAAAAATTTAGCTTCCCACCCTCCTAGGATTTTGTTCTTCGGAAATTATAAAGACCCAAAGCGACTGTTAATGGTCGAGAAGGCTGGTCTCATTCGCTGATTCCCTTCTGCCTACATGAGATGGCAAGAGTTTCCACCAATTTCTAAGATGAAATTTACCACTGGGAGCTGCTCTGGGCAACTCCACTCCAGGTGAGGAAGGTGAGACCTTCCTGCAATCAGTGCTCTCTGCCTGGGCCACTAGGCCTTCCTTCAGGCAAGGGCAGTCCGAGCCTCCAGAAGAGTGACCCCCCATCACGGAGGGATGGAAGCAGGAGCTGCATGCTTAGGCCCCTCGGGGAGGCAGGGAAGGGGTGTGGAGGAACTGCGGGTCCCCATTCCCGCTTCAGCATAACACCTCC
This sequence comes from Myotis nattereri, assembly GCF_964212035.1. Classification (NCBI taxonomy): domain Eukaryota; kingdom Metazoa; phylum Chordata; class Mammalia; order Chiroptera; family Vespertilionidae; genus Myotis; species Myotis nattereri. The sequence continues at coordinate 6,220,126 of NC_138085.1, read as the reverse complement.
ACGTTCCCCTCCTTTGTGTGTGGGACTTGCACACAGGCCTTAGCTTGAAGGAAAAGCACTGCTGATGGAAACAGGTCTGAGAACACAGGCTGAAGGGCACCACGCACCGCCCACTCCCCGTGCTGCCTGTGGTGGGGAACTGGAGCTCCAGGGACCGCTCACAGGGGCTGTCACCTGAATTCTAGCCCGTGGAGAACATAAGGCTGGTGAGTCAGCGGACCTGGAACATCCACGGGGATCCTGGGCCTTTTGCCAGACGGCCACCTCTGACTCTGGCCCAGCCCTGAGTCGTGGTCGTGTCCAGCTCCTGGAGGAGGGAGGGGTGGGTGGACCCTGCCCTTAGGGAGTACGTGCCCTGCATGTCCTATCTCTCCCCATTTCTCCTGCTGGGACAGCCTCACACTCGGGACTCTCTCTGACTTAACTTTAAATCACTCTTCCGCCTGCGCAATGACTGGGACTCCAAAGGACAGCAGTGTCCTGCCCTAAGGGCCATGCAGCAAAGGCAGCTGATACTTAGTATCCCGGGAGGTCCTCCCACCTCCAGGGCCAGCTGCACCAAAAGCAGGGCTCTGAGAGCCATCCCCTCCCAGGGGTCTAGGCTCTCTGGCGGGGGGGGGGGGGGGGAGGGAGGGGAAGGTTGGGGGGGCCTGGAAGAAGGTCAAGGAAAGAACTACCACCTGAGGGAGGAGGCTGGTTCCCTAGAGAATGAGCCTGCACCAGCAGCTCCTCACCAGCAACTTCGGGAATCCATGGGCCACCAGTCACTGCTCTTCCCTGAGAAGGACTAGGATGCCCTGTGCCTCAGGCCTGCCAGCTGCTCTCTGACAGCAGCCCTGGGTCCCCTCCAAACGGACACCAGGGTCTCCATTTTGCAGACAGTTCTAGGTCCCCCTGAGCGTGAGCACTGGGCTGCCAGGAATCGCCGTGGGCAGTGCTGGGCGTGCAGTATGGGGGGCCCTGGGGCAGGCTCCGCAGGCATCTGAACAGGCCTGGGCTCTGGCTCAGGGGGGATCCAGGCTGAGGCAGCCAGAGGTTAGCCTGGAGGGCTGGGCCTAGAGCCACACAGCCTGCTGGCAGGCCCAGGGGAGGGGGTGCTCCCGGCTCCTGCTGGAGCCCAGGCAGGGCTTCCGCTCTGCAGAGCCTGGGAGGCGGGGCCGACCGCTGAGTGGCCACAAGGAACACAGAGCGAGCCCGTCCCAGCTGCACAGGGCACAGCGCCCGACACCCCACAGTCACCGGCTGCCATTTCAGTGTCTGGCCAGGAGCACAGGGGGACTGCCTCCTGCCCTGTGCTCACTCACCTCACCTTCTCCCAGGGGTGTTCCTGATTTGTAAACCAGGGGCCCGGTCCTGAAGCTGAGCCAGGCAGCGCTGAGAGCAGGGGCCCTGTCTGTCTTTGCTGGGCTTGTCAAATCACAGTTATGCTTGTCATAGCTTCCAGGGTCCAGTGGGAGGCAAGATGATGAAAAATCATAACCCCTTCTCTTCTTGTCAGTTTCCAACACCTCCGGGGCGGTCATTTCCAGCTCTTCTGCTGTCCTCAGATGCTGTCATCTCTAGGTCATAAGCAGAATGTCTTTTTAAATTTTAAGCTGTATTTCTCCCATCTGTTGGACATTTTAAACTTCCCAGTGCTCATCCCCAGATGCCCCTTTTCATAGCATCCTGCCCTGGTTGCACCATGCAAAGTGGCTTACTCTGCTGTCATGATGAGCATTTTAAAGCTTTTGTCTCTGTGCCCAATGCCTGCTGACCCTGTTGCTCTCACATTGGTTTGTCTCTGGTGTTGCAGACGCTCCTCAGGTGTCCGGGGACCCTGACCTCTCATGGGCTCCCCCTGGATGATGTGACCCGACTGCCCGGCTGGGAGTGTCTCCCGCAAATCAGATGCCTCGAAGAGGACTGTGATGTCCCATCTAAGGTGCGAGCACGCAGGGCTACTGGCATCTGGGAGACATCCAACCTGTCAATCCTCCCCGAATCCCCTTGTTTTTCAGTCTAGGACACCTGCCCTCCTCGCCATGGACCTGCCTCCAGGGCAGCGACCCTGTCAGGTCTCCTCCCTGGAGAATAAACCTCCAACGTTGCCTGATTTTAGCCCAAACGCTGGTTCACCTCCGTTCAGGAGCCGCTTGTGGCCACCAATTCCTGAGTAGTGGTGTGGGTCCCAGGGCTCAGGCCCAGCCATCCAGATGGCGGAGTTACCCTCCCAAAGTTGCACAGCTGTAGGCGGAGCTGAGCTCTGAACCTGTGTGTGTGGGACGCCATCCTGTCCACAGCGTCACCCACCTGCTGACCACCTCTCAGTCTGAGAGGCGCCTCCTGCCCCTGTGAGCCGGGGTCTTTGGGAAGGACCTCGGCTGAGATGCTCATCCCTCTTGGTTCTGGAGGGACCCGTGACTCACCGTGGGTGCGGCCTGGGTGCCGGGAGGTGGAGGTGGAGCTGGAAGGAGCTGTAGTGATGGCTGAGGATGAACAGGCCCCGGAGACCAGCTCTGATGCCTGGGGCTTGGTGGCTGGGTCAGCGGAGGCATCTCCTGGAGTGCGGTCAAGGCTGCCTCTGGGTGAGGCCACTCCCTTTGGTATTGGGTCCCCAGGGCCTGGGGCAGAGAAGGACAGTGAGAAATGGGGCTGCAAATCCCATGCCAAGGTGGGGCGATCACACTGAGGCCGAGAAGCAGAGGCAGCAGGGCCAGGGAGCCCAGGGACAAAATCGGGGCTGTGTGCCTCACGGGCTGTGGTCTAAGGGGGGGTCCTGGCGGCAGCCTGAGTTGGAGGCCCTGGGAGGTCGTCCCTGGCTCTAACCATGGCTCACAGTGTGAGCCCCCAACAGCCCGGAGAAAATAAAGGGTAAGCTCAGGAGGCTTAACAAAATGTTGGTAAAAGTCCAACACATTAACTACTGGCCCCCCTGCCGTGTCCCTCGATCCCTGATCACTAGTGAGTAGACCTGGCCTGTGGCTGCTCAGGACCACTCCCGACCTGTGGGCCAGGCCCTCAAGGCCCAGGATGTGCACCCTGCCAACGGGCTTCCCTTATGATTTGAGAAAGAAGTTCATTGCCACCCTAATAATCATCTGTTTAAGAAGTCTTCATCTCTCATGGTGACTGACTGCAAGAATGAGTTTTACCTTGTATGTTTTGCAATCTCTGAGTTTTCTACTGTGAACATATACTCTTGTCCAAGTTAAATAAAACCCCAATGAAAACAGCAACATTGGGAGCAAAAACACACCTAAAAGACCTTGGACTACCTCGTAGTAGGAAAGGGGATGGCTCTCCAAATACAAATGAAAAACGAATGCGGTTGGAGTTCCTCAGAGCATCAGGACAAGGCTGTTTTGCACAGTGTCCTGCTCCAGGCAGCCGGAGGGCTATGGTCCTGGAGCCACACCCACTGTGGGGATTCTGGGCCCTCCACACTCTCCCAGGACCTGCTGCCCTTGCCCCTCAGCCACCCAGTGTCTGGACTCACGGGGAAGTTTTAAGCACCTAAGCCTTGCAATGTGAAATCAAGGGGAGATTTGGATTCTGAAAGATAACCTTGATGAGAAGCAAGATTCAAGTCTGGTGGGATGACTCTGACAGGCGTCCACTGCGTGAAGTCAGCGTGAGGAGCAGCGGGGAGGCGGAGGCGCAGACAGCAGCCAGGGCAGAGAGCGTGCGTTTCCAACAGCATGCTGGGCAGGCAGGCGGGGGACCAGCACGCGGCAGCCCAGGAATCAGAGCGATGCATGTGACAAAGTCAGTGCCACATCAACTGACAGGAGCAGTGCGAGAGTCACCCCTTTACTTTTACGGTGACCTTGTGTTTATATGATAGTGGTTTTCCATTTACAGTACGGATAACAATCTTTTAAAATAAAGTGGAAACTGCAAGTCGATTCAAGGGAAAGTATGTAAGTATCACTCAGGTGAAATAGACTTTGCAAAATCATGGAGATGGTATGAGGATGGCTGAAGACAGAAAACAATGCAGTAGCTAAAGGCTTCTGTGGACCAGCGCTCCCAGCTGATGGTGACAGTGAGCTGATGTCCTGTTTGTCCACTGCTGCCCTCACAGTAGCATCCAAGACGTCAGAGGACCTCAGCACGGTCCTAAAACGTCGCTCTGGGCTGAACCCCGGCTGAGCAACATCGATCTGATTATTTGAGATGCTGAGTGGAGCAGTAAATTCTTCAAAACACAGAACACATCTAAAAAGGGACTGCTCTGCAAAAGCCAAGATTCTGTGCTCTGACTTAGAAGGTGGAGACAAGGGCAGCAGATTTAAAGTTAGCTGCCCAAAAATGAGTCTTAAAAATCTCACTTGACAGGAGGTGCGCAGTTTCGGAAGCATAGCGACCGCTGATGAGTTCTGCGCTACACAGGGGCATGGTCTACAAGCCTGCAGGTGTGAGAGAGGGGGCGGCACTGGGCCCAGGGCCTCACTTAGCACAGACACCCTGGCCCAGGGACCTGGGCGTGGATGCCCCAAGCCTCCCTAACACTGCGCTGCACTGGAGTCAGGTCCAGCGGCTGGGACAACTGGTCTCCTTTAAAGTCAGAATCCAGGTTGGCTACTTTAAGCTTGGCTTGGAGTTTGGGTCAGGAGGAGGGGCCCACTGTGGGTCATCTGGCCTTTAGCTACTGTGTTTCTCTTTGTTTTTTTGAATTTCAGACATGAAGGCAGGTACATTGTGAAGACACTGATGGATTAGAAATCCCCACTGTCTGAGAAAGGGAGGGGCTAGGGAGCAGCAGGTTTGATGTCAGAGGAGGCCCAGAACCTCAGGCATTTACAGAAAGCCGGCCGGGATGATGAAGACTTGGCCTTGTCCTCACTTCCGCTTCTGCAAAAGCGACTCTTTATGCGCCCAGTTGCTAAATTGTGATCCCCCGATAACCCAAGAGAGGAAGGAAAAACAAAACAAAACAGCAAATAAATGAAATGAGTAACAAATGACTGCGCCAGCTAAATGTTCTTGGGCAATCAGAGTCCTGTCCTGCCCAGGAGAGTTGGAAACAATACCCACGGCACAACCAGAATGAGGACTCCGTGAGCCATTATGCTCTGACCCCACTTAATTAATTTAGTGGCATCCTTGTGCCCAGGCTTTACTTAGCACGTGAGCAGGATTCTATATTGTTCTAGGAGCCAATGCCTTAGACTATTTTTCAATTTCAACGTGTTAAATTATTAAATAAGAATGTTTATTGGTTTAGGACCCAGTTTTTCTTAGTCCTCCACCCTAGTGACAAATCCCTGGCAACTTGGCTCTCACACAACTAACTCCTGCTCCTGTTCAAACACCTTGGGACACTTCCTGGGGTGCTTCTGGCTGCTGCAATGGGACAGGCCACCTGAACTGCTCACTAATAGTCCTTGTGCATCTCAAACAGCCTCTTATGGAAGGATGAGTTTGAAATTGCTCTTTTTCAGACCAAAACCCTGTCAACATCAAGAATTATTCCCATTTAGATCCCTACGCATCCTCTACTGCAAACTTACACTTCATGACCTTTAAATTATGGAGTCTCATCAGAGCAGACAATTGGCCTAACTTCCTGAACATGTCATGTACATGAGCGTAACTGACTTATCTGATTTCTGACTTAGGATTCAAGTTCATAGCAGGTCCACTGTTATTTCTTTCTCCACAGCACCACCTGGTGGCCACAGCTCACACCACAGGAGAAGGAACCCACTACCAGTGATGGTGAACCTTTTGAGCTCAGCGTGTCAGCATTTTGAAAAATCCTAACTTAACTCTGGTGCTGTGTCACATAAAATTTTTTGATATTTGCAACCATAGTAAAATAAAGACTTATATTTTTGATACTTATTTTATATATTTAAATGCTATTTAACAAAGAAAAATCAACCAAAAAAATGAGTTTGCGTGTCATAGGATCGCCATCACTGCACTATGCAATGCTGGTGCCCCAGGCTTGGTCAGCACCTTCAGGGACCAAAGCAGCCTCAACTGCAGGCAGTTCTCACAGTGGTTAAGAGTTCAGGCTCTGTAATCTGTCAGACACAGGTTCAGATCCCAGCCCAACCCATCATTCTCTGGGCAAGTGCTTATCTTTGTCAAGCCTCACTTTCCCAGCCCTGAAAAGGGGATAGGAATCGTACCTGCCTCACATGGCAGTTGGAACTAAAGGAGAGACGTAAAGTGTGAAACTAGCTAAAGGGTGCTGAGCCCAAAAAGAGCCCCCATTACATGGCCGCCGTTACTAATATCTACCACTGACCTGCTCATTCATGGATCCAAACAGTTGTTTCTTTATCTTTTTAAAATTTTTTTTATTTTATTGCTTAAAGCCGTGGTCGGCAAACCGCGGCTCTCGAGCCACACGCAGCTCCATGCCCTTCCCCTCCACCCCCTGAGTGTGGCTCCTCCACAAAACACCACATGCGGGCATGCACATACAGTGCGATTGAGACTGTATGGCCCATGCACAGAAGCCTGTATTTTGTGAAAGAGCCGGTATTTTGTGGAAGAGCCACACCCAAGGGCCCAAAGAGCAGCATGTGGCTCGGGAGCTGCGGCCCGCGGAGCCGCAGTTTGCTGACCACTGGCTTAAAGTATTACAAAGAGTAGTACATGTTTCCTTTTTCCCCCATTGACCTTCCCCGGCCTCCCCTAACCCCAATATCTTGAGTCCATGGTTAATGCTTATATGCATGCATACAAGTCCTTCGGTTGATCCCTTACCTCCCCCACCAACCCTCCCTAGCCTTCCCGCTGTAGTCTGACAGTCTGTTCCATGCTGCTCTGCCTCTGTATCTATTTTTGTTTATAATGTTCAGTTTATAATGTTCTTTATTATCCATAAATGAGTGAGATGATATGGTATTTTCCTTTCATCGACTGGCTTATTTCACTTAGCATAATGCTCTCCAGTTCCAGCCATACTGTTGCAAATGGTAAGAGTTCCTTCCTTTTTTACAGCAGCATAGTATTCCATTGTGTAGATGTACCACAGTTTTCTAATCCATTCATCTGCTGATGGGAATTTAGGCTGTCTCTAAATCTTAGCTATGGTAAATTGTGCTGCTATGAACATAGGGGTACATATATCCTTTCTGGTTGGTGTTTTTGGTTTCTTGGGATATATTCCTAGAAGTGGGATCACTGGGTCAAATGGGAGTTCCATTTTTAACGTTTTAAGGAAACTCCATACTGTTATCCACAGTGGCTGCACCAGTCTGCATTGCCACCAGCAGTGCAGGAGGGTTCCTTTTTCTCCACATCCTCGCCAGCATTTGTCATTTGTTGAATTGTTGATGATAGCCATTCTGACAGGTGTGAGATGGTACCTCATTATCGTTTCGATTTGCATCTCTCTGATGATTAGTGACTTTGAGCATGTTTTCATATGTCTCTTGGCTTTCTGAATGTCCCCTACTGAAAAGTGTCTATTCAGGTACTTTGTCCACTTTTTATTGGATTGTTTATCTTCATTTTGTTAAGTTGTATGAGTTCCCTGTAAATGTTGGAGATTAAACCATTATCGGTGATAACATTGGCAAATACGTTCTCCCATGCAGTGAGCTAATCTTGTTGTTCTATTGATAATTTTGGGGGGTTTTTTTTGCTATTCAGAAACTTTTTATTTTGATGTAGTCCCATTTGTTTATTTTCTCTTTAGTTTCCGTTTCCCGAGGTGCTGCATCGGTAAAGATATTGATACCACAAATGTCTGCTATTTTGCTGCCTATTGCTTCTTCTAAGATTTTTTATGGTTTCCTATCATAAAATCCTTTATCCATTTTGAGTTTACTTTTGTGTATGGTGTAAGTTGGTGGTCTAGTTTCTTGTTTTTTGCAAGTATCTGTCCAGTTTTCCCAACACCATTTATTGAAGGGACTCTCTTGCCTCCTTTGTCAAACATTAATTGAGCATACTGGCTTGTGTTGATTTCTGGGTTCTCTGTTCTGTTTCACTGGTCTTTATGTTTGCTCTGGTGCCAGTATCAGGCAGTTTTGAGGACAGTGGCTTTGTAGTATAGCTTGCTATCTGGTATTGTGATCCCTCCTATATTGTTCTCTCTCAAGATCGCTGCAGCTATTTGGGGCCTTTTTTATTCCAGATGAATTTTTGGAGAGTTTGTTCTAGATCTTTGAAGTATGCAATTGGTATTTTAATGGGGATTGCATTGAATTTACAAATTGCTTTGGGTAGTATGGGCATTTTAATGATTTTGATTCTACCAATCCATGAACATGGTATATTCTTCCATTTGTTCATGTCTTCCTCTATCTCTTTTTTCAATGTTGTGTAGTTTTCTGAGTACAGGTCTTTTATATCTTCAGTTAAATTTATTCCTAAGTATCTTAAATTTTTTTTTTGGTGCAACGGTAAATGGGATTGTTTTTTTCGCTTCTCTTTCTGTGAGTTCATTATTAGTGTATAAAAAGGCCATAGATTTCTGGGTGTAAACTTTATATCCTGCTACTTTGCCAAATTCACTTATTAGGTCCAATAGTTTTTTAATGGAGTCTTTGGGGGTTTTTATGTATAGTAACAGGACAGTTTTACTTCTTCTTTTCCAATTGGATGCCTTTTATTTCCTCCTCTTGTCTGATCACTATGGCTAGCACTTCCAGTACTGTTTCAAATAGGAGTGGTGAAAGTGGGCATCCCTGTCTTCTTCCCGTTTATAGGGGAAACGAGTTTAGTTTTTGCCCATTGAGTTTGATGTTGGCTGCAGGTTTGTCATTGAAGGCTTTTATTATGTTGAGGAATGGTCCCTCTATTCCCACTTTGCTGAGAGCTTTTATCAAGAAAGGGTGTTGGATTTTGTCAAATGCTTTTTCTGCATAGATTGATATGATTATGTGATTTTTGTCTCTCAGTTTGTTTATGTGATGTATCACATTTATTGATTTGTGGATATTGTACCATCCTTGCATCTTCAGAATAAATCCAACTTTGTCATGGTGTATGATCTTTATAATGTAATGCTCAATTCGATTTGCTAGAATTTTGTTGAGGATTTTAGCATCTATGTTCATCAAGGATATTGGCCTGTAGTTCTCTTTTTTTGTGGTATCTTTATCAGGTTTTGGAATTAGGGTAATGCTGGCTCCATAGGAAGTGCTTGGAAGTGTGCCTTCCTCTTGGATTTCTTGAAATAGTCTGTGGAAGATAGTTTTAAGTTCTTCTTTGAATGCTTGGTAGAACTCCCCTGTAAAGCCATCTTGACCAGGGCTTTTGTTTGCTGGAAGATTTTTGATCACTTCTTCAATTTCTTCGGCAGTCATCGGCCTATTCAGGTTTTTTTTTATTCTTCTTGATTGAGTTTTGGGAGCTTGTATTTTTCGAAGAATATGTCTATTTCATCTAGGTAGTCCACTTTGTTGGAATAGAGTTGTTCACAGTACTTTTTCATAATCATTTGTATTTCTGTGGGATTGGTTGTTACTTTGCCTCTTTCATTTCTAATTTTATTTGGGCCCTGTCTCTTTGCTTCTTGGTGAGCCTGGCTAGAGGTTCATCAATCTTGTTTATTCTTTCAAAGAACTAGCATTTGGTTTTGTTGAACTTTATTATTGTTTTTTTGGTCTCTATGTCATTTATCTCCATGCTGATCTTTATTATTTCCTTCCTTCTGCTTACACTGGGATTTTCTTGTTGCTCTCTTTCTAATTCTTTGAGTTGTAGGGTTAGATAATTTATTACCATTTTTTCTTGTTTTTTTTGAGATAGGCCTGCAAAGCTATGAACTTCCCTCTCAAGACTGCTTTCACTGTGTCCTATACATTTTGGATGTTGTGTTTTCATTGTCATTTGTTGCCATGATGCTTTTTACTTCATCTTTGATCTCTTTGGTAACCCAATCATTATTTAAAAGCATGCTATTTAGCCTCCAGGTGTTTGATTTTTTAATTGTTTTTATTATAGTTGATTTCTAGTTTTTTGCCATTATGATCTGAGAAGATGCTTGATATGATTTCTATCTTCTTGAATTTGAAAAAACTTTACCTGTGCCCCAATACATGGTCTATCTTTGAAAATGACCCATGTGCACTTGAGAAGAATGTATATTCTGTGGCTTTGGGGTGTAAAGTTCTGAAGATGTCAATTCCATCTGACCTAGTGAGTCATTTAGGGTTGCTGTTTCTTTGCTGACTTTTTGTTTAGGGGATTTGTCCAGTGGTGTTAGTGGGGTACTAAAGTCCCCTACTATGACTGTATTGCTGTCAATCTCTCCTTTGATATCCTCCAGAGGTTTTGTTATGTATTTGGGTGCTCCTCTATTGGGAGACTATATGTTTACCAGAGTTATATCTTCTTGTTGAATTGCTCCCTTTAGTATTATGAAGTGGCCTCCCTTATCTCTTGTTATGGCCTTCACTTTGAGATCTAATTTTTCATATATAAGTATTGCTACCCCAGTTTTTTTTTTCATTTCCATTCGCCTGAAAAAACCTTTTTCCAACCTTTCACCATCAGTCTGTGTGAGTTCTTTGTTCTAAGATGAGTTTCCTGTAGACAGGAGATATATGGGTCATGTTTTCTTATCCACTCAGCTACCCTATGTCTTTTGATTAGGGCATTTGATCCATTTACATTTAAAGTCATTATTGAGGAGGTCAAATCACCCCCAGTATTGCCGACAACAATCAAGGCTTAACTATAACAAGACTGCGCACAAAGACTACAAGGGGGTGCACCAAGAAAGCATCAAAAATGCGGAGACAAAGAAACATGACAGAAATGGAGGATATAGAGCTAAAAACCACAATTTTAAGGTCTTTCCATAATTTTCTAGAAACTGCCGATAAATGTAGTGAGATCCTCAAGAAATCTAATGAGACCCTCGATGTTGTGATAAATAACCAACTAGAAATTAAGCATACACTGACTGAAATAAAGAATATTATACAGACTCCCAACAGCAGACCAGAGGAGCGCAAGAATCAAGTCAAAGATTTGAAATGCGAAGAAGCAAAAAACACCCAACTGGAAAAGCAAAATGAAAAAAGAATACGAAAATAGTGTAAGGAGCCTCTGGGACAGCTTCAAGCGTACCAACATCAGAATTATAGGGGTGCCAGAAGATGAGAGAGAGCAAGATACTGAAAACCTATTTGAAGAAATAATGACAGAAAACTTCCCCTACCTGGTGAAAGAAATAGACGTACAGGTCCAGGAAGCACAGAGAACCCCAAACAAAAGGAATCCAAAGAGGACCACACCGAGACACATCATAATTAAAATGCCAAGAGCAAAAGACAAAGAGAGAATCTTAAAAGCAGCAAGAGAAAGAAACTCAGTTACCTACAAGGGAATACCCATACGACTGTCAGCTGATTTCTCAACAGAAACTTTGCAGGCCAGAAGGGAATGGCAAGAAATATTCAGAGTGATGAATACCAAGAACCTACAACCAAGATTACTTTATCCAGCAAAGCTATCATTCAGAATTGAAGGTCAGATAAAGAGCTTCAAAGATAAGGAAAAGCTAAAGGAGTTCATCACCACCAAACCAGTATTATATGAAATGCTGAAAGGTATCCTTTAAGAAGAGGAAGAAGAAGAAAACGGTAAAGATACAAATTATGAACAACAAACATGCATCTATCAACAAGTGAATCTAAGAATCAAGTGAACAAATAATCTGGTGATCTTAATAGAATCAGGGACATAGAAAGGGAATGGACTGACTATTCTTGGGGGGGAAAGGGGTGTGGGAGATGCGGGAAGAGACTGGACAAAAATCGTGCACCTATGGATGAGGACAGTGGGTGGGGAGTGAGGGTGGAGGGTGGGGCGGGAACTGGGAGGAGGGGAGTTATGGGGGGAAAAAAGAGGAACAAATGTAATAATCTTAACAATAAAGATTTAATTTTAAAAAAAGGAAAAGAAAAAAAATAATAAAAGTGTAATATGCTAAAAAAAAAGTCATTATTGATATATACTTGTTTGTCACCATTTTTATTCTTTATGCCTGTGTTCCTTCTTCCCTTCCTATTTCTTTTTATAGCAGACCCTTTAGCATTTCTTGCATCGTTGGTTTGGGGGTAATAAACTCCCTTAGTCCTTTTTTTCTGTGAAGATCCTGATTTCACCCTCAATTTTAATTGATAGCCTTGCTGGATACAGTATTCTTGGATTCAGACCCTTTCTTTGCATGACTTTGTATATTTCATTCCATTCCCTTCTGGCCTGATGTGTTTCTGTTGAGAAATCAGTCAATAGTCTGATGGCAGATCCTTTGTAGGTAACTTTCTGTCTCTCTCTGGCAGCCTTTAACACATTGTATGCGGGAAACGTATTTATATGTTTTACATTGACTGGTTGTAGAGCGCAGGACACGTATTTTATAGACGCTGGATACGTTTTTATAGACTAGCGGTAGAATGCGGGTAACGTATAAATACGTAAACTAAAGTTATCTTAATTTTACTGAACGTTGCCATTTGCGAAAAAACTTAGCAAAAATGGCCCATGCCACCTGTTAGTGTGCGATAAAAACTACCCTCAAACAACGTGTTAAGATTCTTACTTTGTAGTTGGTGTTTGCCAATTTAATTATATTGTGTCTTGTTATCAGTCTTTTGGGGTTCATCTTATTTGGGACTGTGTGAGCTTTTTGGAACGTGTGAGCTTTTTCTTCCCAATATCAGGGAAGTTTTCTGTCATTATTTCTTCAAACAGATTTTCTATTCCTTGTTCAGTTTCCTCTTCTTCTGGCACCCCTATTACAATGATGTTGTTTTGTTTCATGTTGTCCCAAAGTTCCCTTAGGCTCTCGTCCTGTTTTTTAAGTTTCTTGTCTAGATGCTGCTCTGCTTGGGTATTTTTCCTACCTTTTCTTCTAGCTCACTGGTGTGGTCCTCCGCTTATTCTAGTCTACTGTTGATGCTTTCTATTGAGTTTTTTATTGCAGCGATGTCATTTTTTCATTTCTTCTTGCTTCTTCTTCATTTCTTCTTGGTTCCCACACATATTGTTGAATGTGTCTTCCATCCTTTTCAGTGACCTTATGACCACTTCTCTGAATTCTTTCTCTGTCATATTGCTTGCCTCCATTTCATTTCCTTCCTTTTCTGGTTAGTCCTCCTTTCTTTTGTATGCGGGCTGTTTCTTTGTCTCCCCAGGATCTCCCCTCTCAGGGTTTCTGGTTATGTAGCTCTCTGTCTCTTGCGCTGACTTTCTTTAGGCAATGCCAGCTGTGTTTACTTTGCCAGTTCCGGGTGCGTGCTCTTTGATTCAGCTGTTCCTTCTGCTCTGTGAGAAGGCACAGGGCTTGTCCATGAGTTCGCGCATTTGTCTCCCCCTGAGAAGACCTTCCAGGTGCCCATGGTCGGGGAGGTTGGAGTTCTGGAATTCCTAGATTTGCAGCTGAGATAACTGGTCCCTGGACGTCTTGGTTTTAAGGTCCCAGGAGGCATCCGAGATCTCCCCAGTTGAAGGTAAGGCTGGGGTTCCAATCACAGTCAGTCTCTGATCACAGCCATCTCCCCTTCAAGATGGCATGGCCTCTGTGGCAGAGCCAGCCACTACCAGAAGAGATTTCAGCTGGAGTAGAGTCTGCCCAATCATGGGTGGCCAGTCCGGCAATCCCCAACAGTCCCTTGGAGTATAGCTGTCCCTCACTCAAATACTGACACTCCCTACACATCCATGCACTCTCCTTTCATTCTCTCACTCTACACTATCTAGCAGCCTGCACTCCCATCGGCAGCCATCTTACTTCTCCGATTTTTTTGTTTTGTTAATCCTCACATGAGGATATTTTTTTCAGAGAGTGGAAGGGAGGCGCAGACAGAGAGAAAAATATCTTCATGAGAGAGACACATTGATTGGGTGCCACCCACACACCTCGATCAGGCCAGGCATTGAGTTTGAAACCCAGGTACTTGCCCTTGACCAGAATTGAACCCTGGACTCTCTGATATGAGAGATGATGCTCTAACCACTGAGAAAAACCAGCCTGGGCAGTCAAGCATCTTTTCTCTGAAAGTTTTGCAAAGTCAATTAGGCTGATTATCATTAATTAAGTCAACTTAGACAATAACACAAGGGGAGGTGTGAGTGTGAAAAAAATTATGTATCCTGTATGAAAACCAGAGGCAACAGATACCTCTAGATAAATGTTAATAAGTTTATTATCATTTCCCTGCATGTGAGGATTTTACCTAATTTACCTCCTGTAAAGACTTGGAATGCAAGCATTAGTCCCCAAACACTAGTATGGATGCATGTACACATTGTGTTTTTTGAGTTTCGAGGGACACACCAGGTCCTGAAGTGGTGAATGTCACCCAGAAAGGCGTGTGCACAGGTCACACTCAAGAGGCGGCTTGTCATGGGCCCTGGTGCTGTCACGGCTGCCCCGAAGAGGGCATGAGTCTCAGGCCAGGCTGGTCTTCAGGAAGTCGTGGTGTCCTTCATAAAATTTAAATTCTCAGGGTGCACGTTTGGCAGGTTTATAGGTAAGTCTTGTAGAACATGATATTTAAAAGTAAATTGAAAACTAAGCCATGTTTAAGGCAAGTAAGATGCACTTTCCCCCTCTCCCAAACCTTAACATCTCTGAAATCAGGATGCAGCTTCGAGCCTGTCTCACAGTCACTGTCGGCCAGGTGGCAACTGTGACAAAATCATCACTGCCACAACCCATTTATCTTCTTCTTATGTGAGCACCCTTGTCTGACAGCCTCTTAGATTCGATGAAATACATACAGCACATGCAACTAGGAATCCACTTCAAAAGCTCTGGCAATTCCACATGACAACCCTGAATGATGAGGTATAGTGCACCCCGTGGTGGCAGGACTCCAGGCCAGATACAAAGTCAGAGAAGAAAACTGGACCTGCTTGTCAAAGTGACAAAAGATCAGAGCCACAGGAGGCCTCGCTGAAGACCTTGCAGCTGTCCATCACGTGTTAAATGCACCGCGGATCTCCTTACAGAAATGGCCTATTGTAGGCCTGGAGGAAACATCCGCTGTGGAGCTTGTATCTGCGGTAACTGTGTGGAGATCAGCTCTGGATATTTGAGTCCCTACCACAGTGTCCATGATTTGTGAGGCTCCTCATGCTAAAGGACCTGAATTGTTCTGGGAAAAAGTGCAGCCACACTGACGGGGGTTTATATTTCCTACTTGGGTGTTCACATACCAAAGGAGGCAGATGTGGTGTGTGGAGCATGCCCCCTTCAGGCTCCTACACACACACACACACACACACACACACGCACACGCACACGCACACACGTGTACACACCTAGCATGCAGTCTCCTTGGTTCTCCCCTCCCTGAGGGAGACCTGAGATCCTCCCCCCTTCACTTACTGCCTGCAGCCAAGCCAGGTAAGCCCTTCCTACCTTTTCCCCTGTGCCCCCTGCAGGTGTCTTGCTCTTCTGTCCCCTTTGAGCAGCATGGGGTGGCCTCGAGGGGCTCCAGCTGCGATTGAAGAGGCTGAGAAGTACTGGGCGAGGCCTGGTCTGAGGACCCCAGCGGAAAGGGAGGCCTCTGTGGGGTTGACGTTGGTCGTTCTCTGGAACCACCTTTCTTTAGTTTGATGAGTTTGACTAAGTCTTTGGCTCCAATCCAGTGCTTTTTCCTGTAAGAAGTAGGTTTTTAGGACACAACTAAGCCTCACTGCCCCTCCAGCAGGTGTCTGGGTGCCCTACGCGAGCTGGGATTTCCATCACCAGCCTGAGAAGGTGGTGCTTAATCTGGTTCAGAATGAGGCTGCTCTTTGCCATCACCATGATCATCCCACCTGGGGCTCAGGAGGTGGCACACAATGTGCAGTTAATTTGCACAGACCCAGGGGTGGTGGAAGCCTTCATACTAGCCCACACTAGCCCCTCGGGAAAACAGAACTTCAAACCCAGCTCTCAGCTCTTGATTATTGTGCCAAGTGCAGGAAGTGGTTCTGTGCTGACCTAATCATGCTGGTTGGCAAAATTCCACCAAAACGCCATTTTCAGAAAGAGTCAGGGACCTCCTCATTTTCTGCTAGAGTTAATAATACGTGAAATAGGCTGGCATACTCTGCCCATTCCCGGCATTGAGGAATCTGGGTGAAGGGAAGAGGGCAGGAGAGTGGGCCGTTTGAATTAAAAACAGTGAGCTCTGGGTGGTGTTGCCTGGTGGTTGAGCATCGGCCTGAGCACTGATGGGTGGTGGGTTTGATCCCCCAACAAGGGCACATACCTGTGTTGCAGGTTTGATCCCCGGCCCCAGTCAAGGTGTATGCAGATGGAAACCAATTGGTGTGTCCCTCTGACATAGATGTCTCTCTCTCTCTCTCTCTCTCTCTCTCTCTCTCTCTCTCTCCCTCCCTCCCTCTCTCCCTCTCTCATTTCCCCTTTCCCTTCCTCCCTCCCTACTACTCTCTCTAAAAATCAATGGAAAAATATCCTCAGGTGAGGATTAGAAAAATAAGTAAATAAATGAAAACAGTGGATGTAAAGGGTAATACATTGCAGCTAACAGAAAATGAAGCATTCGAATGTAACAAGGACCACAGCTGGGTTCTGGTCCTGGCTCTGCCACGAAACAGCACTGTGCTTACTTACACAAGCCACTCAGTTTCCTCATCGGTGCCTCAATTTCCCTGTCAACAGAAGGGTCAGGCAGAGGTTCTGAAATTCTGTGGTTCTGTGATTTCTACAGAGAGGCCATGCGGGATTCATGGTGATTTGACCTCAAGCCTGGGCTGGGACAGGACAATGGGAAGGCCCTGCTCCTGGGCTCAGGCCCAGGCACAAGGGGAGCCCTGCTGGATGGAGGCCGGCAGTGTTGGGGGTCAAATCGGCCCACCACCGGGCTGCTGCTCTCTGGGGAAGGGAACGTGTTTGTGAACCTGCCCTGGGGCGGGGGGCGGGGGGTCCAGTGAACCCAGAGGAATGGAGGACAGAACAAAAGGCTCCTGTGCTTGAAGACTGGGGTGCTGGTCCAGGCATCTGCCCCAAGCTTCCTTCCCAAAACAGAAGCATGATTTTCTAGGTCCCGCAATCTTGAGACAAAAGCTGATATGCCTGCTTTAGTGGCTCTAAAAGCACAGACTCTGCCCTTAAACAGGCTCCTGGCCAGCTGGCACTCACCATCCCTCATAGGATAACCCTGAGTACTGAGGGTGGGACTGACAGAAACTCTAAATTCTTTCCATGCTGGGAGGGACCTGCACACAGGGACCTGCCATACAGTGAAAGGTACGGGCCCAACAAACTGGCCACTGCTCTAGATGCTACAGCTTCCCTCACTCGTGAAAAAGCAAGCTTTCTATCCTGTGTGTAAGCTACTGACGCTTAAATCAACTCACTTCTTTGGTGCTGGATCATGGAACTTGTGCTGAGCCATGCTTTTTTTGTCCAGTTTTTCATTTTGTCTCTGTAAGGCATTTAATTTGTCTCTAACAGAGGAGAGAGAAAAACAGTCTGTTTTTGAAAATAAAACACATAAATTGACTCATCACCCCTGCCTGGGACCTGGCCCAGAGGAGCCGGTGTGTTTCTGGGACTCAGACATCACGGTGCTCATGACCACCATGACCCCTGAGTTGGGAATACGGGGATGGAAGCATGTGACATGGGTCCAGGAGCCTAACATGTCAAGGAGACGGCTGAACACCTAGGGTCAGGGTGTACGTCACCTCAGGAGAGAGACCCCGAACCATCTGACACTCAAGCTGGGAAACCCCGAGGGTCCCAGCCACGTCAGCTCAGGACATTGGGCACTCGGGTCAGATCTAGGGCTAGGCTAGCTCCTGCGGGTTCAGACCAACGATACCTTTAGTGGTGGGGAGGGGTCTGCCCTCGGTGACTTAGATGGGCATCAGATTAAAAAGGTCAGTTTAGCAAAGTCAGTCCTCCAACTGGACCCACTCCAATGTTGGGCTTCTGCTAACACTTCTAGTGAAGCAAACTCAAAGCCTTTTGGGAGCCAGACAGATAAGATAAGGAGCAAAGCGGCCTGGGAGGACCTGAGGGAGGAGTGGGGGCTAAGGCGAGGCTGAGCGCTTGGTGTCACCTGGGACCTAACGCGGGGCCTGCAAACGAAGCGCCGCTCTCCATGTGGCAGAGCTTCTGACTGCTTTTCCCGAAGGATCCAGAAGCCCCGGCTCTGAAGCACAATCCCTTAATTCCTAAACGTGGGAAGTCAGTTCACATTTATAAAACACAGAAAGGACCAGAGAGACACCTCTTAAACCTTGGGCTGCCAGAGGGCACCCCTGCTCCTGGGAGAGGGAGCCTGGCCTTTCTGAAGCAGAGGGCATGGCATGCTTTCCTGTTGTCTGTCTAGGACAGTGATGGCGAACCTATGACACGAGTGTCAGAGGTGACACGCGAACTCATTTTTTGGTTGATTTTTCTTTGTTAAGTGGCATTCAAATATATGAAATAAATATCAACAATATAAGTCTTTGTTTTACTATGGTTGTAAATATCAAAAAATTTCTACATGTGACACAGCACCAGAGTTAAGTTAGGGTTTTTCAAAATGCTGACACGCTGAGCTCTAAAGGTGCGCCATCACTGGTCCAGGAGCCATGCACACAGTGCTCGCTATACAGCGCCCCCCACTGGGCCGCCGGCGCCTGTCCAGATCCTGCCTCTCCTCACCCATGTGGCCTTGACAGCTCAGACCCCAGCTTTCCCAGCTGGAAAATGAGTCCTCGGCATCCAGGCAGCTGCTCTGGCTCCTTCAGTCAAGAAGGTGCCCAGGCCCCCCTAATCCAAGGCTTTCCCGCGAGTTCACCGCAAAGTGAGCACCCGTGAGAAGTGATCGCTTGCAAACCACTGGGTCCCTGGCCACGGACCTGCTCTGCTCCCAGCACCCTCGTTTCGGACTCTGTTCTTCTAGTCTGTTATTCTGTTCCCACAGCCGTTCCCTAGCCCCACAAACTCATGGCCCAGCTATCCCAGGGCTGGGGAAGACTCCGCTTGGAACAGGCTCAGGAAGCCTGCCCACTCTCTGACCTCCTACAGACACTTTCTAATGCAAAACCGTCATCAGATCATCCCCCCGGTTACCAGGTCCCTACTCTTCTAGTTTGCACCTGCCCAAGCTCTGCTGGTAATTTTTAGCAGCTGCGTTATAGAGAGCCCACTTCAGGGTACAAACTCTCACTTCTACCCCAAAAGTACAGTGCGGTTTTCCATGTCAACCATCCTTGGTAGGTGTTGAGCCCCCTGTAGATGAGCAGACGAATCCGGGAGAACAGTGAGCAGAATCGTCACCCTGGGGAGTTGGGACAGTGACCCAGTGGTCACTGTGGCCATGTCCCTCTGTCCCACACTGGCCAGCCATTCCCGATCACAAGGAAGGACAGTCCCAGCAGCACAGCATTGAGGGGTGAAGACCACCCTGGACCCACAAGATGCATCTCAGCTGACTTGACTTCCAAACCACAAGGTTTCCAGCACCGAGGCTCTTCCTCCTGCCCTCATTTCTGGCAGCTTCCTAGGCCCTGTACACCAGCATCCCTTAAACACCCACTTCCCAGTGAATCCGACTCATTAGCCGGGCATGGAAGCCTTCCACAGCTCAGCGCTGCCTCCTCCAGCCTTCCTTCTTGCCACTCCCTGCACCTTCCCTGCACCCAGACCATGCCAAGCCCCACCTTCACGTTCAGCCCCTATCCCCCCCACACACACTGGCCAGCCTTCTCCCCATCCATGTCAGCAGCAGAACCCCAACTCCTACCACTACGCTTCCTTCTACCTCCATGGAGCTCCTCAACGTCTGTGTGCACATAGCTCTACTCACATCCCATCACTCCTACTGGTTCCTGGAGACCAGGTAACTGGTTCTGTGCACTTTGCAGGGCCAGGCCTGTCGGCAAACACAATGTCCGCAGAGGGAGGAGAGCCACTGTGCACCAACAACCCACTCTGCAGCCCATTAAGGGAAAAACCGACACAGAAAGGGGTCAGCCTGTGATCTGAAGACCTTCCCTAGGAGCCTCTCTTTATCACTGTTGTATTTTTCAAAGTGAACTTGATCCCAAAAGAAGATTAAGAAGCATCTGGCAGGGGGCAGTGTCTCTGAAAAGCCAACAAAGCCAACCACCCCTATTTGCAGAAATCTAGAACCATTCCCGGGAAAACGAGAGAAGGATGTGCTGGTAAGATGGTCCGTCCCCTTGCCTGGGACACCAATGCACCCAGGGGTTCTCTGCTGCCCAGAATGGCGCGGTCTAGTCATGGAGCTGGAAGCCACGGCCCCTCTGTTGACGGGCGTCCGTCAGCCCACACCCCTCACACGTACTGCTGCTGCTCCTCCTGGTGCTGGTCCTTGTCCTCCACGTCCTCCTGGAGAAGCCTCTGGTTCTGCTCTTTCAGCCTTTGGATTTGGCTCTGCAGGTGACGGTTTTCTCCCACCAAGTTGCCCTTGAGGCGGGAGAGCAGCTAAAACACAGATGGACAATGTCTCAAACACCACACGCTCCCGTGATTCCACTGCTGGGAATCTACTTCCAAAAGGAGAAAAAGGCCACGTGCACAAAGATGGTCATTTTGGTATTATCTACGTCAGCTGGCATGACCAATACGGCCAATGCCATGGGGATGGCCAAGCCTTCTGCCACTGCACCGTACAATCGGGCAGCCACTGGCCACGTGTGGCTGCTGAGCACTGAAAACGCAGCCAGTCTGAGCTGAGCCATAAGTGCAAAATATATAATAGGTTCTGAGGACTTAATAACAATTAAAAATAATGTAAAGTATCTCATTAATAAGCTGCCCGGTGTGTGTGTGGCTCAGTAGGTTGAGTGTCCCATTCACTAAGAAATCACCAGTGTAATTTCTGATCTGTGGTGAGCCGGCACGGCCATGGCATACTCAGCCCCAGGGTGCCTTATGTGCCAGGCCAGCTCAGCCTGGTTCAGTGACCCTGAGAGGGGTCGGTGAAGGATTAAGAAAAGACAGCAAGAGAATGAAAGCTGGGTCTCAGTGGGATGCTGCTCCTCTGACATAGAGACAGCGCCAGCGCCCACAAGCCATGTCTTTATTTTATAGCAGATGCCACGAGGCAAAGGAAGGGTGTGATCAAGATGTTTACAACATTCTCGTGGGTTTCAGTCCTACTCAACTACATGCACCTGAACTCTATCACTCAGGCATGTGGGGCCACGTGTTCGGACCACAGGTTCAAGCTTACCACTGTAGCTGTTGGCTATAATTGTGCTGGGAAGGCTCTGCCCTCCAAGCTGGGCCTTGCACGTCGCAATGAGAGGACTGTGCCCTTTCATCAGTCCAAGGCTTGAACCTGTCCAAACACTGTAGCTGCGCCCCACACTGATCAAGGCACATGCCTGGGTTGCTGGCTCCATTCCCCAGGAGAGGGCATGCAGGAGGCAGCTGATGGATGTTTCTCTCAAAAAATCAATAAAAAATCATATTATTTTAAAAAATCTTATTAATAAGCTTTTGGGGTTCCATGTGATATTTTAGATATAAGGGTTAAATAAAACAGACCCCTACATTAATCCCACCTGATTCCTTTTACTTTTTGAATATGGCTACTAGAAAGTTGTCTGTACACAAACAGGCGTGAAGCTGGACCTGAATTTTGGGCTGAGGCTGGCCAGCTCCTGCTCTAGAATATCATCGTGGTTGGTGTAGCAGGAAAGTCCCAAGCTTTCGCTTCAGACAAACGGGGTTCCAACCCGCTACTTCAGAGGGACAAGGATGGGAACCCCAGCTCACAAGATCACTGTGAGAATTAAATGAGATGACACAGAGAGCAGAGTGCTCAGTCGACAGGATGGAGATGAAACGGTACTTGGATGCTTCCATGCACCACCCCGACAAAAAGCAAAGATCAGGTGAAAGGTGTTCTGTAGCACACCCCTGCCAGTCATGGTGTTCGTCCCAGTCAACTGCCTCTGGCTTCCTCTCTGCCTCTGAGTGACATTCACACACACCCTTTGAGCAGAGATGCCATTGAGGACCCATTCCCACCTGGCTGAGCCCACGGAGTCAGCCCAGGGAACAGGCCCACCCAAGGTCCTGAGGCCCTCCAGCCCCAGGCCTCACCTGGCAGCGGTTGTCCAGCTCGGTCAGCGAGATGTCCGTGCTCTGGAGCTCCTCCCTCAGCCAGTTGCACTGGTTCTGCCAGCAGTTCACCTGCAGCTGCGTGTCGTTCAGGGAGGTTCGCAGCTTCTTGTTGTCTGTGAGCAGCTCGTCCTGCTCCCCCTTCAGCTCCTCGTACCGGCCCTGCCAGTGGTTCACCTCCCGCTGCGTGTCCTTCAGGGAGGTTCGCAGCTTCTTCTTGTCTGTGAGCAGCTCCTTGGTGAGGGCCTGCAGCTCCTTGGTGAGGGCGTACAGCTCCTCTTGCTGCCCCTTCAGCTCCTCGTACCGGGCCTGCCAGCTGTTCACTTCCCGCTGCGTGTCATTCAGGGACAGTTGCAGCTCCTTGTTGTCTGTGAGCAGCTCCTTGTATTCTGTGAGCAGCTCATTGGCGTCGGCCTGTAGCTCCTTGGTGAGGGCGTACAGCTCCTCTTGCTCTGCCTTCAGCCCCTCACACTGGGCCTGCCAGTGGTTTACCTCCAGCTGCATATCATTCATGGAGGTGTACAGCTTCTTGCTGTGAGTCTGAAGCTCCTCCTGCTCCGCCTTCAGCTGCTGGTGCAGGGAATTGGCCCTAGGGGTGGAGAGACACAAGGCCAAGGGCTGAGGCGCACTCCCAGGCTCTGTCCCAGTTGTGCAACCTTAATCAAAACTGCAACCTCTCTGGGCCTCAGTGTTTTTCATGTGTGAATGAAGGGTTGAACAAAATCAGCGGTTTTCAAACTGTGTTCATTGGGGTTCTAGGAGGCTACCCCAGGTGCCCCACTGCCAGCTGGGGGAGGACGACAGGCAGGCTCGGACACCACGGCAACAGAGCATCCCTGTAAAAGTCCTTTCTATGTGAGGCTTTGGCACATCTGCCTACTTGGAAAAAGGGTTCTTTGATTCAAACATTTAAACACTGAATCAGAACATTACTGCTCTAAGACTCTATGTCTATATCCCTTCTTCTCCCCAATTCCAAGCCCCTTTCTAATTTCAACTACTGAGATAAATAAAATAGAAGATTCTGGAGTGTTACCTATATCCACTTAAATCATCATCATCATCATCATTACCTGGGATTCCTTGGGGTAGATTATACCAAAAAAGCTCATATGACCAGAGGCTCATGGACTCAATGTGAACACAGGTGTGTGAAGTTTGGCCCACACAGCTTTTTAAAATTTTTTTAACATTTACTTATTTTATTCTATTTTATTTCATTTTAAAGTGTGTATGATTTTATTAATTGATGTCTCTCCAATAAAGACAACTAAAAAAAAAATAAAATAACATAAAGAAGAAACAGAACAAGATAAAAAGATTCGCCATTGTGGTCCTGTGAATACTCGCGGGTTGGGTTTAAGGGTCCCCGGCCTCAAATATGTCTCCAGGTCCTCCCATTCCTCTGTCCTGCCCAAAAAAGCAGATTTAATAAAAAACACAAACAAAACAAAAAAATAATTACTGTATCAGCATTCCAAAATTTTAAGGTACTCATCAACATTCAGATATCTTCTTCTCAGGAAAAAAAACAAAACCAAAAAACAAAAAACATACAGAAGGAAGACCTGGCAGCCCTGCCTTCCTCCCAGCTGACAGCCTCTATAGCTGGGCTGTATTCTCCACCAGGGCCTGGTCTATTGTTGACTCTCCTTCCCCACCTGCTGGACCTGCCCGGCCACTGCAGGCAGCTGAGTTTACTCAGGGCTGTGGGAAGGAAGGGTTCATATGGTCACGCCTCTGGGTTGAGGCAAGACTTGTATTCGAATCCTGCCTGTGCCACTAACTAGGAGCATTGACCTTGAACAAGTTGTTTAATCTCCCTGAGCCTGTTTCCTCCTCTGTTGCTGTGGATTTTTGAAAGGATAACAATAGCTCAGTCAATTCTTGTGATTCACAGTATAATGTTCTGCCCAACCACGTGAACCCTGACTTAGTGAGTACTGAAACTGTTCCCACCGGTTCCTGGGAGTCTCTGGTCACATTCTGTCAGCTCATCAAGACATAAAGATGCCTCGTGTAATACACTCAGGGCCAACAGCACCATACCTGGGCCCAAATGACCCTTGTGTGCCACTCGAATATTCCCCGTGAGGCCCAGCGCAGCCTTGCACTTGGGAACACTAGTCAGCACTTCAGCACTCCATTTGGGGGCCATTTCAAACAGCGAAATCGCCTCCAAAGCACACAAAATAGAACACCGTGGCACTCAGTGGCCCATGAAGAGGACGCTGGTAGGTGAGAGCTAAAACAAGGCTGGGGTCAAAGGCCTTGTTCAACCTCAGCTGCAAATGTGCACATCAGGCGACTCCAGTATCTCCCACTCTGGGCATCCATGACAGGCCATGGGCAATGATTTGGGGGTCACCAGTGCATTTCAGCCAGGAGGTGAATTCACAAATGGGAATGTGTGAATGCTGAGGACCACGCCCCCTCCCTCATGGGATCGCTGGTGTGAGAGGATGCAGGTGCCCCTGCCCGACAGTCATCAGCATCATAACTGTGGGAGGGGAGACTGTCCAAACCGAGACAATGCCCCATCCCAGCTGCCGAGTCCTTCCTTCCAGCCACCAGCTGGAGGCCCCTTTACCTTGTTCCCACCAGCTGCTTCCAGGGCAGGGCTGGTAAAAATGCACCATCACCAGGGGTCTCACTTGAGCTCAGCTCAGCAGGTGCTGAGTGAGTGGGTCTGAATGGCATCCTGGCAGAAGCGCTGCAGGGGGTCCGCTGGGTACCTGTCCAGCTCTCGCTGCAGCCTCTGGTTCTCCTCAGCGGCCATGGTGCTCGTCCTCTGCTCCTGCTGCAGAGCCTCCCGCTCGGTGGTCAAGAGCGTCCCCAGCTGCTCCAGCGCCGCCTTATGTTGGAGCTGGTCCTTGTATCTGTTGAAGGGAAACATACCCGCTAGGAATGGAAACCCAGGGAGACCTCAAAGCCTTGGTGAGCGGCTTCTCTCTGCAGAGCTGAGGGAGAGGGGGATGGACAGGGGACAGGGCTGGACATAGAGAGGGGACTGTCACTGGGCCAGCTCTGGGGGTCTCCTCAGGCACAGGAGGCAAGTCCCTCCTCCTCCCACCCGACGTGTCTCCATGGTCCCTACCAGTCCCTGTCAAAGCAGCCTCCCTCCTTCATCCCACTGGGAACAAAACCACTGTTTTCTGAACTCCACGCCCTTCTCAAAGAAACCACTGCAAATACAGCAGAATTCCACCGCCCATAACAGCTGATCCCCCTCAATGAGCCCTGGGTGAGCCCTCCGCCCCAACTCAGGAACACGACTCTTCTTGCTCTGATCCAGGCAGCTTGGGGGCCAGAGTCTTGTCTGGTGGGGCCCAGGCAGCCACCAGCGGCAGTTGCACACCCTGCTCCTCATGGCACCCCCAGTCCAGCCCTTGCCCTCCCTCTCCCACAGCCTCCCTCTCAACTCGGGCTTTTATTTCCTTCCTGTCTCAGTCTGCAGAGGGTTCCGCACAGCCTCTCCGGAGGGCAGCAGAGCACAAGAGGGAGTCCCTGACCAGCCCCAGGCTGTTCCTCCTCCTGCAGGAACCTTCCCTGTTCAGGTGACTCAGGGGCCTCCCCAGGTCCAAGGTGGAGACTGAGTCATCACCTTTCAATCTTCCCCAGGCAGGCAAAACCCTTTCCAGAACCCCTTCCTGAGGTGTCCACACCCAGAGACAGGCTGACAGAGTCCACCCAGGTTCCAGGGTTTCAGCCCCTGCCTGCAGCCCTCCATCCCCGCCTGCCCACCCCGTATCAGCTGTACTTGTACCATCTGCCTGGAGCCAAGACTTGTGCGGACTCAGACACACACACCTGCTCGGTCGGCTGTTGGAAGACAAACATTCCTTCCTGTGGCCTTTAGCCACAAGTGGAGGCTGCCCAGACATGGGAAATGGAAGGTGGGGGTGATGGCTCTGCTGGGCTTTCAGGGCGGCGATCTTTCTCATCCAGGTTTGACAAACAGGGCTATGGTTCATTAGGGTCACCACCTCCTGCTTCCCTGTTGTGTCTTGGAAAAGCACAGGATCAAGCATATCGCAACCATTAGTAACCACCCTCCTGCAGGGCAGAAACTGCGAGTGCTTCTCCCCACTGAATCCCGGGTACGAGGCTTGACACCCAGTGCATGTGCACCAGGGGAACGAAGGAGCGAGTGTCCCAGTCAAGTGTCAGGTGAAATGAATACAGATCCCCCGGCCAGTGTTCCAGGCACCTCCACCTCCAACCTGCAGCCCTGCTGCAGACACACCAAGGGCCTCCAGCTATCTGTCCAACCAGCAAAAACCACTGAATCACACAGTAGGTCCACCAAGCAAGGAGTCATAGGCAGAGCAATGAACTCCTGCCTCAGACCAGTCAAATGCCACCTGTACAAACCTTCCCATGTTAACAGCCATAAGACTATATCCACACGGTTATCATTGAGGGTAGGGCCCGCAGCACCTGGTGAGGGGTGGGCACCACAGGAGGCTCCCATCAGTAGTCAGCTGGGTGCATTCAAACCATGTTAGACAGCACCAGGCGCCCAGTGGGTGCTCACTAAGCATCTCGTGAACACAGGATGGGTGCAGAGGAGGCAGAGATGGAGATGCCAAGAGGCAGAAGATGCTCATTCTGGCTGGAAGAAACGAGAGTCTAATAGGAGCAGACATCTCGGCACCCCCGAAGGATGGGCATCTGGGTGGAGAAAGGGGTGGAAGGCTCTGGAGAGAGTCCACAGGAAGCACTGGGTGAGTATTTAAATGAATGTCATCTCCCCCAAGTTCATGCAGCAGCACGCGCCCTCTGCAGGCTCTGCAGGCTCAGTGCCCTCCTGGTCCCTGTGATGCCAAATTCCTGCACCTCAGCTGCTCCCAGGGAAGCCCCAGCCTTTGCCTAGCATCTTGCTGAGGCAGAGGCATGGGAAGTACTCAGCAGGGATAACTCACAAGCACAGGAAGTGGACAGCTCCCTCCTGGGCTGCTCCAAGTGTGGGAGAGCCTCTCTTTAGAGTATCTCTCCCTCTCTCTCCCCACCACATTGGAGTCCTCTGTACATCTCACTTCCCCCAGGCTCTGGGTCCCGGTGCACCTGCTGGGGTCATTCCAATCAGGGATCTGCCTGGCAGGAGCTCAGACGAAGTTGGCTGACTACATGCACACAAAGCCCTGATTTTGAAAAAGTGCAAAGTTAAGATTTATGCATTTAAGGTACATCAATTTTACCTTTAAAAAGGTATATGGAGAGTCAGAGGTAAAGGTGACATGAGAATGGCAGAGTATTGGTAATGCTGCTGCAGGTGAGGGGAACCCGGGGTTTTCACTATACTAGTCTGTACAAGTCCATATATTCAAAACTTTCCAAAAGTACAAGTAAAAAAAGAAAATCAGAAGTGCAGACTTTGAGACTTGGACAGGGAAAAGGCTTGGGGAGCTAGGTAAGGCACGCCGCTGAAAATCGGCAGCTGTGGTGACTTCCCCTCCTGGTCCTTGGTTTGGAGAGAATAGGAAGAGGGGGTAGGAATCCCCCGGGAGCTGGGACCCCAATGCTGACACCTGGTTTCCCTGAGCCGGGATTAGTGGGCACACCCTTCTCCCCTGGGGGACCCTCCTGCCCCTCAGTCTCCAGCCACACCAACTCCACATCGCTGAGGGTGAAGGTGGATTTACTTCTCTTCACTGTGAAGCAGCGGGACCAGAGGAAACATGAGGGGCCAGAGTGAAGGGGGGACAGGAGCCCGGGGAGCCTGTCAGTCACCCCCAGCCACAGGCACCCACCTGTCACTGAGAGCCTTGCTCTCCAGCTTCAGGGTCCGACTCAGCAGTGTCTTCTGGCGGCGGTACTTGTCCAGAAGGGCCTCGTGCTCCCTAGTCAGGTGCTCGTGGAGCGCGCCCAGGCACGCGTGTTCCTGCTGCAGGGCCTTGTGGGCTGCTGCCAGCTGCTGGTGCTGGAGCTGCGTGTTCTGCTCTGTGAGCGCAGTAAGCGAGGCGCACTGGGAGCTCAGAGTGGAATTTTCCACCTGCTGGGAGGGAGAAGGGGATGATGCCTCACCAGGTGCAGGCCCAGGGGGACCACAGACTCCAGATCCCCACATCCCCACACGGAGTGAGGGGCCAAGAGCAGGCCAAGTATCGACACCAAAATAGCAGGACCCTCAGGAGAGGCAGCACCCAGCCGTGCTGAGGACAGTTCTCCCTGCACTCAAGGAGCTGCTCTGGGAAGGCCCACGGCAGAAACGGACTGCCCCATGGGCCTAAGCTTAGTCCTGGGCCCCTCTCTGCACATGTGACCTTTCTTGGCAATTTATGCCCTTTCTCTGGATAAGCTCCTTGGGTACCCTCTCTGACCACTTTGAAAAGTGCATGGAAAATCAGTAAGGATATAGAGAACCTGAACAGCACTACCAACCCATTTCTCTGATATTTACACAACACCCATCCAACCGCATTCAAACCACCAGAAAGTTGACCAGGAGGAATCCGTCCTCATTCTGAGGCCAGAATTACCCTGGTGTCCAGCTGCTTGTCCTGCTCCAGGCCCTCGGGCTGCAGGGTGTCCAGAGACGTCTGCAGCCTCTGGTTCTCCAGCAACAGGTCCGGGCTCTCCCGCTCGAGGGCGTGGACCCTCCCAGGGGCCGTTGTCAGGGCGCTGACCTCCATGGCCAGCTTCTCGATCTCCTCCTGCAGCCGATGCAGCTCCTGCTCCAGCTTCTGTGCCCGCACCACGTGCTCCTTCACCCGCACCTTCATGTGCTCCAGCTCCTGTGCCTGCGCCGCCTGCGCCTTCAGCTGCTCCAGGTCCCGGCACAGCTGCCGCCGCTCCCACTCCATCATGGTCACTTTCCTTTTGGAGTCCGTCACCGTCTGGAGGAGGACTTTTTTCTCAGTCTTCTGGCCCTTCATGCGGGCCTTGCTGCTGGTCTGTGAACTCTCCCGCAGCGAACGCACCAGTTGTTTAAGATCCTTGAACTGCAGGAAAACACAATGGAAACGACACAGGCGTGATTTCGGTCCAAACGGGAGACCTAAAGTGTAGGCCTGGAATGCGCATTTCATCATGGCCCCAAAGGACGTCCCAACGTTTCCCAGAGGCCTGACATGGACAGAAGGTGAAGGGCACGGAGATCCCCCCCCAGACAGTTCCAGTCTCAACACTTTCACAGGAGCCAGATGACTCAGAAACAGAAACCACATCTTCTCCTAAAGCAGTGAGGTGATTTCCTGGTGCTTTTACCCTGGTCCACAGGGGCTCGAGAGCTGACCGCCACCTCTGTGGCCGCTCCTCACGCCACTCTCCCCTGCAGACACTGCACATGCTCTTCCCTCTGCTGTGAATGCTCACCTGCCTCCACCCGCGGCCTCCGCATCACTGGCTCCTTCTCATCCTCCAGGGCTCAGTGTGACTGACAGCTCCTCAGGGAAGCCCTGCACCACGATTCTGAATGTCCTCCACCTAATAAGTCTCTCCCTGGACCCACGTATATTCCCTCAATAGCACACGTCTCAAGTCACCTGGCTTGTCACCTGTCGTTCCACCTCCTAGACTGGAAGCCATATTGGGGGAGGGTGGATGCATGCCTCTTAAGTCTACACAGCACCACCCCAAGTCCCTTTTCTGCAATACTAGAGAGGCTGAAGAACTCAAGTACCTGATACCCAGCCTCCCTTGCAGCTAGGGTTAGTCATGTGTCAGGTGTGGCCAATGAGATGTCCACAGAGGATCCCGGGAGGCCTTCCCTCTGTCTCTTCACACTCCACATTCTTCCTGCCCACTTCTTGGCGAGGTACAACAGCCACTGCCAAGACTGGCAGAGCAGGAAGAGAGAAGCCTGGTTTCTGGGTGGCGTCCCTGAGCCGCTGCCCCAGCACTGGGCTGCCTACCCTAGGACTTCCTGTAGTGTGAGGCGGGTCAACCCTGGAGGTTATCCAGGGCTCTGAGTGTGAAGCTGGACATTTGAAGGGGGATCTTTGTCCTGCGGGCTGTCCCATGAGCTGCAGGACATTTAGCAGCATTCTGGCCTCTCCCACCACAGCCAGGAGCACAGCCAGGAGCACCTCCCTTCTCCTCCCCCAAGTCATGACAATCATAAACAAGATGGCCAGTGCTGCCCAAACAGTGTGGGTCAATGGTTGAGCATCAACCTATAGACCAGGAGGTCACGGTTCAATTACCGGTCAGGGCACATGTGCAGGTTGCTGGTTCAATCCCAGTAGGCGGCAAGCAGGAGGCAGCTGATCAATGATTCTCTCTCATCATTGATGTTTTTATCCCTCTCTCCTTCTCCCTTTCCCTCTGAAACAAATAAAAAATAGATTGAAAAAACAAAAAGATTGCCAGTGTCCCTGGGAAGCAATATCTGTCCCCGCGCCCCTGCTGTGGCTGGAATTGCTGGTGTGAGCTGAAGCTGAGGGAAGAGACTGGTGACCCGGGAATCACTGCTGGATTCCCAGGACAGCCTATGGTCCTGGAATCTCCCTCTTGCAGGCAGGGGCGCCAGGGGAGGCATGGCGCTGGAGGGCCTACCTCCTGGGCTTCCTCAGCCTTCAGGGTCTTGATGTCACGGAGCAGCTGTTCTCTCTCCTCCACCAGCTCCTCACAGAGAGTTGCCAGATCCCGGCTGGTCTGCTTTTCTCTTTCCATCTGGACTTGCCAGTCTTCATTCTGCGGAGTCAAAGACCCAACAAGTGCAAAAGTCCGTTTCAGGGAGTGAACTGTGTTTTAAAGCAAACCCGAAACCTGTCAGCCCCACGGAACACTTTATCAGGCCTTTTCTCAAGGGGAAACCTTCCTGCCCACTTCCTGGGGAGGTACATCAGCCACTGCCAAGGCTGCAGAGCAGGAAGGGAGGAGCCTGGCTCCTGTGTGGTGTCCCTGAGCTGCTGCCCAGGTCAGGCCTAGTTGTGCAGTGAGCTCCCCATACCCTTGACCATCACCTCCCAGCCCATGGTGTGCACTTCCAGCTCATGGTAGAGAAAAAGGCCATGGACACCAATTGGTCAGCTTCCCTCCCAGCTTTCCACTGCTCACTCTCAATGCTTCCGTCTTAGGCCGTGTCCACTACTGTCCTGAGGGCCAGGCCACATTCCTGGGGCCAGCAGCCACCACTGGATGTCCTACAGGGACTTCACCCAGTTGGTGGCATTCCTATTCATCCAGCTGCTCGGAGGGGTCCTCTGCTATCTCTCTTCCTCCTCTCCCCTCCAAGTAAATGGACCACCAAGGCCTGTCCTCATTCCCCATGCGGCTCCCCCTCCACACCCCACTGCTGCCCAGGTCAGACCAGCTCCGTCCTGCCTGGACGACTGCCCAATCAGCGGCCCGACACGGAGCTCTTCTGTGGGAACCACCAGTGCCCACTCCCTGAACATGAACTGCCTGGACCCGCACGTCTCACACTCTGTGCCTGACACCTGAACACCGTGATGGATGCAGATTCAGACTCAGGGTGGGCCCTGAGGTGCGACTCCCAGGCGAGGCCCGTGCTGCTGTCCCCTCCCACTGACACCAAACTCATGACCACAGGGGATGGGGAGAAGGTGGTTCCCTGCTAACGATGTGACTGTGAGCAGGTGTCCTTAACTGACAGTGCCAGCAAGCAGCAGGCATGGGCGCCAGCTTCTGTCAGGGTGACATGCTCAGCTCACACCTGGCAGGGGGCAGGTGCAACAAGAGCTGACCCCTCCTGAGAACGCCAGGACCCTCCCACCCTCAGAGCTTCTGACATGGTCATTCTCGGCTGGGGCCCAAGAGCCTGCATTTGACTTGTGACCCTGATGCTGGCTTGGGATGATGGCTCTAAAGCTAAAACAGAGGAGCCCCACGATCCAGATCAGGTGGCTCTCAGAGCTTTTAAACACCCGAGACCTCAGGCCACCGACTAGAACCTCTGGGGGCAGGACCTTCAGATACCCAGCAACCCAGTGAGCAGCAGGACCGAGAGCTGGCTCCATTCACCTGGCTGGGGGCGGCCTGGTACAGGCAGGTTGACAAACTCCCGGAAGGATCGCTGCTCTAATGCCAGCTCTGCCTACTTCTCCTGGGCCGAGGCCGCCCTGCCTTTATCTCACAGGTCTGGGCACTGTCTCCAGACTCCTAGGAAGTAGCAGGCAGGCAGCTTCTTCCCCATGAAGGGGAGGGTCAGGCACAGTGGGGCTCATATCCGTGCCCTCACAGCACCCTGTGGGCACACCCAGCCCCCTGCCCCAACATGGGGACCCGAGGACGGGGCAGCCCCACCCAGCCAGGGTCAACAGCAAAAGGCGCTGCAAGGAGCTACGTGTCTGAGTCTTTCTCACAAGTGAGAACATCTTTCTTCTCCTTCCTGATCGCTGCCTCACTTCCCAGCACCAGGTCTGGGCTCAGCAGGAAGCAGGCATCGGCCCTGATGGCAGCGCCTGCTCTGGAGCCGGCCCTGAGGAGGAAGGCCCCGCGCAGCTGTCACTCCCCCTCATTCAGAGAAGGGCACCGGCCCAGGGAGTCCAGTGATCTGCCCAGAGCCCCACAGTGAGGATGCGGCAGAGCCGAACGCACCGCAGTGGGCCGACCCCAGGCCTGCTCTCTCAGACAGGGCCTGGGGTGTGTGACCCCCACCCTCCTGCCTTGTTCACCCCTCCCCATCTTACTGTTAATCCTTCTCCCCTGCTGCCCCCGTCTGTCCCAGTGAAAGGAATGTTATGTCCAACCTTTGCATATCTGGTGTGGCTGCTTCTTGTCTGAAGCTGTGACTGCCCCATGCCCCCCCGGCCCCCCTCCTCCGCTGGACACCCCCATCTTTCCCTGCTTCTTTTTGCCGTGGAACTGGAACTCTCACTCCTATCCTTCCCTGAAGGCCCTCCCTTCCCCTAGGGCAGCGGTTCTCAACCTGTGGGTCACGCACAATGAAAATACATCCTGCATATCAGATATTTACATTACGATTCATAACAGTAGAAGAATTACAGTTATGAAGTAGCAACGAAAATAATTTTATGGTTGGGGGTCACCACAACATGAGGAGCTGTATTAAAGGGTCACAGCATTAGGAAGGTTGAGAACCACTCTGAGAGCTGCCTGGGCTGAGATGGTTTCCTGTCTTCCTCAAAGCACAAGGCTTGGGCCACGGCTCCTGTGTGGAGGCTCCAGGTGCCCAGAGCACGCAGGTGCCAGGGGCCTGCCATCAGCCCCTGTGCTGCGCTTGTGTTCCCACGATAGGCCCCAAAGGGCTGCCCTCTTCCTAAGAGGAATGAAGTCTGAGGATGTCAGTGCCAAGTGAGGGTGGGGGGCGCACCCTCTCTAAGGTCCACAGAAAGGTCATGAGTTACAGGGAAGGACGTGAACTTCGGGAACTAAGGTTTACACAGACCAAAGGCAGCCTACATCCTGGGCGACACTGGGTGGTGGGAGAGCGGAGCTGGCACCGGGGGGGCCTGGGACTCCAGGCCACCTGTCCTGGCTGACCCTTGTCCCTTCTTCTCAGACACCTCCCAGAGGGCCATGTTGTCTGGACGTGTCCAAGATGGGCCTGTCCTGGCTCCAGGGAGGTCAATGTCAGGCCATGTCCCCTGTGGTTTTTAGCTGATGGCCCAGATGCACCATCGATCCAACATTAGGAGGACCCATGATGCAGCCAGGCCCCAAGCGGGCTGAGCAGGACAGGGAGGAGAGCAGAAGGGCCACCTTCACAGGCTCCTGGTAGCAAACAAGGGACAGTGCTAGTCTGGGAGCTGTGGCCCCTCCCTCCCACCAGGGGCTCAGAGCCAAGACAAGTCTCTGAGGGCTATGGCAGGACTGTCCTGGGGTCTTACAGGGAACTGATCAGGAGAGGAAGTGGGGATGGGACCCGAGAGACAGGGCTAAGGAGTCATGTGGGGAGGCGGCAGCCACCACCTGTCCTGTGTGTGCAGAGGGGGGACCGGAGTGGACGCTGAGGGCAGGAGAAGCATCAGAGATCATTTCTCAGCCCTGCCGGGAGCTGGGCCAGAGGCTACAGCGCAGGCCTCTGCAGCTCACCCCTGAGGACCTACCCCGTTGGAGGTTCTCATCTTTCTAAAAGTCAAGCCTTTCTATCACGGCAAAGATTGAGCTGCCATTTACAGAGACATTCACTGTGCCCAGCCCACATGAATCTAACACCCAGACTGTCTGGTGGCTTTCCCTGAGCTGCACTGCACAGAGAGACGCGGTATGAGGAGGGCCTTCCTCCGGCCCCCAGGGAGAGGACACACTGCTTGGTAGCTGCTCTGCTGCGAGGCGCACGGAGCCTCAAAGGATGAGAAGCGTGAGTCACAGAACCTCGGACGTCCCACGAGAGGCCTGGAGAAACCACTGCACACGAGGAGGGGCAGTCCCAAGCCTCATCCAGAGATGAAGTTCCAGCAGAGCTGTGACCAGCGGGACCCAGGTCTCCGGTCTGCAGCCCACGTCCCTTCCATTGCCGGGGCAGCCTCAGCAAATGACACTGGCAGGACCCCTGGGCCGGTCGGGACAGACACCCAGACACCTGAAAGCACCAGTCCTGCCAGGTGGTCAGCAAGCAAGAGTGCCCTTGCGCCTTCCTCACCCGGAATCCGGGCACCCGTGAAGGTGTGCTCAGAGCCCATGACGCAGCTGTGTCACCCGTGGTGGCTACATGGACTGAGGCCCTCTGACCCAGAATGACCGGCACAGGGAGGCTGTCGCTAGCCTCTCAGGGCCCTTCTTGCCATGTGAATGGGGTCCTGGTAACTGTAGGATGAACCTGGCTGGGAAGCCTGTCTGTCCTCCCAGATGTCTTCTACTGCGCTACTGGGAAGACCTGGTTTGTCCAGAAACGCAATGCAGTCCAGCCATCTCTTCTTCCTCATCCCCTCGACCGAAAGGAGAGAGTGGGCACTGCGCTCCTGTCACCAGCAGCCAAGCCCTGAAACGGCCCATCCATGGTCTCCACACGGGAGCGAGTCTTCCATCGCTGCTTCTCTCCCGGGCCCGCCTGATGGTTTCTAACAGGGCGCTGCTCTCCTTCCATGAGGCACTTACCACGGGCTGGACCCTCTGCCTGCACTAACTCACACCATCCTCACCGCACCTACTGGTGGGTGCACCGTTACCCCCATTTCACAGGTGAGGGCAACGAGGCCCACAGAGGCCCATCGTGTGCGGTCTCACTGCTGCAGGGGCTCCTCATGCTGCCTCGTGACGCCTCTCCAGGAGGCCTCCTGTCCCCCTACCGTAACAGTGGCTGCACTGGACTCTGCCTGTCCCCCAGCTGCGCATGCTCACCGACACCCGTGTGCTCCCCCTGGCCACTTACACGCCTGTATGTTCCGGACACCACCCACGGGTACCTGCTTTCTGAGCTGCTGGTTCTCCTTCTCCAGCTCCCGGCGCTGGAGGCTGCTCTCCTGCAGGGCCAGGGAGGCGTCCCGCAGCCCCTGGATGGTGTCCTGGAGGCTCTGCTTCTCCTTGTCCTGCTTCAGGAAGCAGCTGGAGGCTGAAGAGCAAAGTGGAGTCAGAGCCCATATTCCAGGGGCCTCAGCTTCTGCTCTCTGCCCCCGGCCCTGAGACGGCCATCACCCTGAGCCCTAGGCTTGAGGGTCTGGGATGGTCAGCTGGGTGCCCTCCCTTTTTCCCAGGGTGCTGCTGCTGTCTGCACCTGAGGGTTCCTCGGGCGGTTATGGCCCCTCTGCTGGCTCAGCTGGGTTTGTTAGGGGAGCAAGCAGAGCTTACGAAGAAAGCAGGTGATGGCAGAGAGAAGCCAATGCAAACGTTCAAGACAGTGGAATTGTTGGCACCACTTTCTGCCACGTTTTAACCTGATCGTCAAGCCAAAGATTTCAGAGACTAACGGAGATGGCAGAGAGAGTGCGCTCCCTGTGCCAGCCTCAGAGTGGTGGGAATCCAGGTGGCTCAGCCGAGGGTGCAGCGGGGACACGATCACTGACCGCATGTCTGTGGGTGGAAGAGGCTATGGGGCGCATACGCCCAGCACTCGTCATCTCTGGGTACGGTTCTTCAGTCAGAGATTTCATTTTGTACTTTCACAGTTGCATTGAAAGAGAATGACACAGTGTATCCAAACTGCTTTTAAAATTCTAAGTGAGATGAAAACGTAAGGCAGAAAAAGGCAATGTCCTCCTTTGCTTTTAAACAGCTTCAATGCAGAACAGAAAGGGAGCACAGACCTGAGATGAATGGGAGTTCGCGGCCCCTCCCTGCCGCCAGCAGGTGTGTGACTTTGGGAAACTCCCGGGGCTTGTTCAGGAGGAAAACATGACTGTCCGAGGGGTCAGGGTTGTTCCCTCGCCTGTCCCTCCAGGCCGCACACTCAGCTCTGGGAGCCTGATCACACTGTACTGCTAGTAGGGCTGCTCACGAGCACCCCAAGAAGCAGAGCAATGGGTATCTTTGGATAAGACAAGGGCGAGAAGAACAGCCATCCTTTGTTGGCGCCCCGTGGGCCAGGCACAGCCTAACGCTTCACTGTCTCCTCTCACACGGTACCCATGGCAATCCTGTGAGGCAGCTTCATTACCCCCATTTTTCAGATAAGAAGACTGAGGAGCAGAAGAGGTCACCTGGCTAACAAGGAGAGGAGCCAGGACTTCAAACCAGGCCTTTCTGACTCAAGAAGCCACCACCCCAACCACACAAAGTACGTTCACGCTTTGTTCGTGAGCTGCCAGCTGAGCAGTAGGAGTTGGGAACATGAAGAAGAAGTCAGTCACTGACCCTGAAGGGCTCACAAGCTGCACTGAGCATCTGGATCAGGGAGGCTTTCCAACCCCATCAGCCACCTTGGTCTCTAACAAGCACATCTGGTCTGAGCCAGTCCCTGCCAGCTGGCACCACTTCTGTGTCCCACCAGGGGGCAGTGTGCTCCCCAGGAACCTGAACTCCCAGAGCCTGGGTTCCCAGGACTGGGGAGACACCAAACCACAGAAAGAACTAACTTCTCACACAGACTCGTAGTTCAATGAACTGATTTTAGGTTTGGAGCGGATGGGACGCCTTGAAGAGAAGGAATACCCAGCTGCTTTCAACAGCCTTTCCATGACACTGAGGAATGACACTCAGAATTGAAAAAGCAGCCCCTCCCCAAACCAGCCTAAGGCCCTCCTGGCTCTGCAGAGCTCTAAGCAAACCCTAACCTGCACTCTCAGGTGCACGTGCGATTGTTGGACACAGGAACTGGCTTGATGTTTGCCGGGTGCTGAGGCTCCTGCTGCACTGCTGGCCACCACACCCACCTTCCCTGGCCACCCCCTCACCTCCTCTGGGGGCTGGGAGGGGGCAAACACCAGAGGGAGAGGAAGAGGCCTGAGTCCCCTGAACAGCAGCCACTGAGCAGCCCCAGCCCAGGAAGACAGAGAGCAGACCATACCCATCTGTCCGATTATGAAATCAACGGAGGAAACCATGCCCCGGGTACAACTATAATGGAGGCGAGTGACCACTGGGGACGTCTCCTGCATCCAGAGCTTCCAATCCTCCACCGATAGATCGAAGATGCCACCCCCTGGGCATCAGCGTGCTGTCATCTGGAAGCTCCTGGTACTGGCTGAACGGAAGCTGAGAAATCTGGCAACACTTCCTTCACATTTTGCGTCCTGACTCAAGGTGGCCAGGCCCTTCATGTTCTTGGGGAGAATTGCAATGACACAGTTCCAAATGGCCCTTGAATAAAACCCTATTTACTTGGGTAGAGGAAGGGCTGACACATGAGTTTCAGAGCCAAGGGCTCAGCTACCTGGGTAAGAGAGAATCCACAGCCAGGCTGGCTCCCAGCCACCAGGAGCTGCTGCTTACCCTCTGACAGCTGCTCCAGCTCCCAGTGTAGGTGGGCGGACTCCTCCACACTCTGCCCCTGTGCCGTCTTGAGGGCCATGATCTCCTCCCGCAGCTCCTCAAGGCATTTCTGGTCTGTGTCCTGGGCCTAGTGCAGGAAGTGGGGGTGGGGGTGAGGATGTGGACGGGGGCAAGCTCTGGAAAAGCCCCGGCCCCCGTGCATCTGTCCTCATTCCCCCAGGATGAAGGGCCTGCATGCCCCTGCTCACTACCAAAAACACAGCTGCACAGAAATGACTCCAGCACATGGCCCAGCTGTGAGACTTACAGCCACTAAAAGGTATGCTGACCCAGTGACCTAGGGGATGAAGACACCCGAGGTCTCTGAGGGGTGTCTGAACAAAGTGACGTACAGCGCAGGGCTTTAGAGCAAGTGCTATGGTGACGGCAGCTCTGTGGCCCCTTAGCAGGCCTAACGCCTTGGAAAGGCCGTAGGGACTCTCACATCACAGCTCAACCCACATCATAAACGCCCGAGGAGACCTTTTTTGCAACAGAGGCCCAACCCCTCCATCCTCACAGGAAAGCAACACAGCATCAGGCCCTCTCTGTGTGGGAGGCTTCAGTGGTGCCCACTCAAGCCACTGAGCTTAGCAAGCGACTCTCTGCCCTCAGAGCGTCACTGTGTTGGCAGCAGCACCGATCCAGTAGCTGAACATCAGAGAAGGGCACAACATGAACCTAAAACTGCCCCCATCTCTGCTACACGTGGTGACCACAGCTTGTCCTACCAATTGTAGGTGGTGCAGCCTCGATTTCAGCTGCACATTCTCCTTCTCCCGCTCGAATAGCTTATCAATCCAATACCAAATCCAATGCTCCTGGAGATGGCCCTCGGTGTCCATGGAAAAATAATCGTCTCCAGTCGGCACCTGGTCAGCAAGAACACACATGAGAGCCATCAGGTTAAGGCCCCTGGTCATGACAACAGCTCTTCCAGTCACTGGACCCAAACCCACAACCTAGGGATGGCCCTGCTGCCGCAGGAAGTTCTGTCTCCACTTCTGAGCCCCTGCCCTCCTCCATTAGGCCAGGCCAGATGGAAAAATCCCCGCAGCAAGACACTGTTTAAATTCGGGAAGGGAAC
This sequence comes from Myotis nattereri, assembly GCF_964212035.1. NCBI lineage: Eukaryota > Metazoa > Chordata > Mammalia > Chiroptera > Vespertilionidae > Myotis > Myotis nattereri. Next base: position 6,181,247 of record NC_138085.1, on the reverse strand, counting down.
TCTGTGAGAGTGTCTGACATGTACAGCCTCGGTGGTTGGACGCGTGCACCTGCTGACAGGTGTGGGACGAGGCTGAGCCACTTTCTTAAACAAGGAAGGGGTGTGGCTGAGAGTCTGTCCTGGCTTTGAGGGCCGAGTCCAGGCCTCTCACAGTCACTCCACTGATCTGGGTCCTGGAACAAAATTCAGACGAGCTTTTGTTCAATAGCAGGTCCTATTTGAACATGTCACACACCTACTCTTAGAGAAACAACAGCTCTGGGCAGTTTCCCGGAAATGAGGGTCTGTAAGACACAACAAGCAAACAAGTACTATGGCCTCTGTGTGCCAGGCACATGCTGGGGGTGGAACACAACGGTGGGGCCCCTACAGGCAACCTCACGGGCGGCGTCCACTGCACTCACTCCTGTCCCAGTGCCCAGCACACACCGGGGAGCCGTTCAGCTCATCCCCCTCATCCCTGGTCCCGCCCCACCCCCACAAGCCCTCCCAGCACCACTCAGTCTCAGGGGTCTGAGTCTCCCCTGAATGCCCTCAGAGTCTGCAAGCACACATACACGGGGATGTGCCCATTTCTCTTGGCGGGCTGTTCTCCAAGGCTTGCCCCACTCACGGGTTCTAACACCTGGGAGCGGGCCAGTAGCTCCTGCTTATCCATCATGTGTTCATTTCCCCGCACGGGCCAGAACCCCGGATTCTCGGTAGAGGGGAAACCGTGCACCTACCACCAGTGGACATGGTTCTGGTCAAAGCCTGGCAGCCGGAAGGGTTTGGTCAGTGACTCTGGCTTCACCTGGCAGCCCCCTCGCTGCCTGTCCCCGGCCCTGCACTAGGTGCTCTCTGTCTCTGCCACATTCACTCTTCACAACAGCCCCCAGAGGGAGGCAGGGACAGTCCCTTCCTACACACGAAGAGGCTGACTTGGGTCAATTAAGGAATGAGCCCCAAGTCACAAAGCCAGCCAGGGGTGAAGCTGGGCTTGTATTCAGGCTGGAGAGGTCCAGTCCTGTCTCTTCACTGCCCTCAGCAGCCTGCACCTTATCCTTAAGGAGTCCGCGTGGGTAAGGAGCCCCGACCACTATCAGTGATGTGAGCCGGAGCTCATGGAGGGGCTTCAACAGGAAGGACGCCCAGCTCTCCCCGCTTGGCCACTGCCCCCAGAATTCTCATCTTGTGTCTACCCGCCAGTACTCACCAGTCTCACCATATTCTCAGGCCCTGAATGATCCAATAGCACAGCCTCTCGGTCATCCTTATAACAAACTCCTACTCAGCCTTCAAAACCCAGCCGGAATTGCCCACTCTGAGGACTTCAACTCCACTCTATCCCACCCACTGAGTCAGATGCTGGGCACCCAGAGTGCCCACTATGAGGCAACACTGAACTGGCCTGTGAGCCCCCTCCCCCCAAGGCTATTCCTGCAGGGCAGGACTATGCCACTCCTCTTCTCACGGGGCCCCCAGAAGTGATCAAAGACACTTCTCAGCTGAATCACACCATGAGGGGGAGTCAGAGGTGCCATGTGAGTTGGGCCCTGAGGGGCCTGGGGAAGGCAGGATGGACAAGTGTCCAGAAGCAGAGTGCAGCATGGAACGGAATGATTTATAGCTACTCTTCCAGTGGGCCTCAGTTCTCTGGGGGTGCCAACCTTCCCCATGTATCAGGCAGCAGAAACATCTAAACCTGCTTTGCACACCCCACCACCGCAGAAGTGAGAGACCAGACCCCGAGAAGCTGTGCCTGAGTCCTAAAGTGGCAAAGGCTGGGCCTGGAGGAGGCAGAGAGTGTGAGACCACCTGCCCCGGGGCCCGATCTTAAACCCAGCTCCTCCCTGCCTTGCCACCACCCGCCCTGCCCCTCCCTGCACGATCAGATCCAGGGGCCCCATCTGTGGACAGAACGTCACGTTATAAGCTCACTAGAAACGTGTTCCTATCGACGCCACCCGGTGCCAGGGCACGAGGGGCTCAGAGGTGCCTCGACCACCTCTTCTGTGATGGACGGGGACAAGGCTTGCTCCACACCCAGCAAGTGGAGTGAGAGCTGGGACTCCCCTGCGGAGCCTCCGCTGCCTCTGGGAGCAAGCCCTGCCCAGGAAGCTCAGTGCCCATCCCTCTCTGAGGGGCAGAGACAGGCCCAGCTGGCCTTCAGCTGCCCAGAACCCTCAAGGCACCTGCAATTCTGCCCTCTGGAAGCGGGAATTTCAGCCAAGGACAAAGCATAGGACCAGCGGGACCTTCCAGGCACTCTCTCTCTTCCTCTGTCCTCCACCCCGGGCCCTGGCAGAGGTGGGATGAGTGTTTGCAGACGGAAGTCAAGGATCCCCTGGTGCACCCCCACTTCCCAGCTGTGCCTAGGGGCGCCCAAGCCTGTCTCCTCAGGTTGTGGCACTGACACCCTCCCCTTTTATGTTTCTCAGTGGCGACACTGGACGGCCACCGGGCCGTCTGTGGCTCCCCCTGTACCCCTAGGAGGGCCCCGAATGGTGGGTGTCCACGTGACAGTCGTGTTTGGCTCTCTGCTCTGCTGCCCATCACACCCGGCACTGTCACCGTCCGAAGGAGACAACACCTCTGATTCCCCCGTCCTTCTCCCCAGGCTGCAAGTCTTTTCATGCTGAGATGGGTTTTTACTTGACCTGTGAGGTCACTACCAAGTGCCTTGGGTGTGCCAGCCCCAGGCATGCAGTCAGACAGGCCCCTACCCCTGCCCTCAGGGGCTCGCGCTGCACACAGGAAACCTGGCCCAGCAGGGCTGACGGGAGGCTGTGCACAGCCTGCAGGGCTGTTGGCACCACTGTGATGTAAGCATGTGGGCGCAAGCTCTGTCTTCGCTGCTCCCTGGGCCCTGGCACACGGGCCTTGGAGAACAGTGTGACTCATCCTCTATGTGGCCTGGTCTCCATGGACCTCTCTATTTCTCTTGTAATTCATTTACTAATGCAAAGTGTAAGGCATTACTAGTTTCACAGCAAAATGATTAATTGACTAGAGGCCCGGTGCATGAAATTCCTGCTGGGTTGGTCCCTAGGCCTGGCTGGAGATCGAAGTGTGAGCGTCTGGCATGGAAGGGCAGGTCACAGCTGACCTCTGGGCCCCTGGCCCCCATGCAGCCCCCTCACCCCCATACCTGAGTCATGGTGCCCAAGTCTCCACACAGAGATGCGGTGAGCATGGCCAGACACTGCGGGCCAGAGAGCAGTGTAGGCCTCTGGTCCGCCCAGTGGTGTCCCCCGGAAGCAGGGAGGGCAGCACGCTCTCTCCTGGCCGGCCTTGCAGACCAGCTCCTGCTCGAACCCACCAGGAGCCCCACAGGCCCCTGTGGTCCTGGCTGCTGTGGCCTGGCTCACCTTAAAGAGGTTGTGCGGGTGCAGGGCGGGCTCCTCCTGGGCACCCAGCACCTGAGCTCAGGAGCTTCCCTGGCGGGCGAGCCCTGGCGTCCCGGGGGAGGGTTGCAGGGGGAGTGAGAACGAGCTTGCATTCTTACAGCACCTCCATCCCTGTCACCCCCGCTCCCGGGTAGCCAGCAAGAGGTAGCAGCGCATTGCCAATGCCAGCAATGTTCCACGCCGTCCCTGGTGGTCAGCGCATGTCATAGCAAGCAGTCGAACTCCTGGCCTCCCTGTGGAACTCCCATCCAAGGGGACAATTTGCATATTAGGCTCTTATTAAATAGAATATTAAAAATGTTGCTGCTGTTACCCAGAGGGACACACCTTGAGAACACGGACAGGGGTTCCCACGGGAAACCGTGCAAAAGCCCAGAAGCTCCCCAGTGCCAGGAGCGAGTCTTGCTTTGTGTTAGATCCCCTGCTCCTGGCACAGGGCTTGGTGCCACACAGGCCTTCAGTCACTAAGTCTGCATGACTGAGCGAGGCTGCTTGGACAGGCCCGGAAAAGACACGGAGACAGAGGCTGAGCCCTGAAACCCGCCCCCATCCACGGGGCAGAGTGTTGGCTGAGATGTGGGGCCTGCCTTAGGTTCCCAGTGTGCAGGAGGCTGCGGAGGCGGCAGCCTGGGGAAGCTTGCACATGACCTTCCGCAACCCTCCTACCTGTGAGTGAGGGTGCCCGCGCCCCACACCTGTCTGTGCTGCAGATTGATGCCTTTCATCACCAGCAGGGCCAGGGGACCATTTCCAGGACAAAGCCGAGAGCTGGCCTCCCACCCCCACCCCTCCTGGGCCGGGCTGCTTGGGCACAGAACCCAGGGTGCCTTCTCCCCAGGGGGCAGAGCAGTGAGCCACCAACATTCCTGCGGGAACAGCCACTCCCTGAGTAGGTGGGAGGAGCAAACAAGACTGGAAGAGAGGGTCCTGAACCCACTGCTCACGTGAGGCAGTTGGGTGCATGGTCAGAGCATCAGTAACCCTGCCTGGGTCTTGGTCTCCATCCCCCCTCAGCCCTGACACCCTCCTCTGAACAGACCCATAACCTCGGGATCCGAGTAGGCTACACCACGGAGAGCTTCATATGGGACTTGCCCAAATACCAGGTATTTTACCTCTTCATTGTATAAACCTCACGGACTAGTACAGTTATCTCTGTTTTATAGATGAGGAAACAGTCCTGGTAAGATTTAGCCATAGAGATTACAAGGAGTCTTAAAGAAAAAGATTAGTGAATAGAAAGTCATCTCTATAGCATGAAGGAGGAGAAGGGAAAGTCCTAGCAGAACCAGGGCCTTTCAACCACAATCCCAATCCTATTCCTTCCACTACTAGCGCGAGCCCAGGGGTCGCACAGACAGTCTGGGGTGCAGGGAGAGCGCCAACTGGGGAGGCATCATGGCCCCTCTGCCCTCTTCCAAGACAAAAGTGCCCGCAGGCCGCCTGCCCCTGCGGGGCTCCCTTCCATGCGGCTGCATAGAAGTCCATGTCTTTCTCCTTCTGCCTGAGGCCCATCGCCTCCATCTCCAGCCTCTCCACGCGCCTCGCCTTCTCCCTCAGGGAGTCCAGCTCAGGGAGGGGGCACGAGCAGCCTGGGCGCTGGCCGCCAGCTCCATGTTCTGGGAGGTGGGCAAAGGCAGGGGACCTGGCTCAGGGCACCCTCGGGGCTGGGGAAAGGCCCAAGTCCCTGTAGCCCCAGGAGAAGCCAGGGGCGGCCTAGCTGGTCCATGTGCAGGCCCCTGTGTGGGGGCCCCACATGCTGTCACTGCAGCATGTCACCCCCCAGCAGCTCCCAGGACAACTGGCTCTCAGGCAGCGCTGCTTTGAGCGGGAAGGAGAGGTGTCCCAGGTCACGTTCCTGGACCTGGGGCCCCGGTGACTGGGGCATCCCAGCCCCCCACCCCCGGCCCACATGATAGGCCTCCTGCTCACATTGCGCCGGGCCTCCTGCAGCTCCAGCACCAGCTGGTACAACTGATGCCTGGCGTCCGCCAGCTGCTTCGTCTTCTCCTCCCTGGGGGCGATGAGAAGACGTGGTGAGGGCTCCTCAGAAGCACCCGGAAAGCCCACCACCTGGGAGACCACAGTGGGAAAGGAGGGGGTCCTGGCTTCTAGGCATAAGGAGGGTGTCTGCACGTGGGGCTGCAATAACGCTCTGGAGTCCAAGGCGAGCTTTAAGTTGTCACTGCAGCTCTCAGACTTCACCACAGACCTGAGCTTTCCTCTGAGGGTGCGGACAGGGAAGGAGCCCCCAGAGCCACTGCTCCCTCCACAGCCAGGCAGGCAGGGAGGCCCACTGGCAGGGAGGTGAAGGGGGCAGCTTCCCAGATACCGGGCATGGTGCCATCACCAGCTGCAGGAAAGGGGGAGCAGGTCCACCGGACGGGACGGGAGAGACACATCCTCCCTCCAGCCAAGAGCACCCACACTGGGCCCGAGGCTGAGCGGCAGGCTGCTGCTCTGAGTCTGCCAGGTCTGGACTGGCCGGAGCCCTACAGGCCCAGCAGAACCCTGCTGTACAGGCCCGGGGAGGGAAGGGGGCGCGCTAGCCCAGAGCCCAACAGGGACCCAGCTCACAGCAGAACCCCGTCACCCCAGGGCACTGTGAGAGCTGCCCCATTTGCTGCACCGCATAACAGTGAACCACATGTCACTGCAACGGGTGGCGACACAGGGCCCAAGAGCGGAAAGACCGGGTCACTGGGGGACTCACAGCTCCTGCCTGACGCCGCTCAGCGTGGCCTTGGTGTCTGCCAGCTCCACGGCCAGGTGCTGCGTGTCCTCGCTGGGGTGGCTGCTGGTGTTCCACTCCTGGGTCAGGGTCACGACCAGCTACAGCAGGGCAGACAGAGGGGTCTCACCGGCGTGCTCCTGTGCCCGGCACAGTGCCCGCACTAGAACGTGGTGAAGAATGACCAAAAGACGGAAGAAAGTAAAAGAGAAGATGGCAGCCGAGACTGCAAAGCCAGGAGGGAGGCAGGAGAAAGTGGGGAGTTTTTAAGAAGCGAGGATATATTTAGTGAGACAGAAGGGCCGAGGGAATGGAGCAGGCTCCCCAAGCTCAACCTCCGTCCTCACACAGGTGTCTCAGGGGACTGTGCCCTGCAGGGAAAGTGCCCACGCCCTGCCCCCTTGGAAATGGGCCAGGAGGACAGACAGTGTGCACGCTTGAGGGGAAGTCAGGATGAGGAGTGCGGCCATAACTAGGGCCCCAGACCCAGGCCCCTCCCCACCGTCCCCCAGGCTGTTGAGCCACCCGCAAACACACCTCCCTGTAACTGTCTTGCTCAATTAAGAGCCTCCTGAGGCAACAGGTCATGTTGCTGGAGAGAAACTCCAGCTCCTCCAGGGCCATGTCTGAGGCCTCCAACCTCTGCAGGTTAAACAGGCTCTCCTGGTGGCGGGTCACCTGAGGGCACACAAGGGTAAGGTGCTGCGGAGGCCGGGCAGGGTGCAGCACTGGGGTCCCCGAGAGCACCCACCTCCCAAGGCCACGCCCCCTGGGACCTAGGCCCACTCTCCCACAGCTGACCCACCTCACTGACATTATTAACCCTCAGCCACCAAGTTCCTGTGGGGGGCAGGCAGGGTCCTCAGCAGGTGCAGCCACTCTGCAGCCCAGCTCTTTCCTCACACACCACTGCTGCTGTCACACTAGCTCGAGGAGGACACTGACTTCCCACCAGACAGCACTCCTCCCAGTGTGGGAGCTCCCTCAACTGTCCCAGGGATTTCAGTCGCACACCACCCATGTGTCCCACAAAGAGGGTAAGCCTGGGAAGGGGAGGGTCAAGAGGGATGACATCTTATTCTCCAAATAAAATCTAACGCGAAGATGGCAAAACATTAGAGCACTTATGTCAGAAGGTTGGGTCCATGACAATCTTATATTTTGAGGAAACCGTTCATAACCTGAAATACTTCTCAGGAGAGCCTGTATCTCACCCCCACAGGCCACATAGGACCACCTGGTTCCCCCTTTCTGCTGGGTGTGAGCGCAGGTCCACAGCCTCATCCTCACTGGGCAGCCTCTCCTCCACCTGCCGACATCACCTCCTTCAACCCAGGGACATGCCCTTGACGGGGAATCAAACCTGTGACCCTTTGGTCGGCAGTCCAACACTCTAACCACTGAGCGAAACCGTCTAGAGCCTGGACCCGCAGCCAGCCCCCTGGCAGGAGCAGGTGAACTCATCTCAGTCCAGGGCTGGAAGCGCCAGGGGGTCCTGCACCTGGTGCATGGGCTCCAGAGTAGGAAACCCCTCAGGTTCCCAGGCCAGGACCCCCGCCCCCAGTTTGGAAACCTGTGAAGACCCCTGAGTCCCAGGACTGCTAGGGTCCAGGAGGGTGGGAGAGGAGCCAGGGCACCCGCAATGGGACAGGGAGGCAGGTGCACTCACCCCCGCCACCAGCGGGCTCTGCAGAAAGAGCTCCATGAGCTCACGGACAGTAACGTCCATCCTGAGGCTGTGTCCACCGTCCATCGCTATGCACACAGGCTCTGGGCCCACCGTCTCTGAGCCCACCAGCTCTGCGCCAAGCAGTGCCAACGGCTACTCGCCCCACATTCCAAATGGCTCATCACCCCACATTCTAAACTGCTGTTTGCACCACATTCTAAACTGCTATTTGCTCCACATTCGAAAAAGGCTCTTTGCCCCAAATTCTAAACGGCTCTTGAGCCTGTATTCCTAACTGCTCTGGGCCCCATATTCCAAAGGGCTCTGGCAGGGAGCACAGCTGGGTCAGGGGCTGTGGCAGCTCCCGGCCAATGCTAAGTGCTTTGGAATACACAAAAATTATGACACACTCCCTATGAAATTTAAAATCTTTCTGGGCACATAAAATATGAGGAAATATAAAAGGTCTATGTCTACATCCTATGTACTTATAAATGTAAATTAACCGCTTCAACATAATTTTGCCAATCTCCATTTTTAATTATTTTTTCCATCAGCCAAATTGCAGAAATTTGATCAGTTCCTTTGAAGTAACCATTCGTTTTATTTTGTTAAGTCTGACCTAGTAGCTCAGCTTGGGAGTTCTCTTTCAAATCACAGTGAACGGAGACCCTCCAGTTAGTAGTTCATACATTACAACACCTAAACCCACCAGTCAGCTGACTACAAAATGACTTGATAGAATATTAACTAGTAAGTAATTTAGAGGAAAGAAAAATGAACAAAATAAAGCTGCATATTTGGGAAATATTTTAACAAAAAGAGCCTGTGCATAGCTTTCTGTGCAAGGAGCAATAAACTAGCACATGCAAGAAAGACATTTAGAGAACAGATATGCAGGTATGTCAGAACAAATTTAAACATCTAGGTTGTCAATCAATGAACTAGAAGTGTTTTAATTATTTTCTAAATTAGTAATCGTTTTATTTTGGTTAACTAAAAAATTTATTTTGATTTAAAATAAATTTAATTTTTTAAGTAAATGAAATCTTTGGACTTATGATAGAGGGGGGACAAAGTACCAATTAGCATTTTTAGTAACTATCCAGCTCCAATAAATATTACAAATTCCCTAAAGTCAAAGAACAAAAATGAAAAAAAAGCCCACCTACAGGTGTTATTTCTTCATACTCACCTAAATGAATTCCTCTTATAAAACCTACCAAAAGTCTAACAGCCTTCATTTGTGGGAAGCATGATGAGATTTAAAATAATGCAAAACAAAATGTGACCGAAATAGGAAACAAATTTATAAATGTAGTTACCTGAACTGAGAACACAGCAAATTACATATAACTTAAAGATTCTTGATAAATTTCTTTAATGATTATGCAAATCAGGATTTGAATAATGGTTGATTATATGAGCTTATGCCAATGAGATATTAACTGGATACTAAAATTTTAAACTCTCTGCTTCCAAATTTCAGGGCCAAGGTTTCAGAGAAATGCAGCAAAATTTATGGGACCAGAAATGTTTTAAGGAAAACACATAACAGTGACATAGAAAACAGGGTCAGGCAGACTGAAACCACAGAGTGAGTACAAGCCAGGCACAGTGATGAGCACGTTGCACACATTATAGCTCATTCAATCAACTCCCACTGACTTAGCTGAACTTTGGACCTCAGGTATGCAGAAATTCTAGGAGTAATATAAGGTTTTCTTTCCTGAAAACCGGTTCCATGTCCTGGCTGCTATGGCTCAGTTGGCTGGAGCATCATTCCATACACTGAAAGGTTGTGGGTTTGATTCCAGTCAGGCCATATACCTAGGTTGTGCGTTCAATCCCCAGTCAGGGTGTATATGGGAGGCAACCAATCAATGTTGCTCTCTTACCTAAATGATTCATTCTCTCTCTCTCTCTCTCTCTCTCTCTCTCTCTCTCTCTCTCTCTCCGTCTCTCTATCTCTTCCCCCTCCCCTCTAAAATCAATAAGCATATCCTCGGGTTAGGATGAAAAGAAAATGGTTCTATTAAATCTTAGAAAACTTAGAAAGTAATTTTCAAATTTTAATAGTTATAAATTCCTATCAAAATTCCCAATAGTTTCAGAGAATACCTTGACTCAAACTAAACCAACAATTCAATTATTTTATTTATACAAGCAGTTTTACTGCCATCTGAGTCAGACCCTCAGAATGTTCTGCCGTTGGATTGGAAATCAATAGATACAGCTCTACAATCAGATTCCTAGTTGTGAAAAGTTGAATAATAGTCTTTAAACATATGATGAGTCATTAGCAAACATCTCTACACTTAAGATATGTGGAATGTACATGTGGGATTTTGCAAGGGAATGAGGAAGAGGGGAGGTGAGAAACAAAAAAAGTCAGAATCCCTTACTTGGAGAAAGTTATTAATAAAGCAAAAGTGTTAACAACTGGACAGCCCTAACTGGTTTGGCTCAGTGGATGGAAGTCGGCCTGTGGATTAAAGGATCCCTCTCTGGTTAGATTCCAGTCAAGGGCATATATCTTGGTCGCAGGCTCGATCCCCAGTAGGGGACGTGCAGGAGGCAGCTGGTTGATGTTTTTCTCTCGTCGATGTTTCTAACTCTCTGTCCCTTTCCCTTCCTCTTTGTAATATCCATAAAATATATACTTTTTTAAAAAGATAAAGAACTGGACAGGTGTGTACCCTTTCATTCATGAAATAAAAATATGTGACCTAGATTTTATAACATAATTACTTAGAAAGCCTCTTCCCAGCCTTCATTTTGCAAATACAAAGAAAGTGGGAAGGAAAAAATTGAGCTCTTTAGAGCAGCGGTCGCCAACCTTTTGGACCTCACGGACCACCAGTGGTCTGCGGGCCACCGGTTGGTGACTGTTGCTTTAGAGGGCTTAGGAAAACAGAGACTATCTTGGATTTTCTTTCTCCAAGGAGTGTTACAATGATTATTTCTGTGGGAGAGATAATCAACAAAGTCTCCAGTATGTCTACAAACTTAAAAGCACATTTGGAAATAAAAAATAGGAAAGATTCCTTTTTCAATGCCCTCTTACAAAGCAAATATCAACCTAAGGTGACACAGCCAACTATATGTCCCGTGTATTTTTCTAACAAAAATCAATAATGCCAAAAAGCGCTGTCCAAAATCATCAAGCGCGACTCAGCCAGGAGCAGTGGACAGTCTGCGCATTCAGTGACCCCTCTGCACTGTGCTGTGGCTCAGCTGAGTCCTAAAAGAGCAGGCCCCATGCAACAGGAAATGAATGATTTTGGTTTTATATAGAGTTACCACTGGTGCTTTGCTCAAGATACAGATTCTTTTCATGGAGATAATGTAAAAATTATTATATGAAGAATTAATTGCTTTTGAAGTTTCCTTTATCAAAGTGTTACTCTATAAAACAAAAGATGATCCTCAGCAGTAAACGTTGAAAGAAGGGAAATCCATAATGTCCTAACCTTTCTATTATCTTTTCCCTCCCAACCCTAGATACCATAATGTGTTCATGTATACAACGTAAAGGGGAGAAAAAGTAAAGATAAGGCAACACCAGAAAGAGAACTCTGTTAAAAACTCTACCTAAGTTATTAGCTGGGATTCTTATTATACAGTTTATAGCGATATATAAAGATGTGTCAAAAACAGAACATACCTTGTCATGTCCTGAATCTCCGCCTCTGACAGTATCTGGTGCCATGTGTTCAATAGTGCCACAGAACAAACACAACAAATCGAAGAGGTATGACAGGCAACAGTTTCTGGTGGGAGACAGGAAATTTTGTAGGTCATATTTTATGAACTGCTAGAGGCCTGAGCCAGCCTGCACCCTCTCATAGTCTGGGGCTCCCTGTGGGCAGCTGGACAGCCTTAGCTTTGCTGCAAAGGCAGGCTCCTGCCACTGCCACTGCCCCTGCACTCGCCAGCTGTGAGCCAGGCTTCTGGCTGAGCTGCTCCCCTTGTGGGAGCCCACTGACCACCAGAGGGCAGCTCCTGTGTTGAGCATTTGCCCCCTGGTGGTCAGTGCGTGTCACAGCATCATAGTTTGGTCTTTCTGCCATTAGGTCGATTTGCATATTAGCCTTTTATTAGATAGGATGATATAAAAAGACTAGGATAACATAGCTAAATTCTATTGTGATTACTGTTTATTGTAGCACCTAAAAAGAAATAAATGAAACACAGACCATATTTTATTTTTATTTATATATGTATATATCATAATTAAGTAGATTTAATATACTTATTAGCATCTACCTATGACACCAGGAGGTCTCAGTTTGATTACAGTCAGGGCACATCTAAATATCCTTTTTTTTTAGGAAAATCTTTATTGCTGAGAGCATTAAAGATGCCCCCCTTTGCTCTCCAGGGCCCCCATCCACCCAGATCCCACCCCACGCCAGACCTTCACCACCCTATTGTCTGTGTCCTTAGGTAATGCATATATGCATATAAGATTTTTCCTTAATATCTTCCCATACCCCTCTCACTCCTTTCCTCTGAGATTTGTCAGTCTGTTCTGTTTCCATGCCTCTGATTCTATTTTATTCATCAGTTTATTTTGTTCATTAGATTTCTTGTTCATTTATTTTGATTTTTAAATTCAGTTGCTGATAGATATGTATTTATTGCCATTTTGTTGTTCATATTTTTTCTTTTTTTCTTCTGCCTCTTCTTCTTCTTCTTCTTTAAGAATACCCTTCAACACTTCGTGTAATATTGGCTTGGTGGGGATGAATACCTTTAGCTTTTTCTTGTCTGTGAAGCTGTTTATCTGATGTTCAATTCTAAATGATAGCTTTGCTGGGTAGAGTAATCTTGGTTATAGGTTCTTGCTATTCATCTCTTTCGTTATTTCTTGCCACTCCCTTCTGGCCTGCAAAGTTTCTGTTGAGAAATCAGCTGACAGTCATATGAGTGCTCCCTTGTAGGTAACTAATTGCTTTTCTCTTGCTGCTTTTAAAATCCTCTGTTTTTCTTTAATAGTTGGCACTTTAATTATGATGTGGACCTCTTTGGATTCATCTTGTTTGGGACTTACTGTGTTTCCTGAACTTGTAAGACTATTTCTTTCACCATGTGGGGGAAGTTTTCTGTCATTATTTATTCAAATAGGTTTTCAAGATCTTGCTCTCTCTTTCTTCTCCTTCTAGAACCCCCATAATGGGAATGTTGGTACACTGGAAGTTGTCCCAGAGGCTCCTTACATTATCTTCATACCTTTTTATTCTTTTCCCTTTTGTTCTTCTTATTAGGTGCCTTTTGCTTCCTCATGTTCCAAATCATTTATTTGATTCTCAGAATCCTCTATTCTACTGTTGAATTCCTGTAAATTATTCTTTATTTCAGTTAGTATATGCTTAATTTCTCACTGGTCCTATTTTTATGTCTTTGGCATTCTCACCAAGATCCTTGAAAGTCTTAATAAGTCCCTTGAATCTCTCATTAATTTCCTTGAAGCTCTCATTAAGTCCCTTGAAACTCTCATTAAGATCCTTGAGTGACCTTAAAACCACTGTTTTGAACACTGTCTCCAGGAGTTTGCTTACTTCCATTTCTTTCATTTGTTACATGTTTCATTGTTTCTGTATTTTGGCAGCTTCCCTGTATCTGTATTTGTTTCTATGTATTAGGTAGAACTACTATGTCTCCTGGAATTGGTAGAGAGAACTTGTATATTAGGTTTCCTGTAGGGCCTAGTCACGGCTCATACTCCCCAGTCACCTGAGCAGGGCACTCTAGGTGTGCTCCTGTGTGGGCTGTGTGCACAGCCTTGTTGTAGTTGAGAATTGACTGCTGTTGGCATCACTGGGAGGAACTGATTTCCAGGCTGATGGGCTGTGAGGACCAGCTGCATCCCAAATGGAAGAGCTTCTGTGCAGGAGACACCCATATGGAACAGGACTTGTTTCAGTGGGGCTTTGGTGCTCACTGAGTCAGCTCCTTGAGTGTGTTGCTTGTGGATGTGCAGAGCTGTAATCTGTTATGATATGAAGCTGTCCACCAGATTCATTGGCTCTGGGGCCTCCAGGAGGTGCAAAGTCAGCCACTGCCTGGGGCCACCTAGCAGGAGCTACAGAGAGATCTGCAGATGGCTGCTATTTGTTTTGGGCTAGGAAGTGCCCAGGCAAGACCCAGCTGTAAAGCAAAACAGGCTGGTTCTACTGCAGAGTCTTCGGTTCTTTATTGATAGGTTCGATTCCAGCTGTTGCTTGTTTGAGATTCTAGCAAAGTCTGAAGCCTGAGCCAGGATAGGCCACTCATATGGAAAATTGGCTACAAACAGCTTGGGTAGGGCTGCAAATTGGATGGGGTGAGGTCTCAGGGAATAACCAGGGTGGAGAAAACAGTGAGAGCCACGCTGATGGAAACTCAGATATGGCTGCCAGTCAGCTTTGTGACTGGGGAGGTCCCAGCATAGGAACAATGAACCTAGCAAGCACACACTTGACAATCATGCTGGCAAGTTACTCTCAGGGATCCTTCTTTTCAACAAAATTAGATGTTTATGTTGAAAGAGTCAGTACTTTAAAAATTAATGCATAAGTCTGGCCAGTGTCGCTCAGTGGTTGAACATTCCACTATAAACCAGGAAGTCACAGTTCAATTCCAGTCAGGGCACATGCCCAGGGTTTCTGGCTCAATTGCCAATAGGGGGCATGCAGGAGGCAACCCATCAGGTATTCTTTCTCATCATTGATGTTTCTTTCTTTTTTTTTTTTAAATATATTTTATTGATTTTTTCACAGAGAGGAAGGGAGAGAGATAGAGAGTTAGAAACATCGATGGTAGAGAAACATCGATCAGCCGCCTCCTGCACATCTCCCACTGGGGATGTGCCCGCAACCCAGGTACATGCCCTTGACCGGAATCGAACCTGGGACCCCTCAGTCCGCAGGCCGACGCTCTGTCCACTGAGCCAAGCCGGTTTCGGCACATCATTGATGTTTCTATCTCTCTCTCTCCCTCTCCCTTTCTCTCTGAAGTCAACAAAAATATATTAAAATTAACACATAGCTATACATATGATAGGGTGTACACTACCACAGGGCATAATCTTTGCAAACCAGTCTGAGTGTACAGTATTGGTGCACAACAGCATGGACTGGTGAATGAATCACAGAGCGATCTGCCACAGCTCTCAAATCTCCCCTGTAAGTACACCCCCTTGTCTCCTACAAGGTGGTGTGCTTTGGCCAGCAGCCATCTGGTCCCCTGGCAAAATAGCACTGTTAGAAGTGTTCAAACGCATCTCTGTCTGTAACGCTGCACAACAATGCATATCTAACAGCACTCATTCTGAAATGCAGGCTGAGACTGGAGGAGGAGGAGGTAGAAGTAGGATGACTTGGATGGATGTCAGCGGTCCAGTCAGGAAGTGAGACCCAGACCTGGAGGAACACAGCTGTGCCGGACAACTAGCAGGTGTGACCAGCCACTCAGACACTTGATGGGAAAGGTTTAAACATTGGGGAACAAAAGCCGGAAAAAGAAAATGGGGGGAGAGCAGATTAGTGGGGGCTAGTTAAAGTGTGGGTGCAGGTGAGCTCAACAGGATATACACGGGACACTGACAAAATGCAAACTCTAAATGCTAGAAGACCCCAGAGAAAGGCACCGATGGGCAGGATGGTACGATGACTTCACAGAGGCCAGCTCCTATAGACTTGTAATATTCTATAGTTAATAAATAAATGTAACCTGTAAACTCCCCATTTGAGCCCCTTCACTAAAGATAAACCTGAAGTGCCACTATATTATGTTCAAATATAACTTAAAAAAGAGAAATTAGAATTCTTTAGGTATCAAGAAAAAATCATGCATAAAAGCCACTCAGGTTGGATGTTTTGAACACACGAATGGGATTATTTTATTATATCAAATTTTCTCAAATTTTAAATTCATTTGATGTCTTCAAGATAAAATATAACAATAGAGCATTTAAAAATAGCAATGCCGTTTATGTTACTGAAGTTATTTAAGCACATGCATTCATTCGATGGGATTTTAACACAAATCAGCAGAGACCTGGTTTTATTTTTAAGTGACTCAAGGGCCATTCAGTGACTGGCGCCAAGGGCTTCGTGCCCCTCTCATCCCGGGAGGCCCTTCCTGGCCCCACAGAACTGGAGTTCCATGGGCGCAGCGTCGGGAGAGCTCCTCGCTGCGCACAGGCTTCAGGGGCTGCCCTGGGCTGAGGCGCCGCCATGGCTTCCCTGGAACCGTCACTGCTGGTGCCCTTCAGGCCACGAGTGAAGGTGAAGTGAGGAGTGGCCATAACCTCCCGTGTTCCCGTCAGTGAACTGACCTGCTAGGGGGTCAGGCCCATGGCTGTCCCCGCATCTCCCTGCAATCCTGTCCCGGCCAGAACCGTGTGGCTGTGGGGGGTCCCAGTCTGACACAGGAGGGGGGGGGTGCTGGGAAACTCTGGATCCACACGGGCTCGAGGAAGGCCCGGGCTCCGTCACACTCTGCAGGGAGCAGAGGGCCTGGCGAGGTGAGGATGGAGGGAACCCCGACCTCAGAAGGCGGCTCCCTACGCAGCTGGTGCCCGCAGAGCGGGGCCCCGCCTAGAGGACCAAGCCCGGCCCGCCCTGCCCTGCCCGGCCCTGGCCACCTTCTGGGGCAGAGAACGGACCACCTGCAATGGGCGCTGCTCCCCCGCGGGGCTGGCTTCTGAGGCCCCAGCACGGAATCCTCACCGCGGGCTTAGCTGCTCCAGGGCCGCGCCCGCAGCCCTCTGTGCTCCAGCCCATGCCTGCCTCGCGCTTCCTGGGGCCATGAGCACTGGAAAGCCACCATCTTCCAGAAGCAGGGACTCCAACTTCCGGCAGGGGCGGGACTTCCTGAGGAGAGCAGGCAGCAGGGAGGGGCGGAGCTTCCTGGGGAGAGCAGGGAGCAGGGAGGGGCGGGACTTCCTGGGGAGAGCAGGGAGGGGCTGAGCTTCCTGGGGAGAGCAGGCAGCAGGGAGGGGCGGAGCTTCCTGGGGAGAGCAGGGAGCAGGGAGGGCGGGGGTGACGCCCCCTGCTGGCGAAGGGCCGCAGCCCCGGAAACGCGGCCACAGTGTGTCCACTCTCAGAAGCCTGGTCCCCTGATGGAGGTGAGAGCAGAGCTAGGCTCTCACTTCAAGTCAGGCGGGTCTGGCTTCTCCTATGGTAACTGGCACTTAGGGAATGTCTACTTCACATCTTAATAAGGTATGACTTTCAAAATACTGTCCTGTTAATTCTGTGTTAGCAGTCAAAATCTGAATTCCAAATGTGTTTCCTTCCTTTCTGCTCTCGGAGTCCTAACCACACACATTCCTCTTGCCCAGGTAAGAAAACCACCCCCTTCCTTGCCATGAGATGGGTGCCTGTGGATGGTGAGGGTCGGTCACATACACAGCAATGAAAAGATAAAGGCACCTGAGCATCAAAAATACCACCCCCATTCTGGTAATGTCTCCAGGAAAAGGGTTACATTTCACTTTCTCTGTGTACTTTCTCACGGTGCCTAGCACATAGTAGGTGCACTTGGGGGTGACCAACTTGTCCCACCGCTGGGCTCTTTGGTCTTTGGCTGGAACAACTACTGGATTTCAGAAGGCTAGAGAAATGGCTGACTCTGGTACAAAGGTGAAAGAAAGATCTGCTCTTTAATAAAATCTTGTATTCATAGTTTCAAACTGTAAGTCATTGCTCCGTGTGAGAAACACCAGGACAGAGGACTGAGGGAGGGTTTATCTTCTAATAATGTGCAATGAAGGACATCTGTGCCATGGTGCTGGGCTCAAAGTGGTGGCGGGCACGCGATGGAGATGTCCCTCAGGAGACAAGGGGTTGTGCCCTCGACCTCTGTCAGCACCACACCACAGTGACTTGCTTAGATGTCCCCACCGCTTGGCTGGGGCCCTCAGAGTTGGGGGCTGTGTCACTGGCACCTGCCTCATAACATAACTTCTGTCCTGGCAGTCCTGTGTGAGTGACACCCTTTTCTGTGTCCTTCACAACCAGAGCCAAACTCCTCCCTGGCACACATAGCTCTGCGGGATCCCGCCCTCTCTCTGACCTCATCTCACTCCGCCTGCCCTTGCTCAGGGGGCTCCAGACACGCTGGCCTTCTTCTGACCCCTTGTGCACCTCAAACAGATGCTCCTTACAGCCAGCCTCCCCCTGAGGAGTGGCTCATGCTCCTCTCAGCTCTTGGCCAACTCTTGGTTACATCTCAACCTTTGGGTCTCAGTTTATGCGTGTTCTCCTCAGAGTGACTTTCCTGGCCACACAGTCCAAGCAGCTTCATAGGCACCCTAGGATTTTCTCACAAGATCTCCTGTTTTTATTCTGTGGCCTCATCACAATCTGTTCATATGCTTTACTAGTTTAATACCTGTTCTACCTTGTAGACCTTGAAGGGGGTGTCTGGCTGTTTTGTTCACTGCTGTGCCCTATAATGTAGCATATGTCAGGCATCATTGAATATGGATGGACGGGATGCAGAGCCCATGGGGTGAATTAGTGAATGAATAAACTGATGATTTAAGAATTATGGTATTTTCCACAAGAAAAAAAGTATAACTGTGTGGTAATGGATATTAACTAGACTTATTGTGGTGATCGTTTGCAATATATGCAATATAAAATCATTAAGTTGTATACCCAAAACTAATATAATGTCATATGTCAATTATATCTCAATTTTTAAAAATGGAAAAAAGTATGATGGTGTTGATAATATTATTTAAGTTATTGATAGTACAGGATCAGAATGTTTTATGTTCAATTACAATATTTTTTACATTATAAAAATAATGTACAATCACTGCAAAAAGTCAAACTAAACAAGAAGATATACACACAGTTAATTTTCCCTGTCCTCTCTATAACCCCTCTCCTTCATATTCACCAATGTTAATAGTTTTTATGTGTGGGTATTATTCCAGATTTTTACATAAATATATATGTGTTTCTTCTTTCATACATGTGTGTGCATGTATAGATTCTACCAGACTTTTCTAGAGAGGGAATTTACACCCCCTTCAGCAATGTGCGACTGAGTCCATTCTCCTCCATCTCAACTAAGAATGGACGTCGTAATTTCTAACAATGTTTTGCAATCTCTGCTTCCTTGTGGATGAGGCTTCAGGGAAGTCATCCTCCTTCTGGAGTCCTGAGGCCTGAGAATGGAGAGCGGATCCCCCCTTCTGATGGGTTGCACAGTGACCTTGGCTAGAACACGTGGGGAGCAGGTGGTGGAGGGGAGTGGGAGGAGGAAGTAAATGGGCTGAGGAAAGTGAACATGGACGTAGAGGCTGCGTTAAGGAGACTGCCTTTGGCAGTGAGGATACACAACTTGCCGGACGGAGGTCTGGGTCAAGGGCGAGTTAGTGTATGCTGACCTACTTAAAGAAAATGCGTCTTAATGACCAAATACCTCCGTGTGTCTCTAAAAAGTGAGGGCAGTTCCTCACCTACCACACATCCTTGTCACACCCGCCAATTTTCAATGAGTCCTCCCTGTCATCTAATAGACCGTCCAAATAGATCCAGAGACACAGAAGAATGGAACAGACTGTGAAATGTCAGAAGAGGCGGGAGTGGATGGGTGGGTGGGAAGGGATTAGCCAAAAACTCGTATTCATATATGCATAACCCATGGACACAGACAATAGGGTGGTGGAGGCCTGGGGTGGGGAGCAGGGGTGGGCTATAAGGGGTCAATGTGAAAAAAAGGGATATATGTAATACTTTCAACAATAAAGATTTAAAAAATAATAGTCAGCCCACCTTTATATTTTGAGACGTTTGTCTTAATTGAGAGAGTAGGTTTTAAGGAGCCACACCCACAGCAGGGAAAGCATTGGAAATTCAGGGGAGAGGGACTGACGATGGACAGATTAGCCTGGGGAGAAAGGAGGTGGTGCTAATCACACACAGAGCCAGGGTTTGAGCTGTGACACAGCAGGCAAATGCATGCTCTTAGGGGGTGGTTGCAGGGAAGAAGAGATGGGAATACAGTGCTGATGTAGCTTCTCTGTGTTGGTCCTCACATCCTCAATAATAAAAGCCTAAAATGCAAATCGACCTAACAGCAGAATGACCAGTGGAATGACCAGTCGCTATGACACGCACTGGCCACCAGGGAGCAGACGCTCAACACAGGAGCTGCCCCCAGCCCTCAGGCCTAAGGCCAGCCAAGGCGGGTGCCAGTGGGGGCTCCCAATTGCCCCACTGGTCACCCCGCAGATCGGCCCTGATTGCCTTGGGACCCTACCCGTGCATGAATTTCACATACTAGGCCTCTAGTATAAAATTTAAAAAAACCCTGTCTTTAAAGACCATCTTGGTACGTTGAATATATTGCAGATCCCTGTTACAGGTGTCTGGTCTTCTGCACCACTCCAGGAAGAAATTTTTGGGCATTAGTGGCATGGTTTTAAAATGAGTGAGAAAGTAGAACCGAGAGAGAGAGAGAGAGAGAGAGAGAGAGAGAGAGAGAGAGAGAGATGTTATGAGCCGTCTGAGTCCCTTGACCCTTGTAGGGATAGAATTAAAGTATGCATTACTTTAGCAGTAGGTGACTAGCATAATATGGAAGTACAAGAAAAAGTCCAGTGATGTTAATTCAATTTATTTTGATTCTCCTTCCCCCAACCCCCAAAAAAGCTGTGGAGTGGACTCAGAATCAAAGTGAAAGTAATCTCAGAGATCATAAAATTCAAATCCTAGAAGTGTTTTGAGGTCTCCAAGGTTATTGCTTGGCCCATGGAGTTGTTAGTTTTCTTGCAGAATATTTTCTATGACTTTTTAAAAAATATATATTTTATTGATTTTTTACAGAGAGGAAGGGAGAGAGATAGAGAGTTAGAAACATCGATGAGAGAGAAACATTGATCAGCTGCCTCCTGCACATCTCCCACCGGGGATGTGCCCGCAACCCAAGTACATGCCCTTGACCGGAATCAAACCCGGGACCCCCAGTCCACAGGCCGATGCTCTATCCACTGAGCCAAACCCGTTTCGGCTTTTTTTTTTTTCTGTGACTTTTAATAGTAGATTTTTGAACCAATGCTGACAGCTATTTCTTTAATGTATCTATGGCAGAGAGAAAAATTCAAGTCCTCAAAAGTGTTCATTACATCTGACCGATGTGGGCAGAAGTTCTTGTGCTTTATAGTAGAGTCCCAGCTGCAGTCATGGTAAGTGTATACTCCATAGATTCTGTGTAAATAAAGGTAGGGCTGCTTCTCTCTCTCTCTCTCTCTCTCTCTCTGCCCCTCCCTCCCTCCCTCCTTCTCTCTCAATCTTTCTTGCTGCTTAATTAGCTGTATTTCAATACCATAATTTGCTTGCATGCCATAAAATTGACATGTTTAAGCATGCAATTAAACGGATTTATGGATTTTAGTAAATGAAGAGAGTTGTGCACCCATCACCACAATCCAGTTTTTAAATTCCTCTCATCTTAAGAAGATCCCTCGTATGTGGTTTGCAGTCAGTCTTATTCCGTTCCCAGCCTCGGGCAGCCGCTCCGCAGGCTTCTGGCCTTTGTGGGGTTGCCTTTCCTGGACAGATTACAGAATCGAAATGCAGTTTTTGTGGCCCGCTTCTCTCACCAGCACAATGTTTGCCGGGCCCCGTGTGTGGCGCCTGTGATGCTGTAGTCATCTCTGTGCCATTGTTCACGGTGCAGATGCACCGCATGTGGTTTACCCCTCAGCAGTTGATGGACATCTGGTCTGTTCCCACTTTTTGACATTGTGAGTTACTGCACTATGAACACTGAAGCTAAGGTCTGTGTGTGGACATATGTGATTTCTTTTTCCTTGGGGAGATTGTTAGGAGTGGAATGGTTGGGTCAAATGATAAATTCACATTTAACTATTTAAGGAATTGCCAGACTGTTTCCATTCCCACCAGCCACGTCTGAGGGGTTCAGTTTCCTTCTCCTTGACAAGATCGGGTATTGTTGGTCTCTGAATGTAGCCATGCCAGTGGCTGTGAAGGGGTTTTAATTTGCATTTCCTTAATGACTTATAATATTGAGCATCTTCTCTTGTGCTTATTAGCCACTCATTTATCTTCTTAGCGGAGATGTGTATGCATGTCTTTGCCCATTTATTTACCTCTTTACTTTAAAATAATTATAAATCACAGGAAGTTGCAAAATAGTAGAGGGGTCCTGCATTCTTTTTGCTCCAGAGGTAACATCTTACATAACTTTAGTACATAATTCAGTACATGATCAAAACTAAGGAATTGACATCATATTCAGGCCTTATTCAGGTTTTATCAGTTTACATGGGTGTGTGTGTGTGTGTGTGTGTGTGTGTGTGTGTGTTCCAGGAAGTTCTCTGTGTGTAGGTTTGTGCAGACACCACAGTGAAGGTACAGAACTTCTATATTACCTTAAAGCTCTCCCTCATGCTTCTCCTTTATAATCACATACACCACCCCAACTTCCACCCCTACCCCTGATGACCACTAACCTGTTCTCCATCTCTATACTTTTGTCATTTATAAATCTATATATCTAAAAGCCTAATATGCTAAGTGTCCGACCATTCAACCATTCGACCAGTTGCTACAATGCGCACTGACCACCAGGGGGCAGACGCTCCGACCGGTAGGTTAGCTTGCTACTGGGGTCTGGCCGATCAGGACTAGGCAAGACAGGCTGGACATGTCCAGGAGCCAACCTCCCATGGTCCCTCCCAGGCCTCTAAAATATTTCTTCTAATTGCTTTCCTTTCAATGTGCACGAATTCATGCACTGGGCCACTTCCATATACATAAAAGCCTAATATACTAAATGTCTGACCATTCAACTGTTCGACCAGTCGCTATGATGTGCACTGACCACCAGGGAAGATGCTCTGACTGGTAGGTTAGCTTGCTGCTGGGGTCTGGCCGATTGGGACTGGGCAAGATGAGCTGTACACGCCCTGGAGCCCTCCTGCGGTCCCTCCCTGGCCAGCCAACCTCCTGTGGTCCCTCCCCAGCCAGTCAGCCCTGATCAGCCCTGATCAGGACTGGGCAAGATGGCCCTGATTAACCCTGATTGGCTCTGATAGGTCCCAGTTGAGACTGGGCAAGGCGGGCTGGACATATCCTGGAGCCCTCCCACATTCCCTCTCCAGCCAGCCAATCTCCTGTGGTCCCTCCCCAGCCTGTAAAATATTTCTTCCAATTAACTTCTTTTCAATGTGCATGAATCCGTGCACTGAACCTCTAGTGTTATATAAAGCAAAGGCTACAGTATGAAACCTTTAGAGGTGGGATTTTTGCAGTCAGTATAATACCCTTGAGATCATTATTGGATGAGTTAGTACTTTGTGTTTTTGTAATTTAATCTTTAACTGCATAAAGTTTCAAGAGCGTAATGATAAAACTCAGCTCATCTTTGTCTCCATCACCAACATACAGGCAAAGGACGCTGAGCCAATGGAGATAAATGCAGGCACTCTTCTTGATAACTTGAAAATCATTATGTGTCATAATTTTCAGACTTTAAAATAAAAATGTGTCCTTTTTTCAGAAGATAGACACCATGTTGGTCCCAGAAAGCAGTGGAAACCTCGTGCTGTACACGGAGTAGTTCGGGTGAGTCAGAAGCAGCCTTTGGTGCCTTTGTGGGACTGCCTCCTCAGCTATGACTTGGTAATGTTGCTTCAGTTTGATATTTAATATTTGTTACTTATCTGTAGGATTTGGTAGAAGGTGTTCTAAGAGTTGAAAATGACGTCTCCAATGTAGGTTGGCCCTACGTTGGAGATCTAAGACTCACCACCTTGGATGGATTGGCACTGGGAACCTGGCACAGATGGTGAACCAGCAATGAGTACAGGTAGATAGTTTTTAAAAAGTTAAGCTGAAGTTTAACAAAGAAGGTAGTTTTGAAATTGACATATGGGCAGCTTTGCTAAATCTCAGAGGTTTTGTAAAGACTCATTATATGAAATGTATACTACGTTGGCTGGGTCTTTTATCAGTTGTAAAATTTACACACATAGTCATGTAAATTTTACAAATTTAAATGATGAGATTTAAATACATACACACAGTTTGAAGAATAATGACTGTACCCTCATCTTCCCACCTCCCTCAGATAGACACCATCCTGACTCTTACAATAAATCAGTCCCTTGTTTTCATTACTCGTTGTTTTGTAATTATGTAGGGGTCACTAAAGAGTGAATTATTTCGTTTTTCTCGTTTTGAATTTTTATATAAGTGACACCATATCATATGATCTTCTCTGACTTGATTTTTTTTGCTCAACACTGTGCTATTTTTAGATTTATCTGTGTCAGGTAGCTTTTGTTTCTTATTCTCTGCTGCATGCTATTCCATTGAATGATACCAAAACCCTTACTCTTTAACTAGTCACTAGGTTGTTTGTGTTGTTTCTTCTAGTAAACAATGCTTTTATTTAATACTAGGGGCCTGGTGCATGAAATTCGTGCACGGGAGGGTGGGTGGGGTCCCTTAGCCCAGCCTGCACCCTCTCCCATCTGCAACCCTTTGGGGGATGTCTGACTGCCTTTCACAATCTGGGACTGCTAGCTCCTAACCCCTCGCCTGCCTGCCTGCCTGCCTGCCTGCCTGATCGCCCCTAACCACCTCTGCCTGCCTGATCACCCCTAACTGCCTTTGCCTCACCCTGCATCTGGGACCCAAGATTCCCTTCTCAGGCCAGTCACAGGCACCCAGGACCTGGGCTTCCCACTCTCTGGCTGGCCTCAGGAACCCAGGACCTGGGTTGGCTTTGACTGGGCTAGCCGCAGCGGCAGGCACCCAGAACCACGGGGCGGGCAGCTTGTCCATTTCCCAGGCCACAGGCACAGGCGCTGGCTCCTGGGACCATGGGGAAGGTGCCTTGTCCCTCTCCCTGGCCGCAGGCACAGGTGCAGCTGCTGGCACCTGGGACCATGCAGTGGGCAGCTCGTCCCTCTCCCAGAGTGCAGCCCCAGCTGCTGGTGCCTGGGATCTTGGGGCGGGTGGTTTATCCCTCTCCTGGGCCGCAGCCTGGCTGGTCCCCATTCCTCTCTCATGAGCTCATTTGTGCCTGCTGGTCCCCATTCTTCTCTCCCCAGTGTTGAGTGTCTGAGCAGTTTCAGCGTGAGGGTGCAAGGGCTGGAGGGTGTGAGGGTGTGACGATTATTTGCATATTAGCTCTTTATTATATAGGAGTATTTAGTTATTTTTAAAGGGATATGTTTATTGATTTTTAGACAGAAAGGGAGGGAAAGAGAAACACAGATGTGAGAGAGAAACATTGATTGGTTGCTTCCCATACACACCCTGACCAGGGATCAAACCTGCAATCTAGGTATGTGCCCTGACTAGGAATTGAACCACAAACGGTGTATGGGATGACACTCCAACCAACTGAGCCACCTGGCCAGGGCCAGTAAACAACATTTAAAAATTCTATTTATGTCCCCTAACCTCTGGAATATATGCATATCACCTTGGCCGTGTGGTGCCAAATAGTTTTCCAAAGTGTAGGTTGTACCAGTTTACAACATCTCCCCTTCCTCTTGGCTTTTCACAGTGTTTGAGAGTTCTGAATGCTTCCTTACCATTCATTATTGCTTTCCCTCAAGCTGGTGCCTCATTTACAGCCCGGTGAGCATGGAGTCTGGGCGCCCATGGGCTTTGCTGACAGGGCTGAGGGGGGGGCCAGGCTTCTCCATGGTGTTTGTCTGGAGTAGGTTGGTTATTGTCTCAAAGGTTTCTCTCTTGTTAGGCTGTCCCTTTCCTGGTTCTTTGCTATTCAGGGACAGCAGTATTTCTTGGGCCTATTTTTTGTCTGGTTCCCATCATGAGGTTGTGCCTCAACTTCCGTGCAACGTGGAGGCCAGTCCAAGACCTGAATGGTGTTCCAGAGCAGTGTTTAGTTCTCAGGTCTTTTGCTGTGCCCCTGCTGGTCCATTTCTCACGTGGGTTGCTGAGGCCTGCCCAGGATTTCGTTTGCATGCTTAGAAACTCCATTTCTCTGTTTCCTCCCCTCACTCCTAGTTGGGAGAGTGGAGTTACTACCTTGCTACTGCAGGGTGGGGGTGGGATGTAGTGCAGGAGGGAAGGGGAGAGGAACACTGCCTTATTGCAGAGCAAGGATGGAAACCAGTGCTTCTGCCCCTGCGCAGCTGCTGCACACCAAGGCAGGAGGCTGCCTCCTGGCACTGCAAGCAGGGCTTTCTGTCCACATCTGTGAAGCTGCAGTGCCTGAGGAGGAGGGGGGTTGGGGCCACAAGGTTGTTTGTGTTGTTTCTTCTAGTAAACAATGCTTTTACTTAATACTAGAGGCCTGGTGCAGCTGCGGGGTGAGGCAGAGGCAGTTAGGGGTGATCAGACAGGCAGAGGTGGTTAGGGGAAATCAGGCAACCTTGTTGCTCAGTGGCCCCCCTCAGTGGCCCTCCTCCGCCTGCCAAGTTTCTGCAGAGCAGGCCTGGCCTGGTCTCTATTGGGGAGGGGAGGCCTACTTGGCTCTCACAGTGCAAAGGGCTCCAGACCAGAGCTCTCCAGGAGGAAGGAGACCACTGAGTGCATGGCTATTTTGCAGTGTTGCCTGGAGTGGGACCAGCGTGGTGACAATGCTTCTGTCCTGCTTGGTCACTATTTTCCTGACACTTTGGCTAGAAAGAGCAAGGTCTTGGTCTGCGTCTGTGGGCAGTTCTGGATTGTAAGCCGATCAAGAGCCCAAGGACAGGTTATGTCAGGAAATTAAAATACCAAAACTTAGGGAAGTCATCAGAGCTCACTCCTGGTTTCCAGCTTCCTCACCTCTCTGTCTTCTGTTGCACTGCAAGTTTCATGCAGTTTGTTGTAGCTGTTGCAATAATTAGTAGGAGGAGTAGTATGGAATGTGCTTAATCAGTGGTGAGCTGGGGGTCTCTGGTAGCTTTTGAAAAGTGTTACATACACACTAGTGCTCCAGGGTCCATAGAAAAAAGAATAGCCACCTTACAAGAGAAACCACGTTAGGGAGCAGAGTTGGAGGAGGGACGTGGCGCTCTCCACAGCAAAGACACACTGTGTCTCCTCTTTTCATTTCCACTCAGGAGCATATCCACTTACTCATTTCATTCAACAGCATCTTTATTGTTCTCACCACGATGCTGGGCACTAGGGATATTCCACCAAGAAGGGCACATGGAGCCCAGGTTCTCAAGATGCTGGCCATATAGAAGTGATGTCAGTGACTTTAGAAGATAGAACACAGGTGAAGAGCTTTCCGCAGGGCCTGGCCCAGAGCAGGCCTCCTGGAAGCTCCTGCTGTCACTATGATTTTGTAAAGTTGGCAGTACAGGCTGATTGCAAGATCACTGAGCAACGTCCTGGTCATTAGATTTGGCTTATAGTTTGCCTTTTGGGAGAATGCACTACTGAGGCCATGGCAATCACTCAGGTGGCTTGGCATTTGTATTTAAATCTGCCAATAGTTAGCATTCTGACATTATATTTAAATCTGCCAATAGTTAGCATTCTGACATTACACCGCTTTCCCGTGAGCCTGGTCAGGGTGGGCTGGTGCCACATCTAGATCTGAGGAACCCCAGAACTGAGGGATAGGGCTTCTGAGGCTGCTGAACCAAGGCCCAGTGTAAACGCAACAGGGTAGACGCCTCTCCGCAGAGACCTGACTGCAGAAGCAGCCAGCCTTCCCAGTGCTGCTCGTTCCTTCTTGTTAAAAGTTCTATTCAGACACCTGCAGCCCTGCCTGGAAGACTTAGTTCAAGCTTGGCTACCTCCCCATCACCCCCAACCTTAGGCTTCCTGGATTTGTAAGTCTATTTCTTTCAGCAGGTAGGGGAAGTTTTCTGTCATTATTTCTTTAAATAGGTTTTCAATATCTTGCTCTCTCTCTTCTTCTGGTACCCCTATAATTCAGATGTTGGTATGCTTGAAGCTGCCACAGAGGCTCCTTACACTATCTTCATATTTTTGGATTCTTTTTTCATTTTGCTTTTCTGGTTGGGTGTTTTTTGCTTCTTCGTATTTCAAATCTTTGACTTGATTCTTGTGATCCTCTAGTCTGCCGTTGGAACTCTGTATAATATCCTTTATTTCAGTCAGTGTATGCTTAATTTCTAGTTGGTCCTTTTTCATAACCTCAAGGGTCTCGAGTTCCACTGATGCCAGACAGTCCAGTTTCTCCCGTATGAGTCTAGGTCCCCAGAGACTCACCCGGAACTGGAGCTCAGAGCTTGAGACTCCCTACCGATTGAAAAAGACAACCGTGTCCTCAGCCGTCAGCCCTCTCCGCGTGCGCCTCCTTATCTCTGTACTTTACTTCCGCACCGAAGCTCCTCTGAGTCTCGGTATGCTTTTCTCTTTCCTTTTAGTTGTAGAATTTCCACTCAGCCAGCCTTCCTGTGGTTCTGGATGATGTCCATTCCGTCTTTTAGTTGTATTTTTGAAGTTGTTGTGGGAGGTAGTGTTTACCTATGCTGCCATCTTGGTTTCTCCTCTCTTTGTTTGTTTAGTATCCCCATTTATATTGTTCTTTAGATTCAACAGATAAGTGGAATCATATGATATTTTTCTTTCTTTGGCTGACTTATTTTGCTTAACATAATATACTCTAGGTCCCTCCGTGCTGTTGTAAATGGTAAAACTTCATTATCTGTTATGGCTCTTTATTATTCATGTTTTGTATCTTTTACTTCTTCTTTTTAAAGAAGACCCTTTAATATTTCTTAAAATACTGGTTTGGTGGTGATGAACTCTTTTAGTCTTTTCTTGTCTCAGAAGCTTTTTATCTGCCTTTGATTCTAAATAATAGCTTTATTGGTTAGAGTAATCTTGGTTGTAGGTCCTTGCTTTTCATCACTTTGAATATTTCTTGCCAATCCCTTCTGGCCTACAAAGTTTCTGCTGAGAAATCAGCTGACAGTCTTATGGGGGCTCCCTTGTAGGTAACCAATTGCTTTTCTCTTGCTGCTTTTAAGATTCTCTCTTTGTCTTTAACCTTTAGAGTTTTCATCATGTTGTGTCTTGGTGTGGGCCTCTTGGGGTTCATCTTGTTTGGGACATTCTGCACTTCCTGGACTTGTATATCTATTTACTTCATCAGGTTAGGAAAGTTTTCTGTCATTATTTTTTTAAATAAGTTTTCTAATTCTTGTTCTCTCTCTCTCTCCTGGAACCCCCAGATGCTGATATGCTTGAAATTATCCCAGAGGCTCCTTACACTATCCTCATTTTTGTGGATTATTTTTTATTTTTGTTATTCTGATTAAGGTATTTTTTTTTTGCTTCCTTATATTCCAAATTGCTGATTTGATTCTTTGCTTCAGCTACTCTACAATTGATTGCCTGTAGTTTATTCTTCATTTCAATTAGTGTATCCTTCATTTCTGATTGGTTCTTTATTATGGTTCCTGTGTGTGTTTTTATGCTCTTGAAATTTTCACTAAGTTCTTTAAGCATTACTGTGACCATTGTTTTTAGCTCTATATCTGGTACTTTGCTTGTCTCCGTTTCACTTAGCCTTTTTTTTTTTCTGGTGATTTCTCCTGTTCTTTCATTTGGGACCTGTTTCTTTGTCTCCTCATTTTGGCTGCTTCTCTGTGTTTGTTTCTATGATTGGGTAGAGCTGCTACATCTTCCAGACTTGATAGAGTGGCCTCTGTAGTAGGTGTCATGTAGGACCCAGTGGTACAGCCTCCTCAGTCACCTGAGCTAGGTGCTGCAGGTATGCCCCTTGTGTGGGCAGTGTGTACTGACCTATTGTAATTAAGCCTTGATTGATGTTGGCACATCACTGGGAGCGATTGATCCCCCAGGCCCATTGCTGCAAGGATCAGCTGCAAGAAAGAGCTGCTGTGTAGGCCCTACCCTACAGAGCAGGACTTACTTCAGTGGAGCTTTGGTTCCCACTGAGTCTGCCCCTTGAGTGTGTTGCTGGTGAAGGTGGTAGACTTGTAATCCAGCATGTTCTGAAGTTTTCCATTGAGTGCACTGGCTCTGGGGCCTCCCTGAATATGCAAGGTCAGCCACCTCCTGTGCTCTGCCTGAGACCACCTGTCACTAGCTACAGAGCAATCTGCAGATGACTGGGCTTGGAGGTGTTCAGGGGAAGCCAAGCTGCAAACCAAGGCTAGATGCAACTAGTACTGGGTACACCAGCAAAAGGTACAAGGTACACAAAGTCCAGATACTGCTTGTTTGAGAGACTTTAGGCAAGTCAGAAGTATTAGGCAAGAGAGGTCATTTGTATGAAAACACCACTGGAAATGGCTTGGGGGCAGATGCTTCAACCAGTAGGTTAGCTTGCTGCTGGGGCCCAGCTGATCGGGACTGAGTGAGATGGGCTGGACATGCCCTGGAGCCCTCCTCCGGTCCCTCTCTGGCCCAGTCATGCACCACTAGAGTCCCTCAGCCTGGCCTGCACCCTCTCAAAATCCAGGACCTCTCAGGGGATGTCAGAGAGCTGGTTTCAGCCCGATCCTGCAGGCCACCCCACTTGGGAGGGCACCAGATGCAGGGGTCATGGCTGGTGAGTGTTGCTGTGGCAGCAGGAGCCTCTCCCAGTTGGGACTGATTGGGCACTAGCCTGCAGCAGGCACAGTAGGGCCAGGATGAGCGTGAGCAGCAGGTAGGAGCTGCAGGCAGCATTGGAGTTGGGGTTTCAGCCTGATTCCTGAAGGCCACCCAGAGGGACCCTACCCATGCACAAATTCATGCACTGGGCCTCTAGTATCATATTCTGTGACATTACAATCATTGGTCTGTTTTGAATTTTGACCAGATCTTTCAGCCATGCCTAATTTTTGCAGCATCATGCATTGGTCATTTGGAAAATATTGGTTCACTGAGTTACACAGATCTTCCAAACACTAATTCATTTCATTTTACAGTATCAAAAAGTCCTATTTGTTAGTACCACCACTGATCTCATCAGAAAAATCTGTAAGTACTGGGAAGCTATTCAAGTTTTCCAAACTTCTAATTTTCACTTTAAAGCTTGAATGTTATGATTGGTGGCAAATACTTTGACTTTTTTTTCTTGAAATGACAGGCTCACTTTGTTTATTTTTTAGAAAATGTCTGCCATTTGCCCAACTTTGAATAACCATAGCTTGTCTGTCAGTAAAAATGCTGTTCTGTGAGAAAAAGCTGCTCCTTGAGTTTGTGAGTCAATTGCATGAATGCTTTTCCCAGTGACCTCTAGTGTAGCTGGATTCTATTGCTGTGATTGGCACTAAGACACCAGCAGTTTTAACCCATTGCTTTTGCAACATAAAGGCAAATATCAATACACTGAAAATTTACATGCAATTTAGTATTATTCTGAGAATAATACACTTAGACCTGCTGAAAGGGGTCGTGGATCACACACAGTTGAGAACAACTGACGTGCCACGCCCCGAATAGGACAGAGGTCCAGCACACTCTCTCTCGAGAGCCCTCTCACATGACTATTGTCTGCGAGTAGTCTTCAACGTTCCAATCCTGAGACGAGAATTTGGTTGGAGGTTCGTAAAACTTCTTTGAGAAATGCCGACATAGGAAGGAGAAGGAAACCAAAGTCACTACACAACAATAAACACACATTTGACTCTTCACTGGGCAGAGAACTGTGTGCTTCGGAAGAGCATAGAGCACAGGCCCTGTTCTTGAGGCATCTGCCGCTGACTGGCCGCCTGAAGCAGACACAAGGCATGCAGTCATCCACGGCAGCACTTCCTGCCAAATGAGTGCAGATAAAACATGCAGCAGCTCCTTGGGGAAAGGAGAGCTCACTCATGCCTGGGATATCCAGTTTGCTCAACAAGTTTATCGAGGGCCTAATGGGTGCTGGACACTGTTCTGGGTACAAGGGATACAGGGATAAGATAATGTCTCTGACTTCATGGAATGTCTTTTCCAGGACAGGAGACAGGCAATGAATAAGTATATCCTATAACAACAGGCATGCATGTGGTGAAGAGAACTAAAGCTGGGCAAGGGGACCATAGTGATGGGGGCACAGGAAGGTGCCATTTCAGACAGGGTAGTTATTGAAGCCCTGGGTGACTCGGGAGGCAGGAGCTCAATAAAGAGAGGGTGTGAATATCCATAGGAAACGTGCTCCTCAGAGAAAACAGGGTATGAAAATGCTCTGATAGCACATCATGCCTGGTATTTTGGAGGAACTGCAAAGACTTGTGGCTGAGAGCAAGGAGGGCAAGGGTTTGATTGAATTCCAGACAGGCTGGGAAACCAGCAGGTTTTGAAAGGCTTCACCACCTATCACACAGCAGGAGCTATAAATTGATAGGGTAAAAGACAATCGGCAAATATTGTCACATGTTTTGGAAAAAACATACCCCTCCCTCTGACAATTTCCCAACTGTGTGGTTTTGTAGAATTGACCAGCTTGGTGCCTCCCTCACCCGTGGCTGCAGCGGTGGAACAAAGTGATATACCCGAGATAATCCCCTTGTGGGTAACCATACCCCACAGAGACTGTTTTATGGTAAATTGCATTGACCGACCACACCTAGAATGAATATGTGTAAGATTCTTTGGGAGAAACAGGATTGGGATATTTTGCATTGGAAGTTTTATTTTATTAACATTGTTTACTGTTGTTTCATTTAGTTTTATATTTTACTACTGAGTAGAAATGGAGACTCCAGGATAAAATGAGCTCAGTTATTTAAAATGAAGTTACATTTTCTATGTTTGAGAAGTACATTTTTACCTCCCTATGACAAATTTGGAAATGTGAACCAGAATATGTGAGAAAATGTAAGGGAAAAATGTTCTTATTTTTCATTGCAGAGAGTCTGATAGTGTATAAAGACACTACATAAAGTTGGTGTGTGCCCAGAAACAGTCATCTTAATATATTTAAAATCACAAAGGTAATTATAGAACTAAAAGCCATTATAGACCTACAGCTCACATTCGCACAAATAAAACAAACACACAGTTCCTATAGTAAAACTTACCTTGCATAATGGTGACCTTGACCTTTAGAGACTTTAACTTGATATTTAATTTTTGCTGCCCTTAGTAAAAGAACTGCCCAACATACCACATTGTGGCCAGTGGGAGGTGTAAATCATTCCCATACAGTAGGGTTGGTTTCTTCTCTTCCCTCCTTGCATGTGATTGGTTCCTTCTCTTCTCCCCTGCATGTGATGGGTTCCTTCTCTTCTCCCCCTCCATGTGATTGGTTCCTTTTCTTCTCCCATTCATGTGATTGGTTCCTCTCTTCTCCCCCTGCATGTGATTGGTTCCTTCTCTGCTCCCCCTCCATGTGATTGGTTCCTTTTCTTCTCCCATTCATGTGATTGGTTCCTCTCTTCTCCCCCTGCATGTGATTGGTTCCTTCTCTGCTCCCCCTCCATGTGATTGGTTCCTTCTCTTCTTCCCCTCCCTGTGATTGGTTCATTCCCTTCTCCCCCTCCCTGTGATTGCTTCCTTCCTCCATGTGATTTGTTCCTTCTTTTTTCCCCCTCCATGTAATTATTTTTTTTCTCTTTTCCGTTCATTGTGGGATTGAAAGGAAAATGGAGAAGGAAAGAGAAAAATGAGTTTTTTGGGTTATAAGGTAAAACATTGCCAGGGCTAAGATAAAATATAAACATGCCATTGTGCTTTGAAGGCTTGAGCCCACAAACATGCTGTATTGTCCAAGGAAAGGCCTGAAAGAAACCTTTGAGGTCTGGAGGGTTGAAGAGGAAAACTCTTTGGTGAAGCTACTAGGTCTGGAAAAATTAGCATGTCTGTGGGACAAAGAAGTCATCCTGACTCCATCTGAGGGATGAACTCTACTGAAAGGTAAGGCTGTCTTTGGGGAGCCAATTAAGGATACACTGGGTTAAGTTTCACCCAGAAGGAATGGAGCTGCTCACAAAGATGCCTGTTTGAAGGACTGTATGAGTCCATGGCAGGAGCAGAGCAATGCATGAGCATTGGGTCAGAGCATCAATCATTTCATGTTGATAGTCATAGATCATTCTGATTTATAATAGCTACATGAGTAATTCCATTAAATGATAAAATAATTTATTTTATAATCTATTTAGCTCCCTATTTGATAAACATTTAGATTTTGTCTAGCATGACACAATAAATATCCATGTTTCATTATGCACCTATGTGCATAAATATGGGCAGAATCAATTTCTAAGAGTTGAATTATCTAATTTAAAAGTATGTGCATTTCTGCCCTGGCTAGGTGGCTCAGTTGGTTGGAACATCATCCATGCACCAAAGGGTTGCAGGTTTGATTCCCAATCAGGACACAGTGGACGTTTTTCTCTCACATTTATGTTTCTCTTTTTCTCTAAATCAATGAAAGTTATTGCCTAGTTGCCCTTTAAAGATAGTCAGACTCATACTCCCACCATCAATGTATGGAAATGCCTTTTCCAAGTCCTGGTGTATTATCTAACTTTACTGATCTTGAAATATTACCCGATGCATCTGATAGATAAAAAATAGTATTCATGGAGAACCAAGATGACAGCATATATCGGTAAACGCCAGTACTCGCCACACCCCACAACCACATCAAAATTACATCTAAAATACAAAACAACCATCATTCAGAATTGCCTGAAATCTGGCTGAATTGCCTGAAATCTTTAGAGAAGTAAAGAAGAAAGCACACTGAGACTGGTAGGATGGGCAGAGGTGCTGAATGGGCTGATCTGACACTCATGTGTGCTGTTTGTTTAATTGAGAGGGATATCTCAGCTGCAGAGGCTGCCATGAGGAGCAAGGGGTCCCAACCTCACACCAGCCCCCCAGCCCAGAGTTCCAGACCTGGGAAGAGAAGTCCCTGTAGCTTCAGTCTTTAAAAGCCAGTGAGAATTGTAGCTGAGTGACCCAGGGGCAGCTGTAGACTCAGGTGTTCCTCTTAAAGGGCCTGCGCATGAACTTACTCGAACTCCATCCCTCGAGCTCCAGTGCTGGGTGGCTTTGGGGGCCCAGGGACATACTGGAGGAACTGGATTGTCTGGCTTCTGAGCAGGAACTAGGGGGTGGATTTCTCCAAGACAAGGGTCCTCTCAGGGGTCATTGTTTCTGTGCTGGGACCTCCCACATGGCAGAGTTGACTGGTAGTCATATCTGAATTTCCATCAGTCTAGCTCACACTGTTTGCTCCACCCTCGTGATTCCCTGAGATCCTGCCCCATCCAGTTTGCAGCCCCATACAAGCTGTTTGCAGCACCTTTTCCATATGAAAGGCCTGTCCTAGCTCAGGCATCAGACTTTGCTAAAATCTTTCAAACAAGCATCAGGT
Organism: Myotis nattereri; assembly: GCF_964212035.1. Classification (NCBI taxonomy): domain Eukaryota; kingdom Metazoa; phylum Chordata; class Mammalia; order Chiroptera; family Vespertilionidae; genus Myotis; species Myotis nattereri. The sequence continues at coordinate 6,146,212 of NC_138085.1, read as the reverse complement.
AGAGTCAACATGCCCCAAACCTATCAATAAAAGAGCCAAGATCTGGCACTAGCACAAGCCTGCCTTGGTACACAGCTGGGCCTCACCTGGGCACTTGACAAGCCCAATACAAGTTGCAGCCATCTGCAGACCTCTATGTAGTTCCTACTGGGTAGCCCCAGACAGTGGCTGACTTTGCACCTCCTTGGAGGACCCAGAGCCAGTGCACCTGGTGGATAGCTTCAGACCATACCAGATTACAACTCTACACATCCACAAGTGGCACACCCAAGGGGCAGACTCAGCACCAAAGCCCCACTGAAGCAAGTCCTGTTCCATAAGGATATCTTCTGCACAGCTGCTCTCCCACTGTAATCATGGCTTGTCCTCACAGCCAATTGGTCTGGATGTCAATTCCTGCCAGTGACACCAACAGCAATCAAGGTTCAACTACAAGAGAGTGTACACAGGCCACACAGGGGTATACCTAGAGTTCCCAGACTGGGGAGACTGAACCACTGGGCCTACAGAACACCTATTAAACAAGACCACTCTACCAATTCCAGGAGTCATAGCTGTTCTAGCTAATACATGGAAATAAACACAAGGAAGCAACCAAATGCAGAGACAAAGAAACATCTCACATGAAAGAAATGGAAGCAAGAAAACTACTGGATGCAGAATTCAAAACAATTGTTCTAAGGTTACTCAAGGATCTTAATGAGAGCTTCAAGGGACTTAGTGAGACTTTCAAGGATCTTAGTGAGAATGTCAAAGACATGAAAAAGGACCAGTCAGAAATTAAGCATACACTAACTGAAATAAAGAATAACATACAAGGATGCAATAGTAGAGTAGATAATTCTTATAATCAAATCAACAGCCTGTAATATGAGGAAGCAAAGAACACCCAATCAGAAGAGCAGAAAGCCAAAAGAACTAAAAAAATGAAGATAGTGTAAGGAGCCTCTGGGACAACTTCAAGCGTACCAACATTCGCATTATGGGAATGCTGGAGGAGATGAGAGAGAGCAAGATATTGAAAACCTATTTGAATAAATAATGACAAAATTTCCCCTACCTGGTGAAAGAAATAGTCTTACAAGTCCAGGAAGCACAGACAGTCCCAAACAAGAGGAACCTAAAGAGGCTCATAGCAAGACACATCATAATTAGAAGGCCGAGGGTTAAAGACAAAGAGAGAATCTTAGAAGCAGCAAGAGAAAAGCAATTAATTACCTACACGGGAGCACCCATACGACTGTCAGCTGATTTCTCAACAGAAACTTTGCAGGCCAGAAGAGATTGCAAGAAATATTCAAAGTGATGAAAAGCAAGGACCTACCACCAAGATTATTCTACCAGCAAAGCTATCATTTAGAATTGAAGGGAAGATAAAGAGCATCACAGACAAGAAAAAGCTAAAGGAGTTCATCACTACTGAACATGAAATGTTGAACGGTATTCAAGAAGAAGAAGAAATGTGAACATGAAAATGGCAATAAGTACATATCTATCAACAATTGAATCTATGAATCAAAATAAATGAACAATAAATCTAATGAACAGAATATACTGGTGAATAAAATAGAATCAGAGGCATGGAAATATGGAACAGGCTGATGAATCTCAGAGGGAAGCAGGGAGAGTGGTTGGGAACAAATTAGCTAAATATCTTACATGCACATATACATTACTTATGGACACAGACAATAGGGTGTTAAAGGCCTGGGGTGGGGTGAGAACCAAGTATATGGGGATAATAGGGAGGAGGGAAATGGGGGAAATCTATAATAGCCTAAACAATAAATATTTTTTAAAAAAGAAAAATAATATGATTTCAACTTATATTTCCTCCATTTCTTTTATGTGGTGGAACTACTGGATTTCTTTTTCAATAAATTGCTTATTAGTGTCCTTTGCATATTTTCTAAGATTTTTTTCTGTTGGTCAATTGAACAATTAGATAAATTTGGTGTGTCCATTGAACAATTAGATTCATGTTGTATGAACTGCAAGTATTTCTCTAGTTGTGGTTTCTAACTTTCACTTTTGTATTTTCTGCTCTGTAGAATTTTTTAATGTAGTCACATGTATTAATGTTTTCTTTCTATGACTTCTGGGTAAGTATTGTTTAACATTCTTTTTAGAAATATTCTCTCATGCTGAAATACATTTTTATATTTAAGTCTCTAAGTCATTTGGAACAGATTTGATGCTGAATCATAACTTTTTCTTTTAAGTTGTACCAATCATTTATTAACAAATCTATTGCATCCTCACTGCTTTGTAATTATTATACATTAAATTCCCTTAAGTTTCTGGGGCTACTTCATGACTGTCTATACTACCCCAATAATTTGTCTATTCATCTGCCAGCATCACAGGGGTCGCCTAAGACCATCTGAAAACACATATCATTACATATTGTTTTGGTGATTAATTACTATGCTTTAATTATGTTCAATTTGTAACAATGAAAATACATCCTGCATATCAGATATTTACATTACAATTCATAACAGTAGCAAAATTACAGTTATGAAGTAGCAATGAAAATAATTTTATGGTTAGGAGTCACCACAACATGAGGAACTGTATTAAAGGGTCGCAGCGTTAGGAAGGTTGAGAACCACTGATTTAGAGCCTAATCCTTAATCAATAATTATTGAGCAACTGTCATTTTAGTTTTAAGAGAGACACAGAGAAAGCCTGGACTCCATCCCTGTCCTCTTGAAGACGAGAAAGAGGCCGCGGCCTGGACAGCTGTTCCCTTGCATCTAGAGTTCACACATCTGGAGCTCACAGCTGGCCCACCTGCTGGGGTGGCCCTCAGAGAACACCGGTAGGTGGATGAAGGTGCTGTAGGGAATGGAGAGCAAGACCCTGCTCCTGGCCTTGGAGAATAACAGGTCATTTCCAGATCCTTTCTTCCCCGGGATGGATTATAACTTACAGACTTCTAAGATACATGTTCATGTGCTCTAGGCAAAAACATTTTGAGAAGTTCTGAAATGAAGGCTGCTATTTGACATTTCTTGCTGTGGGCCAGGAAACAGTAATACCATTAACTGTGTATTTCATCTCCAAAGTCTATGCAGTCACCTGAGCACTGAGTCACCAAATCATCCTGATTTTGTCATTGTTCAAATACAGAGAAAAGAGAAACATTTTGCTCACTCTTGAATAGCAGCCAATTAACCATCCACTCCCCCATAACTGGCTTTAATAATGCTGGGAAGAAAGAGACAGCTGCTGTCCTCTGGGGAACTCTGCAAAAAACACACCCACACCTTGTGTAGGATTTAATTTTCTTTCATCACCCACCCCCAAACCCCAGGTCTGACTTCTATGTCACTCCAAACAACACAGGGTGAGTGGAGGGAGGCCGTAATGGTTTCTCAGCAGTTGTGGGTGGACATTATGTCAGAAGCTGAAGTGAAAGCTCTAAAGTCAAGCTCTTTCCAGAAATCAGCAAGTGACAAAGACATAAAAGATAACGGTCAGTGACTTCCCTCTCGCAACTGCAAAATGATCACAAGGACATCCGGCAGCTTCTGCTCAGGAGAAAACTCAGACTTCACAGGCTGAGAAACCGAGTGTCACCAAGGCTGAGCCTCTCGAGAAGGTCTGTCGGGATTATGTTTCCCCTCTTCTCCTTTATTGGGGAGCTTTTCCCAAGTTCAAAGTATAAACCATTTTAGAACTGGTTCCCAACAACTAGACGTATGTAAGTCAAGCCTGAAGTCAGTGGAATAAATCAGTGTTTCTCATGTTAACAAGACAACAGGCTCAAAAAGCAATCGTTCATGCTAAGCCCCACGCTACCAAAACCAAGATTTAATTCCAGTTTTGGTACTCATAAGGTAATTTACCCAGTGGACCCCTCTGTCCCCTAAAGGAAAATGTCCTTGCCACAACCAATCTGCTTTTGTGCCAAGTATAACTTCCTTATTCCCCTCCCTTCTGCCTATAAAAGTCTTTCATTTTGCACAGCTTCTTGGAGCGCATCTCTGGTATGTTGGATGCTATTTGATTCATGAATCTCTGAACAAAGCCAATAAGATTTTTGAAATTTACTCAGCTGAATTTTGTTTTTTAATACTTGGTATAGGTACATATCTAGAGAGATAGATAATAGGTGGATGGAAAGGTTAGATGATAGATAGATGGATAGATAATAGATGGAAGGATGGATAGATGATAGAAGAGATAGATAGATAGATAGATTCTATAAAAATAATTTAAATGAGCCACTTTAAAATGGAGTTACTGTTGCCATCCCAGAGGAACTGCCTTGCACATCTTACTCATCAAACCTTTGGAATGTTAAAATAGGGCAAAATAACATTTGGACTGGACCTAAAGCAATTTGTATCTCAAACAAGTGTTTGGAAAGATAGCAAGAATGACTATGGACTAATGACTATAGGGCTGAAAATGAAAGACATTCTTTAGAATTAACATCACTATGTTAGCTTCTCTACATTTATAGGAATTCCTTCCTTCTATTGATATAATTGCTCCCTTTTCCTTTCTCATAAATACCCCTTGCCTTCACCTCCTAACCAGAAAACTATTGGGTTTCTGCCTGCATCAGTACATCCAGAATACTTATTCTTTTGGATCTCAATACATGCTTGTTGCCTCTCACTTTGGCCTTTTATTTTTAGGTTAACACTAGATTGATAGGATAGGATATACATCTAAGTTTTCAGATGCATCATCAGCCAGAGAGAAGAATGGAAGAGTTACGAAAGAAATTGGAGAAAAGGAAAGAGGCAACAAGATAGGAATGGGTGTGGAGCAAATTCTATGAACGGTTGAGCCTCTCGGTGTTAGTAGAAACAAATGAGATAGACTTTAATCATCAGAGGTTAAATTTTATTGAATAACATAGTCTTTTTTAGTACTATTAAATATTTCAGTCCTACAAGTTGCATAAACTTTAAAGACGCACGTAATAAATATCCACTATGGAGCTTAAGCCAACTTGTCCTTCCTCCCCAATTTCATTCTTTCCTCCCAGCTCCACCCTAAGCTCCCACTCCCAGCTCTTTGAAATTTGATATTTATAATTGAACATCTTTACATTTTATGTACATTTCTATGTACATATACAATGTATAGTATTCTTTTGTGTGCTTTTAAACATTGACATAAATGATATACTTCATATTTTCTTTTGCAACTTCCTCTTTTTAGTTTAACATATAACTGAAATTTATGTTTTTTTTCTGTCTAGCTCTGGTGCATTATTTTTGCTGACTTGAAGTATTTCATTAATGAATAAACCACATTTATTTATCCATTCTCCTGCCGATAAATTTTAGATTGTTTCCACAGTTCAAGCTCTTATAAAGAATGTTGAAATAAACATTCTTTGATACTTTTAGCATATGTGTGAACATTTCTGTAGAATACAAAAGTAGAATTGGCATTTCTGGGTCAAATAACTACATAATTTTAAAATCATCTCCATATAATTTTCCTGATTTATCTATATACAAACCAAAAAGTTAATTGCTAGGGGCAGAGATTAAAACATTTAATTCAACAGTTTAATTCATTATAGAGACTGCCCATCCTTGTTCCCATGTGAAAAACTGTGAAATTAGAAATACTTTGAATTATAAAGCATACTACAACTTGATTGAAATATTTTTTTGATAAAAGCAAAATATGAAGTCCTGCTATTCTTTTCAATTGTCTGACACATGTAGCCTAATCATTGTATTGGTCAAGCTGTCATTCAAGTAAAAAGTTGGCATTTGGACATTTTCAAATGTGTATAGACTATAGCACCCCAGAGAAGCCATCTCAGGGACTAAACCAGCAACTTAGAGAGAAAAAGACAAAGGATGTCGGAAGAACAGGTGGTGAGCCCTGAACCCACTTACAAAGATCCAAAGTTACAAAATGGCAGTAATTATGGTTCAAAATGTAAACATTATACAACAACATTGTACAAGTAATATAAATGCAAAAATGTAGATGAGGAGGAAGTCACATGTAGAGGTTGTGGAGGATGAAAAACTGCTTAGTTCCATCCCTTATATTTGCAGGATTGTGTAGCTACTTCTTAAAGTCAATAAATAGTTTGTTTCTTAATTTCACAAATATTCCTTGAGCATTTACCATATGGCAGGCTATGAAGTGAAGCCTTATTAAAATAGAGCCAGAGTAGCCATTTCAGAGGAATTACCCTGCACCTTTTGTTTTCTTTATTTTTCAAGCTGGATCAAACTGCCAATTTCCCAAGAAATTAGTAAAAATGCCAATATCCTGTTTGTAGAAACTAATGAAATTGAACTTCGCCAATGACCAAATTGTTAATTAACCAATGGAGTACAAATCTAGCTTTTTTTCTGATGGCTAAATCTCAAGCCAATCCAGCCTTACTTCACCTAGCACCAATTAACTCTTCTTTAATATATATATGTCTATCTACACTAATAAAAGAGAAACTTGCAAATTGACCATCCCTCCGCTATGATCACCAGCCAATCAGAGTGATATGCATGGAGCAAAGACTGAAGGCAGTGTGGAAGGAAGCCAAGCGCTGCAGAAGAGAGCGAAGCAGCGGAGAAGGGAACCGAGCAGAGGTAGCAGAGATGGGAGCGGAGCTGAGGCAGTGGACACAGAAGGGACCGAGGCAGCAGAGACGGGAGGGAGTGAAGTGGCAGAGAAGGGAAAGGGTGAGGTAGCAGAGATGGAAGGAAGCAAGCCAGCAATGATGGGAGGAAGCGAGGCAGTGGAGATGGGGGGGAGCGAGGCAGCAGAGAAGGGAGGGAGCAAAGTAGCAGACATGGGAGGGAGCAAGGCAGCAGAGATGGGAGGGAGCAAGGCAGCGGAGAAGGAAGCGAATCCTGGCTCCCTTCTATGCTTCGCTCCAGCCTCGGGAAGCCCTATTCTTGTAGGAATCTTCCTGCAATGGGCCTCTAGTACCCTATCTAATAAAAGACAAAAAGGGTAATTGACCATATCTTCGCTACGCTTCCCATTGGCTAATCAGGGTGATATGCAAATTAACTGCCAACAAAGATGGCGGTTTATTTGCATACTAGGCTCCAAGCAGTGTAGCGAAGCTAAACGTACCCAAAGCCTGCCGAGGAGCAAGGCCTCACGCCCCGGGATCAGCAGAGCTGTGAGGCCTCCCAGCCACGGGATCAGCGGAGCTCCGAGGCCTTCCGGCCCCGGGATCAGCGGAGCTGTGAGGCCTCCCAGCCCCAGGATCAGCGGAGCTGCGAGGCCTCACGCCCCCAGGATCAGTGGACCCATGAGGCCTCCTGGCCCCGGGATCAGCGGAGCAGTGAAGCCTGATGGCAGAGGGGGCGTGGGGGTGGGGGCTTTGGCCCGAGCCCAGCCAGAGCGAAGGCCTGGGTCCCAGGTGCCAGAGGAAAACTGATGCCAGCAGCCAAGGGAAGGGAAGGCCTATTGCCTTCCCTTCACAAATCTCTTTGGGCAACAGGCCTCTAGTCCTATATAATAAAAGAGAAACATACAAATTAACCATCCCTCTGCTACACTCAAGCCGTGCCCACAAGCCAATCAGGAGCAAGTATGCAAATTAACCCAACTAAGATGGCGGCAGCCATGGAACTGCAGCAAGCAGGAAGCTTGGGTTGCCCCAGTGATGGAGGAAGCCAAGCTTCACACCTGCCCTGGCCGACCCTGGGCTCCACTCAAGGCTACAAAGTTTTAATTATAGAAGATAAATAAATCACAGTGAAAAAAAAGAAGAGAAAAAAAGGAGAGGCTGGAAGCTTGGGTCGCTGGGCGGTGTGGCCAGCCTGAAAATGGCCCTCAGCCAATCACCCAGGCTGGCCAGGCACCCCAATGGGACCCTTCACCCTGAAGGGGCTGTGGCCAGCCTGAACACAGCCATCAGCCCCTCATTTGGGCTGGCCACACCCCCATGGAGTGAGGGTTCCCACTGGAGGGCTTGGCCAGCCTGAAAACACCCATCAGCTCCTCACCCAGGCTGACCAGGCACCCCAGCGGGATCCCCACCCAGATTCGGGACACCCTTCAGGGAAAACCAGCTGGCCCCCACCCATGCACCAGGCCTCTATCCTGTATAATAAAAGGGTATTATGCAAACTGACCCTAACAGTAGAACAACTGGGAATGACTGGTCACTATGACACACACTGACCACCAGGGGGCAGATGCACAATGCAGGAGCTGCCCCCTGGTGGTCAGTGCGCTCCCACAGGGGGAGCTCAGCTCAGCCACAAGCCACGCTGACGGCTGCCAGCACAGCAGTGGTGGCGGGAGCCTCTCCCCCTTCCTCAGCAGCGCTAGGGATGTTGACTGCAGCTTAGGTCTGCTCCCCGCTGGCAAATGGACATCCCCTGAGGGCACCCAGGCTGCCAGAGGGATGTTTGAGCCCCAGCTTAGGCCTGATTCCCCAGGGAGCGGGCCTAAGCCAGCAGGTGGACATCCCCTGAGGGGTCCCAGACTGTGAAAGGGCACAGGCCAGGCTGAGGGACACCCCCCCACCCCCAAGTGCACAAATTTTTGTACCCAGCCTATGCCCTCTTGCAGTCTGGGACACCTCGGGGGATGTCCACCTGCTGGCTTAGGCCCGCTCCCTGGGGGATTGGGCCCAAGCTGGCAGTCAGATATCCCTCTGGCAGCCTGGCAGCCCTCGGGGGATGTCCACTTGCCAGCGGGGAGCAGGCCTAAGCTGCAGTCAGACATCCTTAGTACTGCTGAGGAGGCAGGAGAGGCTCCCACCACCACTGTTGTACTAGCAGCCATCAGCCTTGCTTGTGGCTGAGCAGAGCTCCCCCCTGTGAGAGCGCATTGACCACCAGAGGGCAGCTCCTGCATTGAGCCTCTGCCCCCTGGTGGTCAGTGTGTGTCATAGTGACCAGTCATTCCCAGTCTTTCTGCTGTATGGTCAGTTTGCATATTACCCTTTTACTATATAGGATAGAGGCCTGGTGCACGGGAGGGGGCCGGCTGGTTTGCTCCAAAGGGTGATCCGGATCAGGGTGGGGGTCCCACTTGGGTGCCTGGCCAGTCTGGATGACAGGCTGATGGCTGTTTGCAGCTGGTCACACCCCTTTCAGGGTGGGGGTCCCCACTGGGGTGCCTGGCCAGTCTGGGTGAGGGGCTGAGGGCCATTTTCTGGCTGATGGGCGACTGAAGTTCCCAGCCTCTTTTTTTTTTTTATTATTCTGGGATTTATTTACCTTCTATAGCTGTCACTGGAGCTGAGAGCCGGCTCCAGCTCTGAGGCCATGGCTGGCTGAAAGCAGGTACCTGGGGTTTGTTTAGCTTCTATAATTGAAACTCTGCTGCCATCACTGGCACTCTAAGCTCTGAGGCCCCAGCTGGCTGAAAGCAGGTATCTGGGGTTTGTTTAGCTTCTATAATTGCAACATTGTTGCATCTGGAGCTCAGAGCTGGGCTGCGGCAGGCGGGGAACCTTGACTTCCTCCATCACTGGAGCAAGCAAGCCTCATGTTCACTTTAGCTGCGTGGCTTCCAGCTGCCATCTTGGTTGGCAGTTAATTTGCATATCCTGCTGATTAGCCAATGGGAAGTGTAGCGGAGGTATGGCTAATTACCATGTTTGTCTATTATTAGATAGGATATATATATATATACACACACACACACACACACACACACACACACACTAGTAGCCACCCTCCTGTATCTCTCTGCCTGCGGCTCTGCCCTCCTGAAGCTCCCCCTGCCTCCCCTCATAGCTTGCTGCCCTGCCCCATCCTATAGCTCTCTGTTGCCCACTTGTAGCCAGTATGTCACTGCTGCCCTCCTATAGCTCTCCACCCGCTGCCCCACCCTCCTGTAGCTTCCCCTTCCCCCATCCTCCCCTCATAGCTTGCTGCCCTGACCCCTCCTGTAGCTCTCCGTAGCCCACTTGTACCTCGCTGGCCCACCCTCCTGCTGATCCGTGATCTGGTCATGACATGCTAGGTCATTATACCTCAGGGTGTAATGGCTAAATAGCATATTCTTCTCTTATTATATAAGATATATATATATATTCTTTTTTATTTCAGAGAGGAAGGGAGAGGGAGAGATAGAAACATCAGTGATGAGAAAGAATCATTGAACAGCTGCTTCCTGCATGCCCCACACTGGGGATCGAGCCCCAAACTTGGGTAGCTGGGCTGTGGCTGTTTTTTATCAAAGACTTGCAACCAGGGGAGCCCTGAGCAGTGGCAGGTGACCCGGGCTCACCCCCTGGTCCTGTCTCCGAGGCCCCCTTTTCTCTGATTTCCCAGTGAGCCAAGCAGCCCACCCAGGCTCATTTCCATCACTGACTTCACTCCCCAGAGAGCTAACAGCAGCCCCATTTGGGCTCGCGGCTTCCCTGTAACATTCTAGGACAGCTGTGGGCAAACTACGGCCTGCGGGCCGGATCCGGCCCGTGTGAAATGAATAAAACTAAAAATAAAAAAGACCGTACCCTTTTATATAATGGTGTTTACTTTGAATTTATATTAGTTCACACAAACACCCCATCCATGCTTTTGTTCCGGCTCTCCGGTCCAGTTTAAGAACCCATTGTGGCCCTCCAGTCAAAAAGTTTGCCCACCCCTGTCCTAGGAGCCAAAGCAGCCCCCCTAGGCTCCCTCTGATGGCTTCTTCTACCCTAATTTCTTCCTTTGTTTCCCTGTCCCCGAATTAATACACATACTCTCAACTCCACCTGGACTTGTGCTGGAAATCTTTCCTTCAGGAAGTCAAGGACCCACACCTACAGGCCGGCCTGAGACAGACCCGCTCCAGGCCGGCCCCTGTCCAGTAGCATTTGTACTCACAGTTTTGCACACCAGTGACATCTGTAAAGATATTACCAATGAAATGAATCCTGAACGTTGAGTGAAGTGTATCAAATGGAAAATGTGATAGGCATTAATTGAGAACTCATGCCTTTTTGAAATTTGCTGTCTTTCTGTTAGATCTTCAAAGAGAGGGACCCAGACAAAACCATCGCGCTGGTATGTGAGCCATGTGACAAGCTCTCCATGTGAAACTGTATTAGCTGCTAATAGCTTTAGCTCTGAAAGAGATGAGGTCACCACAAAGCACTCTGCCCAGCGCGTGCCGCTCTGTTCTATGATGGCAGAGTCTAATGTGAGTAACGATACAATCTCCATCTCCTGCAAGACTCTTCATCCAAAGAGCCCGAAGTTCTTGGCAATCGTTTTCTTACTGATTTTCATGGCTCTGATGTGGTGTTTTGAAGGCACCAAAGAGAAGCTGTGTGGCCAAGGCTATGCAAAGTCACAGAGAGATCCAGCTGAACTCCCCTCGCCTCAGCCACCACTGGTTCCTTCCTGGGCATGGCCATGTCCTTCCTCGCTTCCCCCTAAATGAGAAGAGGCTTTGCAAACGAGAACCTCAAATTTATGACAATCCAGTGTCTGTATATGCTTTCAGTTTGTTCAGCTCTTAATGACATTTAAAATGGCTGGTACTTCTTCTGGACGGCTTTCCGGCTAAGGCAGCGGTTCTCAACCTTCTGGCCCTTTAAATACAGTTCCTCATGTTGTGACCCAACCATAAAATTATTTGCATTGCTACTTCATAACTGTAATGTTGCTGCTGTTATGAATCGTAATGTAAATATCTGATATGCAGGATGGTCTTAGGCGACCCCTGTGAAAGGGTCGTTGGACCGCCACAGGGGTCGCGACCCACAGGTTGAGAACCGCTGGGCTAAGGGTTTCTCTATTGGAACAACATTTCCCACCATCAGGCCTGCTTTCTTTGTATCTGTAGCACAATGGACAACAGCAGACATTGAAGCTCAATGAGGAAATTTTTAAAAATTCGTTTTTTTAAAGGAGAAAAGAAAAAATTCTAGAAACTCAAAAGGAAATACTTCTTTGATTTTAGTCAGCTGAAAATATGATGTTTTGGCCTTTCCGTCAGGTTAAAAGAAAGAAGCCTGAAGCATGAAGCTTCCTGAGCTAAGGACCGAGTGCCCTGAGCCTGAAGTCAGAGTAGGGAGCGTGTCCAAGTGTGACCTGCTTGGCGGAGACACGCGGAGGCTGGTGAGAGCTGATGCTGCCTGACTCCAGCTGAGGGCAGTTACAGTCTGGGTCCAGCAGTTCCCCGGGAGGCTGGATCCAAGGGGACCTGAGAGGCCCACACAGTCGCCCAGGAAAGCACGGACCACTGTCATTGGCAGACCGTTCTTTGTGTGAAGGGCTGTCCCAGACATTGTGGTGTCTATTCCCAGACACCATAGCACCCCTCCGAGTCCTGCCTATCAAAGTTGTCTCTAAACATTGCCAAGTGTCCCCTGGGGGCAAAATAATTCCTGATCTAGAAACAACCACTCCAAAGGGCTTTAAAAGCGAAATCCTTCCCCAAGGATTGGCTCTTGGGAATGTCACCAAGAATGCCATTGTTCCATGTTTCCAGAACACCAAAAGCAAGCCACGATGCCACTATCCCCCAAACCCGTGCATCCCACAGCAGAGCTGCACACGTTCCAAAGAGCAGCAGCTCTGACTGCCTTTTCCAGAGGAAACCGGAGGCCTCCAGAAGGAAAACGGCCACTTCACCACCTAAGGCTTTAAGGATTAGGAATATTTTCTCCCCTCTGTAATTACAGGTGTCATTAAGAATTCGCTGAAATGTTACACTAGCAATCAACGTTAAGATGAATTGCTTAGCCCTTAAAAATGCATTAGGATTATAGGATGGCTTAGTGATTAACCAAGCAAATTGACACACATTATAATCATTTAACACTACTGACAATTGCCTGATGTGACTAAATTATAGATTTCTGGTTAAAGAATAAATGTAACATTTCTTGCCTTTTAATGTTCTTGATAGTTGGAAGTTATGAAAAATAAGCAATCAATCATTAAGAGCTCTTTTAAGGTGACTTGATTCATTTGGTTTACATGCAGCACTGCTGTCATTAACTTGGCTGTTACAGGTACTTATTAATTAATTGACTTTTCTTTTCTCAAAACATTCAGCTGTGGGAAAAGCACAGCCCCACTGAACAGAGCGGGGCCACAGACAGGCCTAGCTTTCCTGGCAACAACATAGGCAATGTCGGCCCAGGGAAGTCACCTGGCAGGATGCGCAGGCACGAGTATTTTGCTGCTGCATTAGTAAGAATATTGTAACTCTGCACAGTAAATCAGACAAGAAATAAAGGGTCTGCAGGAAATGCTTTTTAAACAGGATAAGAGAAGAACTACAGGAGGCCAGAAGCGGAAGCCAAAAGCCCTGGAATGAAGCCTGCAGTGAATGAAAAATCAGTTACATGCTCTTCCTAGGAGAAATCAGGAACTCAATCCTTTATTTCTATTCACAGACCTTTCAAGTCAGATATTATTCTAATCTGATGCTCTCTAAAGTGGCACCATGGGATGAAGATAGCACTGGATTTGGAGTAAAAACTGGGCTTTTCAATGCCCTCAAGCTTTGTGAGCCAGGCAGGACCCTGTCAGAGCTTTAGCATTTTTATGAATAATCTGTGTCCCTCACAGGTTGAGTATGAAACAACCTGTGGACTGTGGCTCAGCAGACAGGTAATAAAGCAAACCCTACCCGGGCAGCGCTCCTATCCATGTTAGTTTGCAACCCGTAGCCTTTTTGACCTTCTGTGCCTTTTATGCTAATTGCATTACATTTATTAGGGGAGGACATTGGTTAATAAGATTATGTTTCAAGTGTACAATTCTATAATATATCATCTGTATATTGCACTGTGTGCTCACCATCCAAAGCCTCTCCTTCTGGCACCTTATATTTGACCCCCTTACCCTCTTCATCCCCTCTGGTAACCTCCCTACTGCTGTCATAACTATGACTTTTTGTTTGCTGCTTTCTGTTCTATATCCCACGTATTTGTGAAATTATATGCTTCTTGTCCTTTTCCATCTGCCTTGTTTCACTTGGCATGATACTCTCAAGATTCATCCATATTTCGCAAATGGTAGTATTTCATCATTTATTATGGCTGAGGAGAATATTGAGAGTTTTAAAAAAAATTAAAGATCTGACTCCGTTAGAAAGAACAATATAAGAATAACAGGTATACCAGAAGGAGAGAGTGAGACGGGAATGGAGGGCCTATTCAAACAAATAATGGATGAAAACTTCCTGACCTATTCCAGCTCCTTACCAACTGCGCTGGCGCTGGCCCAGTGGGAAGCAGTTGGCACATTCACAGCTTATCTGAAGGGAGTTTGCTAAAGGGGCTATTTGCAGTGGTGGGAGCTGGGTGACAAGAACTCAAGGGAGAGTGGAGCACCAGGAGCAGTAGGAGGCTACTCCCTCCCCTGTGCCTGGGAAGGGCAAGGAGGGCACAGTGCCTACAAGCTGGAGACAGCAGATCTGCAGCAGAGGCCACTTGCCACCAACGAGGAGGAGGGATAGAGCCAGGGCAAGGCAAGTGGGGAGCAAGGGAACCACCTTCCCTTGATCCTGTGCAGCCACTGAAAGTCAGAGCGTGCAGGGCCCAGGGGCTGCAGCATGCAGAGGCACCATCCTTGACAGAGAGCGGTGGGTGTGAAACAGCACCCGGTACAAGCACAGCCACTCCACGGTGGACAGAGGCTCTCAAACACCACACTGCCACCAGAAAAGGTTTTCAAATCTTCTTCTGCCTTCCCAAGGGGACTCACTGCTCACCCCCTTCACACGCCATTCATCAGCTCCCAGGGCTGACTGGTGGCACGACCTGCACTTGGCATACAGGGCGAGGAAAACTGCAGGCTTGGTCACATGGAAAACCTCCATTCACAATTCTGTCATCGTGTGACCATTTTGCTGCCCATTCTTACCAAATTGATGTAAAGATTCAATATAATCCAAATCAATCTCTATGTTTTATAGACATAGACAACACTTACATGGGTCTAAAACCTACATGGAAAGGCAAAAGAATAAAAACAGACTCAAACTAAAAAAAAAAAAAGAAAAGAAAAGAAAAGAAAGAAAGGAAAGAAAACCAGAGGACTCACACTATGACAAAGGAGGAAAGAATATACTATGAAGAAATGACAGTCTCTTCAACAGTGGTGCTGGGAAAACAGGACAGGTACATGCAAAAAAATAATAATGAAGCTGAACCACTCTCTTATACTGTATACAAAAATAAACTCAAAATGGATCGAAGGCTTAAATGTAAGACCTGGAACCATAAAACTCCTAGAAGAAAACATAAGTAGAAACTAAAAAGCTGTTGCACCGCGAAGGATACTATCAACAAAATGAAAAAGACAATCTACTGAATGGGAGGGTATACTCATAAATTATATATCCCCAAAGGGGTTAATATCTAAAATATAAGGAACTCATGCAACTCAATAACAAAAAAAATAAAAATCCAATTTAAAAATGGTCAGAGGACATAAAAAAACATTTCTTCAAAGACGACAGACAGATGGCCAACAGACATATGAAAAGATGCTTACATCACTAATCATTGAGGAAACGCAAATAAGATACGCAAAACCACAATGAGATACCACTTGACACCTGACACAATGGCTGTTGTCCAAAAGTCAATAAATAACAAGTATTTGTGAGGATTTGGAGAAAATGGAACACTTGTGCACTGTTGGTAGGACTGTATATTGATGGATTCACTATGGAAAACAGTATGGAGATTCTTCAAAAAACTAAAAATAGAACTACCATACAACCCAGCAATCTTACTTCTCAGTATTTATCCAAAGAAATCCAAAACATTAATTTAAAAGGATCTCTGCACCCCTATGTCATTGAAGCATTATTTACAATAGCCAAGACAATGGAAGCAAACTAGGTGTCTATCAATAGAGGAATGGACAAAGAAGATGAGGTACAAACAGGATGGGGCAAAAGTAGGTTTACAGTTATTCATATGGAATAATACAATAACCTAATCTAATAAGAGAGAAACATGCAAATTGACTGCACCTCTGCTACGCCCCAAGCCATGCCCACCAGCCAATCAGAGCGACTATATGCAAATTAACCCAAACAAGATGGCGGCCGGCAGCCACGGAGCTGGAGCAAGCGGGAGGCTTGGTTGCACTGGCCATTGAGGAAACCAAGCTTCTCTCCTGCCCTGGCTGGCTGTGGCCTCCTCTCAAGGAAACAAGTTTCAATTATAGAAGATAAATAAATCCCAGATACCTGCTTCCAGCCAGCCTCCACTGGGAGCTTGGGTGGCTGGGGGCTGTGGCCAGCCTGCAAACAGCCATCAGCCCCTCACCCAGGCTGGCCACACCCTCATGAAGTGAGGGTCCCCGATGGGGGCTTGTCCAGCCTGCAAACAGCCATCAGCCCCTCACCCAGACTTGGCATGCACCCCAGCAGGACTCCTCACCCTGAAGGGGCTGTGGCCAGCCTGAAAATGGCCCTCATCCCCTCACCCAAGCTGGCCAGGCACCCCAGTGGGGACCCCCACCCTGAAGGGGCTGTGGCCAGCCTGAAAACAGCCATCAGCCCCTCACCCAGGCTGGCCAGGCACCCCAGCAGGACCCCCCTCACTGCAGGGGGTGTGGCCAACCTGAAAATGGCCCTCATCCCCTCACCCAAGCTGGCCAGGCACCCCAATGGGGACACCCACCCTGAAGGGGCTGTGGCCAGCCTGCAAACAGCCTCAGCCCCTCACCCAGGCTGGCCAGGCACCCCAGCAAGACCCCCCTCACTGAAGGGGGTGTGGCCAGCCTGCAAACAGCCATTAGCCCCTCACCCAGGCTGGCCAGGCACCCCCGTGGGGACCCCCAGTCTGATACGGGACACTCTTCAGGGCAAACCAGCTGGCCCCCACCCGTGCACCAGGCCTCTAGCCTATATAATAAAATGGTAATATGCAAGTTGACCCTAACAGCAGAATGACTGGGAATGACTGGTCATTATGTCACACACTGACCACCAGGGGGCAGAGGCTCAATGCAGGAGCTGCCCCTGGTGGTCTGTGCACTCCCACAGGGGGAGCTCTGCTCAGCCACAAGCAAGGCTGATGGCTGCCAGTACAGTGGTGGTGGTGGGAGCCTCTCCTGTCTCCTTAGTAAGCGCTAAGGATGTCCGACTGTAGCTTAGGTCTGCTCTCCACTGGCAAGTGGACATCCCCCGAGGTCTCCCAGCTGCCAGAGGGATGTCTGAGTCCTAGCTTAGGCCCAATCCTCTGGGAAGCGAGCCTAAGCCAGCAGGTGGTCATCCCCCAAGGGGTGCCAGACTGCAAGAGGGCACAGGCCCAGCTGCAGAACCCCCCTGAGTGCACAAATTTTTGTGCACTGGCCTCTAGTCTACACTAATAAAAGACAAAGATGCTAATTGACCGTACCTTCGCTACACTCTAAGCCACGACCACCAGCCAATCAGAACGACTATATGCAAATTAACTCAACCAAGATGGAGGCCGGAAGCCACAGTGCTGGAGCAAGCAGGAGGCCATGGTTGCCCGGGCGATGGAGGAAGCCAAGGTTCCCACCAGCCCTGAGCTGGCTGTAGCCTCTGCTAAAGGCAACAAAGTTTCAATTATAGAAGATAAACAAATCCCAGATACCTGTTTCCAGCCAGCCTCCACTGGGAGCTTGGGTGGCTGGGGGCTGTAGCCAGCCTGAAAACAGCCATTAGCCCCTCACCCAGGATAGCCACACCCTCATGGGGTGAGGGTCCCCACTGGGGGGCTTAGCCAGCCTGAAAACAGCCATCAGCTCCTCAGCCAGACTGGCCAGGCACCCCAACAGGACCCTCCACCCTGAAGGGGCTGTGGCCAGCCTGCAAACGCCCCTCAGTCCCTCACCCAGGATGACCAGGCACCACAGTGGGGCCCCCCACCCTGAAGAGGCTGTGGCCAGCCTGCCTTCAAACAGCCATCAGTCACTCACCCAGGCTGGCCACATCCTCATGGGGTGAGGGTCCCCACTGGGGGGCTTGGCCAGTGTGCAAACTGCCATCAGCTACTCACCCTGACTTGCCAGGCACCCCAGCAGGACCCCCCCCCCCACCCTGAAGGGGCTATGGCCAGTCTGAAAACGGCCCTCAGCCCCTCACTCAGGATGGCCAGGTACCCCAGTGGGGACCCCCACCCTGAAGGGGCTGTGGCCAGCCTGCAAACAGCCATCAGCTCCTCACCCAGGCTAGCCAGGCACTCCTATATAATAAAAGGGTAATATGCAATTTGACCCTAACAGCAAAAAGACTGGGAATGACTGGTCACTATGACACACACTGACCACCAGGGGGAAGATGCTCAATGCAGAAGCTGACCCCTGGTGGTCTGTGAACTCCCACAGTGGGAGCTCTGCTCAGCCACAAGCCATGCTGACAGCTGTGAGTACAGCAGTGGTGGAGGGATCTTCTCCCGCCTCCTCAGCAGCACTAAGGATGTCTGACTACAGCTTAGGCCTACTCCCCGCTGGCAAGTGGACATCCCCCGAGAGCTCCCGGACTGCCAGAGGGATGTCTGACTGCCAGCTTAGGCCCATTCCCCCAGGAAGCGAACCTAAGCCAGCAGGTGGTCATCTTCCAAGGGGTCCCAGACTGCGAGAGGGCACAGGCCCGGCTGAGGGACCCCCCCTGAGTGCACAAATTTTTGTGCACCAGGCCTCTAATATATATATATATATATATATATATATATATATATATATATATATATATATAAAAGCCTGAGTGACCATTATGACCAAACAACTGGTCTACTGGTTGCTATGATGCGCACTGACCACTAGGGGGCAGACGCTCAATGCAGGAGCTGCCCCCTGGTGGTCAGTGCACTCCCATAGCGTGAGTGCTGCTCAGCTGACCAACCCATCCCAGCGGCCCACCAGCACAGTGGCAACCACTCACTCCCTCAGTAGTCCTGCAGGTCCAATATCTGGAGAACAGGCCAGGCACTGTTGGACCAGTGCCACCGGCATAATCCAGTACTGCTGCTGCTTCCCCTCCCTAGATGCTCTGCAAGGAAGAAATGATATAAAAGTGGCCACCAGGTGGCTCCTGACAGCTAGCATGAATGTCAGCAGGACGAATCTGGATCCCAGGCTAGCAAGGGCATCCCACTGCCCATCAGGAGGGCCAATCACGTCTGGCCCCTTCCACTCACCTCCTCAGGAGAGACACCAGATGCAGAGCTCATGGCGAGCGAGCACCACTGTGTTGTGAACCTCTCCCAATCAGGACTGACTGGGAGAAAGCCCACAGTAGGTGCAGTGGGGCCGGGATGAGCAGGAGCGGCAGGCAAGAGTGGCAGGCGGGGTTGGATTGCCAGTTTCAGCCCAATCCCTGCAGGACACACCAAGGGACCCCACCCATGCACGAATTCGTGCACTGGGCCTCTAGTCAATAATAATCTGATGTGTGCTGCTTCCTGCCCCTGAGTATTATGATGAATCATGCAAAATGGCTGATATTGGACCATCTTTAATGCTCAAAAATAGTAACTTTATATAGTTTGTAGACAAAAAGGGGCCACATACTAAACCCAACAAGCTCATGGGAGCCCTGCATGGAGGCCTTACAAACTCAGAGACCAAATGTAATCACAAAGGATGGTCTGAAATGAAAACTTTTTAAACTTAAAGCAGTTTATGGTGGGTAGTCACCTCCTAGCCGGTATCTTCCCTGACAAAGGTCAATCTTTACCTTAACTGAGCCTGTCTTTTTTTTTTTTTTTTGCATCTACGATATATCGTTGGAATGTCAAAGTAATTTTTCTTTTTCTGGACCCCTCAAAGCACAGGCACCACTCTGTGGAGATCACAAATCCCCCCATTGTTATTGAATTAATTGTTGACTGTTAACTATCCTGCACTCACCTAAGTAAAAGAAGTATGTCTCTATCATTTTACTTTTTATCCAATCCCAGAGGTTTCCCTGCTTTGCCTGCTTTCCCGCCTCCCTGATCTATCACCAATGGATTTCATGTAACTCACTTATGTCTCCTCCTTTGACTGTAGTGTATAAAACAAGATGAAAAACCGCCAATCTCTGGAGCATTATCTCAATCTGTTGAGATTCTGCTTCCTGGCATTTATCAACAATTTGGCTCAAATAACCTCACAACAGTTCTTCACAGGTTTGAATTTTTCTTATGTTCAATTTAATACTAAATTTCTAATAATTATTTCTAAATCCCTTCTTGAAAGAGTCCTAAGCTAAGGGCTAAAAAGTCAAATTAAAAAGGTAGATTTTAGCCCAGCCGGCATGGCTCAGTGGTTGAACCAGGAGGTCATGGTTCAATTCCCAGGCAGGGCACATGCCCGGGTTGTGGGCTCGATCCTATGTGGGGCGTGCAGGAGCCAGCTGATCAATGATTCTCTCACATCATTGATGTTTCTATCTCTCTCCCTTCCTCTCTAAAATCAACAAAAATATATATTTTTAAAAAGGAATAATTTTTTTAATGGTAGATTTTATACTGAAAATTAGGAAACCTGGATTTTCATTCTAGATTTGCTCCTCAGGAATTTTTTTTGTCACAACCTCTTTGGCCTTTAGTTTTCACATATATCTTGAAAGTTGTAGAGATAAAGTGATACAAAATATAAATTTGAAAAGCGCATAGTTGTAAGAAGCAATAAGTGACCCCTTATCTTGTCTTTTTACACAGAAAATTAGGAATTAGTAATCATGACATAATAGAAACTGCCCCAGCACTCTGCAATACGCATCCAATCGAAGGTTAGATGAAATGCCTTCGTGGCAGCAGCTGCATCACATCTGTCCTACAGAACACCTGCCATGTGCACATAGAGTCCTGCACACGGACGCACTGCACACTGTGAACTGTGGCAAAACTCTGGACCCAGCCTGTGTGCTCATCTGTATGGGATGTTAATCAAATTGTACTGTAGCCATGTAAGAGAGTACAATGGGAGTCTTAACAGTCTTAACAAAGGTGATGTCTAGATAATGAGAACATATCCAAGATATATAAAAGGAAAAAAAGCAATATTACTAAATGATAAGTATAACCAACTAAACATATCTTTTGTATTAATGTTTTAAATGCTTTATGTGTGAGATACTTGTATGTTTATAAATGGAATGATACACACCAAACTTATTAAATGTTAATTCTGGGGAAGAAAGTGAGATTAACAAAACTGTTGATTGTGTGTATGGATATGTGTGTGTCTATGTATGTGTATGTACATATGAGGTGTGTGTGTGTGTGTGTGTGTGTGTGTGTGTGTGTTGAAGGGTGAATTGGAAAAATATTCAAGAAGACCTGCTCTGTCCGGGTTTGAGGAGGAAAACAGTAGCCACTTTATACACTGTAGGTATAAAGCATTTAAGATAGAATCAAGGGCTTTGTGACTATTGGAAGAGCTGTGAGGGTAGAAATGTTAATCTTGCTTTGTTAACCATGATTGTTCTGTTCTGATTAAAGAAGGCACATTCTAGCCTGGCTGGGAGCTGTATGCTCACCCGGGAGCTCACTTGGAAATGCAGCCCATCCTCTTCATCAGAAAGCTGCCTATTATCGTGGAAAGATTAACAACCGTGTTGTGGAAAGCAGGAGCCTGCTGGCCGTTACAACCCCCTAGCCCACACTGCCTGTATTCTGTAACCATTACACACATTTTTATCCCTTTCACCTACTTCCCCATGCCGGTAATACCCACTTATCCCTTTCACCTACTTCCCCGTGTAACCTTTGTCCTTCTACCCAATATAAGCAGCTGGTTTATGGGGCAGGGGTAGAGCAGACTTTTGTGGCTGACCTGCTGCTCTCCCATGCTACTGGCACTGTTGGAATAAACGCTCATTCGTGATTCAACCCTGCCTCAGCTTCAAGTAGTGACAGGCAGCCTGGACCCATTTGTTGTCCAGTTTCAGAGCTAGAGGAGTGGTTATCAGGAAAGCTGCCACCAAAGGTCAGCGAAGCCAGCAGTGAATGTCTCCACCTGGCAGCTGGCAGGAATTAACCTGCCACCAGGAGCAGGCTGCAGGTGGAGACCAGATGTTCCATCACACCCACCCAGCCCAAGTTCCTAGACAGAACTGCAAAGCTGCTGGGTCCATGAGCTTGGTGAAAGCTAAAAGTGGATGGTGCATGGGCAGGCTAGATAGCCATCTCAGATGGTGATTTAAGGAAACAGAATTTATTTAAGGAAAGGGGATGGGGATGGGGTATCTAAAGGGAAGGGCTGAGCTGCACCAGGCCAAAGGACATTGGGTGGCTGATGGCAGCACAGGAGCTAGAGTTTCATCCTCATATGCGGTCACTGGTGGGAAGCTCTTGTCGTCAGTGGGTTTGGGGCTGAGGTGGGCTTGGAAGGTGGGTGGATTGCAGGTGTGTGATCAGGTGCCTCAGTACAGTTTCCACTCCTTGTGCGGTCTGACTCCTGGTGTCCAGCAAGTATTTCTTGGTCTTTGTCCTCCTGTGGCGGGAAGCTTACAAATGGCCGTTAAGGATCATATTGCCCTTCAGTCCTAACACTTGGGCCTGTGGTAAGATCTGTGCACTGGCCATGCTTGACCACAACACTCTCCAAGTGATGGCTCCAACTGAACTTCACCTCCCAGGTGCCAGGAGTCTTTCTCATTGGCCAATTCTAAACCTGGGCCAAACAACACAAGGAAATGTTCCCAACCACTGGACATCCAAGTGAGATGGGAGTGATAGTGTCAAAATGACCACAAGCAATTCAGCCATGAACTTGTACTTTGTTACCAAATAGATTTGGATATGGTTAGAATCAGCTGCTGCTAACTCATGTTATCAGATGCACGACCCCCAGAGTTCATACAATCCCTCACATCGGAAATCCACTTGGGAGAAATTGCTTCTAACACAGTTATTGGAAATATGACCACAGTTCCTGTTAATTAACATATCCTTATTTTCATTGGAATGGAAATAGATTCCAGCAAATTGATGGGCATCCATTCAAATGAGTCACTAGTAGCTTGCTGTCAGCTGCATGCAGATGGCTGTCAATGACTGTTGAGTGATTTGTGAGGCCAGGGAAGCAGGCTACTTCACTGCTACTTTCATTCAAAGTAAGTAATGCACAAGGGCTTGCTCTCAGGACTGGGTACTGTACATGTCACTTGGCGCCATATCTCTTTTCATGACATTGAAGCCAACACATTTATTGCCAACAGTGGCCACTTCCCCCTTCCATGTTGACAGATCCCCAATTTTTCTCTGAGACTTAAGCAAAACTGTAATTGATACAAGGCAACCTGGCAATACCTCATCAAGAACTGGTTTAGGAGTGGCCAAATGAGTCTTGAGGGGAAGTTTGCTTGGGAGCTTCTTGGAAAGGTTTTCCTCAGTTACTAGCAGGGCCCCAGGGAAGACAGCTCCTCTTCTCGCACCAGATCTGTCCTGTCTGACTGTGATGCCTGGCAGAGCTGCGGTCATCTGGAAGCCATGCTGGAAAGCAGCGTGGGGACAAACCCCAGCCTGAGGATGGCACAGTGAACAAAGGTACCTGCATCTGATAAAACAGAAGGGCTACTACTACTGTGCCCTTTTTCTGGACATCCAGGAACTTCTGACACTCAATACCTTTGCTTTAAGCCAGTTGAGTTGGGATGACAACCACTCTTGTTATAATTCCTTAATTATGACCCATTTTGTAATAAAATGTGATGGTGGGAGCATTAGCTCAGATTAACTTGGCTTCACCATCACTCAGCCGTGTCACTTCTGCATCCCATCCTTTGCTCCTCAGTTAGATAATAGAGATAGCCTGTATTTTCACTTTGTCATGTTATTATTAGTTACCACCTTCAGTCCACTCTCGATGGATCTGAATGAAAACTCATAACTAAAGCAGATTCAACTCCAAGAGGAGATATTGGAGAAGAACCAAGTTGGGTCATAAGACATTGCATCTGGGATGGAACACGAATTCATGCTGCCTTAAGGTCACTAGGCTCTTACCATAGCCAGCTGAGAAAGTAACTCCTATTTAATCAGTTGAACACGTTGTGTTGGTTTTTACTGTTGTTTTTTTTTATTGACTTTTCCTTTACTTTTAATTTACTATTGCATTAATAGGTTGCTTCAGTAATAAATATGTGAGACCTTTTGTTTAGAAAAAAAGCACAACTAATTTATTTAGGTAGCATCTTATCCCTCAGAATACATTGCATGGTGAGTTGCATATAGTATGTGCTGAATGAATGAATGAAGTGACTAGCTATTTGATCATATAAAGCCTTAGCTGTAAGATATAAGGGTATTACTTCTCTAGCTCCATCGCCTATTAGTTGGAGGTTTAATCTGGGCTTGTAACCTGGTTATGACACTCAACTGTGAGATTTGAGAATGCTACTGAACTTCTTCAGCAAGCTTGGATTTCCTCATCTATATAATAAGGATAATAGCAAATACTCTCACAGAAGATTGTTGCGATTACTCAACAAGCTAATATATGCTCCCTGCCCCTGAATACACACACAAAAACACATGAGAAATAATATCATAATCTCAGGTTCGAGATGTTCTGCCTGTCCCAGGCAGAACACAGCCAGGAGAACAGGTCTGTATAGACTGCAAGGAGGTTCTTCCTAATGCCTCTGGCTCATGTGCCATCTCCCCTCCCAACCTGCCTCTATCGCAAACAAGACAGGCAGTTACTCCCTGGTAGAGGGCCAATGTCAGTGACCAAGTCAAGGCCACAGTCCAGGAGGGCTACCGACATCTACACCAGGAACGTGTACACTTTGGTTACGCTCTCCTGGCCAAGGAGAACAATGTCACAGCATCAAGCTAATGAGATGTGGGAACCTGTAACCCGAGCATTCTCACATCAGCACTGTCTAATGTGACATTGAAATATTTCCACCTGAGATGCTGACCTGAATAATTTAAAGGTTTTAGAGACTGGCAAGGTAATAACCTACAAATTATTAATGCAATTATTCAGTCGAGCCTGGGGATCAGAGGGTCATCTACTCTCTGCTAATCTTCCCAAAGGAAATTACAGACCATGCTTTCTGGAGACCCGGACACTAATAATGACTCCCGTAGGTAGGCAAGCAGTCCGGCTGCAGTGGTTCTCAAGCATCACCTGGGAACCTGTTAAATATGCATATTCCCGTTCCCCACCCAGACCTATGGAATCCGAATCGGAAACTCTGGGGTGAGTCCCAGCCGTCTGTGTTTAACAAGCCCTCCAGGATATCCTCATGCTCACTCACGTTTAAGAACCTCTGTGCTGGTGAATAGGCAGAAATCAGCAGGACAAGAAACAGCTGACTTGCATTCTGAAAATGGAAAATCCTAAGTATGACAGCTTAAAAATCAATCTGTAAGCACCCACATTCTCATTGAGGTAAAGGGATTAAAATGCCCTTTCTCTCTGTATAAACTCCCTGGGGACAAATTCTTTAGGACTTGGTTTTCAAAGATACCCCAAGCATTTAGGTTAATTCATAATAAGAGCTAACATAGAGTATTACTTATGTACTGGGTTCTACACTAATGCCTCTATTGTCTCACTTACTCCTTGCAACAACCTATGACATCAGTACTATTGTTACTCTCACTGCACAAATCTAGATCATCTTAAAACTGGAGAGGGGTGGGAGGAGTGGCCCAAGGCAGATCTGTACACACTAAGTACAGAACAGAACTGGGTCCAATCGTCTGCCACCGGATGTTAGGGCTCCATTCTCTTAAGCATTACAGGTTCAGCCTCCCAGGTTCAGCAAATATGCATTGAACATTTATTATTACTTACGGAGCAACACACAGCAAGCAGGGGATAAAAACAAAAAAGCAGTACTGTCCTCCCAAAGAAAGAGCGAAGAACCTAGTGAGGAAGACAGCCAGAGGGGCAGTCCTGGTATGAGTTAGACGCACATAAATGCTATGTTAGTAGCACAAGCACAGTATTGTAGAGGCTGGAGGGGGCAGTTAAATTCAATTGAGGGGGTAGGAGACACTTCTGGGAATATTTCAATAGGCAAGGACAAGGAGAAAGTCAATGCAAGAAGAGAGGGAGGATGAGTGAAAGCTGATATGACGATAGATGGCAGGCTCCAGACAGGGTGTGAACCCCAGCATGGAGGGGGCAAAGGACGTGCAGAGTAGAAAATGTAGCTGGAAAGTAGGGAAATCCCATCCTGAAGGCTGAAAGAACCTTGAGTCCCATGGCAAATGGTTTGTATTTCTACTTGTAGGACACAGCAAGTCATGGGAAAATTCTTGCTCATGGGAGCAACATGATTTGCCCAGGAGAAGACCCGGAAGAGGAAAGGAACAAAACAAAACAAAACGAAACGAAACAAAACCAAACAAAAGAGAAAGGACTGGAAGAGAGAACAGAAAAAATAAAGCTTAAGGAAACCTATATTTAAGGAGTCAGCACATTAAAAGCCACTTAGATTTCTTTAATTTATTTGAATGAAAAGTAGACTTTTAAGTGAGGGTAACCCATATGAATGAATGAAAACAATCAGATGACGGTGTCAAGTCAGAAAACTCAAGATCACGGAGACTAAACGAGGATTTGGTTTTAGAGGTGGAAACGGCTGTGGAGCAGGCTTGCACTGCAGCATGTGATAAGCACTGCATAATTACTGGTGCTTATGAAATACAGGAGTACTTTTTAAAACATATTTTTTATTGATTGTTTTTACAGAGAGGGAGAGGGATGGAGAGTTGGAAACATCGATGAGAGAGTAACATCAATCAGCTGCCTCCTGCACACCCCCTACTGGGGATGTGCCAACAACCAAGGCATGTGCCCTTGACTGGAATCAAACCTGGGACCCTTCAGTCCGCAGGCCGACGCTGTATCCACTGAGCCAAACCGGTTACGGCTACAGAAGTACTTTTTGAAAAACAAAATACATTCCCTTGACATTTCAAACTCAGGAAATAAACTCCTGGGAAAACATATTGCCACATTCCTTTTCGTCCTTTATGGCACCTTCGTGTTTTTGTGGGGGTTTAAAATGTGTGTGTGTGTGTTGATTTTAGAGAGAGAGGAAGGGACAGAAACATTGGTGAGAGAAAAACACTGATTGGCTCCTGGAGATCGAGCCCGAAACCTGGGATGTGTTCTGACTGGGAATCAAACTCTGGGTGCTTGGGACAACACTCAAACACACTGAGCCACACCCGCCAGGCTAGGGCACCTTTGTAATAAAAAAAAGGCATTTGTCTCATAAAATAGTCCATACTACTCTTCTAAAATGTATTATTCTTTTAAAGTTCAGAATCTCAGGCTTGCTTAGAAAATAGAGGATTGCCTTAATAATTGAGGCTCTTTGATTAAATAAGAAAGAAAGTCACCCAAAGTAGCTTAGGCAAAATATAGGTAACATACAGAAGAGTAGCACTTGCTGCAATCCAGTAGCAGCAGAGAGGGCTGGGCCTCCTGCAGGCAGAACCAGGAAGGCAAGTCAGGCCGAGAGCGTCCTCTCCATCCCTGCAGGGTCATGTGGGGTCTTCGCCTGCTGTTCACTTCATTCTCACCCTCGCAAAGCTGCTGTCTCTTGTCTAATGACATCTAAAGATGACTGTGGTGACACTCCACTCGTTTCTATTTCAAGACCTAATAAGAATAGTGAGCACTTCAGTATCCCAGCTTGAGTCAGGATGTCCAGGAATGGTGTCCAGAAAGAGCTGGCCCAGGGGTTATTTTTCAAATCCAGCGGCAGCAAGTGGGACCCTTCTCGAGGCCTGGGCTGGGCACATTCCTTCCAAAATCATTCACAACAGGCATGTGTACTGAGAAGCTGTGTGCCTACCCCACTTCAGTAGTTGGACTCCTATTTAAAATACACTAGAAACAACTCACATTTATATGGCAATGCTGGAGTTAAAAAGCGGTTTTGACATGTTATTCCAGTTAGTGCCCACAAACACTCTGTGAGGCAGGTGGTTTAATCTCTGCTGTGCAGATGAGAAACTGAAGATGGATGAATGAAAGACATACTGTTGTTGTCAGTTAAAGTGGAGTGCTTGGGGTGGGGTCCTTATGATATCTCGGGAAAAAGAATTTTCTGAGACTCACGGGAGGATGAGTGATTTTCATGTGCATGCAGTTACATCTCTGCATTTCCAAAGTCCCATTTATCTTCATCCAATCCTAGCACATGTGCAGCTGGGGAGTCAGTAGAGCTAGAAGCAAAGCCAGCATCCAAAGTTTCTGTTCCTGGTGGAGCTGGGTCCAGTGCAGTGGGAGGCTCGTTGCAGTCCATCAGTCCATTGTGTGGGACCCACATGGCTCATGGTATGGTGAATGCCCCCTGGACAGGAGGCCCAAGAGTCCTGAAAGCATAAGAGTGAAAACCAAGAGAGTGAACTCCTTTGTTTAGGAGATTAAATATCTCAAATCTTCCTGAGCTGGCAGTGGCCATGCCCACTCTGAGCAATAACCTGTTCCCAGGTGTGACTGACAGGAAAGTACCTTCCCTACTCCACCCAGACTTTACTGGGCATGCGTATGTTCTTTACCTGTACAGTCCCTTCCTCTGCACCCTGCCCCCCTCGCCCCCCCCCCCCCACTCTTCAGGGAACAGACTGGTGGCCTCCTAGGGAGTGTTAAACTGCAGTTTCCTGGCAAAGCTCCACAAATGACTATAATATATGGCCTTCCCTTTGCTCCTTTCCCATCCTATCTAATAATAGACAAACATGGTAATTGACCGTACCTTCACTATGCCTTCCATTGGCTAATCAGAACGATATGCAAATTAACCACCAACAAACATGGTGGCTAATTTGCATACTGCAGGCAGGGCGGGACAGTGCCATCCCGCCTGCCCTGCCGCCATCCGGGCCTGCTATCTGTGACCCAGGGTGGCGGGCGTCCATGTGCGACCTGACCCGGGGCGGCCGGGCGGTGCAGCAGTGATCAGCCGGGTGCCCAGGCGTCCTGTGTGCGACCCAAACCAGGGTGGCGCCCCAACCCCCGGATCGGCCCTGCCGTGTACGCAAACCGGGGAGGCAGGGCAGGCACCGAGGGATCAGGCCTGCCATCTGCCACCTGGGGAGTGGGCCTAAGCCAGCAGGTGGCTATCTCCCAAGGGGTCCCAGACTGTGAGAGGGCACAAGTGGGGCTGAGGGACACCCCCCACCCCCCTCACCCACCAGTGCACAAATTTTTGTGCACCGGGCCTCTAGTTAATCAATAACTGGCTCAATTACAAGGGCATCATTGTGACATGAGTAATTACATGCATCAGTAGTAGCAAGCATCAAAGAAGCCGGGAGGGTATTCAGAACACCAAGTGCTGATTGTTCAAGAAGGACATGGGCACTGACATCAGGGACTGTCACCATCCACATGAAAAGGTGAAGACCCACATCAGATCGCACACATGTATGCACTGAATGCACAAGATGGGAAGGGACAGCTATAGGAGCTCAGAGAAGGCGAAGGACTGTGGCTGAGGCAGTTGAAGAAGGCTTCCCCCAAGGCCACACTCCAGTGGCTCCTGAAGGATACATGAGACAGACAAACCGAATATGGGAGAGTGTGGGATTAGGAACTGCATGAAGCAAAATTAGGCTCAGGTGTCTACTTGGTGTTTTCGAATGTTTTTGTAAACAGATATGTAAACATGTAAAAAGAGCATTTCAGATGTGAATATATATATATATATATATATATATATATAGAGAGAGAGAGAGAGAGAGAGAGAGAGAGAGAGAGAGATGGATGCTATCTTTTAATGGAATCCTCCTTAGCAAATGGGTTTTTCCATCTAAGTGAACTTTTCAGCCAATTGCAGCTTCAAGTACCAAAACATTTTTAATTAAGACCATTTTGGATGGCAATATTTCTCAAATGAGATAATCCCTATAAAGCATTTAGCACAGACCCTGGCACAGAGCACTCATAAATGTTAATTATTATTGTTGTTGTTTATAAAATATATTATGCAAGGCACTGACTTAGGAACCAGACTAAATAGAGGATAATTAAACTTTCTTGATGGCCAAGGGTCTTCACAAACATTAATTATGTAATTGAGTTGTGAGTATTGGAATGCCGTGAGAGTTACTAGGGCCCATGGGCTGCTTGTCCTGCATAAAACCGCCTCAGGTTATGAGGCGTGGCTAATGCTGGACCTCGTGTCAGCCTGGCTGTTCCCTCCTCTGCTGTCAAGCTGTCACTCTCATGGTGTCAGTGTCCCTCCTCTGACCATCCCCATCCCTCTCTTTAATCTCCTACCACTAGCCCTGGTTGGGTGGCTCAGTTTATTGGAGTATCATCTCTTACACTGGAAGGTTGCAGGTTCAATTCCTGGTCAGGGCACAGACCCAGATTGTAGGTTAAATAAATCCTTAGTCATAGTACCTACAGAGGCAACTGATCAATGTTTCTCTCTCACATTAGTCTCTCCCTCTCCCACCCCCATCTTCTTCCCTTTCTAAAAGCATTTTTTTTAAAAAAATTGAACTTCTTTTTAAAAAAATGTCCTTTCACTGTGAGCTGGGACATAGAGCCCTTCAAATCTTAGGACTGTGCCCTGTCATTGTCATTGAGCAATGCTTCTCATCTCCCTCAGCCCCAGTTTCTTCTTTGTACAGATAATCTTGAAGTTCCCAGCGCTACAGTCTGAGTCTATTAAAAAAGTTTCACTCAAAGTGAGAGTCAGAGGTGTCTAGTGGTCTGGGGCTCGGGGTCTCATTTTGCCTATTTCTGTTAGTATCCTAGGGAACAGAGCATTTGCCAACTTCCTGACAATTTAACTTTAAAGTCTTTTTTATTTTATTTTATTTTATTTTATTTTATTTATTTTATTTTATTTTATTTTATTTTATTTTATAGCAAAGAAAAATGGCAGCAAAAATTAGAGATCTATCTGCTATAGTGACAGCATTGCCTTCATGAGGGTAAAAATCAAATGTGACTCAGGTAGATTCTGCCTCTTCTGATGGGCCCAGATATTCCCCATAAGGAGCTGTACCAGGGGAGCAGGGGAGGAGCAAGTACCTGATGGAGACAGCTCTGGGCCCAAAGGAAGAGCACTGGATCTGGAGCCAAAGGTCCAAGTTCTAGTCAGCTGTGTGATCTTCAGCTGGTCAAGCAACCTCCTTACACCTCCTTACACCTCTCTCCTCATAAGCCCAGGATCACAGTGCTTGCCTCAGAGGACTGTTGTAAGGATTGAGCAAAGTAACATCCGTACTAGTCAGCTCAGGATCCATAGCAAAGCACCACAGCCTGGGGGCTTGAACAACAGCACCTGTTTTCTCACAGTCTGCAGCCTGTGAGAGAGACACGCTGGCAGGTTTGCTTTCTTCTGAGGCTCCCTTCTTGCTGTGTCATCACATGAACTTTCCCCTGCTCAGGCTCTTTCCTGCTGGCTTTACGTGCCAAAATCTCCTCTTTCTTGCCCTCGCCGGTTTGGCTCAGTAGATAGAGCATCGGCCTCTGGACCGAAGGGTCCCAAGTTTGATTCCCGTCAAGGGCACGTACCTTGGTTGCAGGCTCCACCCCGGCCTGGGCCCTGGTCGGGGCACATGCAGGAGGCAATCAATCGATGTGCTTCTCTCACATCGATGTTTCTCTGTCTTTCCACGCTCTCTAAAAAGATCAATGAAAAAATATACTCAGGTGAGAACAACAACAAAAACTTCTTCTTCTTATAAGGACACCAGTCAGATGGAATTAGGTGCCCACCTTAAAGGCCTTATTCCCCCTGTCTTCCCTCCCCCTGATTTATTGAGATATGATGATATATACTATTGTGTAAGTGTAAGGTGCACAATCTGATGATTTCCTCCTACATGTATTACGCAATCATCCCCACAAGAGGGTTAGTTAACATCTCCATCACCGCGCATAATTACCTTTCTTGAATAGTTTAAGATCTATTCTCTTAGCAACTTTCAAGTATAAAATATAGTATTATTAACAGTAGTCACCCCCTAAAAGGCATTATATTTTGCTTTTCAGAGGGATACAGAGTCTGTCCCAAGAGTCCCAAGAGTACCATGAGATCCCTATAAGACAATTCAAACATTCAGGGAAGACTCTGGAAGACTTCTATGCACTTATTGGGATCATCTTAAAATTTTCCCAGGTATCTCTTGATCTCCCTTAGATCTTGCAAAGAGAAGGGGACCTGTACCATGGAGACACCAAATTCCCCGCCTGCCTGTTCCACTAGGGGGTAGATGCCCCATGGCCGGGTTGGATCTGGGCCAAACCTTTGGGGAGGCCTCATTTTCTGAAAGGCCTCCTGTTGGGGGGGGGGGGGGTGTCTCACCAGGAGGCCCAGGTTAAGGAGGGCATGAGGGCTCACAAAGAGAAGCCAGGGGCCTCTTCTGCTCCTCCCCATTTCCCTGCAGTCCCTGGGTGACCCTGGCAAGGAGTGAAGGGTCTATTTTATAGTCTCTGCACAAATCTGGTTTATCTCTGAGGGTGAAGAAGGTCTGGACATAAGGAGCTTCTGACCACTTCCAATCTATACTAATAAAAAGGTAATATGCTAATTAGACTGGGAGACCTTCCAGGAGACCTTCTGGACGTCCTTCCAGACAAAGCCATGGTGGCAGGGCTGAGGCAGAGGCGGTTAGGGGTGATCAGGCCAGGAAGGGAGAGCAGTTGAGGGTGATCAGGCCAGCAGTGGGGGCAGTTGGGGGGCGATCAGGTCAGCAGAGGGAGCTGTTGAAGGCCAGCAGGCCAGCAAGGGGGGGGGGGCAGTTGGGGGCAAGCAAGCTGGCAAGGGGGGGCAGTTGGGGGTGAGAAGGCTGGTGCGGGGAGCAGTTAGGGGCAAGCAGGCCGGCAGGCAGAGTGGTTAGGGGCAGGCAGGCAGGTGAGCGGTTAGGAGCCAGTGGTCCTGGATTGCGAGAGGGATGTCTGACTGCCACAGGGTTCTGGCCTAAACTGGCAGTTGGACATCCCCCAAGGGGTCCCAGATTGGAGAGGGTGCAGGCTGGGCTGAGGGACAAACCCCTCCCTGCCCCCCCTCCCTGCACCGGGCCACTAGTGGCATTATAATTAAGGATCCCTTCTGTGGGCCAACTTTCCCCATCTGCCAATTTATACTGGGGCCATGCCTGGGTGCAGAAGAAAATCAGGTATTTCTTCTTTAGAGAAAAAGGAATCCCAATGCCTTAAGATGCAGCCCAAAGGGCTATCTGCATGGGGCATGGAAGATGCACTTCCCATCTATAAGAAAAACATACCTAAAGATGTCCATCACCCTCTCTGACCTTTCCCTTTGTCATTAGGGCATCCCCCGTCTAGTCAAAGAGTGTGGAGTGACCACTTCCCTTCCCTAGAGTCTGGGAGCAGTTGCATGCCTCTTTGCACACGGCCACAAAAGAGGGGCTGTTGGACTAGTCATGTTTACTGACGAGACCTTAGGACCCTGGGCCAGGAGCCAGAGGTCCTTCCTCCTCTCTTTTGGGAAGCCATGTATACCCCTGTTTACTCAAACCTGTTAGTGTGTGCCCACTAACAGAACTGACCTACTGGACTGTGCTCACTTACCAGCATGGTTCTATTTGATTTAACCCGTGTTTGTTCCCTACAATTCCCCCAATGTTGTGCATATTTTTGTAGGGCCCACATCCCTTTCTGTAGAATGAGAATTAAGATGGTCTGCAAGCATATGGTCTGTAGGGGCGGAATTCCATGTCTTGCCCCCCTAGGGGATCTGAATAACCCTTTGGACCTTAGACTTGTATCCACTGAGCTCCCCCCCCTCCCCGTCACCACCACCACCAAAGGAGGCCACAAACAGTGGCCTTCCAGAAAAGTGGGGCTCAATCAGGACCACTGGATGGAGACTGGCCCTCACTTTAAGATTATGTCCCCTTGCCCTAGCTGGTGGGTGAGCCATCAGTGGATAGATAGAGCGCAGGCTTATGGACTGAAGGGTCCCAGGTTTGATTCTTGTCAACAGCACATGCCTGGTTGCGGTCTCGATCCCCAGTAGGGAGCATGCAGGAGGCAGCCAATTAATGATTCTCTCTCATCATTGATGTTTCTATCTCTCTCTCTCCCTTCCTATCTGAAATCAATAAAAATATATTTAAAAATAAAGAAAAATAATATAAAAATAAAACAGCAAGCATAAAAAAAAAAAGATTATGTCCCCTGTGTAAGGTAAAGATCTCTAGCACTGTAGTGAATAAGATAGCATGGAAATATCCCCTCATTGAGGCCACAGAGTTAACCATCCCTGGCAGGTGGAGAAATGGCAGAGGGCTGCCATCACTGCTTGATTAGCTTGCTAGGTCTTGGGGTAGCTGAAGTCACATTCCAGGTGTGAGGAGTGGGAGGGAAGAACTAGGTCCCCATCGCCCTAGAGAGCCATGGACCATGCTCCACAGGCACCAGGGACACAGTGGGGGCCGGGAAGGGGGGCAGCCCTAAGAGCCATCTGAGGAGCTCAGTCCCCAATGGTGTAAAGAGGGGCTGACAAATGGAGACCATGAAGATTAATTTAGTGGGGTCTAGCCCAAGGAGATGGTGGTCCTCGTTTGGGAAGGTTGGCTCAATAAAAGGGGGTTCCCATTTGAAGCCACTGGAGCACCCACTCAAGGGGGGGCAAAGGAGGTAGCAAGTACAGTGAGCAAGTCTAACCAAATAACCTACTGGAGGCAGAGGCCAGGAGGGGTCAAATGTTGTGGGTCAAAGTGTGCTGGTTATGGAGGGAGCTCCCAGAGGAAGTGACACCTCTGGTCATCTCCCCCCTTACATGCCTCAGTTTCTCTCCCCAGCTGTCTTAAACAGCCATGAGGATCCAGAGCACTGGGTGACCAGCCCTTACGGGCACTCCCTGGATGGGTCAAAGTTTAATTACAGTTGCATTCTCTATGAGACCCCTACATGTCTTAGGGTTCAAACCCAGACACCTTTGTGAGAACCTTACATACCTAAGGACATTTGAGAGCCTCAAATCAGAGGAAGGAATTGTGCCTCGTTGATCTTCCGAGCTTGGCCAGAGCCCAAGCACTCATGCAGTTAGTTGTTGGTTGGACTTTGTCTTACTACTTGCAGGGGCCTATTGCCTTCAAACCCAGTCCAACTACCAGTTTATCCTCACATGGGAGTCTTCAATAGGAAGCCGGCCTAGTGGCTTTTAAGTGGCTGACCCAGATCTTTATCCCATGGCCCGTAGTTTGACATAGCTCAGAAACAAAGCAGTAGAAAGTGAAAGAAAGGGAATTCCCGCTTCAGAACAGCAGCCAGAATTACATGGCTGACAGGTGTCTGAGGACACTCTCAGTATTATAAGAGGAAGACAGAGAAGCGACAGGGTCCGCCCTGCTCACCCATCGATGTACGATGTGAAGAGGTGGGATCCCAGAGGAGCCCCTAAAGATGATACTGTAGCCGGTGAGCAGGAATTCTTCCAGGTGTCATGTCTCATGGAATTGAAGAATGACACCATGGACCAGAGGAGTTAAAGCAAGGCAGGAGTTCATTGCAAGCAAACACAGGCTCCCTGCTCAGAGAGAGGACCCAAATGGGTTGCCACTGAAGCATTCTGCTCGTTTCCCTTCTATCTGCTAAAGGCCTGCTCTTTGTCTATCTGTGTCACTCTCTGATTGGTCCTGGCCTTTTGGCAAATATTTTATTTTGCACTTGCCGGGAAAAACATCCTTGTCTCAAAACATCCTGTTTTTCTGACATTCTGTTTTTCTACAAAACATTTTGTGGGTTCAGCTCCAACTGTCCTCCTTCTTCCCTCACCCTGTCTGCCTAATGCTGCTTCTAACTCCTCTCAGTAGCACTGCTAGGTGGCCATTTTGCATCCAGCAGCTGGTTTTACAGCTGTGTCCCTTCAACAATGATTTCTTGGGAAGCGGTTGTGTGAGCCAGGCACTGTGCTCGGCAGTCGGAGGGTTTCAGTAATGGCTTATGTGTGTCCGCTCCACTGGAACCAAGGGGGTCAAGACATGGTGCAAAGATCATCTGCTGCTTCTCCCTGTGCTGAGCACCTCCTGGGTGCAGCAACAGGGCACTAGGCACTTCCAGATACAGGTGCCCCTTAAACTCCTCAATTGTCCTTTGCAGAGCTGGACACTGAACGTGCATTTAATCCCTAAGTCCAGACCCTAGGTCTTCTGTGTCAGAGTCTAGTACATTCCTCTTTGGAGCCTGGATTATCAGAGAGAGGGACTCCCAGGGACAGGAAGAACCAGATGCACCCCTGCTTGGTTCCGCTCATGGGTTTGCATCTGGGGCACTTAGCCCTCCCCACTGAGTACAAAGCCAAGGGATCTCGCCACAGGTCAGGCCGTTTGCCCAGCAGCTCTGTTTCCTTCATCCTTGTTGGGCCTCTGTCCTTTGCTGACTTCCTCTTCTTACCTGGTGGTGGCGGTGGGGGTGGTGCCCTGGCTCCCTTGGATCTCACTGGGGTGGGGGCAGGGCAGAGTGGCTTATCCACTGTCCTTCCTGGTCCTTGGCAGCTTGACCTGGGTAGATAGACTACAGGAGGGACTGGTTAGGAGTCTGCACTGATTTCACTTCCCTCCATTTGATTAATAAACACAAATGTGATCTCAATTTTACCACATTAAAGCTGAAAAATAAAAAAGATCTGAGGGCTGTCAACTAGAGATTTCTCTCTTAGAAACTAACTGTTCATGGTTTAGGGGTGATGTGGGATTTTGTTACAATATACTTTCACAAATAATACAATATTAGGCCATCACAAGTTAGGGCAGTATCAGTAAGTTGGGGAAAGGCAATAAACACATGAACAAACAAATAAAAACAATTAGAGGGGAGAAGGGAGCACAGAATTGTTAAATTTTGTCTTACTCTGTATTCTGCAAGTCCGAGGTGGTTCAGAGTAGGAAACGTGTGAATAATGTGCATCTGTCCCTGAGGAAGGCATAGAATCATGTTTTCCTACTGTTAGCTATAACCCCCTTTACCTCAGATTAAAATTGTCTTTTTTATTTTTCTCTGCAAGAGAAAGACAAGAGCACCCCAAATTTTGACTAGCAATAGGAATGCTGAGATAAATTTATTTTCTCATGCTCAAAAGAGGTATCTTTTATGTCCAAGAAATGCTTACAGTGTAAAATCCATAGTTAAAATGGGAGATTTGCAAGATTTGTTACCATCTTACCAGCAGCTTCATTAGCATGGTCCTCAGACTGCAAGCCAAGCCCTGTTACCATTTCCATCTCCAGTGGCAAAAGCCCAGAGGAAGGGGGCTCCATACATCTAAGTAGAGAGTTGATGTAATTTTCTAAATAATCGTCATGACAATGCGCACATACCTTAGACAAAACAAGGGTCAAATGAAGCCAAAATAAATGCTAATATTCTGTCTAGACATAATTTGATTGTGTTTAATGTAGAACAGGAGCAAAGTGGAGGAAATGGAAACTTACAAACAAGCTTTTAACGTCTGATTCTCATTTATTGTCAAAACAAAGACAAGTCACTAATGCAAGTCTTGGACTAATAAGAACCTGACCCAAATAAATCTATAGAAACTGTACTGAGATATAACTATATTTTCTGCTGAGCTAAATCGTCATATAGGACTATTTTAAATATATGTATATTTATTTAATTCAAAATTACATAGATCAGCACCCCTCCTTAAATAGTCTGATGCCTTTCCTATATATTTTGGGCAGTTAATCTGATGGAATTTCTAACACAAAGTGTTTCTAATTCAAACAGATGTTGCCTCAGGTAATTGTATTCTTTTACTCTGTATTAAGAGTGGTTGCTTGGTTAATTCTAAGTAAATCTTCAGAAGTGAATAAAAACTCAATGAAGTTGCCCTAACCAGTTTGGCTCAGTGGATAGAGCGTTGGCCTGCCGACTGAAAGGTCCCAGGTTCGATTCCTGTCAAGGGCATGTACCTTGGTTGCGGGCACATCCCCAGTAGGAGGTGTGCAAGAGGCCGCTGATCGATGTTTCGAATTCTCTATCCCTCTCCCTTCCTCTCTGTAAAAAATCAATAAAATATATTTTAAAAAAAACAACTCAGTGAAGCATGCCTGACAAGTGTGGCTCAGTGATTGTAGGTCAACCTATGAACCAGGAGGTGACGGTTTGATTCCTGGTCAGGGCACATGCCCATATTTCGGGCTCGATCTTCAATGTGGGCTTGCAGGAGGCAGCCAATCAATGATTCTCTCTCATCATTAATGTTTCCATCTCTCTCCCTCTCCCTTGCTGAAATCAATAAAAATATATTTAAAAAAAAAACTAGGTGAAGCATCATGAATTCTTTCAACAGGCATTTATTCACAGAGATAAATATAATGCAATAAATTTTCTTAAGAAGTTAATTGTGTAAGAAGCAGAAAAAACATACATATAAGAATGATGTTGGTGATTACTCTTGAAGAGAATGATATTAGACTCTTACCTAACACTACATACCAAAAGTAACTCAAAATGGATAAAGACCTAAATGTAAGGACAAATAAAACTCTTAGAAGAAAACAACCTAGGTAAACATTCATTAACTTGGATTTAGCAAAGAATTCTTAAATATGACACAAAAGCATAAGAACAAGATAAAGAAGATAAATTACATTTTTTCAAAATTTAAAACTTTTGTGCTTCAAAGGATACATCAAACAAGTGAAAAGACAACTCCCTGAATGGGAGGAAATATTTACAAATCATACATTGAATAAGAAATCTGTATCCTTCCCTGGCCTGTGTGGCTCAGTTGGTTGAGTGTCATTCCATATACTGAGAGGTCACCAGTTTTATTTCTGGTCAGAACACATGCCCCAATTCTGGGCCTGATCCCCAGTAGGCAAAGTGTGGAAGAGACAGTCTATTGATGTTTCTCTCTTTCTCTCCCTCTCCCTTCCTTTTACTCTAAAATCAATAAAAACACATTAAAAAAGAAAGAATTTTTTACCCAGAAGATATTAAAAATATTTACAACTCAATAATAAAAAGCAAATAACTCAATTAATAAATGGACAAAGGGTCTGAATAGAAATTTATCAAAAAAATATAGAAATGGCCAATGAGAATATGAAAACATGCTTACCATCAGATGTAAATCAAAACAACGAGCTATCACTTCACACCCACTAGAATGGCTAGAATAAAAAAGTTAGCTAATAAGTGTTAACAAAAATGTGGAGAAATTGGATTCCTCATAGAGTGTTGGTGGATATAAAATGGTATGGTCATTTTGGAAAAGCTTAGTAGCTCCTCAAAGGATTAAATATAAAGTTACCATTTGACCCAGCAACTCCACTCCTCTGTATATAGAACTAGGACTATAATGAAGAGAAATGAAAAACTTGTACACAAATGTTTATAGCTCTATTTTTCATAATAGTAAAAAGCTAGAAACCACCCAATTATCTATCAACTAATGAATGGATAAACAAAATGTAATATAGCCATATAATAAAATATCATTCTACCATAAAAAAAAAGTATTGACCCATGCTACAATATGGATGAACCTGGAGAACATTTTGCTAAATAAAAAAAGCTAGTCAGAGCAGACCACATATTACATTACTTCATTCACATGAAATATCCATAACAAGGAAATCTACAGAAACAGAAAGTAGATTAGTGGTTGTCTAGGGAGATGGTAGGTAGAGAACAGGAGATTTCTTTTTGGAGTAATAAAAATGTTCTAGAGGTGGATCCAAAGCGACAGCATAGGGGGATGCTGAACTCACCCCCTTCCACAAACACACTGAATATTCCCTACATTTAGAGCAATCCTCCTGAGAGACAACTGAAGGCCAATTGAACAGCTTCTGCACAACAAATGAGAGAGAGACTGCATAGAGAAGGTGGGGAACTTCAAGAGCTCTCCAGGATCTGAGGGTACTCTCCAGGATTGGCGGTGCTGGTGAGCACCATTGTTTATGTTCCCTCTCCACCTAATACCACGGGCAAGAGCTTTACCCACGTGCTGTGGCCAATCTGCAAGGCCACTACAGTGCATTCCTGGCAACCCCACCCCAGAGCTCACACTAGTGGGACTGAACAGGCACTGTGGTGTGCTGCCCTGTCAACACTCCAACCAGACAAATGAGTCAACAGAGCACAGCCAAGCACATATGCACAAATGGCTGCACCCTCTGTAGCTTGCTTTGGCAGGACCACAGGGCATAGCAGTGTGCAGAAACTAGGCTATATACCACCTGAGCCCACTCCTCCTGTTAGCACCCCAGGATTTGTATGCACCCACCCCAACTCCAAACAGCCAGTCAAAACCACCCAGCACACAGTCTATGTAGAGGTCACTTCTACACAAGGCCACTTCTTCAAGATCAGGAGAGATAGCTATCTTATCTAATTGTTAGGAACAAACATAGAAAGTCAAGCAAAATGATAAGACAGAGGAATACATTACAAATGAAGGAACAAGAAAAACCAGAGAAAAACCCTAATGAAATGGAGATAAGTAATTTGCCTGGTAAAGACTACAAAGAAGTTGTCACAAGTATGCTCAACAAAGTTAAGAGCAGAATAGAGGAACTCAGAGATAATTTCAGCAAAGAGAAAAATATAGTAAAGAACCAATTAGAGAAAGAGGTAGGAGATGGTGTGGGGGATAAGTGGTGATGGAAGGAGAACTTGACTTGGGGTGGTAAACAAACAATACAATATACAATTGATGTACTATAGAATTGTACACCTAAAACCTATATAATCTTATTAGCCAATGTCATCCCAATAAATTCAAATCTTAAAAAATTTAAATCTCCAATATTTATACCCCCAATCTTTTGAATTACTGAGAGAAAGGAACCAATTAGAGATGATGAATACAATAATTGAAGTGAAAAATACATTAGAAGGAATCAACAGCAATTAGCTAATACAGAAGAATGGATTAGTGACTTGAAAGATCAGATAGTAGAAATCATCCAATTAGAATAGCAATAAATAAACGAAGAATAGTTTAAGGACCATTGGGACAACAACAATTGCACTAACATCAACATCAGAAGGATCTCCAAAAGAAAAGAAAGCGAAACAAGAACAAAGACTTTATTTGAGGAACTGTGGCTGAACACTTACCTAATCTGGGGAAGAAAACAGACATCCAGGTCTAGGACGCACAGGAGTTCCAAATAAGATAAATCTAAAGAAGCCAACAAGACATAAAAGAAAGAAATAATCTACCCAGAAAGATTACCATTCAGAATTGAAGGAGAGATAAAGAGTTTCCCAGATAAACTAAAGAAGTTCAGCACCACTAAACTGGCTTTACAAAAAACATCAAAGGGTTTTCTTTCAGCAGAAAAGAAAAGGCCATAACCAGAAATAAGAAAGTACATAAAAGAAAAATATTATCATAGGTAAAGGCACATATGTAACAAACACAGAAAATCATCCACTTAAAAAGCTACTATTAAGGTTAAAAGAAAAAATTAGTAAAATTAACTATAACTGTAATAAATAGAGGATGCACAAACCAAAAGATCTAAAATACGACATCAAAAACAAATTCTGCAGTAAAAATGTAATGTGTTTGAACGTAAACATCTATTAGCTTAAAAAAGACTGCTACAGATATAGATGGACATGTATGAACCTCATGGTAATCACAAACCAAATATCTACAAAAAAAAAATAAAGAGAAAACCCCCAAACATAACACCAAAGAAAACTAGGAAAGAGATTAAGCGAAGAAGAAAGGAGCAGGGAAGAACTATAAAAACAAGAAAAACTCAATTAACAAAATGTCAGTAAGTACACACCTATCCATAATTACTTTACATGTAAATGGACTAAGTGCTCCAATCAAAAGACATAGCATGGCTGAATGGATAAAAATAAAGAACAAGACCCATCTAAATGCTGCCTACAACAGACTCATTTCAGATCAAAACACATGCACAAATTGAAAGTGAAGGGATTAAGTAAAAGGTATTCCATGCAAATAGAAACAAAAAGATAGCTGGGCGAGCAACACCCATGTCAAAGAAAATAGATTTTGGCCCTCGCTGGTTTGGCTCAGTGGATAGAGTATTGGCCTGTGGACTGAAGGGTCCCAGGTTCGAGTCCCATCAAGGGCACGTACCTCAGTTGCAGGCTTCTCCCCAGCCTGGGCCCTGGGAGGGCATGTGCTGGAAGCAACCAATTGATGTGTTTCTCTCACGCCGTCTTTCTCTTTTTCTCTCTCTCGTCCATTCTCTCTAAAAATCAATGTAAAAATATCCTCAGGTGGGGATTAAAAAGTAAAATTAAAGATTTTGAAACAAAGTCTGGAAAAAGAAACAAAGAAAAGCATCCTATATAATAAAGAGATAATATGCAAATTAACCATCACACCCTTGCACAAGATGGCCACCCCCATGCGGTTAAAGATGGCCGCCACAAGGTGGCCTGCAGGGGAGGACAGTTGGGGGCAATCAGGCTGGCAGGGGAGGGCAGTTGGGGGGGACCAGGCCTGCAGGGGAGGGCAGTTAGGGGCAACCGGGCCAGCAGGGGAGGGCAGTTGGGGGCGATCAGGCCAGTAGGGGAGTAGTTAGGCATCGATCAGGCTGGCAGGGGAGTGGTTAGGGGCTGATCAGGCTGGCAGGCAGAAGCAGTTAGGGGCAATCAGGCAGGTGAACAGTTGGGAGCCAGCAGTCCCGAATTGTGAGAGGGATGTCCGACTGCCGATTTAGGCCCGATCCCTGTGGGACATCCCCCAGGGGGTCCCAGATTGGAGAAGGTGCAGTCTGGGCTGAGGGACACCCCCCCCGCCCCCCGTGCATGAAATTCACTGTTCTATATAATAAAACCCTAATATGCAAATCGACCTAACA
Source organism: Myotis nattereri (assembly GCF_964212035.1). NCBI lineage: Eukaryota > Metazoa > Chordata > Mammalia > Chiroptera > Vespertilionidae > Myotis > Myotis nattereri. The sequence continues at coordinate 6,103,599 of NC_138085.1, read as the reverse complement.
GCGAAACGACCTGTGGAACGACTGGTCACCATGACAAGCACTGACCACGAGGGGGAAGACGCTCAATGCAGGAGCATCTGCCCCCAATAGGGAGGCGACTGGCGGTGATGGGGACCGGGCTGGTCGGCGGGCAGCACGAGGCTGCCAACCAAGGCGGGTGCCAGCGGGGACCTCTCGATTGACTCACCCACTGGTTGCCCCACAGATGGCCCTGATCACCAGCCAGGACTAGGGACCCTACCCTATATATTGGGAACAGTCTCTTAGATTTAAAAATTAAAACCTGGCAAGGCTACTCTAACACTGAAAAAACAGGATGATGCAGTGATGATGCATGGACTCTGGCTTGCACATTTTGTAACTGTGTGACAAAGCCAATTACTTAACTTCTCTTTGCTTCAGTTTTTCCACCCATAAGGTGGGGAAAATAGTACTATTACCTCAGAAGGATCATGCTATGTACTACTTTGTATAATCAGGGCAAAAAAACATATCTGCCCATACAACAGCAAGATGCCTTTCACCTGTATGAAAAGTAAGGTCACTGGTGCATGCAGTGTCCAGGACTGCGAGAGGGATGTCCGACTGCTGGTTTAGGCCTGACATCCCCTAAAGGGTACTGGATTGCAAGAGGACACAGGCCAGGCTGAGGGATCCGCCCCTCATGCATGAATTTCATGCACTGGGCCTCTAGTCACATAATAATAAAGGGATCAATCCAAGATGAAAATACAATTTTAAATATCTATGTGCCCAATATGGGAGCACCTAACTATATAAAGCAAGTATTAATAAACAGAAAGGAAGAAATGGACAGTTTTACAATAATAAGAGGGGACTTTAATACACCAGTTATATCAATGGATAGGTCATCTAAACAGAATCAATTAAAAAATGGTTTTAAACATCACATTATATCAGATCAACTTAATAGATGTAGAACATTACATTTAAAAACTTCAGAATACACATTATTTTCAAGTGCATATAAAACACTCTTCCAGACTTATCACACATTATCCACAAAACAAGTCTCAATAAATTCAAGAAGACTGAAATCTTATCAAGCATCTTTTCCAATCACAACTGTATAAAACAAGAAATCAATCACAAGAAGAAAACTGGCAAAAACAAACACATGGAAACTAAATAACATGCTACTAAACAACCAATGAATCAAAGAGGAAATAAAAAAATACCTTGAACCAATTTAAATGAAAACACAATTTCCAAAGCCCATAGATGTAGCAAAATCAGTTCTAATATTGTAGTTCATAGCTATACAAGTCTACCTCAAGAAAAAAAAAGAATCACAAATAAACAACAAAACTTTCTGCATGAAGAAACTAGAAAGAGAAGAGCAAACAAAACTCAAAGTAAGTAGGAGGCAGGAAATAATATAGATCAGAGTGAAAATGAACAATAGATACGTAAAAAAACAAATAAGAAAATCAATAAAACTTAGAACTGCTTCAATAAAGGATAAAGAAAATTCACAATCCTTTAGCCAGACTCATCAAAAAAAAAAAATAGATCCCAAATAAATAAAATTAGAAATGAAAGAGAAGTTATCACCAAAATTACAGTAATATAAAAGATATTAGGAATACTATGATCAATTATATGCCAACAAATTGGACAACCTAGAAGAAATGGATGAATTCCTAGAAAGATACAACTGAACAAGAAAGAAACAAAAAAAGGGAAATGTTTTTAAAAATTGACTGTTGTTATGATTGCAATGTCTGTGAATATGCTAAACACAACTAAATTACACATTTCAAATAGGTAAATTTTATAGTATGTGAATTATATATCAGTAAATTTGTTTTTAAAAACAATTGGAGCACATGCACATGCTCGTGCGACACGCGCGCATGCACACACACACATGGAATGTTAGCACCATAGCAGTACAGTTTTGAGATCTTTCCAAATCTCCTCATAAAATCAAAACATCTAATATATCTAAATGAGAAATTCCTAGAAAACATTTACAACAAAACTAGGGAACAACGTATCCTTATGAACTTCAAAATACAAATGAATAGGGATAAGCCATCAATAGCCAGAAAACATAGATGGGATTGTCAGTATCTGTGTAGGAGAAAGTAGAGGAAGTCCCATGAGCATGCATGCTCAAAGTGGCCTTGAACATCTGGTGTACTCTGAATAGGGCCTTCACACTCTAATTGGCTTTGAGCATCGGGTGTACTCTAGACATGGCCCCACAGCTGTTTCAGAATTAAATAAGATCCATGTGAAAGCATCCCACATAACAGGTCCTGGCACACGGTAGAAATCTAATAAATGCTCATTTTTTACTCTTCTTACACTTTTTACAATATAGACGAGGTGTCATGTTATGATTCATTTTTTAATGACCTCAACTATCAAGAACAGTGCCTTGTGACTAGAAATTGAGGGAAATATTGGAGAGAATAAAGTAGACAGCAAGGTCAGGATGGGGTGGATGAGAGTCCAGAACCTGATGAGGAGGGGTAGGCTGGTTGAAAGAAGAGAAAAGAGAGGCGCTCTAAGTGTGGACTTGCCTTAGCCCACGGTTTCCCTGATGAGCCTGGAGGGCCTCGTTGGCACAGACTTTTCCTCCTGCATTTTCACAGCCACAGGCGCACACTTACTATTGCCAACTCCATAATTCTGGCTTTAGTTGAACTGAAAATCAGGGTCTTGGGCCACCGACAATTTTCTAGGTGGTAATAATGACAGCAGCAACATTTCTAACTGCAGCTGCTGATGGTATTTCCATAGACTTGATCCAGTGGGGCAGGAGAAGTTGGCAACAGTGTGTGGTGGCAGGAAAAGCACTCAACTAGGAATGCTGGGTTTAAAGGAGCTTTGTACAGAAATAGCATGTGTTTCACAATTTCTGGCCTTCTTGAATTAATAGATGCCTAATATGCTTGGAATCTGCTTACAGCTTCAATCTGACATTTTTAATAAAGTTAAAGGGCATTAGGTTGTTACATTTAGTAAAGGGGCCTGGTGCTCAGAGGTCAGTGACATTGCTGGCTTTGGTTTTTCCCTGTGGCTGAAGATCAGCACATCTATTCAGCAGCTCCCCAATATTTTCTTGGGGGTTTCTCCTGACAACAAAGATCTGTGGGTACCATCTTTTCTCTCTTATGGGACCCAGTGTTTCTGTGGTTCTGATAATGGTATCTGTATCCCTTGACACACCTCGGTGCTTGAAGTGGGAATTCAATAAGTGCTTATCAAAGAAATAAATTCAGGTCCCACATATGCAATTACTCCACCACCATAAAGCACCCCCTTACTATGATAAAATATTCACATGCAACAAATTGGGATGAAACACACATGACATGCCAGCGTTTTTCTTTATGCAGATTCAGCGTGATTTCATCCTGTCTTTCCCTGGTTTGTCCTAATTGCACCCCTAACATTACTTTTTTTAAAATAGATTTTTATTGATTTCAGAGAGGAAGGGTGAGGGAGAGATGGAAACATCAATGATGAGAGAGAATAATTGATGGACTGCCTCCTGAACGCCCCCTACTGGGGATTGTGCCCTTGACGGGAATGGAACCTAGGACCCTTCAGTCTGCAGGCTGACACTATCCACTGAGCCAAACCAGCTAGGGCTAGCATTACTTTTTTTAATAATAATAAACCCTTTATTTTTAAAAGGACATCCAGTTGATCATAGCATAGAAAAATGCACGGGGTTTTGACTTCAGCAATGTTTTAGAGATTCATAATTTTCTCTGCTGCTACTGTAACTAAAAAAGCCAACAAAACAGCCCAGAGAACTGGTCAACTTTCTTAGGGAAAGCCTTCAAAGAACTTCAAAAAGACACGGCCAAATTTAGCACAAATATTTCTTTTCATCGCAACTTTTGACTGCCCACCACGTGCCACCAGGTGGGTTGGGTTCGGAAACCTAGTGACCGCGGTGCCGCCCTCAGCCTGGAGACTCACCTCTCGCGTCCCGGCGCCAGCAGCCACTCCGGGAAAACACGCCCGCAGGCGCATGCGCGCGCCCGCCCCTCCCAGCTACATTCTTCGAAAACCGAGGCGCCGCTGCCGCAGTGCGCCTGCGGGGCGAGGAGGCGGCGGGGAGGGAGTTTGGAGGGCGGGACGGGGGCGGGGTCGCGCGTGCGCAGTGGTTCTTCCAGGAGGAAACCCGGCGCGCGGAGGCGGGGCCTCGCGGGCGGCCGGGGCGGGGCTCTGTGGGCCGCTGTTGCCGCCGCGCATTGTGCAGCAGGCGCCCCCGCGGCAGGGCCCTGGACCGGCGGGTTCCCGGGGATGGTGAGCAAGACGCTCGTGCGCCTCGTGTCTGCCGTCAACCGCAGGAGGATGAAGCTGCTGCTGGGCATCGCGCTGCTCGCCTACGTCGCCTGTGAGTGAGCGCCGGCGGCCGGCGGGGAAGCCTCATTCATTCCTGGGCGCCTGGCGGCGGGCGAGGGTCGGCGGGCTGTGTGCAGCCCCGGGGGTGGCCCTGCAGCCCGGTCTCCCTCCCTGGGGGGCCTGCCTTCCTGCTCCCACCCTTTTCCGGGGGCTTCGGACTCTCGCTCTTGACATTTTTGCGGCAACGCTGCCGGCCAACTTGGGCGAAGACCCTCGACCGGTTAGGCCCGGCGCGGAGACCGGGCGGCCCGGCGGAGAGGCCCTTGCCCCGGAGCGCAGTGACCGGGGCCCCGCGCGGCCGCATTCCTGGGCCAGCCCCGCGCACCCCGGCCCCAGCCCATTGCCCCGGATTCCCGCTCCCCGACGCGCGGGACTGCTGGCCACGTCGCCCCAGGGGCCGCCGGCGAGACCGGAGCGTGCCGCGCCGGGACGCCCGGGTTCGCGCGCCGCCGTGCCGTGCCGGTTCAGTGGGATACAAACACTGTTGCTGTTGGCACGGACGCGTTGCGACTGTTTGCTCCACAGGAAAGTTACTCCGCATTTAGCTGTCGGGGAGCCAAGTGTGCGGGCCCCGCCGGCGGCCGGCGGCAGCTCCCCGGTGTGCGGGCGCGCGGTTCCGGGGCGCGGCGCTGGGCTCTCCTGGCCGCCCTGGCCCAGCCGGCAGGCGCTTCCTTGTGTGCGGTTCTTGTCGCTGTCATCACTCAGGGTCGCACCCGAGACAGGGCAGGTGTTGATCCCTGTGTCTTCCTAGAGGCTGAAACCGTTTTTCGGTTTTGTTTTTTAATTTAAGATCAGTTCGGTGGGAGCATATTTTAATTGTTGCTCTTAGTACTTTATCAAGTACCAAAAGTGGGCCAGAAATGCCTCCCAGTGTGAGTTCCGTTTGACTCCTGGCCACCAGACACACTGAAATGAACCACCTGCTAACCAGCGAGTTTCCCAGCTCTGGTTCTGGAGGTGAGAGGGGACTCCAGAAAGTGACCTAGGGTGAGCTCTGGGAAGACCCAGCCTGTCTAGTGGAGCCCAGCTGTGCGGGAGGTGGAGCTCAGGACGCTCCCGCAAGGGCTTCTGGTTGCTAGGCAAGGAGGGTGTTAGATGTGGTAGTTCGCCAGGGAGGAAGCGTGTGGACAATTTTAAGAAAGCTAGGACCCAAGGGAAAGACCACTTAAAGTTGCATAATTATTGTTTTGACAACAATAATAATAATACCAACATTTGCTTAGGGCTTACGGTGTATGTGCAGGCATGAGTCTCTTTCTTTGTCTCACTTAATTATATTGGGAAGTAGGTACATAATTATTCCCATTTTAGAAGTGAGGAAATTAAGGCCAAGATCAATTAGGAAAATTTGTGGATGGTCACACAGATGATAAGCTATGGAGAGCCAAGTTTTGAACCTGGAAAGGCCCAGGAGCTGGGGCCTAGAGCCTGACAGACAGGCTCCTGTTCATTATGGGGGTTTCCAATGTTACACAGCAGGGTTTTAGAATTTAATAGGGAAGGGGATCCAGGAGAGGCACCATCATTCAACCAGGAAATCCTACCAACTCCTTACTGTGCTTGGCACCAAGGGACACGGAGGAGGGCAGGACACCTAGGCTTTGCAGTCATGGAGTCCAGGGCAGTGGGCCTCAGACTCCAGTGTGCATCTGAGTAGTCGGGAAGGTTTGCAAAACACGAGTTGCTGCCTCCTTCCTCAAGTTCCTGATTCTATAGGTCTGGGGTGTGGCCTGAAAATTTGCATTTCTTTTTTTTTTTTAAATATATTTTATGGATTTTTTTACAGAGAAGAAAGGAGAGGGATAGAGAGTTAGAAATATCTATGAGAGAGAGAGAAACATTGATCAGCTGCCTCCTGCAGACCCCCCACTGGGGATGTGCCCACAGCCAAGGAACATGTCCTTGACCTGAATCGAACCTGGGACCGTTCAGTCCGCAGGCCCACACTGTCCACTGAGCCAAACCGGTTAGGGCGAAAATTTGCATTTCTAATAGCTTCTCTGGGAAGCCCTGGCTGTGGTTTGGGGACCCACTGAGAACTACTGGCCTAGAAGGTGAGATGGCCATAAATTAGATATAAACTGGTAGAAGGAAAGGAATGCGTAGGAGTTTATGATAGAGACTTTTGAGTCAGAGCAACCAAGGGGGTGTTTGTTTCACTGAGGAATTGAGGCTTGAGCTGAAGGATATGTAGGAATGAATAGGGAGGTGAAGAAGGGAATGTGTTCCAGAAGAAACAGCATGTGCAGAGGTCCTGTGGCAGCCAAGAGCAGGGAGTGTTCTGGGAATGTAAAACAGGGTAGTGGCTTTGGCGTGTGAAAATGAAGTGTAGCGATGAGGCTGACCCACCAGACGGGGGCCTGAGCGGGCAAGCCTGGGAGAGGCCTGTGCCAGCTTAAGAAGTGGTCGAATTTAGCTGTGAGGGGTTTAGGACGAGGGCAGAGGCAGTGGTACTGAAGAGCCGGGATGGTGTAGCTGAGACACTGCAGGAAAAGCATCTCAGGGCTCCTGATAGTGTGAAGGACGCTGAAAAGGTCTTAACAGTGACTTCTGTGATCCTAAGGGTCTGCTTTTCCTTATTAGTAATTTTGCCAGCCCATTATGAGTAAAACCTCACCTGTGGTGACAAAACTGTCCATACTCCCAAATTACACACATTGTTGTCCCTGTAAGCCAGCTCCCTTCTAGAGATGCTCTCCCTGTTCCTCTCTCAGGTCTACTCGTCTCTCTCTCCACCTCCTCTGGCTTTTCCTCCCCTTCCCTCAGTCTTTTGTGCCTCCGGGGGCCCAGGCTCCCTTCTTGCTACCACATAACTCTCTGCCATGCTGAGGGTGGTGAGCATATGCCCACTTGATTGCACTTGCGCTCTTTTCCATGCTCATGTTTATTAATAACTTACCAGCCCTTGAGGACAGGGATTGTGTCTTACAGGTTTCAGCCCTTGTGGCATTTAGATCAGTGCTGTAGGTCACTGGAAGAGCGCTGAGGTGTGACTGTTTGAAAAACCTGGTCCACGTACTAGATAGCTCTCTTGACAGAGACTCAGCTCCAGTCACCTTTTTCTTTTCCTTTTTTTAAACATGCACATAGTTTAAAAAGTCTATAATAGCCTCTACAGGCGTTAGGCAAAACAGAGTTCCCTGCCACTACTTTCCCCTCCGCAGAGGCAAGCGTTGGCTTCTAGCCGATTATTTTGGTATTTCTCTTTGTGCCATGGAATGCTTTGCCTCTTGAGTTTTCATTTGTAAATATTTATTACGTAGTGACTTTCTTTTTTGAAAGGTGATTGTTTACTCTCTTTTTCTGTGCCCCCATGCTCATTGCCCCCTCCCCCCCTTCCCCATGTAGGTGTGGTGGGATTTTGGGGAGATCTACATTTAATATTCGTGTGTGTGACTGAAAGCCATTCAGAGTGAGTCATGCTGAACATTACTTTTTGCTTTCCTTGGAGCCAATGGTTTTTGGTGTTTTTTTAAATTACTTTGCATTTGAGGTGCTACTGCTGCTTCACCTCCAAACGCTCTGTTGGTTGCTGTGTCTTCCTGCAGGATGCGCAGAAGCAGCAGGGCCTCTTCCTACAGAAGGGCCCCAGCCTTCAGACGCGCTCTGCCCATCGCACATTTCCTGTCTCCTGACTTCCTTTTCCGTATGTCACACTGCACAGATATGCTCAGGATGAGCTTTTGGAGACATAATTCTAGAAAAGGGTTCCTTCAGGATTTTACAGGCATTTTCCATTCCTTTCCCGGCTTCTCGTGTTGAGGAGGAGTGTCAGGCCAGTCCCTTTCTGGGATTTGCATGTTTTTTGGAGGACTGCAGGATCTTTTTCTCCATCACCACGTATTTCCAGATCTCCGACCCCTGGCCTTTCCTCACTCCTGGAGTTTGGTGGCCTCTTGGAATCACCGTGCCAGGGCTGGGTGGTGCCGTGCCCACTTCACTTGTGGGCCCAGCAGCTGGGAAGGCTAGTTTCTCCAGCGTTCCAGGTGACAGTGCTCAGTGTGCGGAGCCCCTCGCCCCACTCCCTAGTGTGCAATCCACCCAAAGAATCCCTCTCTTGTTCTGAGCCTCTGCGGGTCCTGGGCTGGTTGTCGCAGCAGCTAGGCAGAGCCTGCCTGACAGCCCCGCCGTGGCCTCCTGGGTGCCTCGCACACAGGGCGCTGGGTACTTGGAGCAGTCTAGAAACTCGGTTCTTCAGTCCTGGAAGTTTTCTTGAATTACTCTGGTTATTTCCTTCCCTCCATTTTATCTTTCTGGGATGTTATTGTGCTGATGCAGATTTGCCTGGTCTAGTCCTTTAATTTCCAATTTTTTTCCTTTTAAGAAAAGTTTTGCTCCGTTTTTAAGAAACGTCCTTATCTTTGTACTCTAACTCTTCTAGTGATTGAAAATTTTTGCTATCATCTTTCACTTAGAGTTCTTTTATGTTTTCTGAATTTTTTAAAAAACTGAATGTCTTTGTTTTCTCTTAGTTTTTTAAAAAAACTAAATGTCTTTGTGGTTGTATTCTCTTTGTGATGGTTTTGTTTGTTCAGTTTTCTTCTCACTGAAGTTTCTTTCTTTCTCCCAGGTCGCTTCTCCCTTTCTTGTTCCAGGCTTTCCTCAGCTTTCTGGTTTCCCGAGGTGTCTGCTAGTGTTTGAGCCGAGGACTCGGTTGGATGGGGAGCCCTGAGCTGCCCCTGGACTGTAAGCTGTGTCACTAGAACTGGCAGAGCCTCCCAGCCTGCGAGCCATGGGACGGTCCTCTGAGCTGTGGTGACGAGGCTCCCCCAGGCCCTGCAGAACAGGGAGGCCTGGCTGCCTGCCGTGTGGGAGCCCTCTCCAGTTGGACGTGGGCTCCCCAGTCTGAGACCTCCTAGTCTGCCCTTTCCTGAGATGGAAATGCCTATCTTCTGCCGAAGCAGCCATGTTGCAGTTTAGACAGATTTGAAAGTTAAATTTTCTGTCTTAGCTGCATTGTCACCCCATGTCCAAGTGCACCAGGCATAATCATTCTCAACTCTGTCAAAGCAGCGATTTTCAACCTTTTCCCTCTCATGGCACATGTCAACGAATTACTAAAATTCTGTGGCACACCAAAAAATAACATTTGTTGCAGATCTGATGGGGGAAAAAGTATAATTTTGATTCATTCGCACTGGACAGCTGTTGTTGTATTGGCTTTTGTCATTTTTTTATTTGACATTTTAAGGGAAAAGAGGTCAGTACTCTCTGACTAAATAGTCAGATATTGCATGATTTGAAAAGTCTGTGGCACACGGGCTGAAAATCGCTGTTCTAAGGTATAACTGGGCCTTTCCCACTACTGGTCTCTCATTCTCTTAATTCCTCTGCCTTCAGCGATCCTCTTTCATCTCCCAGCAACAGTTTATTCCCCTCTTCCTGGCCACATAGATTTATACCTTAAGCTAAGTTTATTTTCTGACATTTTAATAGAGTTTAGGAGTCATTATCTTTTTTTTTTTTTCATCTTTACATCTTGGAAACTGGAGTTGTGGTATCTAGTAATATTCATCTAATTTATAGTGTATCATGGATTTGGTTGTAATGACATTGTATTTATGGTACCTTTCTATTATTCTACACATGTCACTGTTATTCCACTGAAATTTTCAGAAAAGGTACAAAATTAAGCCCTGTAAACCATGTAAAAGCATGATTTATGTGTGATAGCTTTGCATTTATGATAATGCGAACTTCTCTGAGTTGGGACTTTTATTGGAGTAGTTTTGCCATCTAATCAGTCTCCTAAATTCACTCAGCAAACATGTCCTGGCTCGCTGCCAGGGGGGCGGTGCACAGCGCGTTAGACACCTGATGCCAGCAGACTCCAGGGAGAACGAGGGGAGAGCAAGCAGACTTAGTGTAACTGGTGTCTCCAGACTCAGCCAGCCTGCAGGCTCGGAGCCTGGCCTTCCCAGCCCTCCTTGGGATCTGGGAGGGCCAACCTGGAAATTGTTTTGAGCCCTCCACATTTTACTTTAAGAATTTCCATATGTATTTTCTACTGACAGAGTAATTCAGCAAACACCCAAGGAATCTTCTGCCTAGCTTTACCAGTTGTATCTTTTTTCCACATTGGTTCTTCTCTGTTTTTATACTTTTTTCGTTGAAATGTTTGCAGACATAATGACACTTCACCTTTACATACTTTAATGTAATCTCCCAAGGCCAAAAGCATTTTCTATATAATCTCATTGCCTTTACCGGTCTCTAAAAATTAACATAAATATCTAATATACAGTCTACATTTGAATTTTCCCCAATTGTACGTAAATGTCTTTTATAGCCTTTTCTGTTTTTGTTTGTTTCTAAATCTAGAATCCAGTTAAAGTTTCCACATTACATTTGGCTGTTATGTCTTTAACTTCCCCTTGTTTTTCATGCCATTTACCTTTTAAAACAAGTCCCGCATTTTGGGTTTATTTATTTCTTATGATTAAATTCAGTTAAACTTTTAAAAAAGCGTTTGTTTGTTTTTAGTTGATTTCAGAGAGAGAGGAAGGGGGGAGAGAGAGACGGGAGAGAAACATTGAGGTGAGAGAAAAACATCGACCAGTTGCCTCCCGCAGGCACCCTGACCGGGAATCGGACCCATAACCTGGGTATGAGCTCTGACTGGGAATTACACCTGTGACCTCTTGCTGTTTAGCTGAGCCACACGGGCCCCGGCTTTCCTGAAGCTTTCTTTATAATGATGCTTGCTGATTTGCGTTACAGCAGAGTTGTCCTGTTGGGTGCTTGGAAGGGCCACTGCATCCCTTCATTTTAAAGGGATGTTTCCCCAGTACACAGTCAGGGTGGTCGTGGGCACATCAGAAACTTCTCTGGTCCTCCAGCCAGTGTGTTCAGTGCCCATTGACAGCCTTTGCCTGCACTGGTTTTCATACTGGGGATTACATATTGCTGATTTTCTCATTTTCTGAATCCTTCTGTTTGTAGACTGGTGTTCTTCTGAAAAGAAAAGAATAACTTGTGCTTCCTCTTCCCTGACTCTATTAGTTTCCTGCGACTGCTGTAACAAGTTGCCACAGACAAGGTGGTGTTAAAACGAGAAATTATCTCCTAGTTCTGGAGGCCACGGTCTGATTGAGGTGTCCATAGGACCATCTCCTCCTCAGGCCCCTTCCAGGCTCCTGCTGTTTAGCTGTGTGTGCATCCTCTGGGTCACAGTGCCCCCTGCTTTTCTGACTGTCACATCTCTCCTTCATCCCTTGTAAGGACACCTGTCACTGGATTTGGGGCCTCCTGAGTGGGTAATCGAGGAGAGTGATTTTCAACCAGTGTGCCTTTAAAACATGCAGTACCTGACTATTTAGTTAGGGACACTGATCTCTTTTCCTTAGATTGTCAAATTAAAAAAATGACAACAGGCAACACAACAGTAGCCGTCTGGTGTGAAGGAATCAAAATTATACCTATTTTTTGGTCAGGTCTGCAAAAAATACATTTTTTGGTGTGCTGCGAAATTTCGGTAATTAGCTTATGTGCTCCGTGAGATGAAGAAGGTTGAAAATCGCTGATCTGGGGTCATGTTTTTGGTAAGGTCATAGTTCCAGGTTTAGGAATTAGAACTGGGTGTGTGTGGGGACACTGATCAATTACACCCCGCCTTTTTTTGTTGTTAATCCTCACCTGAGGATATTTTTCCATGATTTTTTTTTAGAGAGAGTGGAAGGGATGGGGAGAGACACACAGAGAAACATCAATGTGAGAGGGACACATGGGTTGGTTGCCTCCTGCACATGCGCCAGTTCGAGCCTGCAACTGAGATATGTGCCCTTGACTGGAGTCGAAGCCGGGACCCTTCATTCCATGGGCTGTTGCTCTCTTCACTGAGCCAAACCAGCTAGGACCCGTCCCCCCCTTGCCCCCCTACACACACACCTTTAAAAAATTAAAAGAATAAAATCCTCACCCAAGGATATTTCCATTGATTTTCAGAGAGAGTGGAGGGGAGAGGGGAGAGGAGAGAGACAGAAACAGTGATGTGAGAGAGACACCAGGTATGTGCCCTTGACCGGAATTGAACCCACGACATGCCCGCCCGCTCCCCCACCCCCACCCCCACTCTTTTATTTAAATCACTTGGGACTTTTAGTCTTTGAGCACTTACTAGTATCTTCAGATGCTTCAGGCTCATCTTGTTCTTTCCATGCCCCAAACCTGGAATCCACCGTTTGTCCGAGCAGCCCTGATTTTCAGTGCAGAACGTGTTTAAAAATCAGGGTCTGAGTACTAGTGTGTCTTTTGCTACTGAGGGATCATGGCTTCCAGCTCTTCAGAGGACAGAGCCAAGAAATGAAAATATTTTTCCAATCATGAGCTTATGCTGATACCCCCGATTTAAGTCCTAACACAAGTTTTTCTGTTCCCTTCCCTCATTCTGTATTGCTATTTCCTCTCCCCCACAATGAAAATCTTCTGGCAGCAATAAAAATTCATCCTCATTTGCTCTGCACTACCATGCCGCCAAAACCAGTTCAGTTACTACCTCAGTACCACTACCAACAGCAAACTTCAGAAAACTCAGGATTTCTTTTTGTCCTTAGAATGTATCCCACTAAGGATGTGCGGTTTAAAGTATTGTGTTCCAAAGCTACCTGAAATATTTTTTTTATGCCTTAAACAAGTTAGGTTCATTTTAAAAAATATATTTTATTGATTTTTTACAGAGAGGAAGGGAGAGGGATAGAGAGTTAGAAACATCGATGAGAGAGAAACATCGATCAGCTGCCTCCTGCACAGCCCCTACAGGGTATGTGCCCACAACCAAGGTACATGCCCTTGACCGGAATCGAACCTGGGACCCTTCAGTCCGCAGGCCGACACTCTATCCACTGAGCCAAACGGGTTAGGGCGAGGTTCATTTTTTCTGATTGTGTTCAATTTCAAGATTTGCTTTTTTCTTTCTGATTGTTAACAGTGTGTCATCCATTTATAGGCATACCTCATTTTTCGCTTTATTGTGCTTCACATATGTTGTGTTTTTTAAAAACTGAAGGCAAGACCTGCCACAGGAAAAAGATTATGACCTGCTTAATTGTGGTAATTACTTTATGTGGTGGTCTGGAACCAAATCCACAGTACCTCTGAGTTATGCCAGTACATGATTGAAAAGTCAGACTATATCAAAGTTCCAGTCAGACGCCTCTTGCTGCAATCTCTAGTTTCTCCACTCTGTTCCCATTTTTTAAAAAAATATATTTTATTGATTTTTTACAGAGAGGAAGGGAGAGGGATAGAGAGTTAGAAACATCGATCAGCTGCCTCCTGCACACCCCCTACTGGGGATATGCCTGCAACCAAGGTACATGCCCTTGACTGGAATCCAACCTGGGACCCTTCAGTCCCCAGGCCGACACTCTATCCACTGAGCCAAACGGTTAGGGCCTGGCCAGCGTTTTTAAAACCTGATAGGAGTGGCTTTGTTACTCATATGAACCCCTGTCAGTCCTACGTGAGTTTTTGCCAATGAAATGACTTAAGGTGGGGCCTGGACAGCCCCAGGATGGGGCTGGTCACAAGAAAGCCCAACCTGTGCTTGAGACAGTGGGCACTCTCGGCCCCACCCATGGGCCTCCTGGGAGAGGATTGGGTGGAGACAGCGCGTGAAAAACGCACCAACAGAGAGATTTGTTGGGCTTCCCAGTTGGTGAACATGCATGGGGCTGTGAGACGGTGCACCTGGAGAGGGTGTTACTGGTGTTAGGGTTCTTGGGTTCCCCAAGTAGAAATGAAGAGGAAACCCCAGAGAAATCCTGGCAGTTTTATTAGGCTTGTGCATGAACTCGGAGGCAGCACAGAGGAAAGGTCCTCTGGACTGGCTTGGGGGCTGGCTCTGCTTGGCTGCTTTTACAAGCTGGGGACAAACTGGGCTTGCACAAAAAGGCAGGCTTTTTGGAAAAGGCAGGCTTGTGGAATTTTCCATCTCAGGCTTGGTGACTTTCTTTTCCAGCTGCCTGGTAACTACCTTCAAATCTGTTCTGTTGGGCCAAGATGACCCACTGCTCCTTACTGTACCCTAGAAAGGTGGAATAGTGGTCAGACCTTGATAAACTGCATGTGGGTCAGTGGGTAAGCAGTTAGAAGGAGATAACATCAGCCACCTCTGTGTTTTTGAGCGGGGATTGGAGGAGTGGTGACATTTTTGCTGTCAGCTTCTCCCAAGTTCCTTTTGACCACCTGGTTTTAACTTGGCTTCCTGGCCACCTGGTATTTTCCATTTCTGGGCCCAGGTTCCTATGCTGTCTTAAGGGCATGGAAGCCCTAGTCCCTTCTATTCCTGACTTGTATCCTTTACAATATGCCAATGTCTTAATAAACGTTTCCTGAGTTATGTGAGCTGTTCTGGCAAGTTATGGAATCCAAGGAGGGAGTCTGGAAACCCCTGGTGGATAGCTGATTTGTCAGAAGTGTAGGTAGCCCCTGGGACTTGTGATTGGAGTCTGAAGTGTGGCAGTCTTGTAGGGCTGGGCCCTTAACCTGTGGGGTGTGATGCTAACTCCAGGCTGTAGGTGTCATAACTGGATTGAATTATTGGACACCCAGTTGGTGTCTAGAAAGTTGGGAAAGTGGTTGTTGGTGTGAAAAAGCTCACATATTTGGTGTCAGAAGTATTGGGAGAATAGAAACATATTTTAGGATCGGGAAATTTTTATTTTCAACAGCTTTACTATTCCCATGTAGTTTTTAAGAAACTGATCAAGGTATTCATTCAGTGAGAGAAATGAGACCAGAGACTGTGAAGGAATGGGGAGGCCCTCAGATCTGGGAGTTGGTATTCAGGGCATGGATAGGGTTTGGACAGTGAAGGTGAAGGCAAGGATGTTAGCATGACCATAGGCACAGAGGTGACAGGGTGTAAGGAGCATGATCGTTTGGGTCCTTAAAGGTAGAACTTGAAGAGTGACCTGACATAAACTTTATTCAAGAAGGGTAATAAACCTTTGATGAGAACGACTTTGGGTAAGTCGCCTAACTTTGCTGTTTCATGTTTTTGCTTATAAAATGAAAATCCTATGTTCTCATACCTGGTAGGTAGTAATACTTAAAAAGATACTATCACAGCCGAAACCGGTTTGGCTCGGTGGATAGAGCGTCGGCCTGCGGACTGAAAGGTCCCAGGTTCGATTCCGGTCAAGGGCATGTACCTGGGTTGCGGGCACATCCCCAGTAGGAGATGTGCAGGAGGCAGCTGATCGATGTTTCTCTCTCATCGATGTTTCTAACTCTCTATCTCTCTCCCTTCCTCTCTGTAAAAAATCAATAAAAATATATATAAAAAAAATATTATCACAAATTAAAGGAATTTCTTTTAATAGGTGATAGCTTCAGTTGATGAGCCACCTGGGAAGAAAGGCGATTCCAGGTGTGGGTGTCATAAAGTAGCCTGTTCTCAGGCAGGGAGGGTGCAGGAGTGGGAGCTTCTCAGAGGATGGGCCGAGGTTTTCCTTATCCCCCTTCATTTGGAAGGGCAAGAACGGAATTTCAAGGTAGTCACTCCATCAGTTTGACTTCTTGGTTCAGCTTTTCTATTGCTCTAAAGAAGTGAACTAAAACAAGAGAAAACGCTCGAGCGCCGTTATAGTAGTCTTTTTCAGAATGAGTCCGAATTTCCCAGAAAATGAAAACCATATTTTTGTGTGGTGGGATTGGGGGATTTTATTCTTAGTATCTTTGAACATATGTACAGTACTTTCAGAAACTGAAAACAGAACATGCTGGTCCTAGGTTGGCATTCAGTGGACATAATATTGGACGACTGGTGTGGCTAATGGGGAGATAGCCCGGTGGGCCCCGATCAGTTGTCTGTCTTGAAGACCCCACAGGCCCAGTACCCCAGCTTGGATGGTTGGAAGGCTCATGCCTCAGGCCCAGCGGTAGCACCCTGTCTAGTCCAGGGTGCTGAGTCTGCAGGGCCCTGTCTTTCCAAGTGGGAGTGCTTTGTCCCTCCACCTGCTATAGCACCGGTACCTGTCACAAGTACCTGTGTACCCACCTGGCTCACAGGCCTGTTCCCATCTTGCTATCTCCCTCCACCATGCCTGCACAGCTGACTACCTCCCCCAGAGGCCTCCCAAAGCACCTGTCCCCCTCATTTCCAACCCCCTTGCACCTGCCCACTTACAGTCACCTTTCCCCTCCTCACACTCCCACCTGTTCTTTCTCATACCCCACCTCACCTGTAACCCAGGCCCTCACTTTCCGTACTTTCCACTCACTTCCCCTCCTCCACCTTCTCCTTTTGCTCTCACACCTTTCTTGCAGGAGCACCTCAACCTTTACCTGCTCTGATACCTTCCCCTTCCATCTCCTCCCATTTCCCGCTCCTTCTCTTTCACTCCCTCCCCATGCACACACACTCCACCCATCCTCCTCACCTGCTCCTTCGACTTTCCTCTCTTGCACGCACCCCCTCTGCACTTGCCCCCTCATTCTCGTCCCCCTGTCCTTGCACTCTCTTGGACTCTGCCATTTCTGGTAATAGCTGTGGACAGAAGGCTGGCATTTTCCAGGCCTGATGTACAGTCAGCCATTGCACGTAATTCTGTCTCTGTGGATGGCCAGGCCAGAGGTGGGGCACCGGCCCAGAGTGCTCAGTGCCCTGGTCACTCGTGTGGTATGCTGTGGATGGGTCCCTCGGTCTAGGTGGGGACTCTGGTTCGGTGATGGCTTTCCTAGATCCCTCCCACACCACCTCCCCTCTCCCTTTAAATAGGAAATGAAAAGGCAGACTTAAAACATTGTTTAAAAGCTCCCATTTAAAAAGTATGAAATAATTGGAAATAGGAGAATAATGTTCCCGATATGAAAAAACTAGATAGTAAAGTGTAGAGAAGATACCAGTAAAATCACAATCCTCATAATTTTAGCACATTACAATTCCTTCCCCTACGGAAATAGCGCTGTCTCCTAATTTAGTGAGATCTTTCTTTTTGGCCCTTAGTCATCCTATCTAATAATCCTATATAATAAAAGGCTAATATGTAAATTGTCCCCTCGACTGGGGGTTCGACCAGGGGGCGGGGCCGGCCAGCCAACCACCTGCGGCCCCTCCCCCTGGCCAGCCCTGTCCCTGATCGTCCCGCCCATCCGGGGCAGGGCTGGCCCAGCCTGATTGGCCCCAATTGGGGCGGGCTGGCTGAACCCCACCCGTGTACCCGGCCTCTAGTGTTTTTATAATTTCTTTCACATTGGTTTGGTACATGTGTTGTGAAGTTTATTTCTGTTTCTTTTGTTGTTGTTAATCCTCACCTGAGGATATTTTTCCATTGATTTTTAGGGAAAGTAGAAAAGAGAGGAAAAGACAGAGAGAAATATCTATGTGAGAGAAACACATCGATTGGTTGCCTCCTGCACCCAGGCTGGGGAGGAGCCTGCAACCAAGATACATGCCCTTGATCAGAATCGAACTCGGGACCATTTGGTCCACAGGCCAACGTTCTGTCCACTGAGCCAAACCAGCTAGGGCTGTGAAGTTCATTTCTATCAAGTTTCTTTTTAGCATTCTAAATAAAGATCTAATAGCATATATTATGAACAAAACTTTTCAACTGCAAACTGCAAAATTAACCCCAAAGTTGTATTCCTTTTTAAAAAGATTTTCCTTTGCCTTTTGCACGAATTCTTATATGTACATATTTTTTCCCATATTGTTTTTAATCATAATGTCCTACTTTCCCCAAAAAAGTTAATATAACTTTGCATGTTATGTCCTAGCTTCACATTCTGGGTTTGGCTACGTGGTAGCTTCTCCCTGTGCTTAGAAGCTGTGGTGAGGAGCCTGGATTTACTTTTTCTTCTTAGCTAGCGTGGTTGTTTTTTTTTCTACTTTCCTCCTGACTTGTTTTGCCTTAGGCATTCAAAGATAGACTCACCCACCAGTATCAAACTGAGTTGACGGGGTTCATGGAAGTAGCTGTAAAGGAAGTGTTTGCAGCGAAGCTGTTGCTGTCAGTGGCTTCCAGCAGATTCATGGACTGGGCAGAGCAGATGTGTGCTGAGGGGCCTGCTCCGTGCTGGGGGCAGGCAGCACACTGCCTCCGGCCTCTGCTCGCCCCAGGGTGGCAGTGTCCCTGCGTCTGCACAGAGGTCTGAGATGAGGTAGGAAAGCCCCCGCTTCCATCACTCTGGGCAGCAGCCCCCCTTGATGCTGGAAAGTCTGAGAACGGGTTTCCTCTCTGGTTGCTCTTTTTCTTTCACGAATCTGTTCTTTTCATCAGAAAACTAGGAGATGCATTCATTTCTATGACAGAAAATATTGCCACATTTCCTTATGTTAAGTCTTTACATGTTGAAGTGGAAAAATGCAAAAGAACTAATTAATAATGTAGCAACTCTTTCTGCTGTATCAGGCCAGGCATCTGTTGCTATTTGTGAAATTGCATGGGGAGGAGGGGAAAGGAGAAGGGAGAGTCTTCCTCTTGTCATTTGTATTTGTCTCTAGTAATCTGAAGACTCAAAGTGCATTTTACGTTCTGTATCTCAAGAGGTCTCTGGCATTTTTTTAAAATACATTTTTATTGAATTGATTTCAGAGGGAAAGAGAGAGGGAGAGAGAGATAGAAACATCAATGATGAGAGAGAATCATCGATCGGCTGCCTTCTCCATGCCCCCACAACCTGGGTATGTGCCCTTGACCAGAATCGAACCTGGGACCCTTCATTCTGCAGGCTGACGCTTTATCCACCAAGCCAAACCGGCTAGGGCTGGCATTTTTCTTTCTATCTCTTTTGACTCATGTCTCCAAATTTGATGGTGTTCAGTATTTCAGGTTAAGAGCCTTTGGAATGTTTACTTAAATTGTAATGCTGTGCAGTAGAATCTTGAGACTATCTTTGAGTGGAACCTGTTTACAAATTCACTGGTGTCCTGCTGGGAGGAGGCAGCGTGATTTTCTCCAGTGAAGGTGTGAGGACAGAGGTATCTTCATTCTGGCTGTAAGAGGCCGTCTCATAATTGTCATGTGCATAAGGTAGATCACATAGGTAGCTTTCTTCTGCACCATAACTGCCTCTGAGTACTGAGTGGAGTTGAAGAACATGGAAACCAAGATATTTGGTGGTTAAGGGTAGTTTACAGTTTGGATAATAAGGTACCACGGGTGTTGATATTTTATGTCTTCTGGGGGCTTAATTATAATTCATAATTTCAACATCCAAACAATATGGAAACATTTGGAAGATCCCTCTCTCTCCTCTTCCCCCTTCCAGCTAACCCCGTTCTCTTCCCGTTGGTCTCTGGTGGACACTAGTCTGTATGTATGAACCACTAGATAGTTTCCTTTGCATTAGGTGTTTATAAAGTATATTTAGGTTCTTTAAAAAGGTAAATGGTTTTATATCTTTGATTGTTCTGTGATTTGCTTTTTCACTTCGCATGTGGAGATAGTCTTTGAATGCAGAGATCTACCTCATTCACCTAACTGGTTGCATGGAACTCAGTGGTAGATGGTATCACTTCATGTCCAGTTGAGAGGCAGGCTCTGCCTAGGAGAGGGCTCCCAGTGGGAGAGTTCTTTTCCTCAAACTGTTGTTTTTACAGCTTTCTTGAATAAGAGTGAAACTCCTTAAGGATATAGCTCAATATTTAGAATTTTAAAGCTTTATCTTAAAGGCAGTCTTGGGTTCCCGGGTCGGCTCTGTGGGCGTTTTGTTGTGATTTTCATCCTTTGGCCGTGTTTGTCATCTTGCAGAGTATGTACCGGTGAAGGGACTGGGACCCTGACCTTGGTGTGGAGGCAGAGACAAGCAGGTGGAGGCTTTGCGGTGGTACTGAGGAAGGGCCAGAGAGGGCACCTGAGGGGGGGCAAGGCCCACGTTGGCGGGCAATAGAACTGAGCCACCCAACTGGGAGAGGTGGGGGAAGGGCCTATATGGAAAGGGGAGGAGCAGGAGCAGGGTTTGAATTTGGAGCATGGGAGGTACACTCAGACATCAGGTGGGGTTTAGTGCTGGGAAGACTATGGGGGGCAGTGAGTCAGGGAGATGAGGCTCAAGGGGCAGCAGGAAGCACCTGGGGGTGTTGAGGAGAGAAAGTCGGATACCGTGGAGATGCCAGGCTTTGGAACACAGTCCCAGCTCCTAAGCATGCCCAACCCATCTCCCAGGCATCAGCCTGAGCAGACTTTATATCAGCACCGCCATGCTTCCCATTAGAGATGGACCGTCAGTGGTCAGTTGCTGGTGATCTCATAATCAGGAAGCACAAATAGGATAGAAGAAGCCCCACGGCATTCAGTGGGTTGAGAAGGCTGGGTGGGGATGGGTGCTCAGAGCTGTGGTGTCCGCTTACTGCAGGTGATGGAGGCGTGGAAACAGGTGAGGGGGGTTGGGGTGAGGAGAGTGTGCTCCATGGGACCCCCATATATATTCCAGAACTTCCATGTGTGTACACACACACACACACACACACACAAACTTTTTAACCTCATCCTTTTAAATTTTCTACCTTTGTTTTATAATGAACATAATACAGTGGTACATCCTACTAATAAAAGAGAAACATGGTAATTAGCGTACGACCGCTACCCTTCCCATTGGCTAATCAGGGCAATATGCAAATTAACTGCCAGCCAAGATGGCGGCCGGCAGCCAGGCAGCTTAAAGCAAACATGAGGCTTGCTTGCTTCAGTGATGGAGGACTCCAACGTTCCCCGCTTGCCGCTGCAGGCCTCTGAGCTGCAACTCCAAGCAACTATGTTACAAATATAGAAGCTAAACAAAACCCCAGAAACCTGCTTTAGTCACCGGGCTTCAGCCAGCAGGATCGCAACATTGTTTCAAATACAGAAGGTAAACAAAGGCCAGAAACCTGCTTTCAGCAGTGGAGGCCTAAGAACTGGAGCCAAGCCTCAAAGCTAAAGCTGGCCCAGAATAAAAAAAAAAGAAAAAAAGGAGTGGTTGGGAGCTTCAGTCACCCACCAGCCTGAAAACAGCCCTCAGCCCCTCACCCAGACTGGCCAGGCACATCAGTGGGGACCCCCACCCTGAAGGGTGTGTGACCAGCTGCAAAGAGCCATCATCCCCTCACCCAGGCTGGCCAGGCACCCCAGTGGTGACCCCCACCCTGATCCAGGACACCCTTCAGGGCAAACCAGCCGGCCCCCACCAGTGCACCAGGCCTCTATCCTATATAGTAAAAGGGTAATATGCCTCCCAGCACCGGGATCAGCGGAGCCGCGACGCCTCCTGGCACTGGGATCAGCGTGACAGGGGGCAGCGCCCAAACCCCCTGATCGCCCTACAGCTCTGTGTGTGACAGGGGGCGGGGCCGCAACCTCCCTATCCGCTCTGCTCTGTTCGTGACAGAGGAAGGCTCCCCAACCTCCTGATCAGCTCTGCTCTGTGCCTGATACGGGGGGAGCTCCCCAACCCCCTGATCGACCCTGCTCTGTGCATGACAGGGGGGAGCTCCCCAACCCCCTGATTGACCCTTCTCTGTGCGTGACAGGGTAAGGAGCCCCAACCCCCCTGATGGGCCCTGCTCTGTGCGTGACAGGGGGCAGCGCCCCAACCCCCGGATTGGCCCTGCTCTGTGCGTGACAGGGGGTGGCGCCGCAACCTCCCCATCGACCCTGCCCTGAGTGTGACAGGGGGCGTTGCCCCAACCCCCCAATCGGCCCTACCCTGAGCGTGACTGAGGGTGGAATCACAACCTCCCTATCCGCCCTGCTCTGTGCATGACAGGGGGCGGCACCCCAACTCCCCAATCGGCCCTGCTCTGAGCCCGACCAGGGGCTGCACCTAGGGATTGGGCCTGCCCTCTGCCACCCAGGAGCAGGCCTAAGCCAGCAGGGCGTTATCTCCCGAGGGGTCCCAGACTGCGAGAGGGCACAGGCCGGGCTGAGGGACCCCCCCTCCCCCCGAGTGCACAAATTTTTGTGCACTGGGCCTCTAGTACATATATATGCGGGGTGCATGTGCAAGATTTTTTGATAATTGGAGTAAGGAGTCAAAATACTTTGGATAACTTGGAAATCTTGATCAAGAAAACGACAAGGACAGCAGCTTTCAGGGCACATCGTCTGGTGTGTGAGAGAGAGAACTGCCCACATGGAGATGGGCAGGAATGGGAGGGCAGTGGTAGAGGTGGTTGGGCCCTGCAGTGGCCAGAGCCTGGACGAGGGGCTGGCCCAGGGGTGGGAGGACAGGAGCTGAAGGGACAGTAGAAGGAAGAAGCATAACAGACTGCCAGCTGCCTGGGCAGGAGGGGGAGGGCAGTGCCCAGGGAAGGGGGCATCTAGAAGTGTGTAACTAGAGTGTCTGGAGGGAGCTTATTCTGACATTGTTTTAACTGTTGTTTTAACAAAACATGGTGTGTCTTAGGATTGGAGCACGGGAGAAGAACAAAGGTGGGCTGTGTATGCAGAGGGTCTCAGGTGATAGGTGAATCCTGGAGCGCTTGTGGAAACCCAAATGGCTGGGCCTCACCCTGAGTTTGGTTCAGGAGCCCTGGCAGGACCTGAGAACCTGCATCTCCAACAAGTTCCCAGCTGCTGCTGCTGCCACTGCTGCAAGGACATCCTCTGTGGCTCTGGTTGGAACAGCCATCTTTCCTGCCCTCCTGCAGGGCCCCTGAGGAAGGGAGTTTCTCTTCTCGGGTTTTTTAAACAGGGTGCTGGGTTTTCTTGAGATGGTAGTTGAGTAAACAGTTTAGGATTCCTCAAGCTTTGCTAACTACTGGTTTGAGGGATTTTAATAGGTCCCATATACTTTGCAAGCCATGGTACTGACCTCCCTGGCTGGACAGCCAAATCCACGCCCTTACAGACCTTAAAACTGTACTTCAAACTTTCTTCCTGCGATTTGCAAACATGAAAGTACTAGTAATACAAAAGTATGGAAAGTATATGTCTCACGTCTCCCAGACATTCTGTGAATAAGTACATGTGCATGTGGTTTTAAATTTTAAGCACGTACATACTAGTAGTTTTAAAAAGCAAAAAATTGATTATACTATGTGTATTCTTTTAAGTTTCCCTTGTCACTCAATGTTGACTTTTTTATGTGTAAAGACTTATAAAAAGGATCAGGTGTCACCTACAAAGTCCACAGCTCCTTGCATTTTTAACCACTTTGTAGAACTAGGAACATCTTGGGGCAGGCATTTTTCCCGTGGGAATGTTGGTGTGATTGTATTAGGTAGGTCCTTGTTACTGGAGGCTGCTCGGCTACCCCAAATTGCCTTTGTGTCTGGGACACTTTTCATCCTGTGTCACCACTTAGGACAAACACAGGTTTGGTTGGTTGGGGAGCTCAGGGCTTTGGCTGGGCTCCTTCGGGCTGGGGAGTGGGCCAGGATCCCCTTGAGTGACAGCTCCTCTGGTGGATCATGCTGCCTGCCCTTCTAGCACCTCATTCTTGTAGTGGGAACTGGAGACAGAGAGGTCCCTCCTCCTGCACTTCTCCCTTTCTTATTTGAAGAATTAAAAACAGGGTCCCTGCCTGCTGGTGTGGTTCAGTGGTTGAGTGTTGATCCATGAACCAGGAGGTCACTGGTTAGATTCCCAGTCAGGGCACATGCCCCCAGGCTGGATTCCCAGTAGGGAATGTGCAGGGCAGCTGATCAGTGTTTCTCATCATTGATCCTTCTATCCCTCTCTCCCTCTCCCTTCCTTTCTGGAAAAAAAAAATTACTTTCAAAACAAAGCATACTTACCTGGCAGGGGAGATACCATGATCAGAAGGTAGTTTTCCCAGGGTGAGGCTTGTCCTTTGCACTCCAGATGTGCTGACCCCTGCGAATTCCCCAAATGTGGGAAACGTGACTGTGTAATTTGTGGTAGTGGGGCTCTGCGTTTGCGCTCTCCCCTGATAAAAGTAAAAACAAAACAAATCAGCAGAGCCATGGCCAGTGTGGTCCAGTTGGTTGAGCATCATCCCTTGCACCAAGAGGTGGCCAGTTCAATTCCTGACCAGGGCACATGCCTGGGTTGCAGGCTTGATCTCCATTATGGGGCATGCAGGAGACAGCTGATTGATCTCTCACTGATGTTTTTCTCCCCTCACCCTCTCCCCTCTCTCACTCTCTCAAATCAATAAAAACATATTTTCAAAAGAAAATAATTAAATACAGAATAATATCTTATAATTTGACCTTTCAGATCCATTTAAACAACTTATAATGCTTTTCTTATTACAAGAATAATGCATATTATCTGCTTTGAAAAACATTTCAGTTGTACTACCTAGAGGTTTATCCAGGTGGCTCAAATATTTGCTCTGTTAGGATAATAGAGTTGGCAGTGTTCATCAGAGGTGAGCAGGGGTGCATCTTGAATGTCATGTGCAAGGGGGAAGGCAGGCAGCCTGGTTGGTGAGGACGTAGGATTTCCAAACCAGGACCTTGACCCCGCTTTTAGCCAGGCAGGGAGTCTGCACAGCCGTGCCTTTGTGGAGGAGGGTGCATGTGCCGTTGGCAGTGAGTGCAGCAGGTGGGAGGACTGGAGCCCCATGTCCTGGGCTGATTTGAGGGCTGCCACGGGAACATCTGAACATCAGTAGATTAAAGGTGAGGGCATACCTGTGTTTAGATTTTGGTTAAGTCTTGCTGCTTAACTAACTACTTCAAAACGGTAGTGTACACCAGCAGGCATTTTATAAGCTCATGGATCTCTGGGTAGGAAGCAGAAATGGGGAGGACTGCTCTGTTTTGTGATGTCTGGGACTTTGGTTGGTAAGTCTCAAAACAGGTGGGCCTGGGGGATCCTCTCCTGGTGGCTTCTTCATGGGAAGTGTGGCCCCTGAGGGCGGGCTTGGCTAGGACTGGCTGCCAGAGTGCCTGCTGGCGACCTGTCCAGCCTCAAGGCGGTCAGACTTGCACAGTAGCTCGGGGTTCTGAGAGCCAGTGTTCCAGCAAACCAGGTGGATGTGCCACTGTTTGGATGGGTTTGAAAAGTGCCACCACGGAGGGTCCGCCTTTGTGTAAGAGCATGGTGACTGCACAGGGTGCAGTGAGCACTTGGCAGACAGCTAGGCACAGCTGGGGGGAGGCCTTCTGTTCCCTGAGGGCTCGGAGAGTCTGGAGGAGCAGCCACAGCCACAGCAGGAGTGCAGGCCACGGAGCGCTGCTGGAGCCATCCGGTGCCGTGTTTGTCAGGGTTTCTGTTTTGAAGACTTTCTAAATGAAAGCTGAAGCAAGTAGAAGGTTGGGATTGCTATTCATGCTCCTGCTCCTGAAATGGGGCACCTCTTCAGCATTCAAATAAACTTTGTGCCCCTTCCCCCCCTCCCCCCAGGGATTTCATGAGGTTAATGTTACTCACTTTGAGTCTAGTTTAGAGGACAGGCTTGGAAAAACCAAGATGCCTTTTTTTCTTTGACGTTGGAATCCTGGGCAGGTCACATCGGCCATGGAATGAAGCCTCACATTTGAAGTGTTGGCATGGGCATGGGTGGCCACTCGTGTGATCCTGAGCAAGTCATGCTATTCCTCTTGGCTCCGGTCCTGGCTGTGAAGGTAATGACATGACCTTGTGATTAGAAACTGAGTGTGGCAGGCTCACGTGGTGAGACTGGCATTGCTACACTTCCCAGACGTATGCCTGGCCGTGTCATGAGATTCACCAGGGCTGTGGCCTCTGCCCAGCTGGATGCAGCAGTCAGCGCCACGTTTCAATGAACCTTCCCATTTCAGCCTCAGGGGCCCCTGTCTGCACCTCTGACTAGTGCTGGTTTCCCAGGCCTGTTTCTACTAGCCCTTTAGGCATCGTTGGCCTGCATCACTATGGGTGCCTCGAACCCAGCATGTACTCCTCTCAGTCCATTATTTCTCCCCCCGCCATCCTCCCCCTCTGATGTTGTGTGTTTTTGTTTTGTTTTTTTAAAAATCATCACCCAAGGATATGTTTTTATTGATGTGTAGGGAGGGGGGTGGGCAGTAGAGAGAGAAAGAGAAAAAAAAAACACATTGATGTGAGAGAGAAACATCAATTAGTTGCCTCCTGTATGCGACCAGGGATTGAACCCACAACCTTTTGGTTTATGGACAACACTTCAACCAACTGAGCTCCTGGCCAGGGCCGTCTCCAGCATTCTGATCTCCTGACATCCATGTCACTACCCCACCCTGACCTCTCCCCCACCTGATACACCACCCATCCCCAAGACCAGCTAGCTCTGTCCTCTGCCTTCTTCACTTTAGCCCACCTTCTGCCTTGCCCTTCTGCCCTTCTTCCTGTTGTGCCAAAACCCAGACTGCCAGTTATTACACTCGGATGCTTGCTAGTGCCCAGTAACTGATGTCTTAGAACGCTACAAAAGGTAAGACAGTGATGATCATATTGGATTCATTAATAGAGTCCCCCAGGTGCTTATTAGGAAAACCTTCTTGGCCCAACGTGATCCTGCAGACTCCTCATCCCCTCTGTTCCTTCAGCCTCGTCCTCCCCACACCTCTGTCCAAGTGCATTTCCTTCAGAGCCCAGTAGATGTCCCATCTTCACGGCTCAGTAACCTGCCTCCTCTGCTCCCAGAACTGGTTGACTGCAGCCTTTACTCCTCTGATGTTACTGTGTACAGGTGGCTGGTGACTACTTTCCCCTCAAGGACAAGGGCATTGCACCTCGTCATTCTTTAGGTATCTCTTAAAGCAGGGTTGGCAAGCCGACCCATGGCCAAGTCCAGCCCACCCCTGAGCTGAGAAGGCTGTGACAATTTTTGAATAGTTGAAGAAAAAAATGCTTTTTTTTAAATCCTCACCCTGTTAGGGTCGCCGAAGGAGGAACGCACGAGGCCCAAGTGGTAAGGGATTATGAATTTATTAGGTCATCTGGATACCAGATGGACTGAGCCCCAAAATGGCGCCAGCCCCCAGGGACCGGGAGTCAGAGATTTTAAAGGACTCTAGGTGGGCTTTTTCTGGACGGAGAATTCTCTGGCAGGTCCTGAGGGGAGGATAATGGTCTTTGCAAGTGGAATGTGGTCTAAGCAAGAGGGAATGTCCATTGTGAAGTGGCCTAAAGATCAGTTCCCAGGGGTGGGGGTATCCATTCAATTATCTGATCAGACCTAACACACCCCAGGGCATATTCATTGATTTTTCTTTTTTTTTTTAAAGAGAGAGAGAAAGAAACACTTATCGATTGCCTCTGGGGATCGAATCTGCAACCTGGGTATGTGCCCTGTGTGCCCTGACTGGGAATCTAACCTCTGACCTTTTGGTGTATGGGACGACGCTCCAACTATGGAGCCACACCAGCTAAGGCAGATGCTGTTTTATAACACGAAGCTCAAATGTCAGTGTCCTTGAATACCGTGTGGGAGCACAGCTAGGTGACTTCGAATTAGCTAGGTCTGCCCGCAGCGATGAGGTCGAGCAGTTGCTTCAGACAGGCCTGCAAAGCCTAACATAGTTATGATCTATTCCTTTATAGAAAAAGTTGGCTGACTCCTGCCTTAGAGCAGCGATATGCCTGTCATTTGGGAGAGCTTTTCATTCATTCCTTTTAGCTGATATTTAATGAGCACCTATCATGCATGTGTATCAGTGCCACAGAAAACTATAGTGAGCAGCACGTAACATCTCTGCCACCTGAGCCTACATGTTATTGGAGGGGATCAGACCAGAAACATAGATTCATAGATAAATTGATACATAGCTATATTAGCTGGTGATAAGTGCTATGAAGAAAAAGAAAGCAGGCTAAGTGTGGGTAGGGAGGAAAGAGTGCATGGTGATGGTTGGGGTTTATTACAGGTGGGTTGGTCAGAAGATCTCTTTGGTAGGTAACTTTTGAGCTGAGCTCTGAATGAACCGAGAGGGGTGTGAGTGAAGAGGCGTTTGGGAGAAGTGTAATGGCCCTGAGGACAGGAATAGGTGTGGCAAATTGGAGAAATTATTTGGACCAGAGTGGCTTGAGCCTGGACTGTAAGAACATAGAGGTATGGCTGTGACTGGCTGGTCACCCGCTCCCTCGGGGTGGAGGTTCTCCACCTTCCCCATGCCTTGGCCCCTGTCCTGGGATTCTGAATGAGGAGGTCTGAAGACCACATGGTGTCTCGTAGGCTGTGGGAGGCCTGGATTCCATCATCAACACTGGAGAAGGCAGACGCCACTGTTCCACCCACCCCATTCTTGTCACTGTTAGGTCCTGAGCCTTTTCAAGCTAAAGGGCACTGTGGTTAGCAGCCTTTGCTGTAAGACACCACAGGTTGCTTGGCTCCTAGCAGTGGCTCAAAAATAAATGTTTTCACTTTTAAAAAGAGAACTGTGTTTATGCGGTGGCTGCCCTGCTACTACTTCGGAACGTGCCGTTTCTCTTGTGCCGGTGCTGAAGGACTGCGTGGCTGTGATCTGGCTAAGCTCCCCAGTGTCTCTGGTGGCCAGTGTCCCACCTTTCTTGCACTAGTGGGGTCAAGCTGTTTCCTCCCTGTAGTCCCAGGTGGACCCATACTGTTTCTTGTCACCGGAGCCTCCTCTCCATTGGGACCACTCTTCTCTGGCAGCTGCTCTTGGGGTCCTTACTGTACCTCACGCATGTTGCTTACCAGATGCATGAAGTTTTGTGCGCAAGGTCTTACCCCTCCACGCATCTGTAGGCACCAACTTTATTGGATGGCCAGCAGGTAGATGAGTGAGGAAGGATTTTAGGAAACATCGAAAAAACAAGGTGAGTTCTCCATGGGTTCCCCATGCGGTCAACACTAACATCACTATGCCAAGTTGGTGAGCCCGGCACACTTGCCTGCGGGCATGCCTTACATACCGTGTTATGTAGGTGTGTGCCCATGTGTGGTAAGAGAAAGGTTTTCTTAATTCCCACTTCTTCCTGTGATTTAGGGTAAAAGTGCACGTGCTTTCCAGGTGACTGGTGATGAGAACGCCCAATAAAAACATGCTAACGCATATTGTGGCTGTGCCAGCTGTACAGGTGGGAGATGGAAATGGCGGTTGATCTGATCCAGTGTGATAACAGTGCTTAAGATAGGCTGGTAGGAGTCATGAGGAAGAATCGGCACTCTATCTGTTGCCTGGCTTTCAAGTCCAAGCTTTATGGACTGAATTGATGGGTCTTCATTTGTTTGGGGGCTTGGAACTCTGGATTGTTGAAAGCTGTGGATCAGGGCTTTGCATAGACTCTCAAGGATCATCCTCCTCACCCCCACTTCCCGGGGCTCATCCCTGAATCCATGGCGCACTCAGGTGTTAGACTGACAGGAATTGTGTTCTCATGAGAATTATTTCAAGGAGAAGCTGACTGTATTTAAGAAGCTAAATTAGACTATTGCAGACAAAAGTGTTGGGATAGCATTTTAATTTTTTCTTCGTTGGAAAAGGACACTCATTTAAATTTTTTTTTCTTTCAGGGAAAGTGGAAGGGAGGAAGGGAGGGAGAGAGAAAGAAATATCAATATGAGAGAGAGACATTGATTGGTTGCCTCCCGCATGTGCTCCTGGGCCTGGGAATGAACCTGTAACCCAGGTATATGCCCTTGACCAGGATCACACCCACCCTTCTGTGCTCAGGCTGATTCTCTATCACTGAGCCACACTGGCCATGGCAAGACACTCATTTTTAATCATACCTTAAAATAAATCCATTTTTTGCTGTATGTGAAAATTTCTATATAATAGATTTTGATGATCTAGACTTTCCAGCATAGCATGGAGTCTAGATACAGACATGCGAATTGGAGAACTAGTATGCCTCAGTTTGCACACAAGTATTTTTAAAGTTTATAATAAAATTAAAATAATTTAAAATATCTTGAAAGCTGTATAAGGGAATTTGCTTTCACGCTTTGTTAATAACAGTGAGTGACTATCCTTTTTCTTTTATACTTTTAAAAATATTGAGTCCTTGTGTTATACATAATAGATTTCATTGAGTTCAGTTTAGTTCCAGTATTTACTGAGCACATCTGTTAGTAATTCCTTTGAGACACTGTAAGTGTAGGGAGGCGCACATTAATGTAAGCAGGTGGCAGAATTTTAAAAGCAACATTAATTTTAGGTAATGTTTGACCTGCAACATTCTAGGCTGGTTTACACAAAACACGGGTCGAGGCTCCGTCATGGTGGCAGATCACTTGTGTTTCTGCCCTTTGGTGTGTAGGACGATGCTCCAAGCAACCGAGCCGCCTGGCCAGGCTCCTAGTGCATGTTGACAAGCCAAAATGAGACCGTTTTTTGAAAATACCCTGGGGTTTGGTCAGCTCCTGGCTGGTCACTGACCTTTGGGACTCTGTTTTGGTGGTGATTTTATAGGTAACGAGCTCTCCTTGTCCCCACCTGTTGCCAGGGGAAGTGGACTTCTTGTGATGTCACAAGAAAAGGAATTTTCTGAGACTCCCATGGGAGAATGAGTTATTGGAGAAAGCTTTATTTCTGTGGAATCAAACACCTGAGTTTCCAAGGTCCCATTTCCCTCCATCCTATTTTGCTTTCAGCAGAGCTAGGGTTAAAGCTGTTGTCAGAGTTTCATTTCATTCCTCCCCTCCCCTCCCCTCCCCTCCCCTCCCCTCCCCTCCCCTCCCCTCCCCTCCCCTCCCCTCCCCTCCCCTCCCCTCCTCCTCTCCCCTCCCCTCCTCCTCTCTTCCTTATTTTTGAGAAAGAGAGGAATTGAGAGGGTGAGAGAGAGAAACATTGATGTGAGAGTGAAGCGTCAATTGGCTGCTTCTTGCATGCTCCCCACAAGGGACGGGCCTGCAACGCTGGGCATGTGCATGGTATGACGCCCAACCAACTGAGCCACACTGGCCAGGTTCGTTGCCCAGAGTTTCCTTTCCATGTTTACACAGTCCAGTCCAGCATTAGACTAGCTTAGTTTGGGTTCCCACCTGCAGTTCATCAGTCCATTGCATGCGGCTTCCAGTGTTATATTGTATGTAAATCAGCGAGCTAGACAAGACGCCTTAATGAGCCAGTTAGTTAGGAGTCATCTTTATTGCACGCGGGTTCAGAGCAGAATACCTCTGTCAAATTCTGAACCCAAAGCATAGAGGAAGTTCTCTCTATTTATACCTTTTGATCTCTTTGTCTGCAGAATTTACAAAGAGCTTTGTGTGAGTTATTTTGCAGACAGTTTTGTAACTTTGGATACATAATGAACAAACACTTGGCATGAGAATATAGGAATTACTATCAGTGTTTGCCTAGTACGTTAGATGGCTAGCTTGCAAGGTCAGATAGTTAAGTTTTTATCTTTTTCTATTATTCAAACTAAAACAGTTATTTTACAGAATAAGGGACTATCTAAAAATAACAGAGTTGAGCTATAGAACTAGGGACTGTCTAAGAATAACAGAGTAGTTTAAAACAGCAGTTTCACACAGCAGTTTTCCAAAGGAGGGATTACTATGCTTCATTCCCCACTGGTTTTATGTAAATGAGTCAAATCATTGACTTTCGTGCGTCACTGTTGGGCAGGAGGTCATACCAGCTCCTGAGGACTATAAGCTTGATAGAATTAATTCTCGGTTGAATAAAGTTAATAAACCAGTTTATAAGACAGGGGCCCAGAATGAGCGCCAGGAGTATACATGAGAGTCTCAGCTTTAGTGGATCTGATGAAGACCTTGGATTCTTTATTCTGTCTGGGCTGCCTTAAGCCGGGTGTGATGAAGCCACGTTGGGATTCCGTTGACCTAGTGCCGTGGGAGTGATCAGGATGATGGTGTGTGGTCCCCTCCAGGTAAGAGTCAGTCCTTGGGTGGTAAATTTCTTTACCCAAACAGAGTCATCAGGTTGGAAGGGATGGACTGGATCAGAAGTTGGTACAGGCAGAGCATCTTGGACGTGTTTCTGGATTGCTTTCTGGGTAGACTGTAAAGCCTGTAAGAACTTGAGTAAAGATTGGTTATGGATTTTAGCTTTCTTAGATTGGGAGAAGCTTTGTAAGCTTAGTGTGGTTCCCTGTAAGCTTGTGAGGTGGGTAGGTCAGGGTCTGGAAGACTCACTAGACTCTGTAGAGGCCCCACTTGTTTTAGGGCAGCCTCCTGGGCTGCTTCATCTGCAGCCTAGTTCCCTCTTGCTTCTGGGGAGTCCCCTTTCTGGTGTCTCTTACAGTGGACTAATGCTATTACCTTGGGTAGCTAGATGGCTTCTAGTAGTGCCAGAATTTCTTCCTTATTTTTGATGTCCTTCCTGGCTGAAGTTAAAAAGTCCCTGTTCCTTGTAAATAGCACTGTGTATGTGAGCCGTTGCAAACGCGTACCTGTTATCAGTGTAAATTGTTACTGATTTGTTTTTTGTCCACCGGAGAGCCTGAATAAAGGTAATTAATTTGGCCTTCTATGCTGACGTCCCGCGGGTGAGCGTCTGAGACCAGATGGTTCGGTCTTAGCCCCTTATCTTATATATGTAGAGGTGGAAAAACTTAGTTACATCTGGTAGTGCCAGTTGGCCCATCGTCCTTGCTCTGCTTATGTCTGTCTTACTGCCTAATATATTACTTCAAGGATCCTGGCTCTGAATTTTTTTAGGGAAAATCAATGTCGGTGGGGCTTCTTTGGCTACTTCCATGCTGAAGAGGGATGGAGTTTTCTTTTCAGAGCCAAGAGAGCCTTGCTGTCTATTAGAGGGACAACGAGGCCAGGGCATAGAAGAAGGTGGGCTTGTGACCTGGCCGAGACAAACTGTATTATAAAAATTAGTATTATTGAGCAATTAGAATAGCAAGAGTTACAACAAATAGTCTGGTGGAAGGGAAAGAAAACATTTCAGTTCTAATAATTTCTATTGAAATATGATTTTTCTCCTTAAAATTATTCTTCTGTTTATTAAATGAGCCAAATCAAGACTAATTTATCTATTGTATTTAATTTGGCCTGATTGTTTGCATAAACATAATAAGAATGGTAACTGACCACTTTTGCCGGAATGCCATGATTGAATCTTAATGTGCCCCGAAGAGCCGGGAAGCCAAGCCATCTAGCTGTTCATCAGGCCTGCCAGTATCCAGTGAGTTAGGTGAATTCCTTACCTGTAGCGACTTTCCCCGTGCCCGTGCCCTAGGCTTTAAGGCCCATCTCAGCAGCCCTCCTACTTGTTGCGGCCTAGGGTGCGTGGGGGTTCTGTAGGGATGCAGAGGCGCCCTTGTTGCTCCCCTTCTACTTTGACCAGCTGCCAGTGATGGTAGGGCATGGGCCTGAGGCTCCAGCGCCAGCTATTTTCAGGGCTACTAAGCAGGATACCAGGCTTTCTCTGTGGCACTTTTATTGGCTTCAGGTCTTCAGAGTTTAGACAGGGCTCTTTAAAACATGATACTCCAGTCAAAGTTTCCGGTTAATAAAACCACTATTGGAAACTGGTCTTACTGAATTCATGCAAAGAAATGTATTGCCAGATTTCGGAGGAATTATATAAGGAGAAAAATATACTGACCTGCTTTAAGATTTTCTGATTTTCCTTGCCAGTCCTTTGTATGGACTTTTCAGAGTAATATATTATTATTTTTTTAATGTATTACAACAAAAACAGTAAGTGCCTTTAAATGACAAGAAGAAATTTAAAATATGTAACCCCCTTCCAGGATAGCTAATATATGGCCATGAAAATGACGCTTAGTGTGGGATACTGGACATTTGCCAGTTACTCCCAAAGACTACTAAAGCCTGTAGACCTACATAGGTCTATAGTAATTGGTGGCAGCTGCATTTAAATCTGCAAGAGAATTAAAGGTTAATACAATATTATTAATACAACTAGAGGCCCAGTGCACAGAAATTTGTGCACTTGGGGTGCGGGGAGGGTCCCTCAGCCCAGCCTGAGCCCTCTCACAGTCTGGGACCCTTTGGGGGATGTCCACCTGTTGGCTTAGGCCCGCTCCCTGGGGGAATGGGCCTAAGCTGGCAGTTAGACATCCCTCTGGGAGCCCTCGGGGGATGTCCAACTGCAGCTTAGGCCCACTTGCAGCTGTCAGCCCGGCTTGTGGCTAAGCAGAGCTCCCCCTGTGGGAGCACACTGACCACCAGGGGGCAGCTCCTGAGTTGAGCGTCTGCCCCCTGGTGGTCAGTGTGCGTCACAGCAACAGGTCAATCCACCGTTAGGCTCAATTTGCATATTACCCTTTTATTATATAGGATACAGTACAGTATTGGCACTGTGGCCACTTCAGGCAGCCAAATCTTCTACTAAACATGACACATGGTAGGGCTATACAAACAGCTCATGGAGGTGACTCAAGTTCATTTTTGACCTTCCCACACAAAGCAAAACTGTCACTGTCTCTCTGGAGTCATGTCCATGAAGATACAGGCTTTATCTAAGTCCATTATACAGTTTTCTGCAGGCCACTGTCAGAGCTGTGCACGGTGGCCAGTTTTCCTTCTAGCCACAAATACGGTCTGTCTAATTTCCCTAAAATGTATTCTGGCATGGGAGAAAGTTGTTTGCTGAACACAGGGAGCTAACCTTTACACAACTGGGCTTGGACATCTGCCCAGCAAACTGTAGTTTACAAGTTCAACATGTGGCCTCAGGTCGTCCTCCCAGCCCAACAGGGTTTCGGCCAGTCCCTTAGTCAGACTCCTCCTCTCTTGGAGAGTCTGGAAGTCTTGAAGGCTCTCTGGTCCACAGAGAGTTCCTTCCCTTTCCCCTCTCCTGTTAACCCTTTTTACCAGTTATAGGGCCTTGCCATCCCTGTCTCTCAGCACTGCTTGGTTGCTAGTGGCGAGCCAAATACAGCTGGGGCTGCAGGGAGAGACAAGTTTGCACATAGCAAAGAGCTCTGGTGGCGGCTTGGGTATCAGGCCCTTGCCTTCCCACCTGTCCTCTTTCCTGGCAGAGACCTTGACCTTTCCCACAGGCTTCTCTATGAGTAAGAACAGGGCATCTGCCCCCCTCCCCCACCTCCTCCTTTCACCTTGCTCTCAGGGGCTGAGTCTTTAATCTATCTAGCAACCAGCTCTAAATCACCAGGGTGGCTGTGGGCTTCAGCTCTACCTCTCCATTACCTGGCTCCTGTGAGTTCAGTTTTTCCCGAGATACGTCTGCTCCTGTCCTGTTCTTTTCTGCCTGTTACTGAAACCTTACTCTGTCCATTTTTATTACATACGTAACCTTTATAAATTTCATACTTTTAAATTAGCCTTTAAACCTTCTTTCTTTGTCCTTCAAAAATGCATAAATATGCCTTAGTCTTTCTAACATTCTTTTTTTTCCTGGTATATCTTCAGTAACCTGTACTGGCCTTTTTTTTCTGACCATAGAAATAACCCTTTTTAATCTGGCCAATAAAATACTATATCCCAAAGTTTTCTCTGTTTAAACATTCCAGCGCTGCCCAAGAAGTACCCAGTAGCCCCATCCTGCCATGCTTGGAGGCAAACTTTTTTAAATCTGGCTTGACAATGAGATTTTCTCTATGTGTATTGGAGGGTTAAAGAGAATAAAATGGGGCAGAGGAAGATTTATTGTGCTTTGCAGACAATTTGTGGACTTGAAGAAACCAGCCAGTAAAAATCTACAAAAACTTATCTCTCTCTGCTCTCCCCGCCAACGCTCCCCCCTTTCTGCATTAACCATTTACTCTGTCCTTAGCAGGCAAACAAGGTCTGAGATCCTGTATATTTAGACTTTTTGCGTTTAAGGACACATTCTTCTCTCTGTAACAGTTGCTTTCCCTTACAGATTTTCCCTTCTTTATTCTAAGCCCCCAGAGGATCTCAAATCCTCCTCACTACTTTTCATCTCTCCGACTATCCCCCAGTCCCCTAGCCTAGGGCTTCTCTATCTCAACAGGCTGAGAGCCTGCTATCCTATCTCACACCTGCTCCAGAGCAGTTTTCTGCTCTCTTCCTCCCCAAGTCAGAGCGGATGCTGTCCCTAATAGAGACCCACTGTAAATCTATCAGGAAGGGCAGGGAGGTCACAGGTCTTGGGACTACATGATCCTCTGCTTGCTAGAAGGGCTGAAAAAGGCAGCCCACAAAGCAGTTAATTATCAAAAATCTGGCAATCTTTCTCTCTCGCCTTACACAAGCCATGAGAAAATGTATTAATCTTAATCCAACAAGTCTTAGTTCCGCCTCGGCTGGCCTGTGTAGGACTATGATGTCACAGGCAGGGGTGGGGCCCTGTAAGTATCTCCGCCCTGCCCAGTTTAGCAAGTCCTACCTCTCTTTCTGTCCTTGGGAACCTCTGTCCACCAGAGGAGATAAGAAAACAGTTTTATAGCATTTTACAACTTTGTTGCAAATAGTTAACTTGGAAGTCTTTTCTCTTGCTTTTTCTTACAAGCAGTCTTGGAACCTAGCCGGCCTTTGTTTTAACCTTCTCTGGGCTACACCCTTTACAATTTTATACCTTTAAATTGACCCCAGAATTCCAAAATTTTTAACCTAATACAGCCAAATCACAAATCAGTGAAGAGCAAACCAAAGCCCCTACTATGAAAATAGACAGAAATTTTATTAGCAGAAATTTTATTAGCGGGCTGATTCCCTCCTTGACAGAGAGCAGACCTCCCTGAGAAAAATAAATCTCACCAGCACTGCTTAGGAGTTTTGCAGTTTGTCATGGAGTTCAGCCTTAAATAAATAAAACATTTTAGGCAGACGAGTCAACAGAAGTACAGAATAAATCAAAGTAGCTTTCGCTTTTACGCAGGCTCTCACACTTCTATTTATAAACCAGTTAATGAACAGATCATTATGCTGAGACAGACAGACAAACATCCGTACTCGCACTCTTTCAGTAGACAAGCACTCTTGGGAGCTGAGCAGATAACCGGAACACTGTCCAACTCCCCTGATGGATGTGGGGGTACCCTTGGCACTCACACCCCCAGGACAGGTACTCTTGGGAGCTGAGCAGATAACTGGAACACTGCTCAACTCCCCTGATAGAAACAGTCGTGGGGGCCTAACAGAAACAGATGTGGCCCCCCACTCCCCGAACCCATGCCCCAGGACAGAGTTCTCAACTAACGTCTCG
The DNA here is from genome assembly GCF_964212035.1 of Myotis nattereri. Taxonomy (NCBI): domain Eukaryota; kingdom Metazoa; phylum Chordata; class Mammalia; order Chiroptera; family Vespertilionidae; genus Myotis; species Myotis nattereri. The sequence continues at coordinate 6,066,326 of NC_138085.1, read as the reverse complement.
GTGAGAACCTACCGGAGAAGTTAAGACTGCGTCCAGTCCTCATCTCAGTAGCAAGATGACTAGTCAAACACAGAAAAGTGAACTCAAAATTTCTTAATTGAATTTGAATTTGCTCATCGCCGGAGGCTTTTTCCGATGACTCCAAAAGAATGCAGGGGCATGTCAGGTGTCCCTTGTCTGGCTGTCACGACCACAGAAAAGAGTCCCTGGGGCCCTGGAACTTCATCAGGTGGTACATCCCATAGAGATCCTTAGGGCCTGGCAGCCAGGCAGGGGAGGCTGTCCGTCCCAGGCGACCCAGACGAGGTGCCGGTAGGCACCTGTCTCATCTCGCTGGGGCCTCCAAATGTTATATCATAAATCAGCGAGCTAAACAAGATGCCTTCATGAGCCAATTAGTTAGGAGTTATCTTTATTGCGCACGGGTTCAGAGCAGAATGCCTCTGTCAAATTCTGAACCCAAAACGTAGAAGTTCTCTCTATACTGTATAATATCATACCATCTATGAATAATGACAGTTTTACTTCTTCTTTTTCAATTTGGATGCCCTTTATTTCTTGTCCAATTGATATGGCTAGGACTTCCAGTACTGTGTCGAACAGGAGTGATGAAAGTGGGCATCCCTGTTTTTTTTTTCCTGTTCTTAGGGAAATTGGTTTTAGTTTTTGCTCATTGAGTATGATGTTGGTTGTGGTTTGTCACATAAGGCTTTTATTATGTTGAAGTATGATCCCTCTATTCCTACTTTGCTGAGAGTTTTTACCAAAAAAGGGTTTTGGATTTTGGCAAATCCTTTTCTGCATCTATTGATATGATCATGTGATTTTTGTCTTTCAGTTTGTTTATGTGCTATATCACGTTTATTGATTTGTGTGTATTGTACCAGCTTTGCATCCCCAGATTAAATCCCATTTGGTAATGGTGTATAATCTTTTTAATATATTGCTGTATTCAATTTCCTAATATTTTGTTAAGGATTTTAGCATCTATGTTCATCAGGGATACTGGTCTATAATTCTTTCTTTGTAGGGTCCTTATATGGTTTTGAGATTAGGGTAATGCTGGCTTCATAGAAAGATCTTGGAAGGGTTCATTCCTCTTGAACTTTTTGTAATAGTCTGAGGTGCGTCGATGTCAGTTCTTTTTTGAATATTTGGTAAATTCCCCTGTGAAGCTGTCTGGACCAGGGTTTAGTTTGCTGGAAGTTTTTTTGATTACTGCTTCATTTTCATCAGTAGTTATTGGCCTGTTCTAGTTTTTTTTTATTATTCCTGTTTGAGTTTTGGAAGGTTGTATTTTTCTAGAACTATGTCTATTTCATCTAGGTTCTCCAGTTTGTTGGAATATAGATGTTCATAGTATTTTTCTTTTTTTTTTTTAAATAATCCTTTGTATTTCTGTGGGGTTGGTTGTTAACTTCACCTCTTTCATTTCTGATTTTGTTTATTTGGGTCCTCTCTCTTTGTTTCTTGGTGAGCCTGGTTAGAGGTTCATCAATCTTGTTTATCCTTTTAATGAACCATCTCTGGTTCTGTTGATCTTTTGTTTTTGTTTGTTTGTTTTTTGGTCTCTGTGCCGTTTATTTCTGCTCTGGTATTTCCTCCTACTTACTCTGGGCTTTTCTTGTTGCTCTCTTTTTAACTCTTTATGCTGTAGGTTTAGATAATTTATTACCAGGTTTTCTTGTGTTTGTGTGTGGGTTTTTTTTTTAAGGTAGGCATGTAGTGCTATGAACTTCCTTCTCAGGACTGCTTTCACTGTGTCCCATAGATGTTGGATTGTTGTGTTTTCATTGTCATTTGTTTCCAGTATGTTTTTATTTCTTCTTTGGTCTCTTTGGTAACCCATTCATTGTTTGATAGCATGCTGTTTAGCCTCCATGTGTTTGATTGTTTTTGAGCGTTTTTATTGTAGTTGATTTCTAATTTTATGCCATTGTGATCTGAGAAGATGCTTGACATAATTTCATTCTTCTTGAATTGGTAGAGACTTAGCCTGTGTCCTTATATGTGGCCTGTCTTTGAAAATGTCCCATGTGCATGTGAGAAGAATATATATTCCGTGCCTTTGGGGTGAAATGTTCCGAAGATGTCAATTAGTTCCAGCTGATCAAGTGAGTCATTTAGGATTGCTGTTTCTTTGTTGAGTTTTTGTCTAAAAGATTTACCAAGTTGTGTCACTGGGGTATTAAAGTCCCCTATTATGATTGTATTGCTGTCCATCTCTCCTTTGATAATCTTCCAGAAGTTTTTTTTATATATTTGGGTGCTCCTGTTTTGGGTGCATATATGTTTACCAGAGTTATATCCTCTTGTTGTATCAATCCCTTTAGTATTTAGTGGGATTGGAACAACATGAAACAAAGCAATATCCACATAATAGGGGTGCCAGAAGGAGTAGAAGCTGAGCAAGGAATAGAAACCCCGCTTGAAGAAATAATGACACAAAACTTCCCTGACTTGTGGAACAAAAGGACCTAGTGCTGTGAGTGCAATCCAGAGGTACCCCACACTCCTTCCTGCCCAGGTGCCAGAGCTGTACTAAAATTGCGAGCCAGAGGCTCCTAGGGCACAACCTAGAAGTTTTGTGTCATTATCTCTTGTTATGGCCTTCACTTTGAGGTCTATTTTGTCAGATATAAGTATTGCTGCCCTAGCTTTTCCTTTTTTTTTTCATTTCCATTTACTTGAAAAAAGTTTTCCATCCCTTCACTTTCAGTCTGTGTGAGTCCTTTGTTCTGAGGTGGGTCTCTTTCAGACAGCGTAGAAATGGGTCATGTTTTCTTATCTATTCAGCCATCCTATGCCTTTTGATTGGAACATTTAATCCATTTACATTTAAGGTTATTATGGGTAGGTACTTGTTTGTTGCCATTTTTATTCTTTATGTCTGTATTTCTCTTTATCTTTCTATTCCTTTTTCTTACACCAATCCCTTGAGAATTTCTGGCATTGCTGGTTTGGTGGTAATAAACTTCCTTAGACTTTTTTTGTCTAAGGGGATAATAGTTCCCTTGCTTTTAATTACTTTGTATACTTCATTCCATTCCCTTCTGGCCTGATGTGTGTCTGTTGAAAAATCAGCCTATAGTCTAATGACAGAGCCCTTGTAAGTACCTTTCTGTCTCTCTTGCCGCCCTTGAGATTCTTTGTTGTTAATGTTTTCCATTGTAATTACCAAGTGTCTTGGTGTGGGTCTTTTTGGGTTCCTCTTATTTGGGACTCTCTGTGCTTGTATGACTTTTTTGTTCCACAAGTCAGGGAAGTTTTGTGTCATTATTTCTTCAAGCAGGGTTTCTATTCCTTGCTCAGCTTCTACTCCTTCTGGCACCCCTATTATGTGGATATTGCTTTGTTTCATGTTGTTCCAAAGCTTCCTTAAACTCTCCTCCTGCTTTTTAAATTTTTTTCCCCAATTGCTGTTCAAATTGTGTGTTGTCTGCTGCAGATACTTGGTCGGCAGTAATGTGTGCACAGTTCTTCTGGTATGTAACTTCCTGTGAGGTTCCAGAGCTCTCTGGCATGCATGGGCTGTGGCGCCTGAGGCAGGGTTGTGCCCTAGGAGCCTCTGGCTCGCAATTTTAGTACAGCTCTGGCACCTGGGCAGGAAGGAGTGTGGGGTCCCTCTGGCTTGCACTCACAGCACTAGGTCCTCAAGCACTGGATCCTGGAGCCCGGGTGGGGAGGCATGGCGCAGGAGGTCTCTCTTCACCTCACTATTTAAACTCAAGTGTTTTGGCACTTTCACACTTCTTTTTCCATGTGTTTTTTAATAGCAGAAGTCATACTTCATATGTTTTTTCCCTCTGACACTATCATAACTGTATTCTCATGTTACAATATAGTTTTCTGGTCCTATTTAATGGCTTTCTGTTTTCATTGGATGGTGGTATAATTTAGATAGCAGCTTCCCAATTGTCAGATATTTTGGTTTATCCCTCTGTCTTTTTTTTTTTTTTTTTATAAATTATAAATAAGGACATGATTTGTGAAGGGAGCTTTCCTATATGTATACTCATGGCTTGAGGATAATACTCAAAAGAAAATCACATGGTCCAAAGATATAAACAGTACAAATAGTCTCTGCTTTTTTGAGGAATAGTGAATATTGTACTGATTCATTTTAATTTCTCCTATTTCTTGCTCACTTGCCACTTTTTATTTAGTTAGTTTATTAATATCTTTTCTGTCATAGTTTCCTCCTCTACCTGAAGAAGTATATGATTTGATGGGATCAACTTGTCCCTTCTTAACTCATTGCAAAGAGAATTCTCACTTCGTGTTACACAGTGTTTTGCAAAGTATCATACTTTAAAAAGATATTAGCTTGTAAGAATATGTAATAAGTAATTTCAAAATGCAATGGGTATTTAAATTTAAAGCGTGCTTGTAACATTTATGTAAAACGTTTTTTGTACTCGTTCAATAGAAACTTATCTGGCCACTGGGTAAAGCTAGCAATAAAACTACTGGTCCACAATGTGTTAACAATGTGTGTTTCTTAATAGGGGCATGATTTTTGGACACAGTTCTATTCAATAAACATGAATTAAGACCCTACTAGGTACCAGAGAGTAGCAATCAGAAGATGCCTAGGATTAGCTCTAACCTCAAGGCTTTCTCAAGTTGGGGAAGGTGGAATGGGGAGGATGTTTGTTATTTGCTCTCCTTTTTTCTCAAGCACTTGGTCCTTGGGAGTTGTTCAGCATTTAGGGCGTGACCAAATAAGGGCTGAGTGTGTATAATAACTTAGGACCACTCATTCGTGGTGAAGGTTTCTGTATGATGTAACCCTCTGTTCACTAACTTGAAGTGCTTGCTCATGGTCTAGTATTATTTCTCAAAGTTATCCATGGTGAAATTTTGCTATTGTACCCCACTGATTTATGCACATTTGCTGACCACCAGCTGTAGACATGGTAACCTTCTCTACAGGTGTCTTGAATCAAGGAGGCAGCCCAGTAGCCCAGACACTGTAGTCTAAGTGAGATGGGATAGGTGCTGAGAAAGGATGGATGACTCTAGTTCAGTGGTTCTCAACCTCCCTAATGCTGCGACCCTTTATTACAGTTCCTCATGTTGTGGTGACCCCCAATTTCATTGCTACAAATTGAACATAATTAAAGCATAGTGATTAATCACAAAAACAATATGTAATTATATATGTGTTTTCCGATGGTCTTAGGCGACCCCTGTGAAAGGGTCGTTTGACCTCCAAAGGGGTCGCGACCCACAGGTTGAGAACTGCTGCTCTAGTTGAAATTAAGGCACAACATCAGGCCATTACTTAACTTCTCTGGATTTTGTTCTCATCAACACTTAAAGGAAGTGTTTGGGCTGAACCCTCTGTGTTTTTCAGGCATGTGGTCCTTGATCCTTGTGACTGGCTCGGCGCTATTGAATGCTTAACTCCAAATGAGATATTCCAAAATTAGAGGGATATATTTGATCATGTTTTCACTTACTTTTTAAAAAATATATATTTTTATTGATTTCAGAGAGGAAGGGAGAGGGAGAGAGATAGAAACATCAATGATGAGAGAGAATCATTGATTGGCTGCCTTCTGTTCGTCCCCCACTGGGGATCGAGCCCACAACCCAGGCATTGTGCCCTTGACCGGAATCAAACCGGGGACCCTTCAGTCCACAGGCCGATGCTCTATCCATTGAGCCAAACCAGTTAGGGCTTCACTTACTTTTTAGTTGGACTTAATATTTTAAAAGTGTGCATTATAATGTCATCATGATCTATAATTTGGTTTACTTAGTGAACTTTAAAACATTGGTTAAAAATTAAAATTGTATTTATTGATATCCATGAATGTCATGAACTTGATTATTATCTTTTTCTTCTTTCTCTTACAGCTGTTTGGGGCAACTACGTTAATATGAGGTAATTGATTTTAATAATTTGGGTTTTGTAGACACATTTCAGTTGTTACATATATACCATTATTATCATGGCTTAATTGGATTTAATTTTAAAAATAAAGCCAAGTATTTTTCTATTCACACATCTGGGCTGTATCTTGTCTTCTGTGGATCTTCTCAAGGAATGCTGCTGGTCCCTGGCTCTAAGGATCAGGCCACGTGGATGCTGAGACCACCTGTCCTTCCCGAGGAATCTTCTGGCCTCACTGTGCATTATTTGTGTTGCTAACTAGGGCAGGAAGGACACTTATAAAAGTGAAATCCTTGTGTCAATTTTAAAAAGTCATCAAAATGTAATAAGTGTTCATTGTAAAAACAAATTTGGTGCAGTTAGTATAGTTTTATTAGGAAAAAAAATTACTCCACGTTGTTTTTCTTGGTAGTAGAACTAAATTAAGAAAGCAATCATGATGTAGTGATTGAACTGGATCTGGAAGTTTAATACTGCTATGCCCCCACCAGGCTTTTCATATTGGGTTGGTTTTCAAGGAGGGGCCTTGTTGAGCTAATTCCTGCCACCAGGGCTTGTGTGTTTCCTGACAAAGGCTTCTGTGTGTGGCTAGGTGGGGTGTTCTGCCCCCATTTAAAGGAGTTCTGTTTATTTCCTTGGAAAAACTCCATTTGGTTAAATCCCCAGGAAGCCCAACAGTCAGGCTTGTACTCCTGTAGGTACACACCTCCTGCTTTAAAATCCCTTGTTGGGTATAATGTGAAAGTGAGATTATTTTATTTCATAGAAATAATGCTAAGGCAGTAGTGAATGTGTGAGATGGATTTAGATTTCCTCTCCCTGGTTGACTTATTTTTCTCTACTCAGGAGGGAATTGGCTCATTTTCTATATATATAAAAGCCTAAGTGACCAAACAACCGGTTGACTGGTTGCTATGACATGCACTGATCACCAGGGGGCAGACGCTCAACGCTGGAGATGTCCCCTGGTGGTCAGTGTGCTACCACAGTCAATCTCCCACGGCCAGCCAACCTCCCGCGGTCCCTCCTCCCAGCCAGCCAACCTCCCACAGTCCCTTCCCCCGGCCAGCTGGCAAACCTCCCAGGGCCCCTCCCCCTGGCCAGCCAACCTCCCGTTGCCCCTCCCCCTGGCCTGCCCGAGGGACCCCACCCGTGCATGAATTCATGCACCAGGCCTCTAGTATGACTGATGTTTGGAAAGGAGAGAGAGGTGGTCTCAGACTTTGGTTTGTTTTGTGGACATTTGTTCAGAAATAACTCTTGAAGTCATAAAGCCTTTCAATTGATCTCAGTTTTGTAGCTTTCTACTCAACAGGTCTATCCAGGAAAATGGTGAAATGAAACTTGAACGGAAGATTGAAGAGGTTAGTAGCCTCTTCCATATTTTGCTTCTGTTTTTTTCTATATATTTATCTACTTCAGTTCTTTTGCTTGTGCTGGTATCTTTATTGTCACAACTTGATGCTGATCTATGATTTTGAGACCATTTATCAAAAAATGATCCCTGCCCAGCTAGAGTGGCTCAGTTGGTTGAGTGTCATCTGTGCACTGAAAGGTTGCTGGTTCGATTTCTAGTCTCAAGGTACATACCTGGGTTGTGGGTTCGATCCCCAGTTGGGGCACGTACAGAAACCAACTGAAAGTTTCTCTCTCAGATGGCTGTTTCTCTCTCCCCGCTGCCCCCCACCCTTTCTAAGCATGTCCTTGAATGAGGATTTAAAAAAAAAAAAAAAATCCCTTATTTAATAGGAGACTTAATATTGTTATGCTGAAGATATATCTTTGTGTCAGTTTTTGTCCATTTTATAAAGGCATGCTCTATTAAAACACATTCTATCTTAAAGGCAAAATGAGTTTAAACTTTTATGTGACTTTTTGGTGCGCCTTTCCAGAAATTCTTAGAGAAAAGGAAGTGATTACCTGGGTGAGGGATGGAGGCCAGTGCCAGCATCCACTCTACCTGAGCAGATGCTGAAAGGAAGAAGGTCTGCCTGAGATGCTAGGACTCTGGGAACATAAAGAGTGTCCGTAGGTGCAGACAGAGAAATCACAGACCTCCCTCACTGAAAGCTAGTTCCTTTAGTTGGTAATATACCTTATATTTTTAAGTAATTGCTTATGTTTTAGTCAAATAAATGTAGATATGAATATACTATTGTAACATGGGCCTGGGAAGGGATGAGGAGTTCCTCGTTTTCATTTGAAGCCAGATGCTGAATTCCTGGGGAAGCCCTTGGGTTGCCTTGTTGTTCTGTTCATGCTCAAGGTGTTAACACAGATAGGGATTGACTTATGGCCTGTGATTTCTGTGTTAGAGCTGGTTCCCTAGAGATAGCATGCAGAAGCAAGATGATACGCTTTTGTGGGCAGCAACTAGGGGATTTTTAGTTCCTGAAAAAAAACCCAGTAGTATTGAGCTGCCTATTTTTATGAGCCTGAACCACCTTTAATATTGTTCATAGTAAGGTAGGAAAGTAAAAAGGTTAATTTCCTCAGAGACTTACGCATCTGTGGAGTAAGGGTTCCAGTGTGCAATTTATTATCTTGATTCTGGAATTGTGATTGAAGTGGTATAGCTTAATTTCAAACTGGAAGTGCATTGTAGGAGGAATTTAAAATCTGTTTTGCATTATGTCATACCTATCTGGAACATCAGAGCAAGGTGAAAGTGGTAAAGCCCTGTTTTTGCTGATACTGGTTATTTTTATTTTAGATTGTTGAACCACTTAGAGAGAAAATAAGAGATTTGGAAAAAAGGTATGTATGCTTTTTGTTTTGCATTTAGGAAAATGCTTATATCTTTACGATTGATTTTAGAAGGTCAGTATAATACACACACACACAAACACACACACACATACATACACACATACACTAGAGTCCCGGTACACGAAATTTGTGCGTGGGGCGGGAGTATGTCCCTCATCCCGGCCTGCACCCTCTCCAATCTGGGACCCTTTGGGTTATGTCTGACTGCCAGATTAGGCCCGATCCCAGTCAGACATCCCTCTCACAACCCGGGACTGCTGGCTCCTAACTGCTCGCCTGCCTGCCTACCTGATCGCCCCCTAACCGTTCCCCTGCAGGACTGATTGATGCCTAACTGCTCTCCTGCCAGCCCGATCGCCCCCAACTGCTCTCCCCTGCAGGCCCGGTCGCCCCCAACTGCCCTCCCCTGCTGGCCTGGTTATCCCTAACTGCCCTCCCCTGCAGGCCTGGTCGACCCAACTGCCCTCCCCTGCTGGCCTAGTCGCCCCTGACTGCCCTCCCCTGCTGGTCTTGTCACACTCAACTGCCCTCCCTGCTGGCCTGATTGCCCACAACTGCCCTCCCCCGCCGGCCATCTTTTGGTGACCATCTTGTGACGATGTGGGGGTGGCCATCTTGTGATGATGTCGCACAGCGCCACCTAGGCTTTTATTATATAGGATTTATCTCAACCGAGTAATTAATTCTGTAGTATGAAAAAATGTAAGGCACCGTCAAGACAAGAGCCTTTATACAACATGGTAAATTTTTACTCTAAAATTTGGATGCAGTGTTTTCTAAACTTTTTTTTCTTTTGTCATTAACCCTACAAGACTACTGTACCGATTTTTCGGTAATTTCTGAATCTACCGCTGTACCTAATTTTCAGTACTTTGCCTAGTACGTGAAAAAAATGCGTCACAAACTAAAAATAACCAACCAGTCATCCTCAAACCTCATGCTTAGCCATTGCAAATGTCTGCCCCCATGTGTTTGAATTGACTTTGTGTGATTTGACGTGAAAAAATTCTGAAAATTCACAATTAAACGAGCGGCTGATGAACCAAGCACTTCAACAGGAAAGCAAAGGTTCAGGGCCTCAGGTCTGGTAGACTTAAGAACTGCTTTTATTTTATTTTAAATAAATTTTAATGTTTCAATTACATGTACATTATTATATGTTTCATATTTACATCCTAGTAATTAGGCATTATATAATTTACTAAGTGATCATCCTAATAAATGTTACATCCCAATAGATAATACAAAGTTATTAGAATATTATTGACTATATTCCTTATGCTATACTTTACATTCCCATGGCTAGTCTGTAACAACCAATTTGTACTTCTTAATCTCTTCACCTTTTTCACCCAGTCCCCCTAACTTCCCTCTCATCTAGCAACCATCAAAGTATTCTCTGTAGCACTGGCTGGTTTTACTCAGTGGTTAGAGTGTCAACCTGCAGATAGTAGCATCATGGGTTTGATTCCAGGTCAAGGATACGTAATTCGGTTGTAGGTTCCCCAGCCCCTGTAGGGGTGTGTGCGGTAGGCAAGCAATTGATGTATCTCTCTCACATCAGTGTTTCTCTTTCTCTCTCTCCCCCTCCTCTCTTCCCTCCCACTCTCTCTGGAAATCGGTGGAAAAAATATCCTTGGGTGAGGAGATATATATATATCCTATATAATAAAAGAGAAACATGTAAATTGACTGTCCCTTTGCTATGCTCACCAGCCAGTCAGTGAATATGCAAATTAATCCAACAAAGATGGTGGGTTAATTTGCATACATGGCGCTGGGTGGAGAGAAGTGGGAGAGCCGGCAGCTTGGGGGGCCGTGGCTCTCTCGGTTGCTCCCAGCACGGGGAGCACCAGGAATTCTGGGGATAGTAGTTCTGATGGCAGCCCCAGGACCAGAAGCAGAAGCTCAGAGCGTGGGGAGCACCAGGAATGCTGGGAATCGTAGTTCTGGTGGCAAACGGATCTCTTAGACACTAGAGCAAAGTGAGCCTGGAGCAAGTTACTGTTGCGGTGGGGGATGGAGGGAAAGCAAAGGAGAGAGACAAGTAAAATCAGAGTGTCTAGGAAAAATTCAAGGGAAGATATCCTAAAACTTCCAGGAAATCTCCACCAATGAAGCAAAGGAAAAAAACATGCCTCTATTATTCTGTGAGCAACAAACCAAACTTGGTTGGGGGTCTCAGACAATTCGCTCATATGATTGCAAAGACCGACAGAAACTCCCGGATTGGAGAGGGCTCCCCTGAGGGCTCCCAGATTGTAGAGGGTGCAGGTCGGGCTGAGGGACCCCTCCACCCCTCTCCCCTGTACACAAATCTTCGTGCACCGGGCCCCTAATCCTATATAATAAAAGCCTAATATGCAAATCGACCGAATGGCTGAAGGACCGGCAGAATGACTGGTCGCTATGATGCGCAATGACCACCAGGGAGCAGACACTCAATGTAGGAGCTTTCTCCAGCTTGCAGGCCCCAGGCTAGCCAAGGCGGGAGCCAGCGGGGGGTGGGGGGGCCCTGATCAACCTGCTGGTTACCCCGCAGAGGGAGGCGACCGGCAGTGCTGGGGGATGGGACCAGCAAGTGGGTGGCACCAGGCCAACCAAGGCGGTGTCAGTGGGCACCCCCTATCTCCCCACCGGTTGCCCCACAGATCAGCCCCGATCGCAGGCCAGGCCTAGGGACCCTATCTGTGCACGAATTTTGTGCACCGGGCCTCTAGTATATATTCTCTGTATCAATGAATCTGTTCCCATTCTATTTGCTTACTTTAGATTCAATTGTTGATAGATATGTATTTATTGCCATTTTATTGTTCACATTTTTTATCTTAATTTCTTCTTCTTCCTTCATCCCTTTCTCTCTTCCTCCTTTCCTTCCTCCACTCCCTCTTTCCTTCCTTCCTTCCTTCCTTCCTTCCTTCCTTCCTCCCTTCCTCCCTTCCTCACTTCCTCCCTTCCTCCCTTCCTCTCTCCCTCCCTCCCTCCCTCCTTCCTCCCTCCCTCCTTCCCTTCCTTCCTTTCTTCCTTCCTTCTTTCCTAGATTTCATATAATCTGGTTGTGTGGTGATGAACTCTTTTACCTTTTTCTTGTCCAGGAAGCTCTTTATATGTCCATAGATTCTAAATGATAGTTTTGTAGGCTAGAGTGATCTTGGTTTTAGGATCTTGTTTTTCATCACTTGGAGTATTTCTAGCCACTCCCTTCTGGCCTGCAAGGTTTCTGTTGAAATCAGCTGACAGTCTTATGGGAACTCCCTATAGGTAACTAACTTCTTTTCTTTCCTGCTCTTAAGATTCTTTGTCTTTATTCTTTGGCAGATTCATTATGATGTGTCTTAGTGTGGGCTTCTTTGGGTTCATCTTGTTTGTGACTCTCTGTGCTTCCTGGTCTTGTATGCCTGTTTCTTTCACCAAGTTAGGGAAGTTTTCTTTCAGTATTTTTACAGATAGGTTTTGAATGTCTTGCTCTCTTCTCCTTCTGGCACACCATGATGTAAGTGTTGATATACTTGAAGTTGTCTCCGAAGCTCTTAAAATACCTTCATTTTTGTTTGTTCTTTTCTTCCTTTTACTGTTCTGATTGGGTGTTTTTTGCTTTCTTATATTCCAAATCACTGATTTGATTCATGGCTTCATTTATTGTCCTGTTGATTCCCTGTAAATTGTTCTTCATTTTAGTTAGTATATGTTTCATTTTTGTCTCGCTCTTTTTGTGCTGTTGAAGTTTTCACTAAGTTCATTGAACATACTTATAAACAGTGTTTTGAACTCTGCATGTAGTAAATTGCTTGTCTCTGTTTTTTTTTAGTGTTGTTTTTTTTTTCTGGAGTTGTGTTCTGTTCTTCCATTGGGACATGTTTTTTGTTTCTTCTCTTTGGAAGCCTCCCTGTGTTTGTTTCTATGTATTAGGTAGAGCTGTAATATCTCCTGGACTTGGTAGAGTGGCTTAATATCGATATTCTGTACGGCCCAGTGACACAGGCTAGCCCCCTTCCCTCCCCCCACCCCACCCTGGGCTCTCAAGGTGTGTTCCTTGTGTGGGCCTAGATTGCTGTTGGCATGTCAGTGAGAGGCATTTACCCCTGAGCTGATCAGCTGCAAGGATTGGCTGCATCCACCGACCTCCTATGTTGGACCACAGTGGAGGATCACTGTGGAGAATCAGCCCACCCCATAGAATAGGACTTACTGTAGTGGCTTTGGTGCCCACTGAGTCTACCACTTGAGAGTGTTTGTGGAGGTGTTTGGGATTGGGTGATGCTTCATTGTGGTATGAAGTTGTCCACTGGATGCACTGGCTCTGCGGCCTCCCAGGAGGTGCAGGCCAAGGTCAGCCAGTACCTGTGTTCTGCCCAGGGCCAGCTGGCATGAGCTATAAAGCAATCTGTAAATGGCTGCTACTTGCTCTGGATTTGGAGGTGCCTGGCTGAGTCCAGGTTGTAAGCCAAGACTGGCTGCTGCTACTGCTGGGTCTGGTGTATCTTAGCAAGAGATGCACACTAAGGCCAGATGCTGCTTGTTTGAGAGATTTTAGGAAAGTCTGAAGGATGAGCCAAGACAGGCCATTCATATGGAAAAGCCACTGGAAACAACTTGGGTGGACCCACAAATTGGGTGGGGCAGGGTCTCAGGGACTTACCTGGATGGAGTGAGTAGTGTGAGCCAGGTTGATAACAGGCTGTAATATGGAACCAGCCTGCCAGATCTTTGGGGGGTTCTCAAAAAGGAACAATGGCCCCCGTTTGCACTTCCGTCTAGGAGAAAGCTGCCTCTCCAGCTCTTGCTCTGATGCCGGACAGTTCAGTTCCTCCCTGCGTGTCTCTGGTGCCTTTCAAGCTGCTGCCCCAGTACTAAAACTCAGAAGGAGGGAGTCCTAGTAAGTCTGTGCACAGGTCCTTTAAGAGGAACTTCCTGGGACTCCAGTAACCTCTGTCTCCCTCAGTTGTAGTCCATGCAGGTTTTCATAGCCAGAAGATATGGGGACTTCTTTTCCTGGCATTGGAACCCTGAGCTGGGGGCCTGGTGTGGGGCTGGGACCCCTTGCAATTCAGGAGGCAACCTTTGGAAATGAGATATTCCTCCCAAATTTTAATCACCACATGTGGGTGTGGGACCAGTCTGTTCCACATCTTTGCCCTTCCTACCAGTCTCATGTGGCTGCTGCTTTAAATCCGTAATTGTAAGACTTCTATTCAGCCAAATTTCAGGCAGTAGTGAATGATCATTTTTCTATAGTTTAGTTGTCAAGAATTATTTCTTTAAAAAAATATTTTTTATTACTTTAGAGAGAGAGAAGGAAGAGAAGGTGAGAGAGACATTGATTTGTTCCACTTATGTATACATTCGGTGGTTGATTCCCCTTATCGGGGATATAACCTGCAACCCTGGTGCACTGGGATGATTCTCCAACCAACTAAGCCACATGGCAGGGCTGTCAAGAACTATTTCTGATGAAAGCTATGTATTTTTCTCCAGGGCGGGAAATTATTTGTGTGTGGATGTATGTATATATTTATTTAAATTTACTTTTTCAGAGGTCTTCCTGAGCCCAACCAATGATCCTGTGTTAAAAGTTCTTCTAATATCCTCTGTGAGTTTGATTTTATTTTTTAATTTTTATGTATTTTTATTGACTTCAGAGAGGAAGGGAGAGGGAGATACACACACACACACATGCACACAGATGCATATACACACATACACACACACATATACATACATACATACACACACAAATACACATATATATATACATACACACACATCATTGATGAGAGGGAATCATTGATTGGCTGCCTCCTGCATGCCCCACACTGGGGATTGAGTCTGCAACCTTGGCATGTGCCCTGACCAGGAATCAAACTGTGACCTCCTGGTTCATAGGTCGATGCTCAACCACTGAGCCACATTGGCTGGGCTATGAGTTTGATTTTTAGAAACTATGATGATCTAAATAAATGTCTACATAAATGTTTTTGTTTTTCTGCATTTGAGTGTAATACCCAGGTAGTCAGAACATTGGGAGAAGAGAGGATCTTCTTTTTCTAAATCTTGTGCATTTCTAACTAAATTTCTGAAATTTAATTCCATACAAGTTGGTCAGATGGTTTCTAGCCTATATTGATTAGTCTCAGAGAATTATTTGCAAACCAAGAAAAGACTTCAGAGGGTATAAAACCTAGTATCATATGTAAGTGCTATAAGAAATTATGGTTTGTAATCTGTCATGTTGAGCCATTTAATTGCTTTTTTCACCAAAATATATCAGGAAGTTTTCAGAATTGAGTCCAGGTTATGTGGCTGGCAGTGAAGAATTGTGTAATATGGTGGAAACTTTATTTAAATCAGATTGCAAAGAAACTTTTTCTTCACCCTTTGAGGGTGATTCTGTGCAGTTTTTTCTCTTAAACAGTTGAGCTTCAGACACTAGGACATTTTCCTCTATTGTATTAGGAAAACTTTATATTTCTGGAGTAACAGTTGGGTCTTAGATGCTTACAAAAGAAAAATAATAACATTCATTAAGTTTATATACTCTTTTTTTCTTTTCTTGTGATGAGTTCAGATGATGTGCGTCAGCATTGTATAAGCCTTTTATCAAGTCCAGGATAAGAGGAAAGAATTGGAGAGCAATTTTTTGTCTTTGATTTAAGTGTTTTCATTATATGATTAAAGAGGAATAAGGATGGATAAAATTCATCAATCAAAATGTGTTTATTCATTTTCTTCATTTCTTTAATTGGTAGTTTATATATAATCAGGAAATTTATTAATTTCAACTCGTACTAGAGTAAAAGTTGTTAGTATTTTAAACAGATTCAGATAGTAATAAAAGGTTATTTGTGTTTAAAATCCTTCTTGCCATGATTCAGTGTTGAAATTATACGGCTTGTAAAATTCCAATGGATGAGAGCTAGAATTCGATATGACTAGCATAATTTGAGATTTTAATGAAGCTTAAAAAAATAGAAATAACCCACTACAGGTTTTATGTTTGTCACAAAAAAAAGTCTGTCCATCAGCAATAATTTTCTTTAGAGAATAATAATATTTATCTGTGAAAAGTGAATCAATAACTTACCAATATGACAAGGCTTACACACAAGATATTCTTAAATATGAGAATTATAGAATTTCCTTTGATATTTTCCTGATGTTCTTTGTACTTTAAAAAAATTGAGTTAAACTTCGCATATACAACTTAATAATTCAATACTTATGTACACTTCAAAGTGATTGCCACAGTGAGTTTAGTTAACATCCATTACCATATACAATTGACTCCCTGCACCCATTACACCCATCACCCTATCCCCTTCCCATCTGACAAACACCAGCCTGTTCTCTGTGTGTATGATTTCTGTTTTGTATTGCTTATTCATTTGTTTTGTTTTTTACATTCCAAATAGACGTGAAATCACACAGTATTTACCTTTCTTTGTCTGACTTATCTCACTTGGCATAATAGCCTCAAGATCCATTCATGTTGCCACAAATGGCAAGATTTCTTTGTTCTATGGCTGAGTAGTATTACATTGCATATATGTACCACAACTGCTTTTTATATTCATCCACTTTTTCCATATCTTGGTTATTGTAAATAATGCTGTAGTGAACATAGGGGTGCATATATCTTTTCCAATTAGTGTTTTTCATCTTTATAGGATAAATACCCAGAAGACAAATTGCTAAATCACATGGTGGTTGTACTTTTAATTTTTGGAGGAACTTCCATAGTGTTTTCCACAGTACCACTCCAATTTACTTTTCCACCAACAGTGCACAGCAATCCTCTACATCCTCCCCAATACTTATTTCTTGTCTTTTTGACATAGCCATTCTGACAGGTGTGAGGTGATACCTCTTTGTGGTTTTGATTTAAATTTCTCTCATGACTAATGATGTTGAGCATCGTTTTATGTACCTGCTGGCCATCTGTATGTCTTCTTTCAAAAAATGTCTATTCATATCCTTTGCACACTTTTAAATCAGTTTTTTGTTATTGAGTTGTGTGAATTCTTTCTATACTTTGGATTTAATTCCTTATTAGAGACTAGAGGTTTGATGCATGAAATTCGTGCAAGAGTAGGCCTTCCTTCCCCTGCTGCCAGCGCTGGCTTCCTTCCCACAGGCACCCGGGACCCAGAGGGAGGCCCCGCCCACCCACAACAGCCCGCTAGTTGATGAGAGGGGAAGACAGAGCCAATAGTCTCTCTTGAGAGAGATGGGTTGGTGGTGTTGAGGAGGTGATGTGCTAGGTTGAGGGTTTGAGAAAGATAGTGAGGACTTAGGAGATATCCAGGAGGTATGGGGTAGACCTACGTGCACAGTAAGAGGAGGAGGAGGAGGAGAAGGAGGAGCCGGCAGCGACGGCTTGGGCGGAGGGGGTGAGGGTGGTATTATTAGTAAGGACTAGGTAATCAGGACCCTGACGCTCAGTTTGGAATATGCTCTCCTGCCCTGGTTTCCACAAGGCTTCAAGAGATTAGTTAAGATATTCAGGGTCCCAGCAGGGGCAGAAAATGGGTCCCCCAGGAATTATTCTAGGGTTTTGGCGACCCTCAAAAAAGAAAGATAAGAACTATTAAGGAGATGAAGAGAATGACTAACCAGAGATACCAGAACATTTTACTTATCTGGCATCTGTGGATTCTTCAGGGGTCTTCCGGAAGAGAAGTTTCAATCCTCCAGGGGCTCACAGGAGTACTGGTCACCCTGATCCTGTGTTGCTATTTTCCTCCTGGTCCTTCCTCTCCTCAGTCTCACCCAGTGCCTACACTTTCACTCTCGAGTGGTGAATCCAGGAGTCAATTCTGTTGACCTTGAATGCTGGGGTGTAGACAGCATCAGTGTATATGGCCCTTCCCAAAGAGGACTGAGGGTAGATGAGAGAGAAGGGAGAGACTTCACCAATACTGAGTCTCCAGGGGAGAAGCGGGAAATGCCAGTTTCTGCTGGCCAGGGCAGTAATACCTGTACCTGTGCAGCTGTTTCCTAGTCCAATAACTGATCATTGGTGAGAAATGGACGGCCATAAAGCATCTCATAAGGCAGTGGTTCTCAACCTTCTGGCCCTTTAAATACAATTCCTCATGTTGTGACCCAACCATAAAATCATTTTCATAGCTACTTCATAACTGTAATGTTGCTACTGTATTGAATCATAATGTAAATATCTGATATGCAGGATGGTCTTAGGCGACCCCTGTGAAAGGGCCGTTCAACCGCCAAAGGGGTCGCGACTCACAGGTTGAGAACCGCTGTCATAAGGTCTAAGGCAGGGGTCCTCAAACTACGGCCCGCGGGCCACATGCGGCCCGCCGAAAACATTTATCCGGCCCGCCGGGTGTTTTTGCCGCCGCTGCCTGTCCTGCTTAGCAGCGGACTCATCCTGGGCCCGCAGTGCACATGTGTGGAATGTCTGAGGGACAGTGAACTGACCCCTGTTTAAAATGTTTGAGGACCTCTGGACTAAGGCCTAGGTTTTGAGGAGTGTTTCTAATTCTGAGTAATGCTATGTATGGGGAGCACTGTGGGCCAGAGAAGGTGAGTCTCCTGGGTGAGTTTTCTGCGATGTCTCTTTAAGATCATTAGCTTTCTCCACCTTCCCTGAGGACTGTGGTCTCCAAGCACAATGTAAATGCTATTGACTACCCAAAGCCTTTGAAACCCCCTGGGTGGCACTTGCTTTAAATGATGGGCCATTGTCACTTTGGAGGGTCCTAGGCAACCCAAATCAAGGAACCATTACCCAGACAAGGGCTTTAACTACTTCTTGTGCCTTCTCAGTCCGGCAAGGGAATGCTTCCACCCAATCAGCGAGTGTCTGCCTACACGAGGAGTTACTGATCCCCTTTTGACTTAGGCATATGGGTCACATCAATCTGCCAGTCTTGCCCAGGGTATTTTCTTGTCCTTTGAGTTCCTGGAAGGGCAAGCTTTTTATTGTGAGGATTATTCTTTTGGTGTATCTCACAGGCCCTAATGACCTACTGGGTAGTTCTCCAGAAAGTCCTGCCTATGAGATGGGTCTCATCACTACTCAGGTGGAAGGCCTGGTGTAGGGTTCGAATAACTTTCCATCTACTGCCTCGGGGAGGAGTAGTTTACCTTCCTCAGTTTGTATCCATTCCGGGGTATGCAGAGAGTGTCCGCGAGCAAGGCCCATCCTTTCCAGCTGGGGTGTATTGGGCTTTAATTCTTTAAGAGAGTCCTCCCAGATTAAAGGTTGCCCATGTTCTCAGTTTCTGGTCCCTGGTAGTACCTTGGCAGCTAGGTCAGCTTCCTGCTTCCTTCTGAAACCTCGTCCATGCCCTTCTGATGTCCTGGGCAGTGTATGACTGCCCTTTCTAGGAGAAGGGAGACTGCTGATCGCAGCCTGTTGATCTCCTTATGGTATTTAGTGGGAGATCCTTGACCTTGACCGTTAAGAAGTGTCTTTCCTCCCAAATAGCCCCCTGGGCATGAGAACCAAATCTGCATACTTGAGTCTGTGTCAGTGTTGGCTCTCTGGTCTTGGCTTACCTCAGGCTCTTGTGAGGGCAGTCAGCTCTGCCAACGGGACACCAGTCCCAGGAGAGAGGGGTGGACTTTCAATAGTGATGTCAAAGGTTACAACCACTTAGCCTGCTTTCCCGACCCTAAAGAATATTAACTCTGGTTCTCTAAGGGGGTTTCTCTTAGGTCCTCCCTTGCTGCATGAGTCTAAAGTATAATCTGCTCACAGTCATGCCTATGTCTTCACCATCCTCGGGAAGGAAGGTGGCTGGATTCAGTGTGGGGCATTTTTAATTGGACAGCCAGCCCCTCTAATAAAAGTGCCTGGTATCTGAGAGTCAAAGTCCTCCCTTAGAGGTTAAGAGGTTAGACACATGGGGGTGAAGACAGTTAAGTCTCCTCCAGTGTTAATTTGGTAGCTTCTGGTAGTAGCAGGGCTACCACTGCTACTATTCGGAGACAAGCTGGACAGCCCTTTGCTTTGATGTCTAATTCCTTACTCAGGTATCCCACTGGTTGCTGTACAGGGTCTCAGAGCTGAGACAAGACCCCTAGGGCCATGCCTCTCTCTCAGTTACGTATAGATCAGCCGTGGGCAAACTACGGCCACATTCGGCCCCTTTGAAATGAATAAAACTATTGAAAAAAAAAGATCATACCCTTCTATGTAATGATGTTTACTTTGAATTTATATTAGTTCACACAAACACTCCATCCATGCTTTTGTTCCGGCCCTCCGGTCCAGTTTAAGAACCCATTGTGGCCCTCGAGTCAAAAAGTTTGCCCACCCCTGGTCTAGATTGAAATCCTGGCCGGTGGGAAGGCTCAGGGCTGGAGTCTGAAGGAGGGCCTGCTTGAGTTTAAAAGCCAATTCAGCTGCTAGCTCCCACTCCAGAAGATTAAATTCTCTTTCTGTGCTTCTTTGATCATCTCATTTAGAGGACAGGCAGGCCCCGCATATCTGGGATCCATAATCTACAAAATCCAGTAATGTCCCCAAGCCTCTGAGTTGTTTTAAGACTTGAGGCAGAAGAAAGGAAGAAATAGGCTTGGCCCTACCTTCCCCCAGAGCCCTTCTTCTCTTTGTTAAAATCAAGCCCAGATATGTTACGGATGTCTGGCAAAGGTGTGCCTTGGACTTTGAGACTTTATATGCTCTTTCTGCCAGGAAGTTTAGCAAAACTCTTGTACCTTCTTGAGAGATCTCTGAGGGGCCACATAACAGAATGCCACTGACATACTGTATAACTTTAGTCTGTGGATGCTCAGATTGGCATAAATCCTGAGCTAAGGCCTGACCAAACAAGGGGACGAACTGTAAACCTTGGGTCAAAACAGTCCAAGTTAATTGGGTAGACTGGCTTGAGGGATCTTCAAATGCAAAAAGAAACTGGGCGTCAGGATGCAAAGGTATACAAAAGAAGGCATCCTTCAGTGTAGGACTGGAACCATTCAGTATCCTCTGGAATTGGGGCCACAGGATGTCTAGGGATGACCGCTGCATTAATGAGTCGGAGGTCTTGGACAAGCCTCCATTCTCCATTGGGCTTTTGGACGCCCAGAATAGGAGGGTTGCACGGGCTGTTACAAGGTCTTACCAGGCCTTGGGCCTTAAAATTGTCCATTACAGTTTGTAATCCCTTCCTTGCCTCTGGCTTGAGAGGATATTGTTTCTGATGTGGAAAGAAGCCGAATCCCTAAGGTGCTCTGAGCTGGTTTGCCCTAACCATTCTGTCAACTTTCCCTGGTGTTGCCCACACTTTGGGGTCAATTTCAGTCTCTACTAATGATAGGCAGAGTACTAGGTGTACTGGTTAATTGTGCGGGTTTTTTTTCAATAGATGGAGTTACACAATTGGTGATATATATGTGATTTGATATGTATGCTATTTTGTTGTATTGACAACAAGCTTCAAAACTTCCTATGTCAAATTTGCTGAAGGTGTTAACATCATAGATATTTTTACACTTAAAAATGTCGAATTTCATGCCCAAAAAAGAGCATTTGCGGGAAGTTATTATTCATTACTTTATTTTGAAGAAAGGTGCTGCTGAATGCTTCGGGAAGCGTATGGTGAACATGTTCCATCTCAAGATACTTGTGAACACTGGTTTAAACGCTTTAAAAGTGATGATTTCAATGTGAAAGACAAGGAACAACCAGGTCAACCGAAAAAGTTTGAAGACCAACAATTACAAGCATTATTGGAGGAAGATGTGTGTCAAACTCAAAAACAACTTGCAGAAAGATGAAACATTGCTCAGCAAACAGTTTCCAATCATTTACAAGCAATGGGAAAAATTTTAAAGGAAGGAAAATGGGTGCCACATCCACTGAACGGAAGACAAATGGAAAACCGAAAACTCATCAGTAAAATGTTGCTTCAGTGGCATGAAAGAAAATCTTTTTTGCATCGAATTGTGACTGGCGATGAAAAGTGGATTTATTTTGAGAATCTCAAATGCACAAAATCATGGGTTGATCCAGGTCAACCATCAACATCAAGTGCAAGCTCAAATCGCTTCGGCAAGAAGACAATGCTCTGCGTTTGGTGGGATCAGGAAGGTGTGGTGTATTATGAGCTTCTAAAACCAGGTGAAACTGTTAATACTGATTGCTACCGACAACAAATAATCAATTTGAACCATGCTTTGATTGTGAAATAACCAGAATGTTCCAGAAGACATGGCAAAGTAATTTTGCTTCATGATGACGCACCATCACATACTTCAAAACCAGTTAAAGACGTGTTAAAAGATCTTGCCTGCAAAGTATTAACCCACCCACTGTATTCACCACACCTTGCTCCTTCAGATTACCACTTGTTCCGATCGATGGCACACGCACTTCCTGAGCAGCACTTGAAAACATACGAAGAAGTGGAAAATTGGGTCTCTGAATGGTTTGCCTCAAAACAAGGAAAGTTCTATAGAGACGGTATCCACAAATTACCTAAAAGATGGGGAAATGTGTAGCTAACAATGGACATTACTTTGAATAAAGCACTTTTGATGTTTCTCTTGATTACAAAATCTGGCATTATTAACGCATACACCTAGTACTTATTTTGGTGCCATGCAAATGGTGGTCCCAAAACGGGCCAAGATGTCTAGCCCCAATAGGGGAGTCGGAATTTCTGGTAAAATAAGGGAGGCATGTGAGAAAAACAAATTGTCATAGTTACAGCTCAAAGGCTGAGAGAAATGCCTAGTTACTGGCTCCCCAGACAGGCCTTTAACAGTCACATGGGATGAAGCTAGGTCAGGGTTGGAGAGGAAAACACAGAAGGTGGTTCCAGTGTTGAGGAGGAAACTAATTTACTTGCCCTTAACAGTCAGGGTTACCTGGGGCTTCAGGGTGGAGATGACAGTCCATGTCAGAGCCAGGTGGGAAGGCCCCAGGGCCCATCAGTCCTGCAGCTGGACCATCTGAGATGCCGGACAGCCCATGGTGGCCTGCGCCCCTTTGGACAGTCCACCTTCCAGTGGTTCCCTTTGCAGGTAGCACAGGGCTTAGGGGATGGCTCGCTGCTTCCTTGCGGGCAGTCTCTCTGGACATGCCCTCGCTAGCCACAGTTGTAGCAAGTAACTGTGGGAGACTTGCTTCCCCCGAGTCCCTGAGTTATGACAGCCTCTCGGAGCGCTGCAACCAGGTCTGCAGTCTTCTCTTTGCCTTTGGCCTTCCTCTCCTCGGCCTCCTCTTAGTCCCAGTGGTAAAAGACTGAGGTGGCGATTTTTTGGAGGTTCTCTAAGGTATTATCAGGGCCTGTTGTCAGTGTCTGTAATTTCCTGCTAATGTCTGTGGACAACAAATTTGTCTTTAAAAATAAGTTGGCCCTCAAAAGAGTCTGGGGACATGGAAGTGTACTTGGTCAGTGCCTCCCTGAGTCTGTCCATAAAGGCCGAGGGATTCTCATCCTTCCTTTGATCTATAGTTGACAACGTAGAGTAGTTCAAGGGTTTGGAGCGGTACCTTCTTAACGCTTGAATCACACAGGCATGAAAATGTTTTCTATTCCAATCTTCCAGCTCATCATCAAGCTATTTAGGTCTTCCCAGGGGACAGCCTGTTGGCCAGTGGGGTAATGGTCAGTCTGATCATGGGACGCCCCAGCAGCGTTTGCTAAGTATTCATCTCTAAACTGCTGAGCTGCCTCTGTGACTGACCGTTTCTCTGACCCTGACAGAGTCTGACTTAGGAGAAGCATTACGTCCTTCCATGACAAATCAAAGGTTTGTGTTAACGCCTAAAAAACATCTATGTACTCGTTAGGGTCATCTAAAAATTTCCCCAAATCCATCTTTCTTTGTCTTAAGTCTTGTAGGGAAAGTGGTACCTGGACCCAAGTGGGTCCAAGCTCTCCCTGGGCCACCGCCTGAAGGAGGCAGAGAGTAGCTCAGGGTCGGGGTGGCCGAGTCTCATTTGGTCTAGGCGGGACTGGTCCTCCCGGGGGTCCCGGATACAGAGGACAAGATAACTCAGATACACTTGATGGAGCGCTAGGCTCTGCTCTCTCCCTAGGGGGTTCTGATGGCTCTGGTACCGCTTTGGATTAGTGCTGCCAAAAGCGAGGGATCAATTCTGTACTGCTGCCGCAATTTCTGATTGTCCCTGAAAGCAAAGAAGGCTGAACATATGGAACCTCAGACCACTTCCCTTCCCTCCTACAGGCAAGATGTAGTCGCAAGATGTATTATGCTTCCCTCTGGGGTTCATGTCTCTCCATCTGCAAGCTTATATTGAGGCCACGGATGAGTACAAAAGAAGATCAGGAGCTTTTTCTTAAGGGTTCGTGGATCAAATGAATCCCAGTTCCTCAGTATACAACCTGGGGGAGTGCTGACCTTGTTGGTAGATGAGGAGCTCATCTGAAAAGACAGAAAGAACAAAGAGGTGACCAGTGCCATCTTGTTTGGGCCCTCACAAGACATCTCCTGTTTAGGGCAAGAGGGAGATTGGATATTTTTCTGTTGATTTTTAGAGAGAGTGAAAGGTGGGGGTACAGGGGGAGAATTGTCAATGTGAGAGAGACACATTGATTGGTTGCCTGCCATATGTGCACCAACTGAGGCCAGGGATCAAACCTCCAACCCAGTTACATGCTCTTGACCAGGAATCGAACCTGTGACTCTTCAGTGCATGGCCCGGCACTCTAACCACTTAGCAACAACAGCCAGGTCTGTTCCTGGACTGTTAGAAAAATTATTATTATTATTTTTTGGGGGGTGAAATTTCAGGTGTTTATTCTTGTACTTTCTTTTATTATTTCATGAACATATATTCTTTATAATGGAAAAAAACTAATAAAGATATTTTTATTTGAAGGAAAAAAGACCACAACCAAAACTTTCTTTAAAAAAAAAGTTTAGCCATTCCCCAGGTGGTTCAGTGGGTTGGAGCATTGTCCCGTGCACCAAATGATTGTGGATTAGATTCCCAGTCAAGGCACATACCTAGATTGCAGGTTCCGTCCCTCATTGGGGTGCATGCGGGAGGTAGCCAATTGATGTATCTATCATCTATCTATCTATCTATCTATCTATCAATCATCATCTATCATCTCCCTCCCTTCCTCTCTCTAAACATATTCTCAGGTGAGGATTCTTTTTTAAAGTTTAAGTCTTTCTTTATTATGGTTGTGTGTGTGTGTGTGTATGTATTTTTTGAGATATTCCAATATATTTATTTACAGATGAAATGACATAATGCCTGAGATTTGATTCAAAATATTTGGAGTTGGGGTTACTGAGGATACAGATGAAGAGTGGAGTGTTGAGTTTATAAGAATTTATAATACTGCTCTATTTTATGTTTTAAATTTTCTGTAATAAAAAGTTAACTCTCCTATTTCCCTCTAACTTTAGCCATTAACAGACTTCACATCTGTCTCCAAATGGCCTTCCTTCATAATCCCTCTAGTCTCTGCCTCTTTTCAGATTTCTAGGCCTACTCTGCCCACTAATACTTGAGATCTAATAGGATCAGGATCAAATGCAATACCTTCTCCACCACGTACCAAGCTCCTCTTCTTTTTTTAAAAATATTTTATTGATTTTTACAGAGAGGAAGGGAGAGGGATAGAGAGCCAGAAACATTGATGAGAGAGAACATCCATCAGCTGCCTCCTGCACAGCCCCCACCGGGGATGCGCCCGCAACCAAGGTACATGCCCCTGACCAGAATCGAACCTGGGACCCTTGAGTCTGTAGGCCGACGCTCTATCCACTGAACCAAACCGGTCAGGGCACCAAGCTCCTCTTCTTGTTGACTCCTGTTTTCCTATGAATGGCACCATCACTAATATCTGTAAAAGGGGCCTTCCAAGAGTTCTTATTCCCCCTCACCAAATTAGATAACTACAACTCAAGGATGTAACTTAATCAAAATTAATCTCTTTCCATTTCTACTGCTATTACCCTAATTCAAAATCCTCATTAAGTGTTAACTCTACTGCTATACAATATAGTTGTATTGTGCCCCTACCTCCAGTTTCTCCGGGCTCCAATTCTGTTTTTCCCGTTCACTGTTCTAACTTCAGTACCTGACACAATGCTTAGTACCTGTTCAGTAAATGTTTGTGGCATGAAGACCATCACAGCACTAATTTCACCTTTGTAGATAGTTGTGAATCACTATGTTCCCTCCTCAGGCTCTTCCCATGATCTTAAGAGCAGAAACCATTGTAACATTTGGCCTTTCTCCTATATGTTAAGAGCCCATGATTACTGACATGGTCCTTTTTCAGCTAGTTATAGGGTGCATCCCCAGTAGGGTATGTGCAGGAGGCAGCTTACCGATGCCTCCCTCTCATCGATGTTTCCGGCTCTCCACCCCTCTCCCTTCCTCTCTGTAAAAAAATCAACAAAATATATTTTTAAAAAAATAAAATAAATGTGATTATGTATCCACGTATGAGAATGTCAAAAAAATCCCTCCTCCCATTCCAATCGTGTAAAATCCAAATGTGTGATACAGTAATTAAAATTACCTTTTAGCCCGGCCAGCATGGCTCAGTGGTTGAGAGTTGACCTATGAACCAGGAGGTCACGGTTCGATTCCGGTCAGAGCACATACCCAGGCTGTGGGCTTGATCCCCAGTATGGGGCGTGCAGGAGGCAGTCTATCAATGATTCTCTCTCATCATTGATGTTTGTATCTCTCTTTCCTACTTCCTTCTTCTCTGAAATCAATAAAAATATATATTAAACAATAATAAAAATTACCTTTTAGCCCTGGCTGGTGTGGTTTGTTGGTTGAGCATCATACCATGCATGCACCAAGAGGTCACTGATTCAATTCTCCGTCAGGGCACAGGCCTGGATTGTGGGCTTGATCCCCAGTAGTGGGAGTGCAGGAACCACCTGCTCATTTCTCATGTTTCTCTCTCTTCATCTCCCTCCTCTCTAAAAATTAGTAGAAACATATTTAAAAAATAAAATTACCTTTTAATGGACCTGAAGAGCATTATGCTAAGTGAAATAAGCCAATTCAGAGAAAGACAAGTACCATATGATTTCACTTATATTTGAAATCTAATGAATGCAATGAACTAACAAGCAAAATAAAAACAGACTCATAGAGAGCAGGTTGACAGCTCTCAGGGGAGGAGAGGTGGGGTAAGGGGTGAGTAGAGGGATATAACCAAAAAGAACCAAAGAGAAAAAATCAATGGATGTTGGGGTTCAGCCCCAGCAGGTCCAGGGGTTCCCAAAGGTGTGGACAGAGTCGGCGAAGAAGGAAGGACACGGAGGCAGCCTTCAGTTGATCAGCATAGCCAGGTTCTCCAGCCAAGTTCTGTTTTTTTTTTTTAGGGTTTTTTAAAATTAAATCTTTATTGTTCAGATTATTACATTTGTTCCTCTTCCCCCCCCCCCCCCACATAACTCCCCTCCTCCCAGTTGCCACCCCCCGCCCTCACTCCCTACCCACTGTCCTCATCCATAGGTGCACGATTTTTGTCCAGTCTCTTCCCACATCTCCCACACCCCGTCCCCCCGCCAAGAATAGTCAGTCCATTCCCTTTCTATATCCCTTATTCTATTATAATCACCAGTTCATTCTGTTCATCAGATTATTTATTCACTTGATTCTTAGCTTCACTTGTTGATAGATGCGTATTTGTTGTTCATAATTTGTATCTTTACCTTTTTCTTCTTCTTCCTCTTCTTAAAGGATACCTTTCAGCATTTCATATAATCCTGGTTTGGTGGTGATGAACTCCTTTAGCTTTTCCTTATCTGTGAAGCTCTTTATCTGACCTTCAATTCTGAATGATAGCTTTTCTGGATAAAGTAATCTTGGTTGTAGGTTCTTGGTATTCATCACTTTGAATATTTCTTGCCACTCCCTTCTGGCCTGCAAAGTTTCTGTTGAGAAATCAGCTGACAGTCGTATGGGTACTCCCTTGTAGGTAACTGAGTTTCTTTCTCTTGCTGCTTTTAAGATTCTCTCTTTGTCTTTTGCTCTTGGCATTTTAATTATGATGTGTCTTGGTGTGGTCCTCTTTGGATTCCTTTTGTTTGGGATTCTCTGTGCTTCCTGGACTTGTAAGTCTATTTCTTTCACCAGGTGGGGGAAGTTTTCTGTCATTACTTCTTCAAATAGGTTTTCAATATCTTGCTCTCTCTCCTCTTCTGGCACCCCTGTAATTTGGATGTTGGTACGCTTGAAGCTGTCCCAGAGGCTCCTTACACTATCTTCGTATTTTCAGATTCTTTTTTCATTTTGCTTTTCCGGTTGGGTGTTTTTTGCTTCTTCGCATTTCAAATCTTTGACTTGATTCTTGTGCTCCTCTGGTCTGCTGTTGGGAATCTGTATAGTATTCTTTATTTCAGTCGGTGTATGCTTAATTTCTAGTTGGTTCTTTATCACAACATCGAGGGTCTCATTAGATTTCTTGAGGATCTCACTATATTTATCGGCGGTCTCACCAGTCTTTTCGAGGGCCTTACTAAGTTTATCGGCGGCTTCTAGACAGTTCTTGAAAGACCTTAAAAGTGTGGTTTTGAACTCTATATCCTCTGTTTCTGTCAGTTGTGTCCTGTTTCTTTCTCTCCGCATTTTTTATGCTTTCTTGGTGCACCCCCTTGTGGTCTTTGTGTGCAGTCTTGTAGTTAAGCCTTGATTGTTGTAGGTAACACTGGGTGGGATTTGACCTCCAGGCCAACTGACTGTGAGCATCAGCTGTGTCTTCAGTGGGAGAACTTCTGTCCTCTAGGGAGGTGCTAATCTAGCCTTTGCCTAAGGCTATCCCGCAAATGCCTCTGTGCAAGGCTTGGGCAGGGTGGGTCCCAGGGGATCAACAGGGCGGATGGAGCGAGCAGTTATGGCTGCTGTCAGTCCCGTCCCCAGAGGCTCTGCCTCTCAGAGTCCCAGCAACCTCTGCAAACCTCAGGGAGAAAGCTGCCCTTGAGTTCCGACCGATGCCAGACAGTCCCGCTTCTCCCGTTTGAGTCTGGGTCCCCAGGGACTCGCTGGGAACTGGAGCTCAGAGCCTGAGACTCCCTCTGGATTGAAACAGACAACCACGCCCTCAGCCGCCAGCCCGCTCCACACGCACCTCCGCACCTTTGTATTTTCTGCACTGCGCCTCCTCTGAGTCTCGGTATGCTTTTCTCTTTCCTTCTAGTTGTAGAATTTCCCCTTAGCTAGCCTTCCTGTGGTTCTGGGTGATGTCTGTTCCATCTTTTAGTTGTATTTTTGAAGTGGTTGTGCGAGGCAGCAATCTCTGGTGTTTACCTATGCCGTCATCTTGGTTTCTTCCCCAAGTTCTGTCAGAAAAATTATTATTAAAAAGATTTTGGAATTAACTGTGGTAACATTAGATAATGAAAATATATAGATTTCAAGTATATAATTATATAATACTAGAGGCCCGGTGCACGAAATTCATGTACTGGGGGGTGGGGTTCCCTCAGCCCAGCCTGCCCCTCTCACAGTCCAGGAGCCCTCAGTGGATGTCCTACTGACGGCCACAGTCTGGCTGCAGAGGCTCGGAGCAGGCGTCCCGTGTGTGTGTGTGTGTGTGTGTGTGTGTGTGTGTCTCCCCGCTGGTGATCTGCTCCCAGCCACATTGGAGGCTCAGAGCAGGCGCTGTGTGTGTGTGTGTGTGTGTGTGTGTATCCCCGCTGGGGGCCTGCCTCCAGCCACACCGTGGAGGCTTGGAGCAGGTGCCCCTCTGTGTTGATATCTCAGGCTCCTGGCCTCCACTGCCTATTGTACTCTCCTGTGAGCTGTGGCCAGGGTAGGGTACTGCCTGCAGGCCGTGCTTTCCTGCTCTGGGATCGCCATGACGACCCAGGATCAGGCCCACCTGGGTGCTGCCTGCAAGCTGCACTTTCCTGCTAACCGATGGCTGGATCGCCACGGCGACCCGAGGGCAGGCCCTGCTGGGTGCTGCCTATGGGCGGCACTTTCCTGCTCTTGGATCGCCATGGGGTCCCGGCTGGCGGTGAGGCTTAGGTGGCACACAGGGGTCCCGGCTGGGGGCGGAGCTTAGGTAGCGCAGGGCTTAGGCAGCATACAGGATTCCCAGCTGGGGCGGGGCTTAGGTGGCACACCGGGGTCCCGGCTGGGGGTAGGGCATAGGTGGTGTGATTGCACCGCCTAAGCCCCGCTGCCCAGGGCTGCACACAGGGCCTGGATGGTGGCTCGCACTGTCCCGCCCTGCCTGCAATATGCAAATTAGCCATCTTTGTTAGCGGCTAATTTGCATATCGCGCTGATTAGCCAATGGGAGGTGTAGCGAAGGTACGGTCAATTACCATCTTTGTCTATTATTAGATAGGATGTTATCTGTATATTATATGATCACTGCCCAGGTCAAATCTTCCAACACCATTTATCCTCCTCTATACCCTCTCCTATCTCCTCCCATAGCAATCCTTTATCTCTGGTAATCACAATACTGTTGTCTGTGAGTATGAGTTTTGTTTTTGAAAAAAAAATTTTATTATTATTTTTTTTAGAGGTAGAAGAAGGGAGAAAGAGAGAAACATTTATCAGTTGCCTTTCATATGCACTTGACTGGGAACAAACCCGCAACTTGGGCATGTGCCCTGACTGGGAATCTAACTGGTGACCTTTTTGTGTATAGGAAGATGCTCAACCATCTGAGCCACTCCGGCCAGGACTATAAGTTTTTATGTTGTTTTTTCCCCTGCTTAATCCCTGTACATATTTCACCTAGCTCCTCAACCCTCCTCATGTCTCACAGCTTACAGTCTATTCTCTATGAATCTGTTTCTATTTGGTGTGTTAGTTTATTTTGTTCATTAGGTTCCGCATATGAGTGAAATCATATGGTAGTTGTCTTTCTCTGACTGGCTTATTTTGCTTAATATAATAATCTCCAGGTCTGTCCATGCTGTCTTAAAGGGTAAGAGTTCTTCCTTTTTTGCAGCTCTTGATTTCATTGATATTTTATATTGCTATTTTAGACTCTTTTTTATTTCTGCTCTCATCTTTTTTATTTCTTCTTATACTCATTTTGTGCTTTGTTTGTTGTTTTCCTAGTTCCTTGAAGTGTAAAGTTAGATTGTTCATTTGAGATTTTTCTTATTTCTTGAGGTAGGCCTGCAATGCTACGAATTTCCCTCTCAGGATTGCTTTCTTTCTTTTTTCTTTTTTTTTAAAATTTATTGCTTAAAGTATTACAAAGGGTATTACATATGTGTCCATTTTATCCCCCCGCCCTAGACAGTCCCCTAGCCTCCCCTATTCCCCAGTGTCTTATGTCCACTGGTTATGCTTATATGCATGCATACAAGTCCTTTAGTTGATCTCTTACCCCCCTACCTCCTGCCCCCCAACCCTCCCCGGCCTTCCCGCTGCAGTTTGACAATCTGTTTGAGGCAGCTCTGCCTCTGTATCTATTATTGTTCAAAAGTTTATAATGGTCTCTATTATCCATGAATGAGTGAGATCATGTGGTATTTTTCCTTCATTGACTGGCTTATTTCACTTAGGATAATGCTCTCCAGTTCCATCCATGACGTTGCAAATGGTAAGAGTTCCTTCCTTTTTAGAGCAGCATAGTATTCCATCGTGTAGATGTACCACAGTTTTCTAATCCATTCATCTACTGATGGGCACTTAGGCTGTTTCCAGATCTTAGCTATGGTGAATTGTGCTGCTATGAACATAGGGGTGCATATATCCTTTCTGATTGGTGTTTCTGGTTTCTTGGGATTGAGATTTTTCTTATTTCTTGAGGTAGGCCTGCAATGCTACGAATTTCCCTCTCAGGATTGCTTTCACGTTGTCCGATTGATTTTGGGTTGTCTTTTTATTTTCATTTGTTTCAACGTATCTTTAGATTTCTTTTTTATCTCGTTGTTCACCCATTCTTGGTTTAGTAACATGTTAGTTAGCCTCCATGCCTTTGTGAGTTTTCAGTTTTTCATTCTGATTGATTTCTAGTTTCATACTCTTGTGGTCAGAAAAGATGGCCGATATGATTTCAATATTCTTAAATTTACTGATACTTGTTTTGTGTCCTAACATGTGGTCTCTGCTAGAAAGGACATGTGTTCTTAGAAAAGAATGTATGTTATTCTGCTTTGGGGTGTAATGCTCTGAAGATATCAATAAATCCATCTGACCTGTTGTGTCATTTAAA
Source organism: Myotis nattereri (assembly GCF_964212035.1). NCBI lineage: Eukaryota > Metazoa > Chordata > Mammalia > Chiroptera > Vespertilionidae > Myotis > Myotis nattereri. Next base: position 6,034,538 of record NC_138085.1, on the reverse strand, counting down.
GCTGCCATTTCCTTGTTGATTTTCTGTCTGGAAGATCTCTCCATTGATGTCAGTGGGGGTGATAAAATCCCCTACTATAACTGTAATGTTGTCAATATCTTCTTTTATGTCCATCATGGTTGGCTTTACATATTTCGATGTTCCTACATTGAGTATATAAATGTTTATATGGGTTATATTCTCTTGTTGGATTGCTTCTTTTATCGTTATGTAATGTCCTCCTTTGTCTCTTACTATAGCCTTTCTTTAAAGTCTATTTTGTCAGCCCGGCCAGTGTGGCTCAGTTGGTTGAACATTGTCCCATGTACCTGGAGGTTGCCGGTTTGATTCATGGTCAGGGCACAATCCTGGATTGCAGGTTCAGTCACCAGTAGGGGGCATGCAGGAGGCAGCCAATTTATTTTTCTTTCTTCTTAGTGTTGCTATTTCTCTGAAATCAATAAAACCATAATTAAAAAATAAAGTCTATTTTATCACATAATTATCACTATCCCAGATACTTTTCCCCTTTCCATTTGCATGAAATATCTTTTTTTTTCTTAGTTAAATCTTTATTGTTCAGATTATTACATTTGTTCCTCTTTTTCCCCCCCATAACTCCCTTCCTCCCAGTTCCCGCCCCACCCTCCGCCCTCACTCCCCACCCACTGTCCTCATCCATAGGTGCACGATTTTTGTCCAGTCTCTTCCCGCATCTCCCACACCCCTTTCCCCCCCAAGAATAGTCAGTCCATTCCCTTTCTATATCCCTTATTCTATTATAAGCACCAGTTCATTCTGTTCATCAGATTATTTATTCACTTGATTCTTAGATTCACTTGTTGATAAATGCATATTTGTTGTTCATAATTTGTATCTTTACCTTTTTCTTCCTCTTCCTCTTCTTAAAGGATACCTTTCAGCATTTCATATAATCCTGGTTTGGTGGTGATGAACTCCTTTAGCTTTTCCTTATCTGTGAAGCTCTTTATCTGACCTTCAATTCTGAATGATAGCTTTTCTGGATAAAGTAATCTTGGTTGTAGGTTCTTGGTATTCATCACTTTGAATATTTCTTGCCACTCCCTTCTGGCCTGCAAAGTTTCTGTTGAGAAATCAGCTGACAGTCTTATGGGTACTCCCTTGTAGGTAACTGAGTTTCTTTCTCTTGCTGCTTTTAAGATTCTCTCTTTGTCTTTTGCTCTTGGCATTTTAATTATGATGTGTCTTGGTGTGGTCCTCTTTGGATTCCTTTTGTTTGGGGTTCTCTGCGCTTCTTGGACCTGTAAGTCTATTTCTTTCACCAGGTGAGGGAAGTTTTCTGTCATTATTTCCTCAAATAGGTTTTCAATATCTTGCTCTCTCTCCTCTTCTGGCACCCCTATAATTTGGATGTTGGTACGCTTGAAGCTGTCCCAGAGGCTCCTTACACTATCTTCGTATTTTCGGATTCTTTTTTCATTTTGCTTTTCCGGTTGGGTGTTTTTTGCTTCTTCGCATTTCAAATCTTTGACTTGATTCTTGCGCTCCTCTGGTCTGCTGTTGGGAATCTGTATAGTATTCTTTATTTCAGTCGGTGTATGCTTAATTTCTAGTTGGTTCTTTATCACAACATCAAGGGTCTTATTAGATTTCTCGAGGATCTCATTAAGTTTATCGGCAGCTTCTAGACAGTTCTTGAGAGACCTTAAAAGTGTGGTTCTGAACTCTATATCTTCCATTGACAATTTTGTCCTGTTTCTTTGTCTCCACCTTTTGTTATGCTTTCTTGGTGCACCCCCTAGTGGTCTTTGTGCGCAGTCTTGTAGTTAAGCCTTGATTGTTGTAGCTAATACTAGGGGGGATTTGACCTCCAGGCCAAGTGGCTGTGAGAATCAGCTGTGTCTGCAGTGGCATGAAATATCTTTTTCCAACCCTGTGCTTTTAGTCTGTGCATTTCTTTCGTTCTCAAGTGCGTCTCTTTTAGACAGCATATGTATGGGGTTTTTTATTATCCTTTCAGCTATCCTATGCCTTTTGATTGAAGAATTTACACTATTTAAAGTGATTATTAATAGGTATGTATTTGTTGCCATTTTATTTATTTAACTCTGTTCCTTAGCTTTTTTGTTTGTTTTTTTGCTTTTTTCTTTTTTCTCATTGTCTTTATTGGCCCTTTAACCGTTCTTATAATGCTAGGTTGATCTTAACAAACTCATTTAGATTTCATTTGTCTGGGAAGATCTTTAAGTCTTCTTCAATTTTAAATTACAGTTTTATTGGGTAAAGTAGTCTGTGTTGAAAGTCCTTCCTTTTCAGCACTGAATATTTCATCCCACTCCCTTCTGGCCTGAAATGTTTCTATTCAGAAATGAGCTAAAAGTATTATGGGAGCTCCTTTTTAGGTATCTAATTTTCATTGTGTTGCTACTTTTCAGATTATTTCTTTGTCTTTAACCTTGCTATTTTAATTATGATGTATTTGTTGTGGGCCTCCTTGGGTTCATCTTGTTTGGGATTGTGTGTGCTTCCTGGTCTTGTGTGTCTTTTTCCTTCACCAAGCTAGAGAAGTTTGTCATTATTTCTTCTAATAGGTTCTCAATTCTTTGCTCTCTCTTCTCCTTTCTCTACCACCATGATGTGAATGTTGATACACTTCATTTTGTCCCTAAGGTTCTTTAAACTATTTTCATTAAAAAAATTTTGTTGTTGTTGCTCTGATTGGGTAGCTTTTCTACCTTGTTTTTCAAATCACTGATTCATTTGTCCACTTCATTCAATTTTATGTTTATTCCTTCCAGTGTATTCTTCATTTCATATATTGTATTCTTCATTTCTGACTGGAACTTTTTTATGGTTTCTATGTCCTCTTTGCATGTTGTTGTCATTCCTACTAAGTTCCTTGAAGGTCTCACTAAGCTCCTAGAACATCCTTATAACCATTTTTTATACTCTATCCTGATAAATTGCTTACCTAAATTTCATTTAGTCTTTTCCTGGGGATTTCTCCTGTTCTTTCATTTGTGGCATGCTTCTTTGTCTCCCCATTTGGGCTGCATCTTTGTATTTGTTTCTATATTTTAGTCTTTGGAGGGTGGCCTTAGTAGGTGTCCTGTGGTACTAGTGGTGCAGTTTCCTTGATCACCTGATCTGAGTGCTACAGGAATGTCCCTTGTGTGGGTTATGTGGGCTCTCCTGTTGCAAAAGAGTCTTGATTGTTATTGGCTTATTCATGTGTGGTGTCAGCCCTGTGTCTGGCTGACTGTGAAGATCAACCTCAACCACACTGTATGACCTGCTGTGCAGGTACTGGTTACATGCAGCAGAATTCACCTTAGAAGGGTCTGGTATCTGCATAGATCTCCCCTTGGGTGTGTCACTTGTGAAGATAATTGGATCCTGGGCTGATGTCTGAAGCTGGCCACTGGGTGTTTTGGTTCTGGAGCCTCTTGGGAGGGACTGTGGTGAAGGCCAATGTCAGATGCTGCCTATGACTGGTTGTGGACAATGTTTTTGGAGCTACAAACGATTTAGTTTGTGGCTGCCTTTGCTTAACCTAAATGTGCATGGAAAGGATTAGATTCACAACAAGGCTAGCTTTTATCAGCATCTGGCCTGGGAGTAGGTCAGCAAAAGACGTAAGGCATTCTGAGATCCACCTCCACCTGCCTCTGCCTGCCTTACATATAACAGTGTGTGTGTGTGTGTGTGTGTGTGTGTGTGTGTGTGTCGTAACAGTCTTTCAAGTTGGCTAGGAAATTAAGTTTGAATTCATTCTAAATCTCTACACTTTTACCCCTCTCACATTTTGTTTTTGATGTTACATTTTACATCTTTATTTTGTGTATTACTTAACGGTTACAGTGCTAGATATTTTTATGAATCTTCTCAGTTGACCTCATATTAGCTTTATTATTTTTTTTAATATATTTTATTGATTTTCCACAGAGAGGAAGGGAGAGAGATAGAGAGTTAGAAACATCGATGAGAGAGAAGCATCGATCAGCCGCCTCCTGCACATCTCCTACTGGGGATGTGCCCGCAACCCAGGCACATGCCCTTGACCGGAATCGAACCTGGGACCCTTCAGTCCACAGGCCGACGCTCTATCCACTGAGCCAAACCGGTTTCGGCTCATATTAGCTTTATAATATACTGTCTTCATAATATACTTTTATCAGAGATTTTTACTCTCTGTTCATGTTAGTGATTAGTGCCCTTTCTTTTCAGCTTAAAATTTGCATTTCTTGTAAGACCGGTTTGTTTTGATGACCTTTAGCTTTTGTTTGTTTGGAACCCTATCTCTCCGGTTCTGAATGGTAACGTTGCCAGGTAGTGTTTTCTTGATTAGAAGGGTATTTTTCCTCTCAGTGCTTTGAATTTATCATGTCATTCTCTTCTGGCCTACAAAGTTTTTGCTGAGAAATCTGCTAATAGTCTTATAGGAACTCCCTTACACTTAATACATTTCTTTTTCTCTTCCCACTTTTAAGATTTTCCTAACGTCATCAACTCTAGACATTTTATATGTCCTTTTGGTCTGTTTGGGTTCATTTTGTTTCAAATTCCCTGACTTTCTGGATCTGGTTGTGTGTTTGCTTCTCAAGTTTGGGGAAGTTTTCAGCCATTATTTCTTCAAATAACTTTTCTGACCCTTTCTCTTTTCTCCTACAGGGACCCTTATAATATGCATGTTATTTCACTTGTTATTTTCTTATAGGCCCCTTAAGTCATCTTCCATTTTTAATTTTTTTTTCTTTTTGCTGCTCTTTTGTGATGAGGTCTACTGCTCTGTCTTTCTAGATCACTGATTCTCTTTTTCCTGCTTCTTCTAATCTGCTGTTGTACCCCCTACTGTATTTTTCAGTTTAGTATTTTATTCTTCAGCTCTAGGACATCTGTTTGGTACTTATATTTTCTCTTTGTTGATGTTTGTGCTGTGTTCATAAATTTTTCTCCTGAGTTTTGTTAGCATCTTTATGATCATCACTTAAAAATCGAATCAGGTAAATTATTTACCTTTGTTTTATTATGTTTTCTTTCCTGGTGTTTTATTTGGAACACATTCCTTTGTTTCCTCATTTGCTTAACTCTCTGTTTGTTTCTGTGTGTTAGGTGAAACAGCTGTCTGTCTGCCAGTCCTGAAGGGTGGCCACAGGCAGGAGATGAACCTTATTGCTTAGCCTTTCCCTGACACTCGGTTGCCTCTTGAACCTGGTGATTGTCTAAGCATTCTGGTTTATTCTGGTTTATTCTTGGTCGGGGCTCGTTGAAGGGATGCCGAGACCTGTGGTGTTGCAGAGAGTGGGATCTCAGTCAGCTCCTGCTTTCAGGCTGATTGGAGTCTAGACCAGCCGTGGGCAAACTATGAAATGAATAAAACTAAAAAAAAAAAGAAAAAAGACCGTACCCTTTTATGTAATGATGTTTACTTTGAATTTATATTAGTTCACACAAACACTCCATCCATGCTTTTGTTCCGGCCCTCCGGTCCAGTTTAAGAACCCATTGTGGCCCTCGAGTCAAAAAGTTTGCCCAGCCCTGGTCTAGACCCTCAGGTAGCAGCTTTTACAGTATGCAAACATACACAGTCCTGTGGGACGGCAGTGGCAAACCCTGCCAACTTCCGGACCCACAGGAGTTATGGGTTTTCTCCTTGGCAATAGATGCAAAAATTCAGGGCTCAGACAAGTGTTTGAGCTCTTTTTTGGCAGGTCCTGGCAGCTGTAGCTAGTCCAGGGGAGAGCGCAAAGATGGCTTCCCTTGGCCCATGTTCTGTGAGGAACCCTTCCTTAGCCCCGGGGTGAGTCATCCACCGAAAGCCTGCCACTCAGGCTGAAGCTGAGGACCAGTAAATAGGCCTTTTTCAGAGGAAGACTTGGGTATTTCAGTCTGCTGGCTGTGCTGGGCCGTGGAGGGGTCATAGTTTGCCAAGAACTGTCTCTAATTGCTTCAGATCCACGGGGCCCAGGAACACAATTCATCCTGGCCACACGAGCCAGGTGTCTGGGGAGTTCCTTTGTGTGGGCTACTTGGGGCCACTTAACTTTGTTGGGGCTATCGGAGTGGTGCAGGTGCCAGGCATGCCCATTGGCGTTAGCAGGTTAGAGGCAGAGTGCAAAAATGGTGCTCACCAACACTATAAAGGTAGAGGGAGAATGCAAAAATGCCTCTCGCCAGCGCCTTTTCTTCATGGAGAGGAGAGAGCCTTAATTGTCTCCTGCACGAGCCTCGACCAGGGCCTGGAATCGAGCCTGCAACCCATATGCCCTTGACTGGAATTGAACCCGGGACCCTTTAGTCTGTGGCTGATACTCTATCCACTGAGCCAAACCAACTTGAGCCGCACAAGCCCTTTAAGAGTGAATCACTGTTACTTACATCCTGTGGCTCTCCTGGACACAAACCCTGTTGTGTTTCAAAGCCAAATGTTTTGGGGGCTCATATCTCCCAGGCAGAGTCCAAGGGTTGGGGTGCTTGATGTGGGGCATCAGGGAGAAACTCTGTATTTGTGAGCTCTCTCCTGGCCATGATTCACTATGCCTGGATGGGCTTTTTAGTGAGACCGAGTATTCTGCTTCTGCTACCATTTTATTCTTGTCCTGAAGGAGCTGTTCAGTTAGTTTTCAGAGCAAATTGTTCCATATGTAGCTGTAGTTTGTCCTGTTCCATGTGTAGCTGGGAGGAGGAGGTAAGTTCATATCTTCCTATGCAGACTCTTTGTGCTTTTTAAACTGGAAGGAGAAGCACAAGTGTGAGTATAATCTTAAGGAATTTACCAGTAACTTATGCTTCTTGGGCAGTCAGAATTACCTTTAAAATAGGTGCAAAGGTTAAGAATTTTCCTGTTGGCCCTGCCTTACTGGTTATTATAAAACTAGAGGCCCGATGCACGAAATTCATGCAAGAGCAGGCCTTCTTTTCCCTGGCTGCCGGCACCGGCTTCCCTCTGGCACCCAGGACCTGGGCTTCGCTCTGGCCTCCAGTAGGCACTGGGACCCAGGCTTCGCTCTGGCTCAGCTTCATCCATAAAAACATCCGGAATGATGTCCGGTCTAATTAGCATATTACCCTTTTATTATTATAGATACATGGTTCTGTTCTTCAGGTTGGTGAGTAAGTCAGGTGACAGATGAGCCTGAGTTAATGTTTTGGTGATAAAGTCAAGCACGAGCCTGACTTAGTGGTGGAAATCATTGGAACTTGGTCTGGTTGTATTTTTCCTGGCTCTGTTTTAGGAATGCTCAAACCACCATCTCAACACTAGCTGGATAAGAATGTATCTGGAAATAATGTTGTCTTAGTGTGCTTGTCACTTTGAGTAAAGTAACCCCCAAGAAATACTTTTGAAGGTCATGATTATATTTTTTTCAGGGAAAGAAATGGCACAGTGCTTTTCCAGAAGTACGAATACACAGCTCATGCGGGCCTTTCCTCTTCCTTACTTTGACTACATGCCACTTTAAAAATTCCATCTTCATATTGTTACATGGGGTTCGGGGCACAGAATCTCCCCCTTGTCGGTTCTTGCCCTACGAAGTTTGAAGAATAAACTCGCAGTGGACGTTTATTGGAAGCATATACAAACTTTGCTTGGGCAGTGGTCAGGGGATCCCCTGGGGAGGGGTCCCCAAATGGGAGAAACCTGCTCACTCTCTCTTATGGGGGAAAAATAATCAGTCCTTTTTGAGCCTCTTTGTTGCTGGGTTTATAAAGGCTGCAGCTCTTTGTCTCTTCACGACCCTTTCTCGTTGGACCCTTCCTTAGTGTATGGCCCTTGTGCTTTTTAATGGCTCATTCTTATGCAGAGTAGCAGTTTCAAAGCCCAGAGCCCTGCGTGCCCCCCTTCCTCTCCCCCTTATCTTGCAACATCCCTCTCTCCTCTGAATGTATGCTTCCCTTGTAACATTCCTCCATCCTCTGCAAAAGCGAGATGAGCATTCTGGCATCTTGGCGCTATCTCCTTCCCGTCACTCATGCATTCCTCTCCCAGGGACCCCCCCTCCCCCTTCCCTAAAACTGCCTTTTTGTCTCTAAAATTTCTTTCAGTATTGTTAAATGTTCTTTGAGTAGATAGCAAATAATGATACTTTAAACTCTAAGAAAAACTTCTTTACTGGCTATCCCATTAAATAATAATGTTGGAGTCTGAATGGCATAAAGTAATTACTAAATAATTAATTTGGGGATGTAAGAAAATGTTTATTATTTAATTCACTAGAGGCCCGGTGCACAAAATTTGTGCACGGGGGGTAGGGGTCCCTCAGCCCAGCCTGCACCCTCTCCAATCCAGGATCCCTCTCGCAATCCAGAACCACTGGCTCCTAACCGCTCACCTGCCTGCCTGCCTGTTGCCCCTAACTGCTTCCCTGCCGGCTTGATGGCCCTAACTGCTCTCCCCTCCTGGCCTGATGCCCCTAGCTGCCTAACTGCTCTGCCCTGCTGGCCTGCTGAGAGCTCTCTGCCGCAGCTCTGCCCCCATCCTGATTGGTTGTTATATGATGGCATCCAGGACAATTTGCATATTCCTCTATTATTAGTATAGATACTTCATTCTGTTGGTGGGATTTGGGATTGGGTCTGGAGTGGTGGACATGAGAAGACAAGGGGAATGTTGGCAGGTGTGAGGGTAGCACACACGCATTGCTGAGGTTGACTTTCCTGTCCTACACTTGTGTGACTGAGGAAGTATTTGCAGTAACAGAAAGTGTCGCTTCCCAGCGAAGGCGGCTATTGGCTCCCCCGCCTCCCAGCATGATTCCTCTGGCTGCAGGTGGAGCTGGCCCTGGTCCACACAGCAGCGCACTCACTATGGTGGGGTGTGCTAAAGACAACCGCTCCCCTATTGTGGTGATCACTTCATGGGGCATATAAATGTCCAACTACTATGTTGTACACCTGAAAGTAATATAGTATTGTATGTCCAGTGTAATTGAAAAATAAATTAAGAAAGGAAAAAGATGGCCCCTGCCTGTCAGAGCAGGAAGTGCTGAGATGCACAGAGCTAACCAGGGGGAGACTGAGTTTCTCACCATTCCCTCACACCTTCCCCCTGCCTGCCTCTGCTTTTGTAGTCTGCAAGGGGGACTTGACCTTTTGAGAATCTGGAAGCTCCTAACAGGAGAATGTCTAGATTGTAAAGGAAAGACCGCCTGCTCCACCCTCCAACCTAATGGGTCTTTCAGTGAGGAACACTTGCTTCAAGGCCCTCTTTCCAACGACCTGTCATATTCTGTTCTCTTCCACAACGATTGATGCATTCGGTATCCCTGCTGAGATGTGGAGGGCATGAAGACAGTGCCCCTGGCCCAGCAACTCTCCAAATAAGATAGTAACAACAAAGCCTGTTTCTTGGAATTTGTGTAAATAAATTTGTTAGGGTTTGGCCGGTGGTGAGGCCTGTGAAAGAATTCACACTAAAAGAAGAGATGCAGAGAGGAAGTTTATTATTATACTTTCCACAAACGGAAAAGCCCAAGTATTGCTAATCAACACAGGGCAAGAAACAAGAGTGGCTTCCCCTTGTAATCCTTGACTGTTGCTAAGCGACAAGGAAGGGAGGAGGATTTTGGGTGAAGTTGAGTTTGTCTGTCTATCAGGAGACAGTCCAGGCAGATGTCCTACTCCCCCCTGAGCCTGTAAAACATGCTTAGAGCAAAAGTTATGAGAAGTTCAAATAGGGCTTGTTCGAAGGGGTGGGAGGAAGGGAACTTTCTACTAACTAGAGACTACTTGGTAGGAATTATTCCTGAGTTGTAAAAAGAGTGGGGGGCAGGGTATGCAAGAATGTAGCCTTGAAAGTAGCTTATCTTGTCTTGCAGTTTGAACAGGAGCTAACAATCATGAGGTTTAATTACCAGGTGCTTCTCATACATTGTGGAAGGCCACAGCAAACACAAAGAAAGGCCTTTTTAAAGAAAGGTTATTTCAAATCTGTACTTAGCAACTCTCATTTGACATCTTATATATGATTTATGCTAACCTGCTCCTGAAATATTAGTGTGGGTCAGGACCCATGGCCCCATGGCCCCATTACCTGGGCCACGAGGCATTGGAAGATAAGAGGAGACCTAGTAGTTTTCTGTAGTAGGTTCCAAAGAGACTGTGAGGGACAGAAAGTCTGATGCCTAGTAGTTTGCCCACCAAGTGGGTGCTGGAATTGTGAACCTGCCCGGATCAGGAAAATCAGCTTTGCGGTCTTTTTTCACTCCCCTGAGGCTCATCTCCTGCATTGGGTCTACACTTTATGCAGCTGCTTTCCTCCTTCCAGGCCTTGATACAGCATGGTGACAATGCTGCCACCTTCCTTCTTTAGTGTTTAGCTTTGGCTGCTGGTAGTCTACACATTCTTCAATTTTCCCTTCTAGGAGTAGAATCTCAAGGCATACTCTTAACTTGATTCGAAACTAGGAGCAGATTAGCTATTTCTTGAATTCAAATTAGCTACTGATTGCTTGGTTCCTGCCCCACTACTTGGAGTAGCAAGAGAAGAACAAAAATAGTAAGTTCTAAAATCTGGCCTTTGCTTTGGTAATAAGCAGAGAAAATACTCATGTGAGATGTCTGACTTTTTCTTCTTTAATCTCTTTGTATTATACAGCTTCACCCAGAAATACCCACCTGTAAAATTTTTATCCGAAAAGGATCGTAAAAGAATTTTGGTAAGTTAGCATATCTGATTAATATCTGTAGTATTAAGGAATTTGTTTTCTAAATTGAGTTTTAATTCACACACCATAAAATTCACCCTTATGGGATATACAATTCAGTGGTTTACCATTCACAAAGTGTACTCACAAAGCTATAAACAGCACCGTGTTATAATTCTAGAATATTTTCATCACAACAAAAAGAAATTACTTCATGCTCATTAGCAGTCATTTTCCATACTTCTTCCCACCCCCCCACTCCTACCCCTAACTCCTGGCAACCACTAAAATCACTTTCTGTCTTTATGGCTTTTCCTGATTTGGACATTTCATATGAACAAAATGATGGAATATGTGGTCTTTAGTATCTAATTTCTTAAACTTAGAATAATTTTTCCAGGGTTCATCCATGCTGTAGCATGAATCAGTACTTCATTCCTGAGCAATATTCCACTGTATGGATGTGCCACATTCTGTTTGTTTATCAGTTGATGGCATTTGGGGTTTCTACTTTGAATAATGCTTCTTTGAACATAACGTGTACAAGTGTTGGTGAGGACATAGCTTTTCAGCTCTTTTCAGTATGAGTGGAATTGCTGGCTGTATCACTTTTTGAGGAAATGTGAAACTTTTCCAGAGTAGTGGTTTTTAAAACCTTTTCTGGTTCACAGACCATTTTAAGGGGGGCCGGGAGGCGGGGGGGGGGGGGCGGTGGGGGGGAGAGAAAGAGAAACATCGATGAGATACATTAAAGAGAGATACATTAACTGGTTGCCGCCTGCATGTGCCCTGACCAGGGAGCTGGGAGCGAACCCAAACCCAGGTACATGTCCTTGACAGAGAATCAAGCTCTGAGACCCTTCAGTGGGAGGGCTGGCGCTATGACCACTGAGCACACCAGCCAGGGCTCTTCAAGCATATTTGTGATGGTTGTTTTGAGGAACACAGGTAGTGTTTGTTGGCTGTGTGTCTTTCTGTACAGGTCACGTATTCCTGTTTCTTTGCAGAGCGCAAACTTTTGTATAAAATTGGACATTTTATGTAGTATATTGTAGCAAGTCTGGATACTGTTCCCCTCTCCCCGGGAGACTAGTTTTATTTTTGTTTGTTTAGTGACTTGGCTGGTCTGCTTTAGTGACATCTCTGTCCCCTGAATTGTGAGGCTCCGTGGATGCCCGTTGGAGAGCACAGACTTGGGCATGGACACACTCACCCTGGGATGACAGTGGTTCTAGCAGAGCTCTTGCTAGTATTGACCATCTTGTTCCCTGATGTCGCTGTTAAGCCGTCTGCCTTGTGTGGTGTCACACCAATTGTTAGGCCCCAGTAATTGCCAGTTGAGTGAACCGTTCTTTCAGTAATGCTTTGGGTTATAAACTGTTCCTCGTCTGGTCCATTAAATTCTTTGCAGAGGTGGATTTTGAGGCCAGTGCTTGAGGTTTGCTCTGACCGCAGGAGGGCTCTTAGATGGCTCTTCCTCTGGGTCTTCCTATTGAACTTGCTGGCTTGTGGTTTGGCTTGTCCTCACAGAGCTACCACCTCCTTTGTATTGCTGACCACCTCCATCTCCACTGTTTTGAGAGCACCCTCATGCTTGAACTTCCCTATACTTTCTTTCACGTAAAGTTGATTTGGGGGGCAGCTTTGTAGCTCTCTGTGTGTGTGACTGCCCCTGCCCTTGGGGAGACCTCAGCCACTGCTCTGGAGCTGGGAGTGAATAGCACTGCTCTTTACGGGCCAGGAGCTGGGCAGGTGCAGAGGCCCCATCTTCTCGCCTCTTTGCTCATAGGAATCTCCACCTGTGAGCAAACAGGGACAAGGCCACCAGTCTCATTGGTGACAGCCTCTGTGCCTGGGTGGAGCTGCTGCCCTGTGGGTGGAGGGAGGGAGCTCTTCACCACCTGGCTTGCTTGCCAGGAATTTAGCCTCTGTTGCTCACAGCTGGAGGAGATGAGAGGTGCTGGTGGCTGCCTTCCTGGTGAGATTCCATCTTTTGACTGGGAGCTCCATTTTTTTTTTGGCCACGCCCACCACTCTCCCACTGTGAACTGTGAGTGTGGAAGGTTGAAGGGGGGAGCGAGCCATGGCTTAAGTGTCAGACTCTTACTGAATTTTAATACATTTTCTTGCATAAATGTTTCTTCATTGGTTGTATACGCTTGTGATAATTTCTAGAGACTTTAAATAGTTGTTGTTTTTTTCAAATCCTTATCCGAGGATATGTTTATTGACTTTTTTAGAGAAAGGAAGGGGGAGAGAGAGAAAAATCAATGTGAGAGAGAAACATTGATTGGTTGGTCGCCTCTCTTATGTGCCCCAACCAGAGAATAAACCCAAAACTAGATAAGTGCCTTGACTGGGTCTCAAACCCACGACCTTTTAGTGCATGGGACAGTGCTCCAACCAAATGAGCCACCTGACCAGGGCTAATGGTTGTTCGTTTTTCAATTAATTTTCACCAGTTATGGTTGTTTTGTGGGGGAACAGGTCTACAGAGCACCTCACACTACCATTATGGAAAAATGTCTTATCTGTGACCTTAGTATAAAGGGTTAGTACACAAGGTGGTTTCTTATTTTTCCACCCATCATCTAGGGCAGTGATGGCGAACCTTCTGAGCTCGGCGTGTCAGCATTTTGAAAAACCCTAACTTAACTCTGGTGCTGTGTCACATATAGAAATTTTTTGATATTTGCAACCACAGTAAAACAAATATTTATATTTTTGATATTTATTTTATATATTTAAATGCCATTTAACAAAGAAAAATCAACCAGAAAAATGAGTTCGCATGTCACCTCTGACACACGTGTCATAGGTTCGCCATCACTGATCTAGGTTGTAGGAGTTTGTACCCCAAACACCAAAGTCACACTCCTGAATCAATATTTATTCTGTTTCCCCCACATAAATAGTTACAGAAGGTCTTTTGCCTTTAGATGGCTTACATAAATCTCACCCTGAGCAGATCTAAAGTCTATTTACTTATACACCCATCATCACATCAAAAATGTTTATGCATTTAAGTTCGAATTGAGGACTATATCAGCATCTTCAGCTGCAGAGGAAAGATAATTCTATTCTTTTTGTGTCACTGTGGTCAGAAAGTATGGTGCTCTGCACTAATTTATGATCCTGCACAGTCTTCAAAGGTTATTATTACTGTTTCCCTGTGGGATGCTCTGCCTGGCAATGCTGAGTATTACTGGATTTATTTCACTCTACGCATAACCACAATAAGTGGATTCAGTGTTTTCATTCATCTGCCACCTCATAGGTCAAGTCACTTTGGTGCCTGAGTCTGGCATACTGTTGTGAAATTTAAAAGCCTTGTCAGTAATTGTTGAAGCCACAGAACAAAGACAGGGTTTTGTTGGAGAAGTTTTTGCTGGTTTACCAAGCAGCATGACTTTGAATGCTGACCTTGAACTAGATCACTTTAGTTGCCAGTTAATTCCCGAAAAAGCAAGAACTACAAGCACATATAGATGAGCTCATAAACTGCAGAGCCATGCCAAGCTGTGTAAGAGTTCTATATCTCTTCTTCCCACTGTCTCCTGGCTATTAGATTAGCTCCTTGTTATTCAGGGGTACGCCTGGGCTTGGTGATCAGTCTTCCTGAGCGAGCTTCCTCAGAGGTATGCTTCCGCCAGCTTTGTTTCTATTTTAAATGCTTGCTTAATGGGCTGAACTTCATTAGGAAAGCCATTATAACCATCCACCTATGTCACATAAATCTTTTAGTATTTTAGATAGAAAGGCATTGTTCAAGAAAAAAAGTTCAAGTCCTTTTTAAGCAACACTAAGGTGCTTCCAGCAGTTTTATGTTCTTCCTAAAACTAGGGAAGTGTTGGAGTGATCGTGTATAATTTAATACACGATCTGCATTTCTGAGGTAGAGTTAGCATGGCACAGAACATCTTATTTAACAAACAGTTGCACATAGATATAGTTACAGTAGAAGTTGTTACATTTCCTTTAAAAAGGTGTAATTTTTCTCATTTAAAAACTGTGGAAAACATGAGAAATACAATCAAATAAAGGTAAAGTAAAATGAATTCTCACCTAGTGGTGAATCAATTTGGAGTTTTGTTATTTTTTCAGAAAATTCTCTGTAAAAATCTATACAGCACACTATAGGAGTGCTAAAGCTAAAACACAAACTGGACAGATGAACAGGTAGTGGGGAGTACATGGAATTAAGACTGTGGGCTTATATATCACTGGAGGCCCGGTGCACGAAATTTGTGCATGGGGCGGGGGGGCAGGGGCGGGGGGCGGGGTCAGGGATGGGGGGGAGTCCCTCGGCCCGGCCTGCACCCTCTCGCAATCTGGGACCGCTGGCTCCTAACTGCTTGCCTGCCTGATCATCTCTAACCACTCTGCCTGCCTGCCTCATCACCCCTAACCACTCGCCTGCCTGCCTGATAACCTCTAACCACTCTGCCTGCCTGCCTGATAGCCCCTAACTAATTGCCTCCCTGCCTGATCTTCCCTAACCACCTCTGCCTTGGCCCCCGCTGCAGCAGCTTTGTCCGGAAGGTCGTTTAGCTGTCTGGTCTAATTAGCATATTACACTTTTATTACTAGACATTATTAGTGATCGTGGATCTTGGTCAAAACCTCAGTTCCTCTGGATCCACCTCTAAACAGAGGGACTTAGAAAATGGTGCTCTCAGTAAAGAATGAGTATAGCTGATGGAAAGCTGTTGGAGTACCAGGATTTTCCAACCCTTCATACTCTAACCCATATTTGTGTTTCCATCAGAGCACATGTCAGTACCTAATCAGAGGTTGACACACGGTTCTTCTTAAGGCAGGCAGTACCCCTCCTGCTCTACCTTTTCCACCCAGAACAGCCAATTCTTTATCTGTGATAAACCTGGACATGTGTCATATTTTATTTGAACAGGACTTCATGGCAAACTAATTGTTCTAAAACTATAGACCTAGGTCTTTTTGTACTTTTTATTTTAGGTAAAAATAATTTTTTTCCCCTTCCTGTAAATTTTTTTCACTTTGGAAGGAGGGCATGAGATGGATGGAAGTTTTGATGGAGAGAAGGAGGAATGGGAAAGGAGGACAGGGAACAGTCCCATCATATGTCTGTTTTCAAGTTTATTTTTTTCACTGCCACCTCCCAGGAATGCAATATGCTGTGTCTAGCCCTTCAGTTACACCACTTCATTTGAATAAAGTCTTTTTATTAGTTAAAAAAATTTTAAATGTAACTTTTCCATTGTTATGGTGTAAGTTTTAGAACAGTTGTAGCTGCTCTCCCGTCCCCTACAGGCCCTCACAGGCACACCGTCTCTCTGTTTGCCTTCCTGCTCAGACAGTACTGGCCAGTGGAACTTGTGCGTTTAGAGCTTTGGTCTGCAAACAGCATCTATTATTCGTTAATTTGTTCTTATGAACCATTTGAAAGATACTAATTTTTCATGGGGTTCTTGAGTCCATTTTAAATACCATTTTTTTTTTTTTTGCTAGTTCCCAGATCTCTGCATTTTGCTAATCACTTAAAAAAAGAAGTAATTCTAAAACTTGGCAGGAGTCGTATTAGAACTACATAAGTGATGGTTAGCATCCCATTCATTATAAAACAAGAACCTTTTTTTGTGTTTTTTAAATCAAGATATATTTGACATACAACACTGTGTAAATTTAAGGCGTACAATATATTGACTTCACACATTTATATTGCGTTATGGCTGCCATTGTAGCATTAACTTAGACCTCTATCTTGTCACACAGTTGTCATTTCTTCTAGCGTTGGGAACAAATTAAGATATGGTCTCTTGCTAGCTTAGTGTTTATATGACAGTTCTCTTGTTTATAATCCCAGGACTTACTTACCTAATAGTTGCAAGTTTGTACCCTAAACTCGCCTGCCTGCCTGATAACCTCTAACCACGCTGCCTGCCTGCCTGATAGCCCCTAATTAATTGCCTCCCTGCCTGATCTTCCCTAACCACCTCTGCCTTGGCCCCCGCTGCGGCAGCTTTGTCCGGAAGGTCGTTTAGCTGTCTGGTCTAATTAGCATATTACACTTTTATTGTTATAGATTATTCGTGATCGTGGATCTTGGTCAAAACCTCAGTTCCAAAACCTCAATTTGTAATTGTCCAAACTTACATCCTAAACCACTAAACCACATCTCCTGTCCTCCCCTCCCTGGTAGCCACCACTGTGCTTTGACCTTTACGTTCCAAGCAGAGTGAAAGCAGTGTTGGTCTTTCTCTGCCTGGCTCACTCAGCAGGACGCCCTCCAGGTGCACCCATGGCTCCACGAGGCCAGGAGTTCCCTTCCCTTGGGCTGGATATTCTACTGCACGTACATCACACCACGGGCATCTTTGTGTGTTCCTCCACCCACTGAAACTTAGGTCTACATCTAGGCTGTCTGGAATAATGCTTCCCTTTTAAGAATGTAAAATTTTCTGTCAAAGATGACATTTTGAAGCTTGTAATTACTGCTTTTCTGACTTATTTGCTGGGTGGTAGTTGCAGTTTTCACTGTTTGGGAGCTGACTGATGGTGTGACTTCTTGCCCTGGAGTGAGCAGTAAGGATGCTGCTGTAAAGCCTTTGCCACCCTCCTTTCTCCCCTGGTCCTGAGGACGTCTCAGTTGTGGCTGCCCCAGAAATACGTCTTCTTGACGTTAATTGTCCCCGTTCTCTTGTGCTTTCTCTGGGATGTCCCACACGCTGCAGATAACTGGAGGAGCGGGCTTTGTGGGCTCCCATCTCACCGACAAGCTCATGATGGACGGCCATGAAGTGACTGTGGTGGACAACTTCTTCACTGGCAGGAAGAGAAACGTGGAGCACTGGATCGGCCACGAGAACTTCGAGCTGATCAACCACGATGTGGTGGAGCCCCTCTACATTGAAGGTGAGTGCCACCGTGCCCTGTTGTCATCAGAGCCTGGTGGGTGCGCTGTCCGACTCCGCCCTGTCTGGTTTGTGTTGCATTTTGTGCTTGATTGGTCGTCCCATGCACAAGACACCAGTCTAGTTCCTGTGATAAAGAATGGTTATGACAGAGCAAGTCTGTCAGGTCTGACTTCACTTTTACATAGTCCCCTGGTTTTGAACTTCATGGCCTATAGAAGTGGGGCTTGTGTCATACACATCTGTCCCTATTGTCTAACAGGTCTGATGCCTACCCACCCATGAGAACTTACTTCTAGCTTTCTATGGGAAGGTAGATGACCTAGAATGCTGAATTCATAATGAAATTTCACACATAAAAGTCTAAAGCTGACTGATAATTTGAACACTTCTAGGAATTATGGTGTGGGAGCTACAGTGGGTTGGATGGTGACCTCCCCAAAAGATATATTCACATTTCTTATTTTTTTTATCCTCACCCAAGGATATGTTCTTATTGATTTTTAGAGACAGAGGAAGGGAGGGAGGGACGGTGGGTGAAAGAGAGAAAAACATAGATATGAGAAGGAACATCGATTGGTTGCTTCCAGTACTCCCCCTGACAGGAGTCAAATCTGCATACCTTTTTGGCGAAAGTAGGTTAATAATAGTAAATAAATAAGACAATAAAAAATAATAATACAAGAATAATATTTTTTTTCATACTTACTCACCCCTGAATGTGGAAAAAGAGTTGTGCTATGGCCTGCCCGAAGTTCCAGGGCTGTTAAGCAACTGAGCCAGAATCCAGTCTTGGGTTGACTCCAAAGCTTGTAAAGATATGCTCCTTCTCCTGCATGCATAGTGTAGCCTTCTGCTTTTCCCATATCAAATCCCAAGCATTTTCCCATGTTGGTAGAAAGTATCTTGAGCCATTTTAATTGCTCAACAGTGTTATTATATGGCTATACCATGGTTTATTTGTAATTGTATCCTTATTTTAATTTCTCCAGGGTTTTATAAATATGTGTCTGAATTTTATTTCCTCAATAAAGAATCTATATATGAACTGTGCCGAATACTAATGTCTTCTTTGTCATTTGGTAATGTCCATTTCACTAATACATTAGTAATAGCATTATCTTAAAAAAAATATTAACAAAAATAATTTGATAGAAAAATCCATGGCTTGATGTACATTTTTTTTGGTTACTAAAAAGATTAGACTTTCTTACATGTTAATTCATACAAGAAATCTATATCTCTTTTGCCTTTTTTAAAAATTTTGCTTTTAGTTTGACACTGTCTTGCACTAGAGATTGAGAGGCATAGCAGATCTACCTAACACATAGTTACAAACCCAAACAGGCACCCAAAATGAAAGAACAAAAGAATTCTCCTGAAGAAGGGATAAATAAGATGGAGATGAGAAATTTATATTATATAGAGTCAGAATAATAATGGTAAAGATGCTCAACAGCATGAGAGAATATATAGTAACTATGAAAACAGAAATACAGAATGACATAGCACAAATAAAGAACATATTGGAAAGAATACACAGCAGATTAGGAGAAGATGAGGATCGGATCAGTGAATTGGAAGACAGGGTAGAAAAAAAATCACTCAAATCAGAGAACCAAAAAAAAAAAAAAACCCACACAAAAACACAGGAGGACCACTTAAGGGAGCCGTGGGACAACATGGAACGTAACAATAGACGAATAACAGGTGTTCTGGAAGAGGCAGAAAGGGAAGAAGGGATAGAGAATGTGTTTGAAGACATAATGGCAGAAAACTTCCCTAACCTGGTGAAGGAAAGAGTCACACAAGTTCAGGAGATGGAGAGAGTCCCAAGCAAGAAGAACCCAGACAGGCCCACACCCAGACATATCACAATTAAAATGCCAAACATTAAAGACAAAGAGAGAATCTTAAAGGCAACAAGAGAAAAACAAACTGTTAACCTGCAAAGGAGCTCTCATAAATCCATCATCTGATTTGTCATCAGAAATTCTACATGCCAGAAGGGAGTGGAATGAAGTACTAATCCAGCAAAGCTATCAATCAAAGTAAACATTGATATAAAGAGCTTCCCATACAAAAAGAAAATGGCTAAGGGAGTTCATCACCGCCAAGCAAGCATTACAAGAAATGCTGAAGAGACTGCTGTAATAAGAAGGAGAGAGAGAAACCTAGCCATAAAAAATTAAAATGGCAATAAATAAGTACCTATCAATAATAACCTTAAATGTATATGGATTGAATGCTCCAATAAAAAGGCATAGGGTAGCTGAATGGTTATGAAAACATGACCCAACTATATGCTGTCTACAAGAGACCCACCTCAGAACAAAAGACACACACAGGATGAGAGTGAAGGGTAATGAAAACAAATTTTCCATGCAAATGGAAAAGAAAAAAGCTGGAGTAGCAATACTCATATTAAACAAAATAGACTTCAAAATGAAGGCCATCACAAGAGACAGCATGGGTCACTACATAATACTAAAGGGATCGATCCAACAAGAGGATATAACGCTGGTAAACATATATGCACCCAATATAGGAGCCCCTAAATATGTTTTAAAACTTCTAGAGAACTTTAAGGGAGAGATTGACAACAATACAATCATAGTAGGGGACTTTTGCCGGGAGCCAATTCCAGTATGTCAGCAAGGGCTGAATCATCTGGAGTAGCAAGGGCATTTCCCCAAACCTGAATCGGATGCATTAAAATGATTGCTTGCTTCCAGACAGCTCAGGGCATCTTAATCTACATGTTGTTGCCTCCTACTGGCCAAATACCTAAACAGCTGGAGGCATTTCCTCAGATCTGACAATGGACTATGTATACGAAACCCTACCACTTGGAAGTGTCTATCTCTGCCTTGCTACAGGACAATTTGTGTTAATAAAAAGAATGGGGTCTTGAGACGAGGAGATCTTAGTTTCTTTAGCTAGGCTCCTCTGACCCCCAAATGCCTTTCAAAATTATGCTTCGTCTCTGGACTCTTCATTAAGTTACACACAGCCCCTTCTCCAGATTGCTGAACCCTTCTAGATGCTGGAACAAGAACCCCGGCAGACTTTAACACCCTGCTGACTTCACTGGATCTTCCAAACAAAATATTAACAAGGAAACA
Organism: Myotis nattereri; assembly: GCF_964212035.1. Taxonomy (NCBI): domain Eukaryota; kingdom Metazoa; phylum Chordata; class Mammalia; order Chiroptera; family Vespertilionidae; genus Myotis; species Myotis nattereri. The sequence continues at coordinate 6,013,913 of NC_138085.1, read as the reverse complement.
GTGACTATAAAGGACATACTGGACCAGATGGATTTAATTGACATTCATAGAACACTTCACTCCAAAGCTTCAGATTATACACCCTTAAGTGCACATGGGTCATTCGCAAAAATAGACCTCATGTTAGGATACAAAACAAGTCTCCACAAGTTCAAGAAGATTGAAATCATGTCAAGCATCTTCTTAGATCACAGTGGAATGAAATTAGAAATCAACTATAGTAAAAACACCCCAAAACATTCAAATACATGGAGGCTAAATAGCATGTTATTAAACAATGAATGGGTTACCAATGAGATCAAGAAAGAAAGAAAAAAGTTTCTGGAAACAAATGCAAATGAACACACAACAACCCAAATCTCTGGGACACAGCAAAAGCAGTCCTGAGAGGGAAGTTCATAGCACTGTAGATCTACCTCAAAAAACAAGAAAAATTAATAATAAATTACTTAACCCTACAACTTAAAGAGAACAACAAGAAAAGCCCCGAGTAAGTAGAAGGAAGGAAATAATAAAGATTAGAACAGAAGTTAATGACATAGAGACTAAAAAAACAATTCAAAAAATCAATGAAACCAAGAGCTGGTTCTTTGAAAGGATAAACAAAATTGATAAGGCATTAGCCAAACTCATCAAGAAACAAAAAGAGAGGACCCAAATAAATAAAATCAGAAACGAAAGTGGAAAAGTACCCACTGACACCACAGAAAGCTGGACAGTGTGGATGAAACGGAAAAATTCCTAGAAAAATACAATATATGTTACAAGATCTGTATATTTCACCATATGCCCACGATCCCAAGTCAAAACTCTGTCACCATATGTTAGAACCTCCATCTTCCCTCCCACTTCGCTCTGGGAACCACCACAGTGCCGTCTGTGTTCATAAATTTCAGTTTTATGTTCCGCATGTGAGTGAAATCATATATTTCTTAGGCTTTTCTGTCTAAGCATAGTGATCTCAAGGTCCATTCACATTGCGGATGGCACTATTTTGTCCTTTCTTATGGCTGAAGAGTATTCCATTGTGTATAGGCACCACATCTTTTTTATCCAGTCCTCTACTGTGGGACATATTGTTTGTTCCCATGTCTTGGCACGGTGAATAATGTTGCAGTAAACATATATGTATATATATCTTTGCAAGTACATGATTTCGCAGTTTTCGGGTATGTACCCAGGAGTGGGATTGCTGGGTCATATGGTAGCTCTATTCTTAATATTTTGAGGAATCGCCAGATTGCTTTCCATAGTGGTTGTACCATCTACATTCCCACCAGCAGTGAACGAGGGTTCCCTTTTCCCACAACCTCTCCAACACTTGTTATTGCTTGTCTTGTTGATAATGGCCACTCTAACAGGTGTGAGGTGGTATCTCATTGTAGTTTTGATTTGCATTTCCCTGATTGTCCATAAGGTTGAACATCTTATCATGTATCTATTGGCTGTTTGTATGTCTTCTTGGGAGAGGTGTGTTTTCAGGTCCTCTGCCCACCTTTTGATTGGATTGTTTGTTTGATGGTGAGTTTTATGAGTTCTTTGTATATTTTGGAAATTAAGCCTTTGTTGGAACTACTGTTTGCAAATATCATCCCCCAATTGGTTGGCTGCCTGTTCGTTTTGTTGTTCATTTATTGTGCTGTGCAAAAGCTTTTTAGTTTGATATAGTCCCATTCATTTGTTTTTTTGCCTTTACTTCACTTGCTTTTGGGGTCAGGTTTATAAAATGTTCTCTATGACCCATGGCCATAAGTTTGGTACTTGTTTTTCTTTTTCTATGCAGCTATTTTTCGGGTCTTATGTTTAGGTCTTTGATCCATTTTGAGTTAATATTTATAACTGGAGACAAACTGTAATCCAGTTTCATTCATTTGCATATGGCTTTCCAATTATCCCAGCACCATTTATTGAAGAGATTATCTTTACTCCAATGTGCTGTGTTTCTGGCTCCTTTGTAGAAAATTATCTGTCCGTATACATCTGGTTTTGTAGCTGGGCTCTCTATTCTGTCTCATTGATCTGTGTGTCTGTTTCTCTGTCAATACCATGCTGTTTTGATGATTGCAGCTCTGTAGAATAATTTGAAGTCAGGTAGTGTGATATCTCCAGCTTCTTTCTTTCTTCTCAGTATTGCTTTGGCCATTCGGGGTCTTTTGTGGTACAAATCTGATGATTTTTTTGTTCTATTTCTTTAAAAAATGACATTGGGATTTTGATGGGGATTGCATTAAATCTTACATTGCTTTGGGTAATATGGCCATTTTAACTATGTTGATTCTTTCAACCCATGAACACGGGATATTTTTCCATTTCTGATAATTAGTGCAAATGTATTTTTCTTATGATTTTCTTAATAGCATTTTCTTTTTTCAAGCTTACTATATTATAAGAATAGAGTATATGCCCTGACTAGATGGCTCAGTTTGTTGGAGTGTCATCCTGTACACAAAAGATTGAAGGTTTGATTCCAGTCAGAGCACATATCTAGGTTGTGGGTTCGATCCCCAGTCAGGTAGTGTATAGGAGGCAACTAATTAATGTCTCCCTCTCACACTGATGTTTCTCTCTTTCCCTTCCTATGTCTCAAAAAATCGATAAAAACATATTGTCAGATGTTTTTTTAAAACAAAGAACATAGTATATACTGTGTTTTTTTTTTCATTTTATTTTTTATTATATGGTCGTTTTTTAATAATCCAATCTTGAGTTGTTAAAATGTGGTTTTAAAATGAGAGGAAAAATATTTTCTGCATGGTCACTGTATTTATTGAATAATTGCTGAATGTCCCTATGTTCTTTTCAGTTATTCATTCTTTTATTCAATAGATATTGAAGAACTATCTTCATTTTTAATGATATTAGCCTAATATGGAGGCTGACATGCTTGGAAAGTGAAATAAAAGGAGAGAGTTTGATAACCAAAGGAGAGATCAGTAATAAGGCTCTTACAAGTCAGTGAAAGAGTGTATGAGTACGTGCCAGAATGAGTGCAGTTTGTTCAAGGAGGGAACAATAAGTAGTCAGAAAATCTTCTTGCCTGCTAATATGATTTAATACACTAACATGTTAATTATGTTAGAAAATTCATTTTAGAAATAACAGTTAATGTAATTTCTTAAAGTAGAATACAGAATTCAAAGTTGGGAAAGAAAAATCCTAAATGTAGTTAGATCTCATTCTATGCATGAAAAAAGCCCGAGACATGCTGTTTTACATCTGGCAAACATCCTAATTTCTTCTTGTTTAAAAACCATTTGATTTCCATTGCTAACTTGCATCTTTCCCATTTTATTTCATCTTCACCTGAGGATATGTTTTCCATTGATTTTCAGAGAGAGTGGAAAGGAGGGGAGAGGGGGAAAGAGAGAGGGGGGGGAGAGAGAGAGATGAGAGAGAGACACATTGATCAGTTGCCACTAGCATGGGCCCCCACCAGATTGAGGGTCAAACCTGCAACCCAGGTACATACCCTTGACTGGCATAGAACCCGAGACTCTTTAGTGCCCAGGCCAATGCTCCAACCACTGAGCCACGCCAGACAGGGCTTTCTCGTTGTTTTATATCCAGGTGTAGGTAGTACAGAATTGGCATTAGAACTTAGATCTCCGGATTCCAAGTCCACTGCCAATAGCACTCTATTTGGTTGCATTTTGCACACCAGAATTCTTGTTTTGTCTATACTGGGTTTTTAAAATAATCTTTAATTTTCCAGTCATAGTTGACATACAATATCATATTAGTTACAGGTATATACCCCAGAGATTAGACATTTCATAACTAAGTGATCATCGTACTAAATCTCACATCCATCTGAAACCATGCATAATTATTAACTATATTTCCTCTGCTGTGCTATATGTCTCTGTGACTATTTTATAACTACCAATTCTTCACCTGAAATTAAACTAGAAATTAATAATAAAGATAGTTGGAAAACCAAAACATATTTGGAGATTAAACAACATAACACATGTGTCAAAGAAGAAATCTCAAGAGAACTTTAAAAGTATTTTGAACTAAATTAAAGAATTAGGTTTCTTATTTGCTTTTTGTTCTTAGCTACTTATCAACTCAGAAAAACTGATGGGAGTTGGACAGCAGTCATAGGAGTTTCCTCATACTGAATTAGATTCCTTCAGTGCATTTATATATTGACAGACTGAAAACAATTTTAAAAGGTTTATGTGTTTTTAGGTTTTTTTTGAAGAAAAAGTATCCTTTCAACACCAGGGGTTCTATTTTTAAGTTAACTCAGTGGTTTTTAATCATCCATATTATAAATGCCCAGAGTCTTCTTACCTGGAGCGTCCAGGTCAGGGTGCCAGGAGCCCATGCATTCAGTGCTTCCATGGGTAATGACAGAGCAGGGGTTGATGGGGGATCTCAAACAATCTGCAGTGGCGCGGGAGCCTGATTTTGACCCCTTATATTCTCAGGGTTGAGAAAGGGAGGAGAACAAATACATAAACTAAAACCATTCATTTTATACTTCAGCTTTGCTAATAAGTGTTTTACCCATTTTCACTAACACTTGTTTTCATCTGCATTCGTCATTCATAAGTATCTTTGTTTTTTACCATCTTGACCTTTTTTTTTTATTGATTTGAGAGAGGGGAGGGAGAGAGAGGGAGAAACATTGATTTGTTGTTCCACTTATTTATTCATTCATTGGTTGAGTCTTGTATGTGCCCTGGCGGAGATCAAACTGCACCCTTGGTGTATGGCAGGGGTGGGGAACGTCTGATCCCTATATGATCTGTGAAATTATTTGGTCTGGCTCTGCTAAGGCATTAGGGGTGAGTTAATTAAACTTAATTTTTGCAGGCTAATTTTTAAGTCGATAACGGCCCTTGGCAGGAAAAAGGTTCCCCAGCCCTGGTGTGTGGGAACAATGCTCTAACCAACTCAGGAACCTGGCCAGGGTCCCATGTTAACCATTTTCTAAGTGTACAGTTCAGTAGTGTTAAGTGTATTCACATTGTTGTAAAACAGATCTCCAGAACTTTCTCACCTTGTTAAACTGAAACTATCCCCATTGAACAATAACACCTCTCTCCCACCCCCCAAACTAGCCCCTGGTAATCGCCATTCTGCTCTCTGACTCTATGAACTTGTCCACTCTAGGAACCTCATCATATAGGTGGATTCCTATGGTGTTTGTCTTCTTGTGACTGGCTTATTTTATTATGAGTAATGTCCTCTATCCACTGAGCCAAACCCGCTAGGGCCCTTTCTCCTTTCTCCATTGAGTGACTTGGCACCCTTGTTGAGGATCATTTGACCATATACAAAAAAGATTTGTTTGGGGCTCTTTATTCCATTGGTGTATATGTCTGTCTATTTGCGAGCGCCCCACCATTTTGATTACTGTTGCTTTGTAATATGTTTTGAAATCAGGAAGTGTGAATCCGAATAATCTTGGCAAACAAAGAAGCCTCACAAGTGTCCAGGAGATGGGGTCCACAGTCTTTTGCATGCTGTTCTTGCCTCCCTCCACACACAGTTCTGGTAGAGGAAAAAAGTTACTGGCTATTCTGGGAACCTGTGCAGTGCCTGGAATTTCCTCCCACAGATACTGTCCCTGGAACCATCCAGCACCCCCTTCCCCTGGACTTGTTGGCTCTTGTGTACGCAGTCTCAGAAACCTTCTCTCTCAGGCTCGAAAGACTGATAATTGGGGTGAATTAAGTGGGGACCAAGCTCACAACCTGGAGCCGCCACTTCTGCTCCTGTCTGAGGATGAGGAATTCTCATCTGACTCTCCCTCCGAGCTTGGGGAGCGTGTCAGGAAACAGCCCCAGATCCTTCCAGGTGCTGCAGTGATTCCCACACCTTCCTGGAGCTGACAAGAGAGATTTTCAGGGGACGCTTGGTGTGTGGGTGTGGGTGGGAGCTTGGGTACTCTTGGGTGGCAGGGATTTTTTGAGAAAGTTAAAGCAGTATTCATCATGGGGACTGTTTTTCGAGTTTGTCCGTCATCTCTGACCCCTAGCCCCTGTGTGCTGTTCCCTGCAAGGAGGGCCCTGGTCCCTGCTTGGGAAGAGGGTGGGAGGCCAGGGGTCGGGGGAGTCCCGAGGGGCAGTCATGGAGGAATTGCTGCCAGTGCCCTTGCCTGGGGCTCAGGCTGTGAGCAAGGGAGGCCTCCTGTGCAGCGGGGTTTCGGGTCCCCCATTCCTTGGCTCTCCTATGATGGTGCTTGTTTTCTTCGACCTCGAGCTACAGTGGCCCAGACCGTCTGCCTGGAGGGATGGCTTTCCTCCCACGGGCTTGTTCCTCACTCTCCTTTCACAGGAGACCTTGTGCCCAAGGGCCTCTCTATTGTGTGGCAGGAGTTACTGACCCTGGAGAGCGAGGGTTTGGGGTGATGTTGAAGTGATGCCTATGCATGAGAGGAGGTGGGGTGGAGTCAGAATTGTTGTGCCATTTGTGGCTTTATAACCTCCTCCTGTGTACTGGATGCGTAGGAGCAAAATGAAAGGTTGTTTTCTTGCAAACGTTTGAGCCTTTGCTTTTATGCCAGGTTTGCTTTACCGATTAAAAATGTTTACTTTAAGTCAGCAATTTTCAACTGTGTGCCGCAACAGTTTTTAGAACGTGCGATACCTGAGCATTTAGTCTGGGGCACTGACCTCTTTTCCCTGAGATTGTCGCATAAATGACACAACCAGCCAATGATAGGCAATACATGTGAATGAGTCTAAATTGTACCTATTCCTTTTGTCAGATTGGCAGAAAAAATACACTTTTTGGTGTGCTGCAGAATTTTAGTGATTTTTGTGTACCCGTGGGATGAAAAAAGCTTGAGAATCGCTGCTTTAGGTATTTGTGCTTAATTCTGGGCCTCCGTCTTCTAATTGGACTGCTTTACTGGGGAGGTCTTCTCAGGAAACAGCCAGCTCGGCACTCAGATTGACCCTGATCTGAGGAGAAACGTCCACATCATTGGCCCAGCCATGTTTTCGTTCCAGATAATTAGACTTTCAGTTTTTGTTTAAAGTTCTCCTAAAGGCAAATTAGTTTCTATGGAGAATAATAAAATAAGTAACATTTTGGTAAAGTTACACAAACACCTTTATTAATCAGTGTCTACTCAGGCATTCATAATTTTTTAGTGTTCTCCTTGGAAATGACATACTTCCGTTTTGTCTCCTGCAGTTGACCAGATATACCATCTGGCCTCTCCAGCCTCTCCTCCAAACTACATGTACAACCCCATCAAGACGCTGAAGACCAACACGATCGGGACGTTAAACATGCTGGGTGAGTTGCCCTTCCTTGTTTTGCAGCTGTTGTTGGGAATACTGTAGACAGCCCACGTGCAGGCCTTTGTGCTGTGGAGCGTGATCCTGCTCTTGACATCCTCTCTCACCCGCCGCCTGGGCTATTTCACTGAGACTTCATTTGGCATCAGAATTGGTCGTGGGGAGATGGTCATTGTAGTAACTAACCAGTCTGTGTTGTCCCAGTTCAGTCCCCTGGGAATACCACCTGTGCTTCTGGTGAGGACCCAGCCTCCCTCCACTGTCCCCTCTGACTCACAGTGTGGTGCCTCCCTGCTGGAAAGGGCACTGGTGGCTCTGCTCCAAGATTAGGTTGGAGAGGATGACACAGACACACACACACAGCACACACCCCATAGACACACACAGACACATACAGCACACACACACACCACAGACACACACAGCACACACATAGATACACCCCCACAGATACACATACACTGGATGCACACCACACAGACAGGGAAACACACACACACACACACGTTTCAGGAGCGCTTCTGGAGGGCGTGGGAGGACAACTGTCCTTACGGGGCTGTGGAAACCTAGTCCTGGCTCCAGACAGAACTGCAGGGCTCACTTAGGAGAGTGAGATGAGAGGAAGCCCTTAAAGGGCTGCATGAGTGTATTTCCACACGACGTGAGTGATGGGCACATGTCCATGCCTGAGATGGGAGGCAGGGGTAAGCTGGGCACAGATGCCCATTACACTAGGGGTTTTGATTAGTTACAAACTGGAAAAAAGGGACCACTTTTTGAAATGTCAAGTAAAAACAGGTTTAGTTATAGGACATCTGAAGCAGGTTCTATAAATGGGTTTGGGAAGCTAGCACTCAATTTGAATTTGACTGAAGCCTCAGACAAGGGTCTGAAGAGGCAGCTGGAGGTTGGTTTCAAGGCTCGTGGACGACACGGGAGTTGAGCTCTGTGGGAAGTGAAAGGGCATTTGTCTTCCTCTGTGTTGTGCCCGGCTTCTGCTTAGAGATCCAGTGTGTGACAGGCTGCCCCTCCCTCGTCCCAGGGCTAGACACCACGGAGGAAAAGCCACTGAGCACAGGATGCTTAAAGGATCTCATGTAGGCAGTGCAGTCAGGGTGCCCAGGGCACGGTCCTGGCAATTGTGGAGGGCATTCAGATAAGGACCGTGCTCTGGCTCTGCCAGGGAACTTGGCCTCTGAGGCAAGAATGTACGGGCACAGGCAGTAGTGATTCCCAGGAGGAAGGGAAAGGTCTCAAAAAAGAGGCACCCGTGCAGGTGACTCTTGGGCTGGGGCCCGAACCCTGCGTGAGGTTGGACCTGGAGGTCTCGAAGGAATGGCAGTGGGTTTTCAGGAATGACATGGACAGAAGCTGGAGAGGGACAGTCGCTAGGCCAGAAAGAGACCCAAATGGGACTTTGTATTCCGAACTGAGAGGAGCTGTTGCTAGCTGTTCTGCACTTGAGACAGGATGCCCCGAACGTCGCCCGGCCTTTTCCGGGTAGAGACCTGCTCTGTGCTTCACCGCCTCCCTGCTCCTGTGCCTGGCGTCTTCCTGATGCAGCCTCTCTGTCCAGCCTCCGCATAGGCACCGGGCCTGGCTGCAGCGCCGCCCTGTTCCCCTGGCTGCGGCCTGAGGCCCGGAGGCCCTGTGCGGAGGAGGCCAGCGTGGAGGAGGCAGCCGTCACGAGTGCACCCTGTCAGTGCCTGGTGATGATACTGAACTGTAGTTTTGCAAGTTTTTACCATTGGGGGAAACTAGATAAGGAAGGGGTACCTGGGATCTCGGTATTCTTTCAACTTAGAAGTTTAAAGAAAAGACCTCGGATCCTTCACTGTGAAGCAACTACTGTTGCCTCTGTGTCGTGATGTGTGGTCCGCCTCTCGGGCTCTGTGGGGTGAACTGGAGTGAAGGAGATGGGGCCGGTGTTGGGAGCCTACGAATTCCATGTCACACTACATCCTGCCCATTTCCTTCCTCAACCACAGGGGGCATATGCACAGGCTAGCTCCAAATCTTGTTTTCCAGCAGCTCTGTTCTCTTGTTCTCCACACACGTCCTCATAGCCCCCAGATGCTGTGCACTCCCACCCCTGGCCTCCTCATCCTAGGCCCTTCCCTTCCTTCTGTCTGCCCGGCTTCTCCAGCAGTGGCTGCAGGCTCTGTGCTCCCCCTCCCGCTCCTCCTCGCAGCCCTTCCTGTGTGCTGGGTGCTGGTGCTGAGCCCGTCTGCACAGGGCTCTGTGGTGGAGGACATGGGGAAGCGCTGGGTTAAGTGAAGGGCGTGGTGTCCTCTGTACCTCCTGCACATCGGGACTCTGACTCTGCACCTTGCGTGACCACCATAGATAAAGCTGTTCTCGTCCATTCTGCATGTCAGGGCGAATGCAGGAAAAGTTCAGAGCAGAGGGCGGAATGTGGGGAGTTCCTTTGGGGAAGATGGTGCTGTTTAAGCCAAACCTGGAAGGAGGTGGGAGGATGGGGTGAGGGTGTCCAGACGGAGGCTGGTTCAAGCGCAGTAGAAGGTGCCAGGAGCATGTGGAGAAGTGTCAGGTGGACCATTTGGGGGCAGTAGTGGAAGGAAGTTAAAGTGCAAAGGGCATTATCTTATGCCAAACAGGGGGAAGCTACCTCATAACATAGTGTTGGGGCAAAGGAATCTTTGTGAAACTCCAAATCACACGTTATCAAACCCACAGATCCTGCATTTGGCCCTGCTTAGTTTATTAGTATTTCACTAAGTGCTGGGGTCCTCAGGGTTCACTTGTGCTTTTCTTACTGTTTTTATTGGTTTGTTGGTGGTGGGGGGGTTTTTAACCCCTTCTTTTCCAAAGTAGATGCAATAAGAGTGGATGACTGAGGATGCATGGATGTCAGATGCCATTAGCACTAAAAGATTGCTGAAACTGGCAACCAAAGTGGGCATGTGTGTTTCTTCCGTGTCTCCCTGAAGTGACGGTTGCTCTTGTGTCCCTGCTCTCTGTAGGGTTGGCGAAGCGAGTCGGTGCTCGCCTGCTCCTGGCCTCCACATCGGAGGTGTACGGAGGTAAGTGGGTGGGGCTTCTCTGGGGCGGTTCGCATCCTGTCTTAGGGGAGGAAGGAATCAAGGGTGGGTCCAGAATTCCATTTCTAAGGAGGCAGTGCTTTTTGACTCCAGTGCACAGCAGCCAAGAGGCTCCTGTGTCTGCCGTTGTCTCCGCATCGCAGTCTCAGACTCTGCCTCCCTCCCACTGAAGCACGCCCTCCCGGCCTGGATCACGGCTCCCTGGCGAGGAGGACTGCCGGTCACGGTTCCGCAGAAGTCGTTTTGCATTCTGTTCTGAGAGCACCCAGAAATCGATTCATTGGGGATTCTTTGCCTGTCTAGCAGGTGCACGTTATTCTTCAGTGTAAACAGTGGCGTTGTGAGCGACCCCGAGAACTGGGGGTTGGCCTTGAAGAGTGCTTCATGAAGGGACTTGTGCTGGTGCCTCCCTGTTGCATAACCGTTTCTGGAAGAATCTACCAGAAAATTCAAGGGTCTTTCCTGCCAGTCTGCAGCACTTCACCGCCCTCCGTGGGGAGTGGGGTGAGGGCTGACATGACAGGTTGTTTACGTGGATGAACACTTTCAATTCACGTGGCAGCAGGAGCCAGGCTTGGCTGTGGTGGAACTTACCCACCTCATGTACCGTTTTGGACAGATAAATGCGGAGTGGAAGGGCAGCATGGAAGAGGCGGGTTGTTATTAACGAGAACCAATGGAAAAGTCTGAGAAACGGAAATTCCACTACATGTAGTCATGTTCTTTGTAATCCCTGTGGAAAAGGAGAGCTCCGTCCACTTCTCTGAAGTCCTCCGGGTTAAAGGGCGGGACTGCCCACAGTCCCCTGTTCGCCCTGTTGCTTAGCAATGGGTAGGTGAGTGGCCCTGGAATTCTCCCTCCCTGTTCTGTCCATCTCAAGACTGCAGAGATCAGCAAGTTCCCCATGCGCATCGGATGGTCCCCTTTCTCCGCGGAGGGGCTTCCCATGTCACATAAGGAGAGGCGTTGACAGAGTCCTCGGCCTGTGTCTTTAAATGCCTCAGACACCAAGGTGCTCGAGTTCTCTGTCCAGGAGGGCCCGTGACAGCTCTCCACATCCACCGCTTTCTCCTCCCACCTCATTGTTATCTGAGCATTGGCAGTGGCTTCTGGTCTTCAGGGTCGTAAATACCGTCAGGGCTGCACTCCCGGGCCCACCTGGTGCTCTGCTCTGATGGTTCATGACCGCATAAACGCGCTGGGGCGTGCGTGCTGGTCTGTCAGCCGGCACACTGCGGGCAGGGGAGCCTGGTTAGGAAGTATGTCACTGGCCCTTTCCTTTTGTAATTTCAAAGTGATTGCATGAGAGACCTTTTTTTTTTTTTTTAAGTATATTTTATTGATTTTTTTTACAGAGAGGAAGGGAGAGGGATAGAGAGTTAGAAACATCGATGAGAGAGAAACATCGATCAGCTGCCTCCTGCACATCCCCCCACTGGGGATGTTGCCCGCAACCAAGGTACATTCCCTTGACTGGAGTCGAACCTGGGATCTTTCAGTCTGCAGGCTGATGCTCCATCTACTGAGCCAAACTGGTCAGGGCATGAGGGACCTTTTTAAAGCTGTGCCATGGACTGTGGGCATTTCAGGGGTGGATGGGCATGCCCAGCCTTCTCCTCATCATTGGTCAAATTTCGGATCATCTCCTTTGGAGCCTAGCTGGCCAGTCCTTGTGAAGAATCCCCAGGAAAGGTGTGATGGGGACCATCCATCACATCTGTGTGAATTGACGTATCTGGTTTTCTTCTCTCCGGGAGTGTTTGCCTGAGACCTCTCTCACCATGCAGTAAAGCGTGCCTCTTCTCAGGGGAGTTTAAAGCTCAGAAGCAGATAGAAGGTGTGCACCTGCCCTGAGCCTCCGCCGCCCTCTGAAAGAGGCGCCGCTCCCAGTGGGCGACCACAGGCGCACGTGTGCGCCACGTCCCCTCCCTTGTGCCCACACGTCGAAGTCAGATTCTGCTACAAGTTACACAAGGAGTGAATTTACAACATAGGTCCCTGGACTTGTCCAGATTTCTTGGCAAAGATTTACACATTTTATACCATGGGTGTACATGGTTGTATAAAATTCCTGGTGTACCAAATTAGTTATTAATTCACATTCCAAAAGTATACTTGTGTTAAAGAATTTGTTACTGGGATTTCTTAAGTAGTCATTTCTCTGGTACATCTCAAAGTGTGATTGAATTACATACCAGAAACACGGGAATTGGGGACTATAAAACGTATGCTAAAGGGACCAGCAGCCTTTGCTATTGACCTCCCACCGGCCCTGGACCAGGGCTCCTGGTGTCTCTGAGGTTTTGGTCTGTGCTGGGGATGGCACACGTGAAAGTCATCTTCTGCAGAGATGCTCTTATATTTTTTTTCAATAAATACATGCTTTGCTTTCCTCACATATTTTATAAATATAAAATTGAACCATGTATCTCTTCACATAGATTATATTTATAGTTTGACAATGATTTAAAAGTTATGAACAATTTATGGGAGAGGGGAAGGCTAAAATAGAGAGCCTTTGATCTTTTCATTTTTTCTCTGTAAAATACGGTATTTAGCATGAGAGGTAAGAACAGCATATCCCACTGGGACTTAGTTGAATGTGGAACACTGAATTCTCTAGATACGGGTCTTTCCACATGTAAAGTTCATTTTGGTCTTCCCACAACTCCCTTTTGTATCATAAATCGTCAGTGTTCATCATGGGTATGAACGTGAAACAAGGAGGGATGAAAACACGGTCTCGTTTCTCCTTCTCATAGACCCTGAAGTCCACCCTCAAAGCGAGGAATACTGGGGCCACGTGAACCCGATAGGCCCCCGCGCCTGCTACGACGAAGGCAAACGGGTTGCGGAGACCATGTGCTACGCTTACATGAAGCAGGTATCGGGCCAAGCTTGTGAGCTGGGGCACAGACATGTGAAGCGCCCGTTTCGCTGAATGTGCAGCACTGAAGGAGTGAAATGCCATGATTACCTGCAGGGGGCGCTGGGAAGGAAGCCCAGACCCCACTGTTTTACATTAATGGTATTAGCAACAGTTTCCTTCCTTTAAAATGGTGCTTTCCAGGGGGTGAATTCCTCGCTTCGGAATACGACCGCAAGGCTCGGAACACCGTGCTGCTTTTTGCCTACGTGCCATGCCCACCAGCAGCCAGAAGTGCCTGTGTTTCCTGCAGCCCCCGAATCAGTGGCTTGTGCTTTTCACCTCCGTTCTCTATAGGTGTAAAGTGAGTGCATGGTGGCTCTCGTCTGCACCTCTTCGGGAGCTGTTATTACTGTATCTCCTGCTCTCCCAGTTACTCATTGCTTCCCTGGGGGCTGTCCCTGGTAGTTTCATGTCCCAGATTTGCTCCCTACACGCTGGAGCGGACAGAGCCCACAGACTGAGGCAGAGGATCTGGTTCTGCCTGGCTCTGCTGCTGCCTCGTCCTCAGAGGTGTGGCCTGACCTCCTTGGTCACTCGGTGCTCGGCTCTGACATGGGCTCCGTGCATGGCCTGCCTGCCTCAGGCTGTGTGGGAGCCAATGAAACCTCCAGACAGGCCCAAGGGACCGGGCAAAACCTGGCTAGTCCATCCACTTGGTGACCATCCTGTTGTGCTTGGACCAGCGCTCTGAGCTCATGGACGTGCCCTTCATTAGAGGGAGGGACATGTGGACTGGACAGGCTTGTGCTCTCAGGACCTAAAGTGGAGTGGGCTGTGTCCCTGGGCCTGGGGTCCCTTCTGCCTGCAGAGAGCTGGGAGTTCAGAGGCCATGGGCTTCATGGGAGGGAGAGGCACTCTGGATGCCTGGTGCTGATGGCCAGGGTGTGCCTGTGCGTCTTCGTTGTTGTTTTTAGTGAAATGCCAACATTAAAGCCCACAAAATAGCCTTGTGCTGATGGAGGTATTTAGGCCTTTCTCCCCTACTTCTCGGCCAGAAGCAGAACTGATTGCTTTCCAAGCTCCTTCGGGCAGTTGACCCATTTATTTTAAAGAAGCACTAACCAGTTCTAGAAAGGACAGACCTTCATCATTTTTGAGCCTAGGCTATCTTGGCCCCAAAATATAAGATGGTCTCCCAGACAGATAGCACAGCCCGTATGCATGCTGGTACTTCAGAAAGCCTGAAAGCCAGGGGACTCGCAGTCGCATTGTATCCACAGTAAGTGTGAAGAGGATGGTTTTCTTTTGCTTTCGGTCTTGTATTTCTCAGTGAATTTTTACAGAGGTACAGCTGGTGGGCAAGTAGGACAATTTTATTGAACTTTTAATTTTTATTAAAGGATTAATAGTGTAACTTAGTTGATAATTTTGTAAGTATACATATTACCTTACGGAATGAACTCATGATGATTACAGTATTTAGTAATGATACTAGAGGCCAGGTGCACAAATTCGTGCATGGGTGGGGTCTAGCCAGCCTGCCCTGATGGGGGCCCATTGGGCTGGGCCAGCTGGGGAGAGGGGCTGCGGGAGGTTGGCCAGCCAGCCCCGCCCCCAATCAAGGTAGGGAGGCCAGTCATGGGTGGGGCTGGCCAGGGGGCGTGGGGGCCTGCAGGCAGTTGGCTGGCTGGCCCCACCCCCAATCATGGTGGGGGGCAATCGTGGGCGGGGCTGGCCAGGGGGAGGGGCTGCGGGTGGTTGGCCGGCCAGCCTCGCCCCCAATCCTGGTGGTGGGGGTCGATCAGGGGCTAGGTCGGCCAGGGGGATGGCTGCAGGAAGTTGCGGGGGGGGGGGGGGGGGCCAATCGGGGACCCAATTGAGCAAGTTGGCTGCCACAGTGCACATCATAGCGACCAGTCATTCTGGTCATTCCGTCACTCCGGTCACTTGGCTTTTTTATATATAGAGATAGCCAGTGTTTGCTGAGCACTGACTGTATGCCAGGAACTGGAATACACCTCTGAGTGCTGGCAGGGCCCGCATTTCACGCAGATTAACACTGTCAGCCATGTCATCGGTTGGTGAGCTCTGGAGCGTAGCACCTGTATCACTCTGGACTATCAGCATTTACACTTCTGCTCACATGGGTCCCAGGAGATGAATGGCACAGGTGGCATTGCCCTGGAAACTGAAGTAATGTGCCCATCGGAAGCCCCCGTGTGGACAGCTGTCTGTGGCGGAGTGCCCCTGCTCAGCGGGATCCTTGTGAAGGACGCACTCACAGGAAGGATGATGCTCTGGAATGTGTGACATGTCTCATCACACGAGAGGCCCTAACAGCTGATGGCTGAATGGACGGAAAAGACACACCCCTGGCCAAGGTCACAGTGTGCCTGCCAAATGGGCTGGTCTCTGTTAGGCTCAGCCTGTGTCAGGGCTCAGTCAGCTTATTCTCCCCTCATTCCCGCAGCCCCTTTGAGGTGGATGTGGGCCACCCATTTTACAGATGGAAGAGTGGGCCCTAAAACTTGCTTCCAGCTCCCAGGCCTATAAGCAGAGCTTCAACCAGGCCTGGCAGCCCTCAGGGTGTGTTCCTCCCCTTTTCCTGCCGTGCTGGCGGGCCATGGTGGGGGGGGGGGGGGGTGAGGAAGCTGGGCCAGCGGGAGGAGATGCAGCTGAGTCCAAGGGCACCGGGTTCCTTTGATGCACAGTGAGGTAGTGACACCCAGGACCGGTCCAGGCTACACACTGCTCGAATCACCACTGCTCCGCAGGGCAGGGAGGCTGTGGCGGGAGCCGCAGCAGCTCGTGCGCACCCTTCCAGGATAGCAGCTTTTAGGGGAAAGTTCAGAACTATCTGTGGACTAATGTAAAAAAAAATAACCCGAAAGAAGGATGAATCTGGTGGGGTTCTATGTCTTTGGCATGTTTTAATTAATTATTTCATAACAAGTTATTTTTAAATACATAATGACATATCCACTTTTAAGTATAAATCATTGTTTTCTCTCCCAGATGGTATGTGGATATATATTTCTCTGAATCAATATAAGGATTGAGAATATAAACAAGATAAATACAAGTAGGAATAATCTTTGTATCATTTCTCTTTTCCAAATAATTCTCTTCTGAGTCTCTCTTAATGGAATGTGCTAATGTATTCAAAATAGAATTTGATTTCCCAGAAAAAAAGTCTATGGCATGTGTCCATCTTAGAGACACAGAGAGACACTCCCTTGGGTTTCCTTCAGGGGATGGGTGAGATGGAAGTGAGATCAAGGGCACAGCACCTTTGTGAATACTTTTAACTTGTCAGAGACGCATTAAATGGTGGCTCTGTGTGCGCTGGGTGTGGTGGGTTTGTAAATGTGGGGACTTCTCCGGTGGGTGTGGCCAGCTCACCGCCCTGCAGAGCCTGATGCTGCAGATGTGTGGCCCACCCACTGGGCAGGGTCAGCAAACAGGCCGCCATTCATAACACCAGGCCAGCAGAGCAGAGGCACAAGCACTGATGGTCATCTAGCCCGTGGCTGAGGAAATAGCTTTGTTTTACTCTCAGGCATCAAAATACTTAAAAAGTAGTGGTTGGTATGTTCCTTATATTTTAGTTTTTAAAAAGCACTCAACAAGCAGCTGGAAAAAGTCAAGGGTTCTTTTGGTAGCATTCACACCCTGGGGTCAGACCCTTGTGGCCTGGACCTGCCCAGCGCTGCTGCCTGCTGGCTGGGCACCCGCCCTCCGTGCCTGCTGTCCTCCTAGGAAGTGTGCCCTCCTAGCCTGGACGTGAGCTTAGCCTGCTGTGTAGCAACACTCAGGCCAGGTGGTTACGACCCAGCGAAGCAGGGCTGTTGGGGGAGATTGCTAGGCAGACAAGTGCTGCTGTCCCTGACAGGTGTGGCCTCCCTCTGCCGGGACACCGAGTGGGAATTGCATGCCCCAGGGCCTTGCTCAGCAAAGGGAGCTCTGCATTCTGTGAGAGCCTCTTCCTGCCCAGGTGGGGAGCAGAGCCCATCAGATGTGGGTGTTTCTGCCTCAGGCCTGCGTGGCTCTCTCCCTCTCAGGGGCCTGAGGAAGACTAAGAAAGTGTCAAGAGAGTAGGCCTGCTGGCCCTGGGAGTACTTCCCATTAGCTCTGTCCTGTCCCCACAGGTAGAGAGGCCCGGGGGCCTCTCTCGGGACAGCTGTCCACACAGCGGAGGGTGGTCCTCTCCTGTGAGCACCACTTTCCCTGCGCGCTGCTTCTCTATCCCACCCGCACCTTCCGTCAGTGAAGATAGTGACCACGGCCACACTGTGTTCAGGGCCGGAGCCGGCTTGCCAAGCAATGGCCACATAGGGGAACTGTAGGAGACCATTGAATCCCTGCTGGTAACATCTCTGTCCCTGGAGTTGTTGGGGGGCGGGGAAGCCCTGTCCCTTCATTGCACCACCTGCCTCCCCAGCCCCTCACCCCGCCGGCTGAGTCAGATGCAGGAAAGAGGCATTCGGGTGCCCCTTTCCCATCTGGGGTTGTATAGTACCCCAGTCTAGCCACTGTTTCCCACCCCCAGGCATTAAAGGGCTCCTGGGCTCCTGGTGGAAATGTTTCTGAGATACTTTACATGGGGTTCCCATTGCACCAAGATTTAGTAATCAAAGAAGGAGGTCAAAGTTCAAGGGTAGATACCAGGTTTAGAGCCGTCACTTGGAAATAGACAGGAATGATGGCCGTTTCAAAGCAGATTCGTGTGTTTTCTTTAAACTCAGTAGATGGATAGTACTGTCCCCATTCCAGAGATTACCATCTGAAATCTGGGCATCTCAAGTGCCTTCCCAGGAATGTGCAGCTGGTGAGGGCCAAGACCTCCCCGGGCCTCGGGGCTCCCCCAGGCATTCCAGCGCGGCTCCCTGTGTGTGCCTCAGATGCTGGCCCACTGCTGTTATGCCGGGTGACTCACTCTGGCAGAGTTATGCTGGCCCTTGATAAACCTCTTGAGGCTTGGAGACATGAGTGAGTGAGTGAGTCACCCCACCTGGGACAAGACCATCGGCACAGTGAAACCAGCCCCTGTCGGCCGTGTGGCACAGGCCCTCCTCCTCACCGGGGTGAAACATGCACCTCTTAGTGGTCAGCAGACTCCCTGGCAAGTGGGGTGCTGAGTGCAAGTCAGCAGCTTGTGTTGTGCACTGGTCCTTCAGAGGAGGGTCTCCTTAAGAGAGGCATGGTGCCTGGTTTTCTACCCTGGGAGGCAGGCTTTGGGTCACTGGCCTTTCCTCAGATGGGGAGTAATTATACCTTCCTCCAGTGCTGGGGTCCTGCCCCAGCAGGTCCAGGTGTCCCCAAAGGTGTGGACGGAGTCGGCAAAGAAGGAATGACACGGAGGCAGTGTTCAGTTGATCAGCAGCCTAGCCAGGATCTCCAGCCAAGTTCTGGTCTGGATCTCCAGCGAAGTTCTGTTTAGGATCTCCAGCCAGGTTCTGTGTCCATGGTCTCTTGCTAGGTTCTCCAGCCAGGTTCTCCAGGTTCTCCAGCCAGGTTCTGTAGCCATGTTCCCTCGCTAGGTTCTCCAGCCAGGTTCGGTCCAGGTTCTCCAGCCAGGTTCAGTCACCAGGTTCTAGTCAGGTTCTCTTGCCAATTTCTGTAGTCAGGTTCAGTCCAGGATCTTTTGCCATGTTCTCTCGCTAGGTTCTGTCTCTAGGTTCTGAGGCCAGTTTCTGTCCAGGATCTTTTGCCATGTTCTCTCCAGCGAAGTTCTTCTGTCTCTAGAGAACGTTCTGTGTAGGTTCTGTGCCAATTTCTGTCTCTCTTCTCTGTTTCTTGCTGTCTTGTTACATCTGTATTTATACCAGTTGATTCAGTCCTATCAATCTCTATTACAAAGGTTAGGGCGTTTCTTATCTCCATTCCAGGGAGTAAAGATTATGTAGCTTAAGCATGATTGTTCATAGTTAAAGTGATTAATTACCCGCCTGGCACTTAGTTAAGAGGTTTTATTCCCTCCCTAACTTCAGGGGAAAATCCCTACCTGGGGAAACAACCTTTCTCAGAGACCTTGGTTAAAACACATAGTGCCAAGAAGGTAAGCAAACATATTAAGAACAGTATGCCATATATGCCAGGTCCCTTGAAACAGCAAGCATGGACCGGCTCCCGGCACTCCAGGATATGGGTGCCACCACACAACCTCCCTCAGCAGCACGTGGGTGCCTGCTGACTCTCCCCATCCTGCGCAGGGCACCGCAGGAGGAACCCCAGGGGCTGCGTGTCAGGTGGCTAATGAGCTGCACGCGGTGGCACCCGGTGCCTCTGTCCTGACGCTGCATAGGAAGAGCCCATGCACGAGCGGGGAGCAGGGCTCAACTGGGGGAGCCTGGGTTTGTGCTGATTTGATTTGGAAAGTGAGGCTTAATAGGGAGCCAGTCTGGGTGCAAACTGGGCTTGAGAGCCAGAGTTGTTGAAAAATCATGTGACCATCTCTGCAGCTGCACCTATCCCAGGCGTTGTCCTGTGCTACCTGAGGTGATGATCCAGATGGGAAAATCAAAACAAGCAGCTTCCTTGTGGGTGGCCAGGTAGTGTCTGCAGAACTCTGCTTTTAGGGAGCCGTGTTCTGGAACGTGCCTGAGGAAAAGGAAGGCCGAGGACAGAAGTGTTGCATTTGCTGCAACCCTTATAAGCCCATTGACCCTCCTGCCAAGCATGTGGATGTGACTGTTTTTCTGGTCTCTTCCTAGAATGAAGCCACATTTATCCCCTTCTGATTCTTTCCTCATCTTAACAATGAAACACAAGTCGATTCTTCTGAGTTATTTTCTGTTGAGTTCAACACCTCTGTCCCTGCCTCCTTCCTCCCTTCCCCCATATTTTTTGAAATATTTTCTGTTCAGTAGAGAAAAGGGCTGATTTCAAATTCCTAGACCAAATATAACAGCTCAGCCCTAAGAATCTGAAAAGCCATGTGAAAGTGTTTTAATTATTATGTATTGCTGGAGGAGTTCGCAGAAATATAGTGGGCCCTTGGGACCCTTTTAGGAAACTTGGGTTCCTAAAAGTTAACTGTGTGCTGGGTCCATCATTTCCAACCATGTCCTGTCTCAGCACATGTAGAAGCGGCACACCAGGGACCTGGGTGAGGTGCTGTGGGCAGGTGGGTGGGACATAGGTGAGGCACTGTGGGCAGATGGGTGGGACATAGGTGAGGCACTGTGGCCAGCTGGGTGGGACATAGGTGAGGCACTGTGGCCAGCTGGGTGGGACATAGGTGAGGCACTGTGGGCAGATGGGTGGGACATAGGTGAGGCGCTGTGGGCAGGTGGCCAGTGGGTGGGACATAGGTGAGGCGCTGTGGGCAGATGTGGCCAGTGGGTGGGGCATAGGTGAGGCACTGTGGGCAGGTGGCCAGTGGGTGGGACATAGGTGAGGCGCTGTGGGCAGATGTGGCCAGTGGGTGGGACATAGGTGAGGCGCTGTGGGCAGGTTGCCAGCCGGGGGGCTCCAGCCTCTTTGAGGTCTGACGTGGGCCCTTGGGACCCGGCAGCTGATTGCTTTTAGCTCACTCTACTGGGGTGGAATTCTGTGCTGCACAGCCTCCTTAGCTAAGGGTCTGTTTGGCTCCCAGCTGTGCCAGGTGTAAGGTGGTAAAATAAGAGAAGGAAAAAACTATTTCAACCAGTAGTGACAATAGCAACACTTAAGTGTCACTGGGCTTGTGCTGAGGGCAACACAGGCTTCATGGTGCAGGTGCCCAAAGAGAGTGTTCACACTGCGGCCGTGGGTGAGATGTGGGATATGTCTGACTTTCTTCAGTGTGACTGTGTAGTCTTCAGGTGTGTGTACTTCAAGCACACTGCACGTGATAAAAACAAAACAGCCATTTTCACGTGGAGTGAAAAGCAGACCGTTTCTGACATGTTTATGTGCAGGGCACTGGGCATGCAAAGCCTCCCAGCAGCCGTGGAGCTAAGCCATCTCACTCTGCTCCCTGTTCCAGGAGGGCGTCGAAGTGCGAGTGGCCAGGATCTTCAACACCTTTGGGCCGCGCATGCACATGAACGACGGGCGGGTGGTCAGCAACTTCATCCTGCAGGCGCTCCAGGGGGAGCCACTCACGGTAGGTGCCTGCTCAAGTGATGAGTGCGCGCTGGGTCAGGGGTCAGGGTCCTGCCGCTGCCGCTTGGGGTTTCTGTATGTCCCGGCACCGCTAGTGGCTGGGAGGGGAGGCGCATGCATAGGATCCGGGAGAGGGATGACCTGGGTCACCTTGCTTTCGAAGCCTGCTGAGAACATGGAGCATGGGCCGCGGGCGTGGTCCACACTGCCCAGGCCTCGGGGCCTGTCTGCTGTGCCGGCCTGCCTGCAGAGACCTTCCCAGATGCTTGCTTGTCCCACTGGCTGTAGCCAGGGTTGTGTCTGTGCTCAGGGGCCGCTCAGGTGGCCGAGAAATGGACATTTGTCTGGTTGGTTTGGGCACTTTTCTCTGACAGGGTCTCTCCACCCGGGAAGCTTCGAGCCTGGGGCCACCTGGTGGGTTGGGGTCAGGGGTCCAAATGTGTGGCAAGGAGGAGGCCCCGCTGCTCAGTGCCCTCAACACCCCCTCAGCCTGCTTGGCCAGGGGTTTGCTGGTTAAGTTCGGGTGGTTTCCTCCGGTTTTGTCAAATCCTCAGTTCCCTCCTCTCTCCTCTTCCTGCTTCTCTCTCCCCCTGCCTTTCCCAGTCCTCTCCCTGCCTTCCCACCTCCATTTCTTTACTCTTCACTCTGAAGTGCTGTGAGAGCTCAGTGCTTGGTGGAACTCTGAAAGTTCTGCAGGGCCGTTTGCT
This sequence comes from Myotis nattereri, assembly GCF_964212035.1. Classification (NCBI taxonomy): domain Eukaryota; kingdom Metazoa; phylum Chordata; class Mammalia; order Chiroptera; family Vespertilionidae; genus Myotis; species Myotis nattereri. The sequence goes on along the minus strand of NC_138085.1, from coordinate 5,991,925 downwards.
TGTCAGCTAAGTGTGTTCCTGGGGGAATATGGCTGTATGGACATACGAATCCATCTGTCCATACGTCCGTCTTCCTTTCTCTGCTGTCTACTAATAGAGTCAGTTACTGTGTCTGTTCTTTGATCTTTACCTGTTAGTTCATTTAGTGCTCACAACAGATCCCTGGGGTGCAGGTGACTTACTGTGCCTGGTTTCCAGATGGGGAAATGGCAGCACAGAGATTAGATAAGGTGCCCAAGCCTACGTGGCCAAATGTTGGCAGCTGTGTTTGAACCCAGAGTCTCCGCTCTTGATCACCGTTCTTAGGTGTGTTTGCTGTACCGCCACCAATTTAGCACCAAAAGCTTTGTCAAATTAGAACCAAAAAAATGATGTGGCTTTTCCAGGTGAGTTTTGTTTAACCCATTGTAGGGAAGAGGTGAACTCAGACACCAGCTCTGCCTGCGTTGGTGTCTGAGGACAGGCACACTGGTCACGCACACTCAGTCTTCTCTCCCTCACACCACGTGGGACCCACCGCACACCCTAGTGGCCTTGCCCTACGTGGATCCAGGCGCCTTCTCACCTCTTCTCCCACTGCCCTGGTCCATGCCGCCTCCTGCTCCCATTTTATGGCTGTGGCCCCTAAACACTCTCGACCCAGCAGCCAGAGGGAGCCTCAGGTGAAAAGTCGGGAGCTCTAGCCTGTGTGCCCCCGGGAGCTGGACGCGGCTGCCGCCAGGACTGCAGGTGGTCTCTTGACACCTCTGGCAGGCGCAGGGTCCCCAGGGCCTTTCAGAACGTGCCTGTTTCCTGTCACAATATTAACTTCGAAGATCACTGGCCAGTGGCTCAGTTGCTTGGAGCATCGTCCTGTGCACCAAAGGGTTGCAGGTTCAATTCTCTGTCAGGGCACATACCTGGGTCGTGGGTTAGATCCCCGGTAGGAGCACATGTGGGAGACAGCCAGTCGATATTTCTCTCTCTTTCCCTCCTTCCCTCTTTCCCTCCCTTCTTCTGTCTCTAAAAATCATTAAAATCATATCCTCAGGTGAAGATTACCAAAAAAAAAGGTTACTGATTACAGATCACTGGAACATATAATGATAAAGAAAAAGTTTGTAACAGACACAGTGAGCCGATGCTGTTGAGAATGGAACTGATAGATGTTCAGGGTGCCACACACCTACAGTGTGTAAAGGCACAGGGCAGTGGAGCGCAATCCGAGCAGGCAGCCTGCCTGCAGTACCTGCGGGGCACGGTGAAACACGCATGCCTGTCTGCAGTACCTGCGGGGCACGGTGAAACACGCATGCCTGCCTGCAGTACCTGCGGGGCACGGTGAAACACGCATGCCTGTCTGCAGTACCTGCGGGGCACGGTGAAACACGCATGCCTGTCTGCAGTACCTGCGGGGCACGGTGAAACACGCATGCCTGCCTGCAGTACCTGCGGGGCACGGTGAAACACGCATGCCTGTCTGCAGTACCTGCGGGGCATGGTGAAACACGCATGCCTGCCTGCAGTACCTGCGGGGCACGGTGAAACACGCTGCCTGCCTGCAGTACCTGCGGGGCACGGTGAAACACGCATGCCTGCCTGCAGTACCTGCGGGGCACGGTGAAACATGCTGCCTGTCTGCAGTACCTGCGGGGCACGGTGAAACACGCATGCCTGTCTGCAGTACCTGCGGGGCACGGTGAAACATGCATGCCTGCCTGCAGTACCTGCGGGGCACGGTGAAACAGCATGCCTGCCTGCAGTACCTGCGGGGCACGGTGAAACATGCTGCCTGCCTGCAGTACCTGCGGGGCACAGTGAAACACGCTGCCTGTCTGCAGTACCTGCGGGGCACGGTGAAACACGCATGCCTGCCTGCAGTACCTGCGGGGCACGATGAAACACGCATGCCTGCCTGCAGTACCTGCGGGGCACGATGAAACACGCATGCCTGCCTGCAGTATCTGCGGGGCACGGTGAAACACGCATGCCTGTCTGCAGTACCTGCGGGGCACGGTGAAACACGCATGCCTGTCTGCAGTACCTGAGGGGCACGGTGAAACACGCATGCCTGCCTGCAGTACCTGCGGGGCACGGTGAAACACGCATGCCTGTCTGCAGTACCTGCGGGGCACGGTGAAACAGCATGCCTGCCTGCAGTACCTGCGGGGCACGGTGAAACACGCATGCCTGTCTGCTTGTTGCCAAGTTGTGTGAGTCACACACGGGAGCTGCTTATTGAGCTTTAAGCTTATCTTGAAGAGACTTTAGTTCGCAGTTCAGTTAAAACATGGAAACATGCAAACGCCGTCAGAGCAGGGTTGATTCTGCTGTGCCGCCTGGCTGTGTTTGTTTAGGTTGCAGGTGAGGAGAGAGCTTCACTGAGGTGGTTTTCCCAGGACAGCCCACGTGGGGCAGACATAGGGTTTGAACCTGGGTCTCTGTCATTTTAAAACCCTTGCTTTTTCCAAAGGAAATTATGGGGAAGCCATACTTCTAAGACCAGTCCGAAGGTAGCATTTTATTTACTCCTCGTATGGATACCATGGGCTGTGACTCCTAACTTGGGCCCTTCGTCCATGCACAAATGAGAAGCGCTTAGGCACTGGATGCCCGGCGTGGGAGGGTACCGTGCTCCCGGTGCTCTCCCGCGGGTGCTCCCCCTGGCCTGTGTGCAGCGGCCTGCCTCCGTCTGGGAACCCCTGAGCAACCAGGCCGCTGTGACCTGCACACAGTGCTTAGTTCCCGGGCCTTGTTGTTTTTCCCACGTTCACTGAGCTCTTCGCTGAGCTGGGCTGTAGTGGGGCAAAGGTGGGTTGGCCCCGATTCCTGGCCCAGGGAGCTCAGCCGGGGAAATTGGTATGAATCGATGAGCGGAGGACTGTCCCAGAAAGGGCAGAGCAGGGACTTCTCTCCTGGGAATGAGCCAGAGGCGGTGTCCCAAGAAAGTGGCATCCGAGCTGGTCCCTGATGTGAGGAGCACTGTGCCAGGTGCAAAGCAGGTACCGGGCAGAGATGTGGCAGCATCCAGTGGACAGGAACAGAGCGTGAGACCCCCTCCCCCCAACTCCTCTGGCTCTACCCAGAGTCGCCTGGGTGATTCTCAGCGTTGGCCACAATTGGGATGACCTAGGAAGTAGTTGTAAACACACCTACGCTGGGTCCTGGCAGAGTCTCTGTGGCCTGGCCTGACCGAGCCCAGCTTCCGGACGGGCAGCCCGGTGGAGGACTAGGTGGGAGGCCTGAGTGCAGTGTGCACGCAGGTTCCTCGCCTGCTGGCTCCTGTCCCAGAACCTGACATACTCCCCGGCACGTCACAGGCCTGATGACAGGGGACACCTTCTGAGGATGTCTTTTGAGGAAGAACTTGATGCGTGTGAACACACACATGCATACGTATTTCCTCCCCTTCTCACCGTTGGGCAGTGTTGAAGCACCCACACGAGGCCTGACTGTCTGTTTCCTCCTAGGTGTACGGATCTGGGTCACAGACCAGGGCCTTCCAGTACGTCAGGTAAGACAGCCGGGCCTGCTGGGAGCTGGTGCAGGCCGGATGGGCGGTGTTTGTTATAAGTAGCCTTCCTCGCGGCTCCAGCGGCAGCTCCGCTCCATGAAAGTTCTTCCACCCCGTGGGAAGCAGAAAGTGTGCCTGCCTGCTCCCGACTTAGGACTCCTGTCCTAGCCCCTTGCTGCCACCTAGCGTCTTGTAGGTAAACTTGCTTCACCGGAGGGCAGTTGAGTTTAGTTCAGGCCAACTTAAGATTTGGCTTTGATCATCCAGCAAACCCACAGACCCGAGAATCTGACCCACTTTAAACATGGCATTCTGGGTGGATGAGATTGTCCTCACTGAGGCAGGGGTGAGGCAGTGTCTTGCTGCTGCCGTGTTGTTGCCTGAAATACATTTAAGCAGTTGGTCCACAGTCTCACACTGTGATTTTCCTTGTCCTCTTCGTGTGGGGATTTTGTTGATCAGTTCCGTCGGTGACTGATTTAAAATGCAGTTTTGGTTCTAAGAGAAGAGTCACCATGTGAACAATTCCATAGACCCAGGCCCTCTCCCGGGTGGCCATTCCTGGGAATCCCCTGTGAATCCGTGGTATCCTAAATTGTAAGATTCAAGGTATTTTCACTCCCCAGTGCAAACCCTGGAATGCCTCTCAGCCAGCAAGTGCGGTTCCTGGTGCCTTGAGGCCATCCCAGTTTGCTGTAGCGGTGACTAGGTGGCAGAGGGGTGCAGTCTGGGCAGCCCCCCGCCCTGCCCTCAGCCAGCGTGGTCACATAGACTTGTCTGATTATGTGAGGGTCCAGGGTAGAGTCATATTTCTGTACCATGACCATATTAACACATTGCGGACAGATAGAAGAATCTCGCTTCATAATACACAGTGCTTTACAAAGTATCATACTTTAAAAAGATATTAGCTTGTAAGAACATGTAATAAATAACTTCAAAATGTAATGGGTATTTAATTTTAAAACGTGCCTGGAACATTTACGTAAAACGTTTTTTGTACTCGTTCAGTAGAAACTTACCTGGCCACTGGGTAAAGCCAGCAATAAAACCACTGGTCTGCAATGTGTTCATTGGCCTTCTGTGTACTGAGTACCATCCTTTCGTAATAGTATGTTCACCCTCCTGCGGGATCTAGCAGGCTCCAGTTACACTGACTTTCCTGAAGCCGCCTCGTCAGTGTTCCCCACGCTTCTCCAGCTGTGGCACCTTGTGAATTTAGTGAGAAATGCAGGGTAAAAGGGAGGTCCTTCAGAACCCAGACTTCTTACTGCTCTCATTATTTCAAGGCATGAGATACAAAATCACTAAAAATAGCTTTAGGTACTTGCTAGGGATTGAAGTGATTTAAGAATTTAGTGATGCAAGTGATCCAGCTTGGGATACGCTGCCTGGCCTGCTCTGATGGGCACGGCTCACACACGCGGTCGTCATCAGACACCAGCGAACAATCTGAGGACGGGTCTTGGAAGTTTCCCTGGAAATGTGACTGACAACCCTTTCCCGAAGCACTTTCTTCATAATACTGCGTCATCACTTACACTCCCTCCTCTGGACATCTCTGCATCTCGTGTCAGTAGAGGCCGAGATGACGAGGCCTTGTGACTTGACACACCGGCAGAGGGCTTTCCTGACTTCCACTCTCGGTTATTCAGGACTCAGCTGAGAGAGTTCACTTACCAGAGTTCTGCGATTTTGAAAAAGCTGTTTCTGACTTAGAATCTTTTTGCTGCACAGTTAGAAGTGCACAGTGTCTGAGTCTGCAGTTACTGTACTAACCCAGCCGTCTCCGGGTGTCACGGCCACAGCACTCCGGGTCCAGAGGTCGGGCACAGGCACCGACACCCTGCAGAAGGGGTTGACGCCAGCACGGTCAGGGCACATCTTCATCCGCACAGCCAAGGCTTGCTCTGGAGTTTTTTAGAGTTGCTTTGTCAAAATGACGCTTTTAAAGAGCTGAGCTTCAGGTTAAATGAGAGTGATCCATGCAATTTTGAATTTAAAAATTGACAGTTATTAACATAAAAGATGCATGACCCGCCCTGCACTCCCCCAGTGAGCTGGATTGCAGAACAGTCATCTTCCAGCTTAATCAGGTCCTCCCTCCCCAGTTTCAGTATTAAAAACAGTTGGGGACTGCTGAATGGCAGCTTGAACGTCATTTTATGAACTTGTGGGATGTACGCCACAAGAGAGTGTGCTGTGGGGCACTAATCACCGCCATGGTGACGAGGTGACTTTTTGTCAGTTTCTAGAAGAGAGATTCTCCCAAGTCAGCTGTTGCTGGCATCAGTGCTGGAAGCCGGGAGAACAGAACAGACTTCAGGCGTCTTCATACAAAATACCCATTTGCCTTAAACAAAAACCCAGAAAATTGTTTACTAAATACCCCACCAAAAAATGTTTTCAATGAAAGGAAAGCAAAAGCAGGTTTTCTTTTGGAAGTTGGCCACAGTAACCTCTCCTTTCTGGTGACGATGGAGGAGGTGGAGGAGGGAAAGTTTCAAACAGACCGCATTTGGATCACCAGAACTTCTGAGTCGTCCAAGGCAGCGGTCGCCAACCTTTCGGACCTCATGGACCACCAGTGGTCTGAAGCGTAGCGTTGAAGAAACATTGGTGTAGAGCAGTGAGGTGTCATTTTTACAAAGTAACTTTTTGTTTTTAGCAGAGCCACACTTTAAAATTCTGAAAATAAGAAACAAACCTTGGTAAGCGAAAATCTGCTTACTTATTTCCCCTTCATGGCCAGTGGATGACGCGTTATTTGAAATATCCAGATACCTCTGTTTCACAGGTGTGTGGAGTGGGGTGGGGTGAGCTGAACATTCAGGGAGTCTGGAGCAGCTCCGTTATTTCCACGCTCGGTGTCTGCTTTCCCTGTGCTTTGCCAGGTGGGAACTCCACACGGAAGGCTTTCATTCCAGTGGGTCTCACTGTTTTCAATCATCTACTTTCCCATGGGCCAGCTCCCTGGGTGCACAGGTCCCATGCACTTTCAGCAGAAACTTGTATCAACCCTGTTGTTTCTGGGCATGTGCCTATTTTATTTATTTTTATTTCGTAATTGTGAAAGGGTTTTAGAAATTGATAGAAGTAAAGCACTCAGCCCCATCACTCAGCTTCCTCCTGTTCAGCCGTCTGCACCCTACCAGGAGAGCAGCCCGGGCGTCCTGTCGTTTCACCCAGGCCCTCTGGCGCTCTCCACGCCCCGGCGTGCAGGATTTCAGTGTGACATCCACCTTTCCATTGGGTTTTGGTGTCCTTCCGGGAGGTGGCTGGGTCCTGATGCTCCGCGCCTGTGTGCTCAGCACTAGGCACCTGAGCAGCCCCCCTTCTCTCCTAGCGACCTGGTGAATGGCCTGGTGGTCCTCATGAACAGCAACGTCAGCAGCCCCGTCAACCTGGTGAGTGGGCCCCCCCTCCCCATCTCAGAGCCGCCATGCTCCTCCTCTGTGAGCCGCGAGAAGCACCGGGCTTGGCTTGGTGGGCTGTGACGCTCAGGGCAGGCGTGCTCACTGCTTGCTGGGTCCTAGAGAGGAAAACCCACAGAGTAAGACAGTAAGAGAGGACACAGAAGTACACGTCTGCAAGGCGTGGAAGCGAGTGTAATGAGACTGAGCCAGCTCGCGCCTGAACTGGGTGGAGCGTTTTGGGACTGGCAGACCGGCATGTCCTGGAGCGTCCTCTCGCAGCATTTAACATGCAGGCGCCGAGAGGCCTGACCAGGTCAGGTGTGAGAGGTGGAGGGGTGGTGGAAGGTTCCAGGGGCCTGTGTTTCAGCCGCACAGACCACCTGTGTGCTTCTCCTTTGTCACTTCCTGAGTCCAGCACCTCCGTGTTGGGGGTTGAAAGGTCATTGTCTCGGCCCTGAACACATTTAGTGCCAGTGGGCTTGCTTCTCAAAAGGAATGTGTTCTGTCTGTGGCCAGTTCTGGCCGACAGGAAGCTTTCCCTTATATTTAGGACTAAAATCTCATTCCCTGGATGCCCAGTTACTAGTCTGCCTCCTCTGCGTGCTGCCTCGCGGTGTGGTAGCCTTCTAAGGTTGAAGGGCAAGGTCACACCCCCAACTCCTCTCCAGCTCTTCAGGCAGCATTCCTATCAGCTGGCTCCTCTGACCCTTCATTCGCTGTCTGCTAAACGGTTTTCCGTCTCATTCCCATGCAAGGTGTCCCATGTAGACCGTCCCGCACGCAGGGTGTCCTGCTTCTGCTGATGGCCCTGACAGGAGCCTCCGGCCCTGACAGGAGCCTCCGGCCCCGAGTTCTGCGTGGAGCACTGACGCTGCACGTGTGTGGGTGGTGGTGCTGGCCTCGGCCGGTGCAGTTACACTTATAACCAGACCCCTTTCTTCCGTAGGGGAACCCAGAAGAACACACCATCCTAGAATTTGCCCAGTTAATTAAGGACCTTGTGGGTAAGTAGGGCACACACGTTCCTGGGTGAAAGCGCCTGCACTTTCCTATCAGTCAAGACACCTGGTCTGGAAATGTGTGCTTGACAGAAGCTAATTGAGGTGGATAAAATGCAGACCTTTATCAGGAGCACTTAATTGTCTTCTGCTTCTTTAAGAAATTGGAAGATGGAGACCACGGGGTGGGCAAGGAGGTGGGTTTTGTTCCCCTTTGTAATTGTAGGTGTACGTGAGCGGGAAGTATAGTGCCCAGGGGAGACCTGGTGATGGTAGCTCCCTCTGCACAGGTGACAGGTGTTTGATTTCAGACACTGGAGAGGTGCGGACTTAAAATCCAAGTGGGCCACAGTGTAACCACCTGTTTCTGTGGGCAGCTGTGTGACACACCCCAGACCACATGGGCTGAAGCAGCAACCGTATCATTTGCCCAAGATTCTGCGAAGAGGCTGGCCCCCGAGCAGGTTTCTTGTGCAGGCCTGGCTGGGGCTCCCTGGTGTGGCTTTGTTCCGGCGGCCAGCAGGGTCTGGGTCCAGCAAGGATGCTGAACAAGCCAGGCTCTCTGTCCTGCTTGTGGCCTCTCCAGCGGGGTTGCTGGACATCTTCATGTTGCTCAGGTCTCGCTCCTGCAGGCACATAAGTGCCCAGGTCTTAGTTAGGCATCAGCCTGGAGCTGGCCCAGGGTCATTCCCCCAGCACTCTGCGGTTAAGTGAGTTAAAGACCCCCCCCTAACTCTGGGCGAAGGCCTGGTTCAGGGCATGACCGGTGTTCAGTGGGGGCAGCAGGGTCATAGTTCCCTGCACACGCATGTGACCACACACCACATTTGCCTTTTGGAGTCGTGCTTGGTGGGCACACCTGCCATGCTAGCTGATGGTGGGTGGTCTGCCTGGGAGCAGGCCCTCAAGTTTCACTCAGGCCTGTAGCGGCAGAGTAGCCTGCCCATCGCCAAGCTCTTGTGGGGTCAGAAGCACAGTCCATAGGCGGCTGAAGGACTCCATGAGGCGCGTCACCCAGCCTGTACTAGTCATTTGACATGTGTAGTGAAACGCCACATCCCTGGAGGTTGGTGATGCTCTCCTACCTTTTCTTTTTTAAAACAACTCAGGTAGTGGAAGTGAAATTCAGTTTCTCTCCGAAGCCCAAGATGACCCGCAGAAAAGAAAACCAGACATCAAAAAAGCGAAGCTGATGCTGGGGTGGGAGCCTGTGGTAAGTGGGGACCCGTGTGTCTCTCGTAGATGCATAGGAGATATGAGGGGAAAATGAAATGAGTAACTCAAAAGATGTGATTTAGAATTCAGGCTTAACCACTGTCTTTATAGGGAAAGAAGAGGGGGATGTAGGCCTTTTAGGAGAGAGTAAATGACCTAAGAAAGTTGAGTGAGCCCTTAGAAGAATAGATGGGAGATTACTGATAGTTTGTGACAACATTTATCGGCTGACAACTTTAGTGTCCTCTCCCATAATGTATCCATCCTTCCTAGTTGATGAAACTCTTTGGGAAGGATTTTTGACAACTGAGTTCTTTTGTGGAGGGTTCATCTTAGATGGATAAGGGAAGCTCAGAGGAAGCATCTCCCTGCATTTCTGTTTTTCAAGTGCCTACAGCTCAGACCCAGCAGCGTGCCAAAGTGGCAGATCGGGGCGGCTGGGGGGGGGGGGGGAGGGCGGCGGGGGGGCATGTCCTGAACTCCTACAGACATGTTTTGGGGTGGCATGTTCTGCTACCCTTCAGCGGTCTAGGGAACTCTGAGTAGAAGGCAAAATGTTGAACCTTAAAGAGGTGTGAGAATATCCACCTTGTCCTTATTGTATCCTGTGATCTACAGTCTTAGTGATCACCTGAAGGCACAGAAATCTGCAGAATGAAATAAAACTATGATTATGCCCAGACTTAACGAAGTCTACTGTGTAACAGGACCAGCTGTACGAAACAAGGAACAGCGAGCACTGGCCTTCATGTTCAGAAGGAATGTATCGTTGGTCCCTTTCTAAGTAGAGCCTGTTTTAAGCAAAAAGGCCTTGAATAAAGTCAAATGCACATTCACTACATAGTAACTGTGGCTCATAACTTATGTGAAGTGTGTACACAGGGGCACTTTTATTTGTCTGGGGTTATGTGTAATATTATAGCATTCTTAGAACATAAGTCACCTACTGCTAAGAAAATTGTTGAAAGATCTTGTCCAAAGAAGCTTTAGTCAAATCCAACTTAATATTCCCTATTTGTCTGTCTCTAACAGCTTTGATGAGATTGGCGTACAGCAAACTGCCATATTTAAACTATACGATTGTAAGTTTTGACTTCAATGAAACCATTGCCACCAAGCTAACAGGCATATCCTACTCCCCAGTTTCTGCCCCTGGGCAGTGCTCCCTCCACTTCTCCTTTGTTCTTTTAATGGGAGCTGATTTGATTTCCATTTCCTGTTTGCTGAAGGGCTGCTCCAGGTTAAGATTGCTTTCTATAGGGTCCCTCTCAGAGTCAGCCCCTTAGGTCAGGGTGGTGAAAGTGCAGAGGGTCAGTGTCGGTGAGGATGCGGTATGTGATCTGATACAGGTGCTTCCAGAGCATCTTCCCTCCACGGTAGGGGTGTGTGTGCATTGTTCTAAAAGCGACCTTTGTGACTGGTTCCAACTGGAGTAGCTGCCGAACGCAAGAAGTCGTCCAGATCTCTGGGGGTTTAGAGTTCATTCTTTTTATGTCAGCCTGGAGTATATAATTTGTCAGGCTTCCCGGGACATCTAAAGGGCCCTTTGCGAAGATGGCGTCTTTCTTGTGACCCACACCTGTGCTGTGACCTCAAGTCGTCACTTCCTTCCTGTGAAGCCTGAGACTGTCTTGTTCAGTCCCCACCTCGTCTCTCATTCTCGCTTTCCCTTTAAACAGGTCCCACTGGAAGAAGGTTTAAACAAAGCCATTCACTACTTCCGGAAAGAACTCGAGTACCAGGCAAATAACCAGTACATCCCCAAACCAAAGCCCGCCAGAATAAAGAAAGGACGGACGCGCCATAACTGAGCACCTCACTCTCGGGACGAGACTGCCCGTTTCACACTGATGAGATGTACTTTTTCTTTTTTCTTAAAGAGACTTACACAGGTGTCATGAAGAACAAACTGGAATTTTATTCTGAAGCTTGCTTTAAAGAAATGGATGTGCCTAAAAACTCCCCTCAAAAACCTGCAAATTTTGCCTTGCACTTTTTAAAATCTGTCTTTTTATGTAAAATAGCATCTCTGCGTATTTTCAAGTTTTTTATCTTGCTGTGAGAGCAAACTTCATGACTGTCGTTGACAGTTTTATTTACTGGTTTCTTTGTGAAGCTGAAAAGGAACATTTAATGGGGTGAAAATGCCGATTTTATTTATAAAAGTGGGACCTAAAAGTGCGACGTGATACTTAACTATGCATAAAGCAAAGAACGGGCGAGCGGTGCTGCCGGGTGACCCTGGCGCTTTGGTGGATGAAGAGTTCTGTCAGAGCTTTATGTTTCTTTCAGTTCAGAATTTTTCCAAGGTCCAGCTTTGAGTTGCAAACTTGACTTTGAACTATTTCTGTCGGATATTTGAAATCACTACTGTGTTGTGCTGCGTATTTGGGGTGAGGTAGGGTGGGGGACAAAGTTAAGGTATTGGTTAACAGTGGTTAAATATGCTATTTTAATAAAATACTGAAACTCACTTTTAAAGGTTGGCTGGCTTTCTGCTTTCATTGTTGGATTGCTCAGAAAAATGTTGGAAAATTTAATTTTAAAAACTCTGTAAACATTTATGTTGGTATATATATAATTTGATGAGTGGATATTGGAAACTTTTATATGCCCCTTGGGTTGAGTTTGAATATATTAACTGCTGCGTGGAGGTATCTTTAGCTCTTACCAGGGTTAGAATCACTGTGTCCTTTTCTGGCAACAAGACCAGATGGAGAAAGAGAAGTGCCTGTGAACTAGACTCATTGAGTGAACACTGGGAGAGCTTTTCCTTTCCTTAAGAATTCTTTCAGGATTTAGTTTTTATTTTTGTATTCCTTTTAAAACAAATGAAAGAACAACACCGTCAGTTAACGCAACGCAGTCAGTAGGCTCTGCACAGGATGGAACCAGCACCAAGGAGGTGAACGCACCGGGCATTTGGCCAGAATGCCCTTTTCCATACCTCACCAGGAGTGTGCCTGTCCTTCAGAGTCACCGGGGAATAATTTTTTAGTTGGAGATGTTTTTCAATCAGAATCTGGTGCCAGGCCAAGGAAGTTTTGGTTTTATTTGTCGTGCTCAATTTTCCGCAAGATTCTACAACAAAAGTCGGTGCTAGATTGGATGTGGTGTGAGGGGTGAAAAGAGGATTCAAGGATGATTTCTTATTTTTGTCATTCTTTTGGCCAGAACTAAGCCGTGCTCTATTTATTGAACAGAGATGAATAGAAATGAGAAGCTAGTTTGGAAGCTACTAATGGTGACCCGTACACTGAAGACAGAGTGTAGACGGACGGAGGTGTGTGGGGCAAACTGTGGTGCCGTTTGGGAGAGCCACATGGTCCAGAATTCTCCTACCTTGTTACTTGCTAATTCTAGGACACACCCTTGAATTTCATTCTTAAGATAACCCCCCTCCGCCCCCCCCCCCCATGATTTTTATAAAATTCAGGGAACAAGGAAGAAGTGGGTGAGGAATGGTTATGTGTAATAAGTCACACTCAGGGAAGGGGTAATACTTCCAGGGAGATAATGAAAACTTCGAATTAAGCATATGAACATCCCAGGGAGACAGGAAAGTATTATTGAGGGAGCCTAGATTTCAACTGCATTCTTGTGGGTACTGAGTCTAGCCCACCGACCCCACGTAGACTCTTGTACCATTGCTACTGCATGAGTCCTGGTAGAGTCTTAGTTATGTGTGAGCTTGACTTAGTTCTTAACCTAGAAGTTATGTTGGTCTCATAAGAGTTAAATTTGGTCTCATAAGAGAGCCAGGGAAATCTGGGTGGCCCTCAGTGATTTCCTGGGGTCAAGGAGCTGTGAGTTTCAGGGTTTCAATTTGCATATTAAAGTGATCTGTGTGCTTTGCCTAGAGTTTCTTGTAGTTGATTGCTACCTTTGGTAGAGAATTGAAAAATAGCCTTACCCTGAGACTGCTACTACAGCTTCTCAGGGGTGGGGTGCACATTGCTTCAAAGACCCCAATAGGGCTTTGTTCCAATTATTGAGATTTACCCATCTGTTTTATCTGCTTTAAAAAACTTACCTGTATTCTGTTTGTAGCTTAGCCACATTGGAGTATAAGGGTCATTTATATCTACAGTTGTGCTATGGGAAGGAAAAGAGCAGCGATTTGTTTTATCAAAAAATCTAATTTTTTTCACCCTTTAGGGGGCTAGCTCATTTCCCTTTCCCCAGGTGAGGGGAAAGGCTATAATATAACCCCAGCAGGTTAGATTGATTAACTAGTAGGCTCTGATATAAATCCAACAGGTTAGATTGATGAACTAGTTTTTCCTAGGGCCGTGGTCGGCAAACTGCGGCTCGCGAGCCACATGCGGCTCTTTGGCCCCTTGAGTGTGGCTCTTCCTAAGCCTTAGGAGTACCCTAATTAAGTTAATAACAGTGTACCTACCTATGTAGTTTAAGTTTAAAAAATTTGGCTCTCAAAAGAAATTTCAATCGTTGTACTGTTGATATTTGGCTCTGTTGACTAATGAGTTTGCCAACCACTGTCCTAGGGCAGCCTTGCTATAAAGAACAAAGTGCTCTGATGCAGTTCAAAGTAGCTCCTTTTTCCTTCCTGATGCCAGAAGCAATGAGATTTTTCTCCGCTCTTCACTATGAGAACCCAGTTGAACTCCTGGAGGTGAAGCTCAAAATTTTGGGGTCCCCCTTTGAATGGCTCCCCCTGGATTTTTAAACTTGGACTTGTCCACACTAAGCCTTCCACAATTCGTCAATTATACTTCAGATTTTCGGACCCTGGCACTCGATCACATGGAGGTTGCTAATCCAGTGAGTTGTAATTCTCTGTATTTGCCTGTCAGTCTTCCCAATTTGAGGGAAAGAAGTTTGCCTTTTAACTTCACTTCTCAGTGTATCTAAGAAGAGTTACTGATTTTTTTCGTTTGTTCTGCTTTTAAGCAAATATGGTGGAGTGATGAGTTCCCAAGATCCTTACCAGTTGGTTAATGGGTTTGTTCAAGAACCTTAATGTTTTTTAAAACTCTTACTGTTTAGTATATTTTGAATTTGGTGTTTCTGTAATTTTTATACATTTTATTTTAAGTAAAACGAATGTGATGGTACAAAGACCCAGCATGCAAATGTCAAATAACTGACTCCCATTTACCAATCATGGGAGGTCAGTTTTTAAAGAAACTAAAATAAAAATGCAAGGAAGAGACTTCCGTTTTCAAGAAAATGAAGTGGATATAGTTTTGCTATTTTTTCCCACCAAGTACAATGTAAAGTTCTGGACACCTATAATAATAAAAGGGTAGTATGCTAATTAGACTGGACGTCATTCCAGATGTCCTTCCTGACGGAGCCAGAGCCAGAGGGAAGCCAGCCTGGGTCCCAGGTGCCAGAGGGAAGCTGGTGCCGACAGCCAGGGGAAGGAAGGCCTACTCTTAAACAAATTTTCGTGCAAAGGGCCTCTAGTTAAATATAAAACAAGCATAAGGAAACTCTGAAAGTAGGTAGAAAAAAGGAAGACCATCTGGAACCTTAGGACCCAGGGAAGGATCTAGTGGTGTTATGGACTGACTTGTGTTCTCCCCAAAATTCACATGTTGGACTCCTAATCCTTAGAACCTCAGAAATTAGTCATATTTGGAGGTAGGACATTTAAAGAGGTTATTAAGTTACGAGAAGAAATAAAAGGCATCCAAATTGGAAAGGAAGAAGTAAAACTCATTATTCGTAGATGACATGATATTGTATATAGAGAACCCTGAAGATTCCACCAAAAAAAAAAAAAAGTTACTAGGACTGATAAATGGATTCAGTAAAGCAGCAGGATACAAAATAAATATCAAAAACCTATTGCATTTTTATGCACTGTCTAAAAAGGAAACTGGAAACAATCCCACTTACAATTGCATTAAAAATAAATAAATAAAACACACACACCTAGAAAAAAAATTTGACCAAAATGGTAAAATACCTGTACTTGGAAAATTGTAAGACACCAAGGAAAGAAATTGTAGAAGATACAACGAAATTGAAGCATATACTATGCTTATGGAAAGGAAGAATTAATATTGTTAAAATGTACACACTACCCAAAGCAATCTATAGATTCAATGCAATTCCTATCAAAATACCAGACATATTTCACAGAACTAGAATAATCCAAAAATATACATTTTGGATCTCCTGGAACCACAGGAGATCCTGAATAGCCACAGTAATCTTGAGAAAGAAGAACAAAGTTGGAGGAATCATGTTACCTGATACCAAACTAATACTATAGGCCATAGTAATCAAAACAGCATGGAACTGACATAAAAACCTACAGATCAATGGAACAGAAATAGAAAAAAGTTGGACAGATCCATGCAAAAAAACACGACCACCTTCTTACACCATAAGCAATAAACTTAAAATGGATTAAAGACTTAAATGTAAGACTGGAAACCATACAATTAGGAGGAAACATAGGCAATAAAATCTTTGACATTTCTCTTTAGTAATATTGTTTCTGATACAGATCCTTAGGCAAGGGGAACGAGAACAAAATAAATGGGACTGTATTGAACTACAAAGGTTTTGCACAGCAAAAGAAACCAACACAGGGAAAGACAATTTTCTAAATGGGGGAAGATAATCGCTAATGACACATCTGATAAGGGGTTAATATCCAAGATTTATAAAGAACTCATACAACTCAACAACAACAAAACAATCATATTTAAAAATGTAAAGACGACCTGAATAGACACATCTCCAAAGAAGATATACAGATGGCCAAAAGACATTGAAGAGTTGCTCAACATCACTAATTATCAGAGAAATGCAAATTAAAACCACAATGAGATATCACCTCACACCTGTCAGAATGGCTATCATCAATAAAACAACAGTCCAGCCAGCATGGCTCAATGGTTAAGCCTCAACCTATGAGGTCACATTTCTATTCCTGGTCAGGCACATGCCCACGTTGTGGGCTAGATCCCCAGTGTGGGGCATGCAGGAGGCAGCTGGTCAATGATCCTCTTCATTATTGATGTTTCTAGCTCTCTCTCTTTTCCTCTCTGAAATCAATAAAAACATATTTTTAAAATAAAGATAAAACAACAAGTGTTGGCAAGGATGTGGAGAATAGGGAATCCTCTTGCACTGTTAGTGAGAATGAAGACTGGTGCAGCCACGGTGGAAAACAGTTATGGAAATATCTCAAAAAATTAAAAATGGAACTGCCGCCCTAGCTGGTTTGGCTCAGTGGATAGAGTATCAGCCTGTGGACTGAAGGATCCCAGGTTTGATTCCGGTCAAGGGCACATGCCTGGGTTGCAGGCTTATCCCCAGTAGGAGACATGCAGGAGGCAGCCAATCAATGATTCTCTCTCATCATTGATGTTTCTATCTCTCCCTCTCTGAAATCAATAAAGATAATATATTTTTTAATGGAACTGCCTTATGACAGTGATTCCATTTCTGTAAATATATCAGAAGAAATCCAAAACCCTAATTCAAAAGAAAATGTGCACCCCTATGTTCATTGAGACATTTATAATAGCCAAGATAAGGGAGCACCTCAAGTGTCCATCAGTAGGTGAATGGATAAAAAAAGCAGTGGTACATATATACAATGGGATATTACTCAGCCCGAATAAAAAGTATGGAATCCTACTATGGGTATTATACTAAGTGAAGTACGTCAGTCAGAGAAAGACTAATACCATATGACTTCACTTATATGTAGAATCTAAAGAACAATATAAGCAAACAAAACAGGAACAGTCATAAACACCCAACGGACTGATGGTTGACAGAGGGGAGAGGTGTTGGAGGCTGGGTGAAAAAAGAAGGGATTGAGAAGTACAGATTTGTAGTTACAAAGTAGTCATGGGATGAAAAGTACAGTATAGGAAATATAGTCGATAATATTGTAGTAACTATGTGTGGTGCCAGTTGGGTACTACGAATATTGGGGAATCCATTGTAAAGTATATGATTATCTAACTACCATGCTGTACACCTGAAACTAATACAAAATAATATTGAATGTAAGTTGTAATTGAAAAAAAATGGAATGGGAATACAAAGAGGTTATTAAAGTTTAAAATGAGGTATTTAGAGTAGGTCCTAGTACAATCTGACTTATAAGGAGGAAATTTAGACAACATTCATGTGGATGTGAAAAGCAAAAACCATGTAAGGATACAGCTACTGGTAAAAGTTAGCCATCTGCAAGCCACAGAGAGGCCTCACCTATGCGACACCTAGACCTTGGTCTTTTAGCCTCTGGAACTATGAGACAATAAATTTCAGTTATTTAAGCAAGACAGTCTCTACTATTTTGTTATGGCAGCTCTAGCAAACTCATACAAGTGGTGAGTTTCCTGGGTTTTCTTTTTGCTTCAGTTATCCCTGACTTGGAGCTGGAGAAGCCAGCACCCAGAAATTCTAATGTGCACCAAAATAAAAAGCACTGTGGATGAATTTAACAAGAGTGGAGAGGACAAAAGAAAGAATCCATGAACTTGAAGATAAAGCAATAGAAATTACCCAGCTTAATCAGCAGAGAGAACATAGACTGAAAAAGAAAATGAAAACTTTAGCAATAGGTGGAACTATAGCAAAAAATGAAAAAAATTAAAAAACATCTGTCATGTCATTGGAGTCCCAGGTGAGGAGAGAGAGATGGTGGAGCTGAAAAAATATAAGAAAAGGGGCTGACAATTTTCTAAATTTGACAAAACAACATACACCAGATTCAAAAGGCTAAGTGAACACCCAGTAGGTAAACCCAAAGAAAACCATACCAAGGCACAGCACAGTCACACTGAAAACCAAAGCGAAGGGCGACAAGTCTCTAACGCCGCAAGAGGGAAGTGAAACACTTCCTTTAGGGGCAACACAATGAGAATGGCAGCAAGCTTCTCATCAGAAACCATGCAGGCCAGAACTCAGTGGCACATTTTCCAAAGACTGAAAGGAATTCTATATCCAGTGAAAGTATCCTTCTGAAATGGAGAGAAAATCAAGTCATTCTCCTATGAAGGAAAAGTATGAGAAGTTTTCACCAGAAGACCTATCTGAAAAGAGTGAGTAAAGTAAAACTCTCTAGAAAAAAAGAATCTGTAAGAGATACAAACCTGAAAGGTCAGGAAGGAAGAAGGAACATGGAAAGAGCAATAATATGAGTAAATGTAATTGGTTTTTCTTAAGTTTTCTAAATTATATTTGATGGTTGAGGCAAACATTAAAACACTCATGATTTTCAATGTAAAGGAAATATAATAAGACAACTGTATTATAAATGATGGAGGGTGAAAGGAGGTAAGGTTTCCACACATTTTACCCCAACTGGTAAAAGTTATCACAAGTAAATCTGACAAGTGTGTGTGTGTGTGTGTGTGTGTGTGTGTGTGTGTGTGTGTGTGTATAGTAATATCTAGAGCAGCCGTGGGCAAACTATGGCCCGCGGGCCGGATCCGGCCTGTTTGAAATGAATAAAACTAAAAAAAAAAAAAAAAAAAAAAAAAAAAAAAAAAAAAAAAAAAAGACCGTACCCTTTTATGTAATGATGTTTACTTTGAATTTATATTAGTTCACACAAACACTCCATCCATGCTTTTGTTCCGGCCCTCCGGTCCAGTTTAAGAACCCATTGTGGCCCTCGAGTCAAAAAGTTTGCCCACCCCTGATCTAGAGCAACCACTAGAAAAGCTATACAAAGAGACATACTCAAATGCACAAATAGAATTTTAAAAAATGTTTAAATCCCAGGAAGACAGGAAAAACATAAAATTAAAAAGACAAGCAGAAAACAAAAAGTAAAATGGCAGATTCAAACATTAACATAATAATTACATTAACTGTAAATGGTATAATGATACCAGTTAAGAGATGGATTGGCAGAGTAGGTGTTTTTTTTTTAATGGCCCACCTATATGCTGTCTACAAGGCTTTGAAAATATCAATAAAATACAGACTTCCAGCAAGACTGATAAATAAAAACAAGACATAACCAATACTAGGAGTGAAACAAGTGATTCACTTACATCACAAGGGTCATAAGGGAACACTAGGTATAACTTTGTACATACATTTGACAGCTTACATGAAATACATCAATTCCTAGAAAAGTGTAAACTACCACAACTTACCCAATATGAAATCCATAATCTGAAATAGCCTTATAAGAAGCAATTTATCATCTAAAACTTTGACTGAAAAAAAAAATCTTCATACCCATTAGGAGTCCCTGGAGAATTCTACCAGGCACATGAATTCTATACAGAAGAAGAAGGAACACTTCCTAATTTATTTTATGAAGCCAGTATTAGCCTGACATCAAAATTCAGAATTCTAACTAGAAGAAGAAGGAACACTTCCTCATTTATTTTATGAAGCCAGTATTAGCCTGGGAACCAGAGAGGAGGGAGCCCAATTCTGGGGTGCATCACCCGAGAACCGCCTTCTCACAATCAAGGACCCCTCGGTAGATGTCAGAGAGCCAGTTTTGGCCTGATCCCCTCAGGCCAGACCAAGCGACCCTACCTGCTGGAGGGACCCTGCTCACTCTGCAGATGGCCTTTGAGCTGTGGCACCGCCCCAGGTGCAGCCAGCTGGGGGGGACCGTGGGACGTTGGCTCCAGGGCGTGTCTGGCCCATCTTGCCCAGTCCCGCCTTGCCGGCCAACTTCTAATTAACTTCCTTTCAATGTGCATGAATCTGTGCACTGGGGCACTAGTTTTAAATAAAAATGTCAGCAAATTGAATTTAATAATAGATAAAAGGAACTATAGTTGACCCTTGAACAACACAGGGGTTAGGGGCACTGACTACCCCCACCCCCCAATGCAGTTAAAAATTCACCTATAACTTTTGACTCTCCCAAAACTTAAATACTGTTGTCCAGAAGCCTTACTGACAACATATTTTGTATGTTATATGTACTATAACATACAAGAATACACTGTATTCTTAGAATAAAGTAAGCTAGAGAAAAGAAAATGTTAAGAAAATCAAAAGGAAGAAAAAATACATTTATGATACTGTACATATTTATTGAAAAAAATCCAAATACAAGTGAACCTGCGCAGTTGCACCCTGTGGTGTCTAAGGGTCATCTGAATATGCCATGAGCAAGTGCGGTTTATTCCAGGGATGCAAGGCTGGCTCAGCATTTTAAATCTTGATCAGTCTAATTTACCATAAAGAAAAACATCTCATGATCTGGGGGGTAAAGTAGGAAATATAGTCAAAAATAGTGTAATAACTATGTATGGTGCCAGTTGGTTACTGGAAATATCAGGGGGGACATGACTGTCTAACCACGATGCTGTACACCTAAAACTAATATAAAATATTGGCTATAAACTATAATTTAAAAATGTTTTAATTTTTTTTAAAAAAGGAACACAAACTCAATCTCATGATCCTATCAAGTGATGCTGAAAAATCAAATCCTGTTAAATATTTCAGCTATATCATGATCTAACCTCAGCTATCTTTCTGACAAACCCTGAATTTGAAAGATTATTCTTAAGTAGTGGAGACATTTAATGGGCATTGTAAAAGCTTAAATGGGGATAAATGGTAATTACTAAAAATGGAATTTCATTAAGTATCAATGAAGTAAAAACGTGTTATTGAAGATAGTAAAAAAGATATGGGTAAAGGCATTGATACCTGGTTTTCCTACTTTATAAGGTGATTGATGGTGAGGTTGCAGTGATGTAATAGAGATGTGAGGAGAAAATGAAGATAATGATTTTTTATTACTTCCCAGAACAGAATCTTGTCTGAGTCAGCCGGCCAACTGGTAAGGTCATGGGCAGACTATTAATCAAATCTTCACTCCCAGCTTCACCGATCAAAGGCAGGAGGTAAGAGCCACCTGTTGTCAGCACAGTGAGGGCCTGCTTAGCAGTCCTATCTGCCTTCTGGCGTTTTCAATAATGGATTCTTTCCATGTTCCTCTCACACTTCTGGTTTATTTTCAGGCAGTTTGTTTCTCAGCAGAAAGAGAGAATGAACTGGAAACCAGAAGAGAAGAGGATGAGAGAGCTCAATGACAACAACGAAACCAGCTCTGGATTACAGCACACGCAGCCCGCACGTCACCTGTAACAGGCTTTCCCACCTCGTCACAGCCGCTCCACCGCTTCTCACTCAGCGGCTTCTGGGTTCCTCTTAAGCCTGGTGGTGGCAGCCGCGGCCACCGTGGGGTCCTCTGCCCTCTCCCCAGGCTGTCCTACACCAGGTGTGTTAGTTATTCACAAGAATGTGCTCCCAATGAAAAGACAGTTCTTTCGAAATCCCAGTTCGCCGCTGTACTTCCCTGGTTTTTCCTGATTGCTGCAGCCAGACGGGAGAAGCGGGAGGTCGCTAAACTACTAGGAAAGTATCGGCCTAGCTGTAAGCAAGGCTTCCTGGAACTTAATTGACTGGTCTGCCCCTGAACAGGCAATCGCGCTGGTCTCTAACTCTTCTCCGGGTACCTGGTGTTGCCTGCTCTCCTTACACACGTGCACTGGTGCACTGCTAGTCTTAGCGTAAGACACCTTCCGTCAGAGTCAGAGGAGCAGGGAGGGAGAAGTGAGTCGCTGCTGCACCTGAAAATCGCCATTGGGGATCCCAGGATCTCAAACTCTAAGACACTTTAACCTTCAAGTGCAGACATTTCCATAAACAGTCTTGACAAATATCCCCTCACCCGCTGGCAGCATTTCACTGCGAATCAGCCCATCCATTTTTAGAATTCTGAGCTGGACTGGCTGCACTGAGCAGCCATGGGGGGCCGGTAGGGCTCTGCTTGAGCCCTGGGGGGTGTCTCCAGGAACGAGGCAGAGACTTCCTCCTCTGGACAGCCCCTCCAGTGCTTGACAATGAGCAGTCCCACTCCAGGCACAAGGTCCATGGCAGGGCTTTCCCTGAGCGAGCCGGTCACCCTCCCCACCCCCTGTTACCTACTCAGAACCTTATCTTTATTTTAGTTTTTAATTTTTAGAGAGAGAGGAAGGGAGAGGGAGAGAGAGAAACATCGATGTTGAAGTGAAACATCGATCAGCTGCCTCCTGCACGTCCCCTACTAGGGACTGAGCCCACAACCTAGGCATGTGCCCTGACCAGGAATCGAACCAGCAACTACTAGAGCAGTGATGGTGAACCTTTTGAGCTCGGCGTGTCAGCATTTTGAAAAACCCTAACTTAACTCTGGTGCCGTGTCACATATAGAAATTTTTTGATATTTGCAACCATAATAAAACAAAGATTTATATTTTGATATTTATTTTATATATTTAAATGCCATTTAACAAAGAAAAATCAACCAAAAAAATGAGTTCGTGTGTCACCTCTGACACGCATGTCATAAGTTCGCCATCACTGCACTAGATGCACAGGACAATGCTCAACAAACTGAGCCCCATCAGCCAGGGCCTCAGAGTCTTATCTTTAATAGATGATGGGGGAAGGGAAGCAATGTCTGGGCACATGCCATCCTCTCATTTCCAGCTTTAGCTCTTGGTCAGTATCTTTTTACAGCGGAATTGTTCAGCCTTTGTTGAAGAATTAGCTTCATATGAAAATGGTTGGTTTGTAAAATGCTGAAGAGGAATTCTGATCCGCAGAGGAAGACAGTGTTCTTGACTTACCAGGGACCCTTGGAGGATGAGGTGTAGGATGGGGAAAGCACTTGAGCCAGGGTTTCTGAGCAAGCTCGGCCAGGCCGGCCCCTGAGCTGGCTCCAGTGCTCGTGGGTCATGGTGGGTGGGCTCCGGCGCAGAAGGCAGCCCCTGCCCGCGTGGCGGCCGCCTGGGAGGAAACATCAGTTTGCTCTTCTCCAGCTGAACACAGGCTCAGGACACGACAGGCCCACGAAGCTTGTTTTGGAGGGAGGGGGTGGTCCCTGCCACGGGGGTGGCATGGATAAGACGCTGCCTGTCCTGGGGCGGAGGGAGAGATATAGGGTGGTGTGGGGAGGAAACCTGGTTCTGAGTTCTAAGCCTGTTCCGTTCCTCACTCACTTTGTATCCCAGGAAGTGCCTCATGCGTCGCCTCCCGTCGTTTCCCTCCTGTACAAAAATGAGACGAGGTCAGCTTGCCCTTGCTGAGTGCTGTCGGCTCCATGCAGCACATCAGCGAGCAGTTCCTGGGCGGGCTCTGTGCTGGGCTCCGGGGTTCGCGGGAGCAGAGACCAGCGGCCCCTGTCCTGGAAGTGGCAGTGTGGCAGGAAGAAGTGTTTGTCGCATAACCACGCAGGCAGTCGTTTTCCACAGGAGGTGCTGTACCCCGTGCTGTGTCACAGAGGAGGCTGTCTCAGAAGCACTGGGGAGGAGAAGTGACAACACTGAGTGCTGGAGGGAGTCTGAGAATTAACCCAGAAAGGGAGAGAGAACCTTCCAGAAGGAAGGAGTGGAATGGCCTGCTGATGGGATTGAACGGCTGGAGGTGCTGAAGCACAGAGCAAAGAGGGGTGGGAACGAAAGAAGTGAAGGGATAGGTAGGGGCCAGACCGCATAGGACTCATCATGTAATTTCACCTTTAACCTCAGGATAATTGGAAACTTTCCCTGTCAATATATTGCAGAACTGGATTAGAAATCCCTTTAAGTAGGCACTTTCGTGAATGGGAGAAATATTACATTTGTTCTTACTAACCCCTAACCCAGCTTTAGCCTCTTCTTCAATTACAAATGTCAGCAACAAACTGCAATAGTAATCTCTCTTACCTGGGACTTGGTCACCAAATATGCCTGTCACTAGATCTTATTATTTATAGCATGAAAAAGCACATTAGTTACTATATCACAAATTTGTCTTTTAAAATGTTGATAACTTTTTCAATATAATTGGTTTTCTTTGTAATCCTGTATGTTTTATTTTATGTATTTAAAAGCATTCTGACAGGAAATAGCTATATACTCAAAAAGGAGAAGAATGTCTGATTTGACAAATGAACAAATAGGAGCTCCGTTTCTAGTAGAAAGGCAAATCAGGTAAATAACCTGAATAAACCTCCCAATGGGAGCACATGCTGAGTATGACTTTTTAAGAATGTCAGTTTGGATGCACTCCTGGGTGACATGAAAGTAGGAAACCTACAGAATCGCAACGAAGGGAAAGCCAAGTGCTGCCTGAAGGCATGCAGAATCCCGCAGAGCTGGTGCTTCTCACCCAGGACAGAGGAAAACAGCAGGCAGGCTGTCCTGGGATGGACTGCACCCCACAGGCTCCACTGTGGGGTCGGGGCAATGACAAAAGAGCCCATCGCACTGATGGGGCAGGAGCATGCCTTCCTTCAGACCTTCATGTGGGTGGGAGGGTGTGGCCAGGGCACCCAGGAGAACAGGAACCATAGGGTCCCTGGGAGGAGAACTTACTCTGCAGCAGCCCCGGTTTGGCAGAGCCTCCCATCCCCCACCGCAGCCCTGCGCCTAAGCCTCTAGCAAAAGGAAATGCAAGTGCTCCTGGAAGAATGAACTCCACGCAGCCTTTAATTATTTCTTAAAGCAAAGTTCCCAAGAAGCAGGCATCGTTGGAAGCTGCCTGAAATCAAGGGGAGAAGCCACCACCAGTGAGAAGCCATGGATGGCAGGCAGAGAAAGATCTGCAACGACCTCTTCCGATATTGGAAATAGTGACATATATACAAGAAGTTTAATACCTTTTAAAGAGATAAAAGAGATACTTGAAATTCTGGACAGATGACAAGAGACATAATTTAGCATATTTTTGAAAGGGAAAATATAATTGACATTTATACACTTGAATAAAGGTTCAGAAAGAAATAATAGAATGGGGAAGAATTAAGATTTGAAGGAATAACAGTGAGAATTTTTAAAATTTGTTGAAAAACACTAACCCTCTAAGAAGCACAACAAACTCCAGGCAGTATAAATATAGGATGTCCCCAAAACTGTATACACCCTTCAACAGCTGATAGCTCTATTTTGAAAATGAAATGTATTTTAATAAACACTGCCTTTATCATTATTCAAAGTGTGCATATACATTTTCTGGGACACTTTTTATTAATAGACATAGACGTAGGAAGAGGTAACAAAGATGAGTATGTTATAAATAGCAAACTGGAGAGGACAGTAACACCCGCAGAAAAATAACAGAATAGTGAAATTCATACCAACAGTGGAAACCATAAAACTATGATAATAACTTCAAAGTACTTATTAAATAAATGAACCAAAAATTCTATGCCAAGTGAAACAAGGGAAAGTGTGAAACTTGAGAATTTTCCACCAAATGTCCCTCACTAAATGGGTTCTGAAGGGCGTAATTCAAACTGAAGGAAAATGGCCTCAGTTACATGATGTGAGTTGCAAGGAAAAATAGTGAACCAAGATAAATATATGGCAGTCTAAACAAACCAATAACTACACATGAAATAAAGATAACCTGTCAGGGAAATATAGAAGGCTAGATTTGGAATTCCAAATTATTATAGTTTATAAATTGGGAGAGGAAATTGGAGAATAGAGTATTACAAGGTCCTTATATTGTTCAAGAGAAGACTGTGGCCATTGGTTACCTGTAACTTCTTAAATATGTATTAAATGGAGCAAATGCTAGTAGAATAGATCCAGTAAAAATAATTAACAATCAAAGGGGAACAAGATAGTCCTGAAGGCAAGAGAGGGGGAAAGAAAAAGGTAAAATGGAACAAGTCAAAAGTTCAAAATGTGATGTTAGAAGTAAAACCAAATCACTAATCACACTAAGTATAAGTGGACTAAATACTCTCATTTTGGCTTTAATAGTTCTACTATACTAGTGGCCTGGTGCACAAATTTGTGCACATTGAAGGGAAATTAATTAGAATAAATATTTTAATATCGCTACTCACCCTTTCTCTATAATAGAAGTGTCAACCAAATTCACGATCAACAATGACAGATCGAAACCAGGCATGAGATTGGTGCCAGCGAGAGCTTTATATGTATCGTGCATGCGTAAGTCAACTTAGCCTTTTATAGATATAGAATAAACTTGCTTAATTAGACCTGCTTTCTGATTTAGCTAAACTTTTTCCAGTCCAGTGAAGCACCCAACTTCTCTTTCAGGTAATTGTCAGCAACACAGCAGTAAATATCAACTTAAAGCAGATTATTATTGTAGATCACACAGGGAGAACAAAGGGTAAAATATTTAACTGCAGAAGTGTTTGACTATATTCTGTGCAGTGAGAACACCTGAAATCATTTTCAAAACCTGAATTTCATTTCTTACTACTTTTCAGTTGGGTCAAGTTTCTAAGCTTTCTAAATCTCCATTTTCTGGCTAATGAAAAGAAAATAGGATTCCACCCAGTCTCCTATCTACCTACGCCAGGACTTCTGTGAGGATCAAATGAGATGAAGCAGGTGAAAATGCTTCACAGACATTTGGTTACAGTGTGAAATGTTTCCACCTGGCTATGAAGCAAGTCATGTTCCTGTGCTGAAGAAACTGTAGGGAGGCTAGTCGTTAGGAAGAGGAAGCTGGGCATTGCTATGTGATGTCATTACCCGGATGGTCGGACACTTAGCATATTAGCCTTTTATATATATAGATTATACATATATGTGTGTGTGTGTGTGTGTGTGTGTGTGTGTGTGCGTGTATGTAATCCTCACCCAAGGATGTGTTTTTTTAAATTTTTACAGTTGACAGTATTACAGACATTGCCCATTTCCCCTCCTTAACACCCCTCTGTACAGCCCCTACTCCCCTGCCCACCCTATTGTCCATGTCCATGGGCTATACATATACCCATATAAGTTCTTTGGTTTCTCTCTCCTTGTCCCCTGCCCCCCACATCTAAATATGTCAATCTGTTCTATGCCTTCACACTTTGGGTCTTATTTTGTTGGTCAGTC